>NC_060122.1:819798153-820423153 GCF_021461395.2 Schistocerca americana | reverse complement strand
AGTGAAATTTTACGTTTCTTTAAGTGAATGAAGTTAATACTCAAAATTGCAAAGCAGTTAAGCCTCTGTTATACAATGCAAGACTGACCAGTTACTGAGGCAGAAAATATAGACTGAGACTGGTCACTAGCAGACACACAAAACTGTCAATTTTCATAATTTTACGACACTCGGTGATTACCTAGAAAGGGAAGGGACCCTGCTTGGTGATAATGTCTGAGAACAATATTACAGATGCACTGCAAGTTTCAAGTATCGCAGATTATTATTCACGTTAGTGATACCTTGTGAAAGAAATGCCTCTGGGTAAAAGTTTACAGTCTTTCACTTAACAGTCTTACGGTGTTATACCTGTGAGTATGACGAAGAACGTAACGGACGACAATGCTGAGCTACTCCTGTCGCTGCTGCTGGTTCAGAACCCCGAGCCGTCTCCAGAGCCACGGATAATTGTGGGACTGGTAGTAGTTGGAATCGCAGCTTCCTTCGTCTGTCCACTACTACCTTGTTCACAATACTCGCGGCTTAACAAATCAGGCGCGTCTACATAGCGACCATAGTTGCACACCGCGTCTGCAGTAGCGCCCAACAAACACTGCAGCACTCTTTCATGACTCAAACTGCTCTGATTCTTTTCTGCTCGCAGCACGACAGAGACTCTCCATACCCAAATATAAACAGCGGCACAGCTACTGCCATTTCGTCCCTTGGCTAATACGCAGCAATTTACAATATGTCCGTTGTACACACATCAAAAAGAGTTTTGAGTCACCCATGTTCCAGAACTCCTGAAGATAGATGTTGACTGTGGATATTGTATCACAGACACAGTCCTTTTGACTGTTCAGAGATGTTACTAAGCCCGCCCAAAGATGTAAACAACCGAGCATAAGCAGTGACTATTAGACGGACGGGGTTCGACAGTCAATCAGTTCCAGTCATTCCACCAGGAAGAAGGTACACGGCACGTGTTGTGTGTAATTCAACCACGTCTAGACGGTCAATACCGCGGTTCGATCGCATCCGGATTGTTACTTTGGTGCCGGGAAGGGCTCTCAAGAAGGGCAGTGTCTAGGCGTCTCGGAGTGAACCAAAAAAAAATGGCTCTGAGCACTATGGGACTTAACATCTATGGTCATCAGTCCCCTAGAACTTAGAACTACTTAAACCTAACTAACCTAAGGACATCACACAACACCCAGCCATCACGAGGCAGAGAAAATCCCTGACCCCGCCGGGAGTGAACCAAAAAGATGTTGTTCGGATATGGAGGAGATACAGAGAGACAGGAATTGTCGATGACATGCCACACTCATGTGCCCCAGGACTACTACTGCAGTGGATGACAGCTACCTACGGATTACGGTTCGGAGGAACCCAGACAGCAACGACACCATGTTGGATAATGCTTTTCGTATAGCCACAGGACGTCGTGTTACGACTCAAACTGTGCGCAGTAGGCTGCGTGATGCGCAACTTCACTCCCGACGTCCATGGCGAGGTTCATCTTTGCAACCACGACACCGTGCAACACGGTCCAGATGGGCCCAACAACATGCCGAACGGACCGCACAGGATTGGCGTCGCGTTCTCTTCACCGATGAGTGTCGCATATGCCTTAAGCCACACAACCGTCGGAGACGTGTTTGGAGGCAACTCGGTCAGGCTGAACACCTTAGACACACTGTCCAGCGAGTGCAGCAAGGTGGAGGCTCCCTGATGTTTTGGGGTGGCATTTTGTGGGGCCGACGTACGCCGCTGGTGATCATGGGAGGCGCCGTAATGGTTGTATGATACGTGAGTGCCATCCTCCGACCGATAGTGCAACCATATCGGCAGCATATTGGCGAGGTATTAGTCTTCATGGACGACGATTCGCGTCCCCATCGTGCACATCTTGTGAATGACTTCCGTCAGGATAACAACATCGATCGACTAGAGTGGCCAGCATGTTCTCCAGACATGAACCCTCTCGAACATGCCTGGGATAGATTGAAAAGGGCTGTTTATGGACGACGTGACCCACCACCCACTCTGAGGAATCTACGCCGAATAGCCGTTGCGGAGTGGCACAATCTGGACCAACAGTGCTTTGATGAACTTGTGGATAGTATGCCTCGACGAATACAGGCATGCATCAATGCAAGAGGACGTGCTACTGGGTGTTAGAGGTACCGGTGTGTACAGCAATCTGGACCACCACCTCTGAAGATCTCGCTGTATGGTGGATGGAAATTGATGTTTATGTTGATCTCTATTCCAATTTTGTGTAGAGGTTCCGGAACTCTCTTAACCGAGGTGATGCAAACATTTTTTTATGTGTGTAATTACAATCACTCATTCAGATTCAGAAATAAGTATGCTATTACATCGATTACTTATTAAATACAGTTTCTGTAATAAGGCTTATATATTCAGAATCAGAATTGTAGTACAAGTTACCAACATATATTAAACGGCGAAAAATTTTGGATGGTGCAGAAGGTATTTTATCAGCATTTTTGGTGTTACAAAGTACTTCAGCTGCTCACGTCGATTAAGCAAACTGACCAGCCTGACTTAAACATACACCTCCCCCCCCCCCTCCCAGACCTCTTTCACCTACGCTACACCTTCAATATACCAATAGAATCCTAACCAGTCTATACAACATCCTGACGATCTGTCCGTTCACACGGAAGTTGCGACTCGCATTTCCACTGCGGCCCATTTAATGTCTACACCATCTTGGGAGATATTGTAATTATTATAGGGATTCAGCTGAACGCATAGTTTCATCAAAACTTTGAACGATTAAATGTATTATTTAAATTAATCGTTTTCCATAGAGTTATTGATATTCTTAATGTTACTGTTACTCGTTCTGCCAGTTTCCACGTGTCACACTGTCTTGTACTGTACCGAAAAGAGAGTCGAAAATATGTATGAAACTTGTTTTCGTCATTACGCAAATCGGAATACAATGTGACGGACGCACCTTTCGTACATCTTTGTTCCACTATAGGATGCATCCGATCACTCTCTCGCGCGTGGAATTTCTCTATTTGTATATCAGATAGGCTGAAATGACTTTTAGTGGCAGCGACCTCATCTCTGTACGTGCGATCAGGCAGAACGATGACCGAGCGCGGTGGCGCAGTGGTTACCTCACTGCACTAGCATTCGGGAGGACGACCATTCTTCTACATCTACATGGATACTCTGCAAATCACATTTAAGTGCCTGGCAGAGGGTTGATCAAACCACCTTCACAATTCTCTATTATTCCAATCTCGTATAGCGTGCGGGAAGAATGAACACGTATATCTTTCCGAACGAGCTCTGATTTCTCTTATTTTCTCGTGGTGATCGTTTCTCCCTATGTAGGTCGGTGTCAACAAAATATTTTCGCATTCAGAGGAGAAAGCTGGTGATTGGAATTTTGTGAGAAGATTCCGTCGCAAGGAAAGACGCCTTTCTTTTAATGATTTCCAGCCCAAATCCTGTATCATTTCTGTGACACTCTCTCCCATATTTCGCGATAATACAAAACGTGCTGCCATTCTTTGAACTTTTTCGATCTACTCCGTCAGTCCTGTCTGGTAAGGATCCCACACCGCGCAGCAGTATTCTAAAAGACGACGGACTAGCGTAGTTTAGGCAGTCTCCGTAGTAGATCTGTTACATTTTCTAAGTGTCCTGCCAATAAAACGCAGCCTTTGGTTAGCCTTCCCCACAACATTTCCTATGTTTTCCTTCCAATTCAAATTGTTCGTAATTGTTATTCCTAGGTACCTAGTTGAATTTACGGCCTTTAGATTCGACTGATTTATAGTATAACCGAAGTTTAACGAATTCCTTTCAGCACTCGTGTGGATGACCTCACACTCTTCATTATTTAGGGTCAACTGCCACTTTTCGCACCATTCCGAAATTTCTTCTAGATCGTTTTGCAGTTTGTTTTGATCTTCTGATGACTTTATTAGTCGATAAACGACAGCGTCATCTGCAAACAACCGAAGACGGCTGCTCTGATTGTCTCCCAAATTGTTTACATAGATAAGGAACAGCGAAGGGCCTATAACACTACCTTGGGGAACGCCAGAAGTCACTTCCGTTTTACTCGATGACTTTCCGTCAATTAGTACTAGTTGTGACCTCTCTGACAGGAAATCACAAATGCAGTCACATAACTGAGACGATATAACATAAGCACGCAATTTCACTACGAGCCGCTTGTGTGGTACAGTGTCAAAAGCCTTCCGGAAATCCAGAAATATGGAATCGATCTGAAATCCCTTGTCAATAGCACTCAGCACTTCATGTGAATAAAGAGCTAGTTGTGTTTCACAGGAACGATGTTTTCTAAAGCCATGTTGACTGTGTGTCAATAGACCGTTTTGGTTCAAATGGCTCTGAGCACTATGGGACTTAACTTCTGAGGTCATCAGTCCCCTAGAACTTAGAACTACTTAAACCTAACTAACCTAAGGACATCACCCACATCCATCCCCGAGGCAGGATTGGAACCTGCGACCGTAGCAGTCGCGCGGTTCCGGACTGAAGCACCTAGAACCGCTCGGCCACCGCGGCCGGCACGGCCGACTTCCTTCCCCATCCTTCCCTAATCCAATGGGACTGATGACCTCGCTGTTTGGCCCCTCCCCTCAAATCAACCAACCAACTGACTCAGAGCACAGTGCACACAACTCTGCATTCGCCGGACTGCACGGAACCACGCGCATCCGTCTGACCGTGTGATCCATCGATAACGGTCCGCCAGCTGAGAGCGTAACGTGAAGCGCGGAGTACCCGCGTAAGTGTCCAGCTGGCCTTAAGTTTCCAGCTTCCACCACTAAGCGTAACAGATTAGGATTTCCCAATCGGTGTGTCCCGTCGTTTGACTGTGTGGCACAGAACAATAGTGTCCTGTATCTGGTGCCACGTACCGGGTGATCAAATTCCTTCTGGGCGCAGATCTGCATTTCTGCAGTGGACGAGCAGCTTCCGAGACGGGACGTATTCCTTCTGGGGCTGGAAGCTGGCGGTGTTGCAACGTTGCCCATTTCACGGCATTCCAACAGATGCCGCGGTTAACTACTGTGGGTTTGGCTCAGGACTGTCCTACCTGATTGCACTTCTGTCACTTTTCGAAGGCAATACATCAGTGGGTCTGAATGACATGCATCCAACAAGGACCTCGGTACGTTTCCGGATGTACCGGGTGATCAAAAAGTCAGTATAAATTTGAAAACTGAATACATCACGGAATAATGCAGATAGAGAGGTAAAAATTGACACACATGCTTGGAATGACATGGGGTTTTATTAGAACCAAAAAAATACAAAAGTTCAAAAAATGTCTGACAGATGGCGCTTCAACTGATCAGAATAGCATTAATTAGCATAACAAAGTAAGACAAAGCAAAGATGATGTTCTTTGCAGGAAATGCGCAATGTGTCCACCATAATCCCTCAACAATAGCTGTAGTCGAGGAATAATGTTGTGAACAGCACTGTAAAGCACGTCCGGAGTTATGGTGAGGCATTGGCGTCGGATGTTGTCTTTCAGCATCCCTAGAGATGTCGGTCGATCACGATACACTTGCGACTTCAGGCAACCCAGAAGCCAATAATCGCACGGACTGAGGTTTGGGGACCTGAGAGGCCAAGCATGACGAAAGTGGCGGCTGAACACACGATCATCAACAAACGACGCGCGCAAGAGATCTTTCACGCGTGTAGCAATATGGGGTGGTTCTAATAAAACCCCATGTCATTCCAAGCATGTGTGCCAAGCCTTACCTCTCTGTCCACATTATTCCGTGGTTTATTAAGTTTTCAAATTTATACTGATTTTTTGATCACCCGGTACAACCGGAAACGTACCGAGGTCCTTGTTGGGTGTATGCTACTCAGACTCGCTGATGTATTGCGTTCCAGAAGTGACAAAAGTGCAATCAGGTAGGACAATCCTGAGCCAAGCCCACAGTAGTTAACCGCGGCATCTGTTGGAATGCCGTGAAATGGCCGACGTTGCAACACCGCCAGCTTCCAGCCTCAGAAGGAATACGTCCCGTCTCGGAAGCTGCTCGTCCACTGCAGAAATGCAGATCTGCGCCCAGCGGGAGTTTGATGGGACAAGCGCCGCTGCCAGCTCTCTCCGATCCTCCGCCGCCCGCAGCCGCCTCACATTCTTGCGGTTGACGAGTCGCACCATCGAGGGGGCCTGTGGTTTTCTGCGCTCATCCTTTGTTCTGCGGATAGGCGTGCTGTCCCGCGAAATGCCTTTATTGTATGATTATATGATAGCGGAACAAACACTGGTAGTAGTTACTTCTGTAAAATATCTGGGAGTATGCGTGCGGAACGATTTGAAGTGGAATGATCATATAAAATTAATTGTTGGTAAGGCGGTTACCAGGTTGAGATTCATTGAGAGAGTCATTAGAAAATGTAGTCCATCAACAAAGGAGGTGGCTTACAAAACACTCGTTCGACCTATACTTGAGTATTGCTCATCAGTGTGGGATCCGTACCAGATCGGGTTGACGGAGGAGATAGAGAAGATCCAAAGAAGAGCGCGTTTCGTCACAGGGTTATTTGGTAAGCGTATAGCATTACGGAGATGTTTAGCTAACTCAAGTGGCAGATTCTGCAAGAGAGGCGCTCTGCATCGCGATGTAGCTTGCTGTCCAGGTTTCGACAGGGTGCGTTTCTGGATGAGCTATCGAATATATTGCTTCTGCCTGCTTATACCTCCCGAGGAGATCACGAATGTAAAATCAGAGAGATTCGAGCGCGCATGGAGGCTTTCCGGCAGTCGTTCTTCCCGCGAACCATACGCAACTTGAACAGAAAAGGGAGGTAATGACAGTGGCACGTAAAGTGCCCTCAGCCACACACCTTTGGGTGGCTTGCGGAGTATAAATGTAGATGTAGATGTAGACACGCTCTCTCCCACAGTACGCAAAATCTACAACGTCTTCAGAATATGAGTGTATGAAAATGACCCAGCACACAGTACCGGAATAGGGTAAAAATATAACAGAATTTGAAACATCTCCATGGACATAATGATACAATAGCGCACTTCTCAGCTAGGCGCAGCAAAAATTTCGTACGAGAATACATTATCGCTAGAACTGCTGCAACGGAATCTCACGTAACTGTAGGACACTCTGGTTTTATTCTTTGCGTGCTGTACTGAGTTAAATTTTGCTTTCTTTCACTTCGGCGTTTCGAAACATACTGCATTATGTCTTTTACTTCCGTGTCATTTATACATCTGACTTAACCATCTGTGACTGTCTCAACAAAACATACCATTAAAAAATGGTTCAAATGGCTCTGAGCACTATACGACTTAACTGCTGTGGTCATCAGTCCCCTAGAACTTAGAACTACTTAAACCTAACTAATCTAAGGACATCACACACATCCATGCCCAAGACAGGATTCGAACATGCGACCGTAGCGGTTGCGCGGTTCCAAACAGTAGCGCCTAGAACTGCTCGGCCACTCCGGCCGGCACAGACCATTAATCTCTTACAAATACAAATACAATGCTTTCAGGTATCTTACTGTATGATGTTAATAAAACAGTGGAATACTTTAAAACATAATGTCTGACTTACCACGTCTTACAACATGAGATTTATTTATTTCTCTGCCCAAAAGTTATTTTGTCTACTACCAAGAAAAGTACATTCATATAAACTGCCGCAGGAGACAACACGAAGCAGTTACTCATATCACCGGTGACTGCACTGAAGGTTTAAAGTTCAGAAATGAGGGTTGAAATTGAGAAGCGAGATCGTAGATACGGAGATAGGACATTTTGAGTGAGCTGTTTCAATGCTTTCTGTTGGTTCATTTTTATTCTCCAAGAACACATTAATACTGTGAATTGTATGTACATTCCTAGCACATTTCATGAGTTAGCTGTTGATTCTCAACGATAATACCATCATACAAAGTGTCCATTCACATAGCTTGGTTCCTTAAAGGCTAAGATGATGAGCATACAGATGAATGTCAACAGCCCCCCTACACAGCCACCCGGTTTGAATGCTATGGAACATCTGTGGAGAGGAGAACAATGCGCGAAATACGTCCCTGTGATTGCTGGGAGAAGGAAGTGCTATAGTGACTGAGAGTACTGATGTCCATGGCCTGACAGAGATCGGCAGAGTTCTCCGCGCCGTGGATATGCACGTACATCCCCAGTAACAGCTATTTGTCAATTTATCAATGTGGTATGGATATTGTTGAGGTCTGCGCCTATACCACAAAATTTTGAAAATAATTTTTCAGGCTCAGCCACTTTAATTTAAAAATATTTATCGGCATTAGGTGATTTACAGTTAAAAGGTGTTTGCTTATTTATACCTTTGGAGTGTGATGAGATCTACTTGCTGCGTGTGCGACTGAGCTTATGGACCGAGATCTGTCCCTATTCAGAAAGGTTTATTTATTTTAGTGTGCACCATTATATGTGTTGTATGTTTACATACTACCAGTATGTTGTTTGAATGTCGTTTACGACTTCATTTCCTTTACTACACACGCAGGTTCGTACCATGTGTCTGAGCATGGTTGAACATACAAGTAACTTCATAAAATACGTAATACCTGTCTTGCAGCGGCTTACTATTTGAACGTCGCTCACTCGTAAACGTAGAAGAGAATTAATTTACCAGTGGGTCTTGATCAGACTACGAAATGAGAAAAGGATTTTGCTTCTGTATGTCAACTTGACGTTGCAGTTTAAATATTTTTTGAAAATCAAGTATTGAGTCAAGGATCAAGTATCTGATATCTTCTGATATAATAAAGTAACAGTTTCAGAAATAGCAGTCGGAATTCGTACTAGTGTATCTAGATCGTGGAGACGACTGATAACTAAATAAGGGATATAAATGAAGAGCTGGGACATACACTGACACCAACGACGTAATACCTTTGTCGCCACATGTCGTGGTGTTAATTACACAGGTACAATTTCGTAATGAAAATAATTTAGTTTAACATTTTAAATAAGTGAAATTAAGCGCAACGAAATTAGTATTTGTGAAATCGAAAGTTAACATGTACGTACAAGAAAGAAACAAGTCTGTATAAAGCGGTACTGGCAAGTTACAGTCGTAAAACTGTGAAGAATGCTTTTCCTCGTGTCGGCTGCAGTGGTGACCCTACGGTACAGTACGGTACAGTACGGCGCGGTGTGTTGCTGTGTTGCAGCGCGGAGACGCGGCGCCACGGCGTGACGGCGCTGGTGGACGCGACGCGGCGCGCGGGGGCGGCGGCGGGGGCGGGGGGCGTGGCCCGCGCGTGGGCGCGGCGCGTCGCGACGGCGCTGGGGGCGGAGGCCCGCGTGCTGCTGCTGCGCCCCGACGCCTTCTGGGACGGCTCGGCCGCCGCCGTCGACGCCTGCGCCAGGACGCAGCCGCACGCGCAGGTGGGTGGTCCAGCCTGCTGCCACCCACCACCCTCCACCAGGGCACCGAGAGTCACACCTTCCCTCCTCTAAGGGCAAAACTACACGACAAAAATAAGTACACGCAGGGGAGAGAAAGACGTTCGCCAAGTGTTTTGTCTAGAGGGTAGTACTGTATGGCACAGAACTATTACGACGATAACTGTATCAACATGGCAGCGCAACATGTCTTAAAGCAGCCTCTGTGTGAATGCATTGTAACACCTTTGGGATGATTATAATATCGGTTTCCGCTGCAGACTCCAGCCTTCTGCGCCGCTACCTTGTCCGGTTTCGGCTCCTGAGCGGGAATGGGCTGCCATTCCTCCACAAGCATTCTGACACACACTTCAGTGTTCAAGCCCTCGCAAAGACAAGTGGTGGACGCACCCTACATTAACGTCCACTAATACACTCCTGGAAATTGAAATAAGAACACCGTGAATTCATTGTCCCAGGAAGGGGAAACTTTATTGACACATTCCTGGGGTCAGATACATCACATGATCACACCGACACAACCACAGGCACATAGACACAGGCAACAGAGCATGCACAATGTCGGCACTAGTACAGTGTATATCCACCTTTCGCAGCAATGCAGGCTGCTATTCTCCCATGGAGACGATCGTAGAGATGCTGGATGTAGTCCTGTGGAACGGCTTGCCATGCCATTTCCACCTGGCGCCTCAGTTGGACCAGCGTTCGTGCTGGACGTGCAGACCGCGTGAGACGACGCTTCATCCAGTCCCAAACATGCTCAATGGGGGACAGATCCGGAGATCTTGCTGGCCAGGGTAGTTGACTTACACCTTCTAGAGCACGTTGGGTGGCACGGGATACATGCGGACGTGCATTGTCCTGTTGGAACAGCAAGTTCCCTTGCCGGTCTAGGAATGGTAGAACGATGGGTTCGATGACGGTTTGGATGTACCGTGCACTATTCAGTGTCCCCTCGACGATCACCAGTGGTGTACGGCCAGTGTAGGAGATCGCTCCCCACACCATGATGCCGGGTGTTGGCCCTGTGTGCCTCGGTCGTATGCAGTCCTGATTGTACGCTCACCTGCACGGCGCCAAACACGCATACGACCATCATTGGCACCAAGGCAGAAGCGACTCTCATCGCTGAAGACGACACGTCTCCATTCGTCCCTCCATTCACGCCTGTCGCAACACCACTGGAGGCGGGCTGCACGATGTTGGGGCGTGAGCGGAAGACGGCCTAATGGTGTGCGGGACCGTAGCCCAGCTTCATGGAGACGGTTGCGAATGGTCCTCGCCGATACCCCAGGAGCAACAGTGTCCCTAATTTGCTGGCGGTGCGGTCCCCTACGGCACTGCGTAGGATCCTACGGTCTTGGCGTGCATCCGTGCGTCGCTGCGGTCCGGTCCCAGGTCGACGGGCACGTGCACCTTCCGCCGACCACTGGCGACAACATCTATGTACTGTGGAGACCTCACGCCCCACGTGTTGAGCAATTCGGCGGTACGTCCACCCGGCCTCCCGCATGCCCACTATACGCCCTCGCTCAAAGTCCGTCAACTGCACATACGGTTCACGTCCACGCTGTCGCGGCATGCTACCAGTGTTAAAGACTGCGATGGAGCTCCGTATGCCACGGAAAACTGGCTGACACTGACGGCGGCGGTGCACAAATGCTGCGCAGCTAGCGCCAATCGACGGCCAACACCGCGGTTCCTGGTGTGTCCGCTGTGCCGTGCGTGTGATCATTGCTTGTACAGCCCTCTCGCAGTGTCCGGAGCAAGTATGGTGGGTCTGACACACCGGTGTCAATGTGTTCTTTTTTCCGTTTCCAGGAGTGTAGGTGTCCGGATATTTTTCATCGGATAGTGTATATAAAGGGCTGTCGCGGCAGACTAATTTATCGCATAGCCTGCGATCCAGGTTAGGAAGGGCAAACGAAGATTAATTTTTAACTTTCTGCTGACATTGAAGTTGACAGAAACGGGGCATAAGCGTAGTTTGGGGGAGCATGGCTGTTCCCTTTCGAAAGGAACTCTGCCGGCATCCGATTTAAGTGTCTTAGGGAAATTACGGTAAAACCTAAATCTGATTCGGCGGAGGGGGAATTGAACCTCTGTCCTCCCGAGTTCTAAGCCAATGTCTTGATTACTTTGCTATCCCACTGGTAAAAAGCTCTCGTTGCATATGAAACAACCATTACGATCTTGTTCACCGCACAAGTGCTGTCAAAATACAGTAGAGCTACCGAGCAGTTTTCTGCAAATGATACCATTTAACATAAAGAAAATCGCGATCCATAGAGTTTTGTGCAGAGTAAAATGTACCAAGAAGAAAAAGAAGGAGAAGGAGGAGGAGGAGGAAGTAGATGAGCAGGAAGACTGAATTCAGCACTGCAAGCATTTAAGTCTCATTCAAAGAAGCCGGCTGATGCACAAAATCATAAATCAACTGCAACAATTTCCCCACTTTTGAAGTCGAAACTTCACGAAAAAATAACTCAGCTCTAATAACACTCTTGATCTCATTAACTGGACAGTATCAGACCTGGAAGAAAGCCACAGGATGAGAGAGGAAAACGTGGCGTGCAGCACCTTAAACCACCTGTTGAAAGACTGAGCATCCCTGGTGAGAAGAGCGGCAGGGTTAACAGACGCAGAGCAGATACATGGAAAGCAGCTTTGTAAGCTGAAGCGGTATTCTCACAAAGCGACCCATACGCCTTAAAGGAATGGTAACTGCGGGGGTAAATAGAACCATGTAATCTGGAAGAAGCAGCTGGTACAGTCGCTAGATCTAAGGTAGAAATAATTAACACCACGATGATAAGTTCGATCAGCAAATAATCGCAGGAGAAACATTCACCCGACCACATATATCTACATCTACATCTACATCTATACTCCGCGAGCCACCTTACGGTGTGTGGCGGAGGGTACTTATTGTACCACTATCTGATCCCCCCTTCCCTGTTCCATTCACGAATTGTGCGTGGGAAGAACGACTGCTTGTAAGTCTCCGTATTTGCTCTAATTTCTCGGATCTATCTGCAAGCATCGAACTACTAGTTGCCGCAAGCAGTTTTCAGCGTAAACAGAGTGATGTATGACAACAGTAAAATATTAGGTTGCTTCGATGAGAATCTATCTGAAACATAACCCGAGGGGCAAGCTTTTTGAAGTATGAAAATCAGGAAGAGGTAGTAGTACATATCAAATCTGGCTAAAAAATTGTGACCCCTCCTGAATATTGGAAAAGGAATTCCGGTGTTGTCAAAATAAGCCACCAGATATTTGGAGACCAGTATGTGCTAATGACAAACGTTCTTCCATACTACAGAAATGCTTCTGACAGCTGCCAAAAAATATATACGTATACTGAAACTGTAGCACAATGACTGAAAGACATTCCGACGTAATCGATCTGACATACCAGTGCTGAGCGAGTCACCTTCTTCGTAACCATTTATGAACCTAACTCTCATAATTTTTAAATCACCTGTGGTGAGAAGATGGTCAAATACAGATAAAGTAGAAACTATGTGGAAACAGAAGTCTGCGTACATCGTCCCTCTGATAATATCGAGTACAGGCATTACCCGAAGCGGCCTCTGAAGTGTCTACAGAGCCCATAGCTGCATCCCTCTCTGCTGGTAACTGCAGTAGGCTGCTGTGTTGAACCACGCCACAATAGTTCGCCGACTTCTTGAAGAATATAGTGAACGAGATACAGGCAATAAGCAATCTATGGCAATGGTCTTCGTGTGTTCATACCGATAAGAACTTGAGTAGGGAAAACGCATGATGTACATATCATTAAACACTAAGGTTCAGCAGCTTTCTCTTTGCATCGGTATGTTTTACGTTGAAAGCGATGAAAAATTAGCAAACTTTGTGTATTCCCTTTCATTAATGAGGACCTACCTCCGCTGTCGAGGGTGACAACGGATGCATGCGTGGTAGCATTCGACCCTAAGGTACTCGTATTAATCATTGGGTAACAGTGTATCTCTTCTTGGGTAGCCACCTTATGTTGTGTGGAAATGGTACCACACGTACCACTCAGTTCTGCCTTTCGAGGAGATTGTCGACAAACGTCTGAATAAGCTCTAATTTCTTTGCTTTATTACTCATGGTCATGTCATGGGAGGTATTTGATAGAAAGGAATACGGTGCTCATTTTCAAACGTACACTCTACGGATTTCAACAGCAATCGCTTTCGTGATACACGAGGACACCTCTGTGGTAGCGAGTACCACGGGAATTTTTTGAGCGTCGCCACAAACAATGTCGCGCTCATTGAACCAATCCGTGACGAAATGTGTCGCTCTTCGTTGGATCTTCTCTCCTATTAATACGACCTTGTAAGGATCCCAGATTGATGAGCAATACGATATAATCAGTCTTACAAATGTTTTATAAGCCACTTCTTTCGTGAGTTAATTACAATTCTTAAATGATCTTCCAGTAAATCTCACTTGGGATCCGCTTTTCTCACAATTAGTTTTATGTGATCATTTGCACTTTAGGCCAGTCCAGACGGTTACTAGTACGTATTTTGCTGCTGTTACTGTTTCCAGTGATCTGTTGTTAACAGGTTAATCGACTCTCCCTAAGTACGTCTTCCAGCATTTCGCTACAGTCTCGTGGCATTTCAACCTTCTCACAGATAACAGCTTCGTCTGCGAGCAGCCACACGCAGCTTCCGGCGTTATCGTCTAATTCATCTACGTATCTTGTAAACATCAACGGTATTATTTTTTGGAGAACTACGGAAATTACCTTAACATGTGAAGATTTCGTACCATTAAAAGCGACTTGTTGAATTCTGCTCGGAAGCCTTGAATCTAGTCACAAGTCTGGTCCTATACTCGGTAAGCTCGTGTATTTTATTCACTGAGCGATACTGCCAAGCTGTATCGAATGCCTTCCAGAAGCCGCGCTATACGCCATCATACGGGCGCTTTTGCATACGGCTCTATGAATTTCGTGGACGAACAGTGCAAGATTTCCTCGCAACATCTCTATTTTCGAAATCCATTTTGATTTCTATACAGAAGCTCTTCGTTCTCCAGAAGCGTCACAATTAGCGAGCATAAAAAATGATACATACTTCTGAAACTAATTGACGTTGGCGATACACCTCGGTATTTATGTGAATTCCTGCGACGTCCCGTCTTGAAAACGGAAATGACCTGCGCTTTTTCTGTCGCGTGGTACCGCTATTTGTCCTAAGATAAATTGCTGCTAGAATGAGAACAAGTCCTATTGTATAGTCTCACAGTTATCTCATGCAGTCCTGATGCCTTTCCACTGCTGACACATTTTAGTTTCCACTGCTGAGAGATTTTAGATGATTTTCCATTTCACGGAAACTTATCTGAATACCTACCGTTTCCGCGTTCGTACAGTGATTGAAGGGACCCATATGGTGAACATACACCGACGGAAAAAATCGCAACATAAAAAAATAATTAGTATCGAGTAACGAAATTTCGGGAATACATTTGTCTAAATAACATATTTAAGTGGTTGATAGTGTAAGAACACGGGTTAATGTAAGTGCGAGATAAGCCATTGCAAATATGAAATGCTGGTGCATTAGTAACTACTGTAACCGCGAGAACGCGGAATGCAAGCATGCCACCGTACGTGCACTGTGCTGTACAGGTGCTGGACTCAGTTTGTAGGGTGGAGTTTCGTGCCTGTTCCACTTGGTTGGTCAATACAGAAACGGTTATGCTTTTTGCTGAAGACGCTGGAATTTCCGTCCGATTATGTCCCATAAGTGCTCAATTGAACGTAGATGTGGTGATCGAGAAGACCAAGGCTACATGTCCACACTCTGTAGTGCATGTTGGGTTACAACAGCGGTATGTCGGCGAGCGTTATCCTATTGGAAAACACCTCCTGGGATACTTTTAATGAATGGCAGCTCAAGGGGTCGAATCACCTACAGATTGGAAAATTGCGCAGGTCGCACCAGTGTTTAAGAAGGGTAGTAGGAGTAATCCATCGAACTACAGACCTATATCATTGACATCGGTTTGCAGTAGGGTTTTGGAGCATATACTGTATTCAAACATTATGAATCACCTCGAAGGGAACGATCTATTGATACGTAATCAGCATGGTTTCAGAAAACATCGTTCTTGTGCAACGCAGCTAGCTCTTTATTCGCACGAAGTAATGGCCGCTATCGACAGGGGATCGCAAATTGATTCCGTATTTCTGGATTTCCGGAAAGCTTTTGACACCGTTCCTCACAAGCGACTTCTAATCAAGCTGCGGGCCTATGGGGTATCGTCTCAGTTGTGCGACTGGATTCGTGATTTCCTGTCAGGAAGGTCGCAGTTCGTAATAATAGACGGCAAATCGTCGAGTAAAACTGAAGTGATATCAGGTGTTCCCCAGGGAAGCGTCCTGGGACCTCTGCTGTGCCTGATCTATATAAATGACCTAGGTGACAATCTGAGCAGTTCATTAGGTTATTCGCAGATCATGCTGTAATTTACCGTCTAGTAAGGTCATCCGAAGTCCAGTGTCAGTTGCAAAGCGATTTAGAAAATGGTTCAAATGGCTCTGAGCACTATGGGACTTGGCATCTATGGCCATCAGTCCCCTAGAACTTAGAACTACTTAAACCTAACTAACCTAAGGACATCACACAACACCCAGTCATCACGAGGCAGGGAAAATCCCTGACCCCGCCGGGAATCAAACCCGGGAACCCGGGTGCGGGAAGCGAGAACGCTACTGCACGACCACGAGCTGCGGACATCGATTTAGAAAAGATTGCTGTATGGTGTGGCAGGTGGCAGTTGACGCTAAATAACCAAAAGTGTGAGGTGATCCACGTGAGTTCCAAAAGAAATCCGTTGGAATTCGATTACTCGATAAATAGTACAATTCTCAAGGCTGTCAATTCAACTAAGTACCTGGGTGTTAAAATTACGAACAACTTCAGTTGGAAAGACCACATAGATAATATTGTGGGGAAGGCGAGCCAAAGGTTGCGTTTCGTTGGCAGGACACTAAAGAGACAGCTTACACTACACTCGTTCGTCCTCTGTTAAAATATTGCTGCGCGGTGTGGGATCCTTACCAGGTGGGATTGACGCAGGACATCGAAAGGGTGCAAAAAAGGGCAGCTCGTTTTGTATTATCACGTAATAGGGGAGAGAGTGTGGCAGGTGTGATACGCGAGTTGGGATGGAAGTCATTAAAGCAAAGACGTTTTTCGTCGCGGCGAGATCTATTTACGAAATTTCAGTCACCAACTTTCTCTTCCGAATGTGAAAATATTTTGTTGAGCCCAACCTACATAGGTAGGAATGATCATCAAAATAAAATAAGATAAATCAGAGCTGGAACAGAAAGGTTTAGGTGTTCGTTTTTCCCGCGCGCTGTTCTGGAGTGGAATGGTAGAGAGATAGTATGATTGTGGTTCGATGAACCTTCTGCCAAGCACTTAAATGTGAATTGTAGAGTAA
Source organism: Schistocerca americana (assembly GCF_021461395.2). NCBI lineage: Eukaryota > Metazoa > Arthropoda > Insecta > Orthoptera > Acrididae > Schistocerca > Schistocerca americana. The sequence goes on along the minus strand of NC_060122.1, from coordinate 820,406,217 downwards.
TCGTATAGATGTAGATCACATTGATGTGCAGTGAGGTAGCCACGAGAGTGATCCTGCTCTCATACAAAATTGCATCCCAGACTATAGCTCCATGTGTAAGTCCAGTGTGTCTAGCATGCAGACAGGATGGCTGACGCCCTCAACTCACCTCCTCCCAACCAACATACGGCCATCACTGACACCGAGGCAGAATCACTGTCGTGAGGAAACACAAGACACGTCCACCCTGCCTTCCAAGAAGATCTCGCTTGACACCACTGAAGTCGCAAATGGAGTTAGCGGTGTCAGTGAAATGCACGCTGGCTCGGAGCTATTCCTGAAGTAACTGATTTGTAGCAGTTCGTTGTGTCAGTGTGGTGGCGACTGCTACTCAGATTGCTGCCGCAGATGCAGTACGGTGCGCCAGATCCATACGCCGTGTACGATGGTCTTCGCTCTCGGCAATGCTAATGGGCCGTTCGGAGCCCGGTGTTCTCGCGACCGTACCTTCCCGTGACTACTGCTGTCAGCAATCAGGCACAGCGGCTACATTCCTGCCAAGTCTTTCTACAGTATCGCAGAAGGAACATCTAGCTTCTCGTAGCGCTACTCACGATCTCGTTCAAACTGAGTGAGATGTTGATAATGGCGTCTTTGTCGGATTAAGGCCATTCTTGACTAACGTCAACTCACGACGTCAAGTCTCAAAGGTAACTAACGCTTACGACCGTTAGAGCGTGTATTTAAACAAACCTCATTGGAATCCTCATGGAGGCGCTACTAGCGCCACTCTTATGCGACTGGTGCGAAATTTGATTACCCATCACAAGGGGAGGCCGCCAATTGTGAAATTCAGATTCGATTCATGCTGCGCATAAAAAAAGCTCATTGCCAGAGGTGTAATGTGGCAAAGCACCAAGATGCACTTCTCAGCCGTGGTCGAGAAAATCGACAGTTAAAAGAAACCGCTGCGGTGAAATACTGTCTACGGTTAATAATCTTCCACAGCTTCGAGGGGCAGCGGTAAGCGCTACGGTTCGTAATCCGAAGGTCGCCGGATCGAATCTCGCGCCATGCAACTTTTTTTTTTTTTAGTATTTGTTTTTGTAGTTCAAATGTGTGTATATATATACACACACACACACACACACACACACACACACATATATATATATATATATATATATATATATATATATATATATATATATATATACTCCTGGAAATGGAAAAAAGAACACATTGACACCGGTGTGTCAGACCCACCATACTTGCTCCGGACACTGCGAGAGGGCTGTACAAGCAATGATCACACGCACGGCACAGCGGACACACCAGGAACCGCGGTGTTGGCCGTCGAATGGCGCTAGCTGCGCAGCATTTGTGCACCGCCGCCGTCAGTGTCAGCCAGTTTGCCGTGGCATACGGAGCTCCATCGCAGTCTTTAACACTGGTAGCATGCCGCGACAGCGTGGACGTGAACCGTATGTGCAGTTGACGGACTTTGAGAGAGGGCGTATAGTGGGCATGCGGGAGGCCGGGTGGACGTACCGCCGAATTGCTCAACACGTGGGGCGTGAGGTCTCCACAGTACATCGATGTTGTCGCCAGTGGTCGGCGGAAGGTGCACGTGCCCGTCGACCTGGGACCGGACCGCAGCGACGCACGGATGCACGCCAAGACCGTAGGATCCTACGCAGTGCCGTAGGGGACCGCACCGCCACTTCCCAGCAAATTAGGGACACTGTTGCTCCTGGGGTATCGGCGAGGACCATTCGCAACCGTCTCCATGAAGCTGGGCTACGGTCCCGCACACCGTTAGGCCGTCTTCCGCTCACGCCCCAACATCGTGCAGCCCGCCTCCAGTGGTGTCGCGACAGGCGTGAATGGAGGGACGAATGGAGACGTGTCGTCTTCAGCGATGAGAGTCGCTTCTGCCTTGGTGCCAATGATGGTCGTATGCGTGTTTGGCGCCGTGCAGGTGAGCGCCACAATCAGGACTGCATACGACCGAGGCACACAGGGCCAACACCCGGCATCATGGTGTGGGGAGCGATCTCCTACACTGGCCGTACACCACTGGTGATCGTCGAGGGGACACTGAATAGTGCACGGTACATCCAAACCGTCATCGAACCCATCGTTCTACCATTCCTAGACCGGCAAGGGAACTTGCTGTTCCAACAGGACAATGCACGTCCGCATGTATCCCGTGCCACCCAACGTGCTCTAGAAGGTGTAAGTCAACTACCCTGGCCAGCAAGATCTCCGGAACTGTCCCCCATTGAGCATGTTTGGGACTGGATGAAGCGTCGTCTCACGCGGTCTTCACGTCCAGCACGAACGCTGGTCCAACTGAGGCGCCAGGTGGAAATGGCATGGCAAGCCGTTCCACAGGACTACATCCAGCATCTCTACGATCGTCTCCATGGGAGAATAGCAGCCTGCATTGCTGCGAAAGGTGGATATACACTGTACTAGTGCCGACATTGTGCATGCTCTGTTGCCTGTGTCTATGTGCCTGTGGTTCTGTCAGTGTGATCATGTGATGTATCTGACCCCAGTAATGTGTCAATAAAGTTTCCCCTTCCTGGGACAATGAATTCACGGTGTTCTTATTTCAATTGCCAGGAGTGTATATATATATATATATATATATATATATATATATATATATATATAATTCCCGGCAATCTGTTGCAACAATTATGCATATAATAAGTTGTTGAAAGTCGTTCGTCGTGGAAAAACTGGCGACTTCGAACATTATGTTTTCCGCAAACAAAGTTGTATTTCATAAATGTTATTAATTGTCCTCATAATGTTAACCACGTATTGTTAACGGAAGATGTAGAAACGATATACCGAAACGAATACGTATAGCGTAAGTCAAACGTTCGAATCAGAATAAAGACCCCACGAACACAAATTTACTGTGGCAGGTATGAAATATAAACTCCGTTACTCGCTCGTTACACTTGAAGGACAGATGTTGAATGGGCCGAAACGAGCCGCCGCATAACAGCGTAGTTGCCTGCTAACTTCGAAAGAAGGTAGATGCGGTCACTAGCGCAACTTATAACATCGTCGAAAATCAGTGCGGACGGGAGAGCTTTGGTACACCCTGTTAAACAAACGGAAAAATGGAGGCGGTACAATTGGAGAGCGATCCGCCTTCACCAACATTCATAAGCAATTCATTAATAGTTTATATATATATATATATATATATATATATATATATATATATATATATATATGAATTACAAAAAACTAATAACAAAATAAAATTGCATGGCGCGAAATTCGATCCGGCGACCTTCGGATTACGAACCCGAGCGCTTACCGCTGCGCTACGACGCTGTAGAAAATTCTTAATCGTCGAGAGTATTTCACCGCAGCGGTTTCTTTTAACTGTCGATTTTCTCGACAACGGCTGAGAAGTGCATCTTGGTGCTTTGCCACATTACACCTCTGGCCATGAGCTTTTATTATGTGCAGTATGAATCGAATCTGAATTTCACAATTGGTGGCCTCCCCTTGTCAGATGTAGAAACACGCCTACCAACTTTCGTTTGTGTCGCACAACTCCTGCTAGGCCTCGCACCATTGTGTAGACGACAAGGGAAGGAGAGACGGTAGCGTTACGTTTCTCGCCACCAAACACCACAGAGTCACATCCTTGTCGGCATAATTGACGGTGGTCTGTCCGTTGGATTGGGGAGTTTGTGCTCCTTTAAAAGACTAGGGTATGTGCCGGCACCAAGTACGTCATTCTCCCTTCGCTTCACCCATAAAAGGACAAATACAGGAGTGCATTGCAAAAGAATCCTCACTAGAGCCACAAGACATTGTTGCATACCTTACACTTTGTAACACGGACGAGGAAAGCAACGAACAGCCACATTCACTATAGTTTTTCCCACGATGGCAAACAGAGACCCCGAAATCAGCTCAACCCGCTTCCGCCAAAGCTCATCTCTTGCATACGGGAACGACCTGAAAAATTTTATTACCGTAAGCAGTAACATTTTGAAAGAATCTCGTGATTTTCTTCTTGTTTCATAGTTTGCGACAGATAATTATTTACAGTGCTTGGGGTCCACATCATCACAATCATCATCATTTAAGACTGATTATGCCTTTCAGCGTTCAGTCTGCAGCATAGTCCCCCTTACAAAATTCCTCCATGATCCCCTATTCAGTACTAACATTGGTGCCTCTTCTGATGTTAAGCCTATTACTTCAAAATCATTCTTAACCGAATCCAGGTACCTTCTCCTTGGTCTACCCCGACTCCTCCTACCTTCTACTGCTCTCTTGGGAAACCTTTCTTCTGCCATACGTGTAACATGACCCCACCATCTAAGCCTGTTCGCCCTGCTGCTACATCTACAGAGTTCATTCCCAGTTTTTCTTTGATTTACTCATTGTGGACACCCTCCTGCCATTGTTCCCATCTACTAGTACCTGTAATCATCCTAGCTACTTTCATATCCGTAACCTCAACCTTATTGATACGGTAACCTGAATCCACCCAGCTTTCGCTCCCATACAACAAAGGTAGTCGAAAGATTGAACGGTGCACAGATAACTTAGTCTTGGCACTGACTTTCTTCTTGCAGAAGAGAGTAGATCGTAGCTGAGTGCTCACTGCATTAGCTTTGCTACACCTCGCTTCCAGTTCTTTCACTATGTTGCCGTCCTGTGAGAATATGCATCCTAAGTACCTGAAACCGTCCACCTGTTCTAACTTTGTTCCTCCTATTTGGCACTCAATCCGTTTATATTTCTTTCCCACTGACATTACTTTCGTTTTCGAGACGCTAATCTTCATACCATAGCCCACAGACAAAATCAATTTTGTGAATGACATCATGTGTCCGCCGTTAACTGTCATGTTTTATTTTTCAGTACACAATTCAGTTGTCGAAGACATTATGTATAATACTCGAACTAATATGTAACTACTTAAAAGACACTGCCTTAGCACAAATCAAAGATATCTGACCATTACACAAACATCGAGATACCCCAAGCTCACTGTCAAACAAGTCTAGATGGCATCATGATTCGCCTTCATATAAAAATCCTGTTACACAGATATTTCGGTATATTCTTGACAAGTGCGTCGAATATTTCGCTGTTTGTAAAACGGCCGTATATTTCTGACTTACTTTATGGCACTGTTCTGTTAGTACTGACATAATAGTTCGAGCTTTCGATGTAATGTTTCCAGTGTCTCATCTTAAGACACGCTTAACAGTTGTGCTTGTGTTGCAGCAGCACTTGACAGTGACCTAAGTGCTGAAAATCAAAAAGTTACAGTTAACAGCAGGAAGATAACGTCCATGTGAGAGACAGTTTACTTTAAAACTTAGTTTGCCTTAAGAAGAGGTCAGCTAGCTTTTAGTGCAGAGAGTTACTGACACACACGGACTGAAGAGCCACTGTCTTTTGCGTGTTTTCAGGTGATCGCACTGCCGCTGTCGAAGCTGCACAAGCACGTGGAGGCGTCGCAGCTGCCCGAGCAGCTGGGCGGCTCCTGGCCGTACGACCATCACGTGTGGCTGCAGAACAGGGTGGTAAGTGCACCACCGAGCAGTCGGTGTCTTCAGCTGCTGTGTGGTGGTCGGAAGGCTGCAACATGTACTTCAACTATCTGAACTAGCAGTAGCCCTAAAATATCCCTTAGTAGGAGTGGAGCAAAACATGCTTAAAAGTGATCTTGGGACAGCAAAGTGGTACGTTTCCTTACTAGGTTAGCGTCTTTTTTCTCAGCATTTAAGGGTGTTTCACCTTCCTTATCGTTTATGAAAAAGACGTCGGTCAACAGCGCACAACAACAGCCTCATACTGACAGACAAACCATGCAAGATCGTTTCTTACAAGGGAACCTCCCCATCGCACCCCCCTCAGATTTAGTTATAAGTTGGCACAGTGGATAGGCCTTGACAAACTGAACACAGATCAATCGAGAAAACAGGAAGAAGTTGTGTGGAACTATGAAAAAATTAGTAAAATATACAAACTGAGTAGTCCATGCGAAGATATGCAACATCAAGGACAACACGAGTCAAGGAGTGCCGTGGTCCCGTGGTTAGCGAGAGCAGCTACGGAACGAGAGGTCCTAGGTTTATGTTTCTATCAGGGAGCCGGTTGGCCTCTGTAATAAAAAAACTCAGTGGAAGGATGAACCACCGAACTCGAACAGGATGTCTTGCGACGTCCGCAACGACCAAACACAACGATCAATAATGAACAACATGCAAAAAAAAAAAAAAAAAAAAATAAATAAAATAAAAAAAAAGGTTCAAGTCTTCCCTCGAGTGAAAAGTTTAATTTTTTGTTTTCAGTTTATGTGACAAACTCTTATGTTTTCATCACTTTTTTGGGAGTGATTATCACATCCACAAGAAAACCTAAATCGGACAAGGTAGAAGAATCTTTTTACCCATTCGCCAAGTGTACAAGTTAGGTGGGTCGACAACATATTCCTGTATGTGACGCACATGCCGTCACCAGTGTCGTATAGAATATATCAGACGTGTTTTCCTGTGGGGGAATCGGTTGACCTATGACCTTGCGATCAAATGTTTTCGGTTCCCATTGGAGAGGCACGGTCTTTCGTCTACTAATCGCACGGTTTTGCGGTGCGGTCGCAAAACACAGACACTAAACTTATTACGGCGAACAGAGACATCAATGAACAATCGGACAGATCATAACTTTGCGAAAATAAAGAAAGTAAAATTTTCAGCGAAGGGAAGACTTGAACCAAGGACCTCTCGTTCCACAGTTACTCACGCTAACCACGGGACCACGGCGCTCCGGCGCTCCACCGTGATGTTGCCTATGTTCGCATGGACTGCTCAGTTTGTATATTTTGCTTATTTTTTTCATAATTCCACACAACTTCTTTCTGTTTTCTCGATCGATCTGTGTTCAGTTTTTCAAGACCTATCCACTGTACCAACTTATAACTAAATCTGAGGGGGGTGCGATGGTGAGATTCCCTTGTTAAACAATGACTGCGGACGTCGCCGTGTCGCACAAGTGCCGCAGCTAACCACACGCCACAAGACACAGAGACTGGCGTGGGCTGAAGGGCCCCGTCACTGGATGCTCGATTAACAGCCAACAGTCACCTCGTCTGGGATGATGATCACGAAACGTTCCAACACGGGCGTTTCTGAAAATATGGAACCTCTTATGTGAGGTAAAAGGAGACTCCTGGAAGGCCTGGCATCAGACACCTCATTCATCTCAGTAGAATTAGTATGTGTTGAGAGAGAGGATTGTTGACTTGAGAAACAACATACATGACTCCCTGGAGAAGAATGTACTGGCCACGGAAGTCGACTAACATCGGTCCAGATTAACAGATGTGGAACATAGTCGATGTAAGTTTCGTAGCTTAGGTACGGGTCTGATCAAATTCGTTGACATGTGGGACACGCACAGTAAACGCTTCTGTCATCATGTGGACATGGTGACAGGACGAGGCCCCGCGAGGGATGACCTGCGCATTAGTAGCGACGAAACTTCTGTCTGCTTCACTTTCAGACATATTGTGCTGACAGTGGAAAAGTGTATTTTAAGGACGATTATGCCAGACTTAAAAGCTATAGAGCCGTCTTAGTATACTCTGGAGTCATTTCTACATGTTGACATAAAGCAGGACCCAAAGCTTTGTTTCATATTCTGATGCTTCTGATTTGCATCTTCAGAACATAAGTTGTCTATTAAAACGTAATTAAACATTACGATCAATTAGTACTTTTCCACCTGCAAACAAAAGAGTCAGTCCAAATGAGCTGTGGTCACCGTGTACAGTGGCAACTAAACTGAAATGTGATGACAAAAATAATATCATTTCCTAATTTAATTTGTAGAAAATTCGTGCTCGATCAAGAACATAGCTTTTCTACATGGTTTTCGTCTTTCTTGATGCATTTGATCCAGCAGTTTGTAACATTGCCTACTCCATCCGACGAAAACGATATTTCGTTGGCTGCAGAAAACCGCCGACTCTGAAGACAATCTTCGTGTTCTGATTTGGTATTTTATATTTGTTGTATAGTTTTGTGATTACGTTATATCGGCTATAGAAATGATTTTGACCCCAACATAATCACAAAATTATACTACAAATTAAAATACCAAAGCAGAACACAATACATAGCGAGATATGCCTAACTCCAGAAACATCACAGACACAGAAAATAAGATACGTACCAGCAGCTTACCTAGGTAGAATCTCCAACAGAATTAATAGACTTTTTAAAGCCACAATTATTCAACTAACCTTTGGAACCAACAACAACCTTTCAATGTAATTACGTTCCGCCATCACTAGAACATCGAGATATGATAACCCAGAGATATATAAAATCACATGTGGCAGCCGTAACAGCTTTTACATTGGCCAAACAGGAAGAAATTTTAACGTAATATATAAAGAACACATTAGAGAGAGTGAATACGATCAGTCGAGCTTCTTTCTACACTTGAAAAATCAGAATCACACTGCTTACACGATGGAGAATGCACTACAGATTCTGCACAGAATACCAAAAGGTTTCAGAATGAACATTCTTGTTATTAAACGAACATACAGAATTTAGACACAAGTACTACCTCAAAAACTTTATTAAACTTTTAGGACATGAAAATGGGTAGATCGGAAGCAACATATGCAACAACGAAACACAGTCGTATCAAATTTTAGTTAATAAAATGATGCCGCTGTTCATCTGGACGATCTTTGTAAACACATAGCGTCGTGAGAGTGGAGCTGTGAGGCTACGGTCACATCGTAACCGACATTTTATTTTGAACATCTTGACATCATTTACCATCTTATTAAAACAGTGACAATTCTAAGACAATTCACTAAGGACGCAATAGGGACGCCACACAATCTAGACGTGAGTACAATACAGCTACTTTAATATAAATGACACTGACATCCATATCTGTTCTCACCAAAATTGTAATCGCTAGTACTTGAAAATGGCGATAAAGCCGCAACAGCCTGTCGTAAATAATGATTATTTATTATAAGCATCTATTTGATACATCTACTCTAATAATCATGTCGTTATAAGAATCTGTGACATGCAGCCTAAGTCTACTGTGGAATACTGGACGCCATTGTCCTGAAGTTGTAAATGTGCGTCTGTTCTCTACGGCCGAAGCGATGGTAGTGCAGGCACCCCGCATTAGCCAGCTTCTAGCAACACATCTGAACAGATCTTACGCCCTTTTCGCGAGACCGAAATTGCATGCAGTAAAGCAATCCTGTAACTTTTGATTTCCCTAGCTGGATGTATCTACCTGCGTACATAACTGCTTACACTGAAAGAGGAGATATGTGCAATATATGTGTACAAGGGTGAAGCTGCAAATATTAAAAAAAATTTAAATTTAAATGGGAATCTTATAAAAAATTCTGTGAAATTAATTTTGCTTGCTTCTTTATTTTACTTTTGAGGGAAATAACAATCAAACAGATCGATATATTAATCGTTGGTAGGTATACACTATTCTATTTTAGATATTATTGGGTAAAAAGACAGTTAAATAACAAGATTTTAAACATGGCTGCAGCAGCAACTGTTAAAATTCTTCACAATAAAGGATGGCTGCCATCCTTTATTGTGAACAGTTAAATAAACTTGAAATTTTAACACATGTCTCTTACAGTTCCACCAATATGTTTAAAATACACTGAACAATTTCACACATACAATATTAAAAAGCGGAAAATAATTATTTATATATAATTACATTTTTAATTTCACACGTTTTTAAATTTGACTAAAAAGTGTAAAATAATTTCTCCTAGCCCCATACGTATTCGTAGATCCATACAGATAGTCCTCAAAATTTGTCATTGTGAAATTTAAATAGCTGCGAAAATTTTTGCAATATTTGAAACGAAAAGCTTGGGGAGGATGCAATAGACAACAGTAAGGAGGTGAACTATTCACGCATCAGTTATGTGTTGCATGGGGTCCACGTTTTTCATTTTAAATCCTACAAGTATATCCACAGCTATTAAAAATTCGCAATTACAAATTTTCAGGACTGGGTTTAGAAATCTGTATTGGGCTACGAGAAATAATTTTATACTTTTAGTCCGAGTTCAAAATGTATTGCATTAAAAATTTATTTCCATACAAATAATTTTGTCCATTTGGTGACACTATTGAACTGTATCGAAGGCCTTCTGGAAAAGATGAAACTCGATTTCAACTTGGGCGTCTTCTGGTTCTCTGGGTTTCACACGAGCGTTATTTGAGAAATTCTCGTTGAGTAATACAGAGGAGATTTTTTTTTTCTCGAGGAAGGTCATAATATAAAAGTATAGTGCGTGCCCCACAACACAACAACAGCGTTACGTCATCATTGCAGCCTGTTCGTCGGCCCTTCTTGTAAGCGGAAACTGGCCGCGCAATCTTCCAATCACTTGAAAAACTTCCTTCCTTCAGAAAGCTACGGTAGACGACTGCAAGAACTGGTGCGCTTTTGTAGCGCAACTTTACGCTAGCACAGAAAACGTTCAGTTGATGAAAGGACTAGGCCACACTTCTCAAACATGATTCGCTTTATTACAATATAACTCTCTGAGCAAGTCTCATTACTTAGTACTTATTAAAAAGAAAAACGGCACAGAGCATAAAATTTTAAGACAAAGTTTCTCATAAAAACATTACTCTAATTAAATACAGAAATCTCAAAAACAAATTCAAGCTGACAAGTAAATGACTTTAGAGTTAACTTCTGCTATAGTTCAACACAGGATCATTAAACAAACTCGTGGTTTTAAAATTAAGCCATCACTCACGCAAATACAAATGCATCAAGAGATAATGGTTATAATTAGAGGCGTGCACTTAAAGCAGGATTACACAGGTTTCCCTTCGTTACACATGAACTGCCGCTCTTGTTACGAGCCCTTTTACTCTCCAACAATCAACAGGCCCAGCTCGCCAGTCTGCTCAGCCAGGTCTTTGTACACACGGGAGACAACACAAAGTAACAACACAAACTTCTAAAACACACAAACATATGACGTAATTCAACAAGCCTCAAATGCATGTTCATACGTGCTTCAGGGAATACAGGCCAGACAATAACGACAATTTAAACTATGGCCTGGAAAACTTCAAGCAACCAATTGGTCCAGTAAATAAAATAAAAATTTAACCACACTTGATAAACCATCAAAACACGGGCATTTCACTACTAAGGGATTCGTTCAGGACTGGCAGTTGGCAGTACCCGTAGCACAGACTGAAGTAGCTGACGAGAATTTCGAATGAGGCAACAAGAGCCAGCAATACATTAAATCACGTTGTTACCACACAATTCAAGTACTGAAATTATTGCTTACCCAAAAAAAATTATCCATGGTTCCAATGCCGTCGTGAGCAGACACAAGGCTGTCCACTCAGACTCCCGTCAACCAATGAACGTCAGAATCACCAACGTCAGTACCAACAGTCTCAGTTGCCAGCTTATACTGGCGCCCAGCGTGCTACCAAACACAGTGCATGCGTGACTCACGCCTCCTTAGCGTCTTTGTGTTCACTCTCTCTTCCAGTGCCTCGCCAGACGGGATCTATAACCGCTAGGTCGATGTGCACACATCAAGTTTCTTTCGCACCCTTTAGATAGAATCGTTAGCTAACCAAGCAGGTCCAGTCACCTTTCTTCTATTAAGTGATTTCAGATGATTTTCTATCCAGCAGTCTCTTATTTCGATATCTGTCGTGCTGACGTTCACAGAATGACTTGAAGGAGGGATCTCAGTACGATCTTGGTCAGTGAACCAAATTTAAGAGAAGGAGTTTAATATTTCGACCTTCTCTGGGTCATCATGCATTTCGATGTCATTATGGTCACTGAATTCTCGAAGAGGTAGCTTTGTTCCGTTTACTGATTTAAAATCAGGTTTTCCCTCAGATCGGCGGATAGAACCTTACTTTGGAATTCGTTGAACGCCTCAAGCATTGTTTTCTTTCGTTTGATTTTGGCTTTGTTCGGTTTTTGTTTATCGATGTCGCTTTTGCTGCGTTTAAATCTGCAGTGAAGCTCTCTGCTTTCGGAGCCTTTTAATCTGAGTGACCGAAAAAAAATTAACAAAATATTTTGAAAACTAATTTTGATTTCAGTACACCTTCTTGTATAGCACTGCTTACGTGTGTTTCATAGCGAATACGCGCAGGCTGCAGAATTTAACATTACAATGACAAATTCATTTAAAGAGATTAATAATAGAATAATGTACCATTCTTTTGCTGTTCTCCTTATCGGAAACCTGAGATACGCTCGGCTAAGAAACAACCGCCGCTATTAATTCGCACGCACGTACAACAACGAAGGAGGCGGCACACAGCGAAATGTGGATACACCCTATTGTTCACATAGAGCTGCCTGAATACTTTTAACCAGATAGTGTACGCACGGCGTACTTCTTAAAGCTCGCTAAGGCTGCAGAAAAGTAATCGCTGGTGAAGATTTTAAAAGGACCATTCCAGCAATTGCACGAACCACCAAAAAGTCCATTTTTGCTGCCCGGGTGGGTATTTGAAAACCATCCCACCAGAGTATGAGTCCAGTACCGCAAACTCAGGGATATAAATCACCATCTATATACATACTCCCAAAGTCATAGTACGGTGCATACCTTGTACTGCTTTTAGTCATTTCTTTTCCTGTTTCACTCGCAAATAGTGTAAAGGAAAAACGACGGTCTAAGCCCTAATTTCTCTTATCTTCGTGATCTTCACGACGTAGTACTGGATCAGTACTTCTTACGTGTTTGTTTGGCCGTGGTTTCAGGGAAAGGATGAGAATAAAGTGCATGCTGTACCGTAAAGAGTCCAACGTCAGTTGTTGTTGTGGTCTTCAGTCCTGAGACTGGTTTGATGCAGCTCTCCATGCTACTCTATCCTGTGCAAGCTTTTTCATCTCCAAGTACCTACTGCAACCTACATCCTTCTGAATCTGCTTAATGTATTCATCTCTTGGTCTCCCTATACGATTTTTACCCTCCACGTTGCCCTCCAGTGCTAAATTTGTGATCGCCTGATGCCTCAGAACATGCCCTACCAACCGGTCCCTTCTTCTAGTCAAGTTGTGCCACAAACTCCTCTTCTCCCCAATTCTATTCAATACCTCCTCAATAGTTATGTGATCTACCCATCTAATCTTCAGCATTCTTCTGTAGCACCACATTTCGAAAGCTTCTATTCTCTTCTTGTCCAAACTATTTATCGTCCTCGTTTCACTTCCATACATGGCTACACTCCATACAAATACTTTCAGAAACGACTTCCTAACACTTAAAACAATACTCGATGTTAACAAATTTCTCTTCTTCAGAAACGCTTTCCTTGCCATTGCCAGTCAATATATCCTCTCTACTTCGACCATCATCAGTTATTTTGCTCCCCAAATAGCAAAACTCCTTTACTACTTTAAGTGTCTCATTTCCTAGTCTAATTCTCTCAGCATCACCCGACTTAATTCGACTACATTCCATGATCCTCGTTTTGCTTTTGTTGATGTTCATCTTATATCCTCCTTTCAAGACACTGTCCATTCCGTTCAACTGCTCTTCCAAGTCCTTTGCTGTCTCTGACAGAATTACAATGTCATCGGCGAACCTCAAAGTTTTTATTTCTTCTCCATGGATTTTAATTCCTACTCCAAATTTTTCTTCTGTTTCCTTTACTGCCTGCTCAATAAACAGATTGAATAGCAGGCAATGAGTAAAAGATCGATAGAGTAGCACATCATTAGAAAGTGATTTTGGGCCGTCGGCACGTGCACAGAGGACGGAGCAGATGGCGCGGCTTCGTTTTGGAAGGCGCGCCTGCAAGACGCGGCTTGTTTGGGCGGCCGTTGGCCCAGTGTGGTAGCAGACAGGGTCGCGCGCCGCGGCCGTTGGCACAGTGGCTGCGAGGTCGCCGGAACCGGCCCTGGAGGACGCGGCCGCTCGGACCCCCCCCCCCCCCCCCCCCTTCCATCCCACACCCCTCCCCACTCCTCTCTCTCTCTCCCCATGACTGTGGCATGTGTACACACACACACACACACACACACACATTTTCTAGAGTCAGCGACCGGTTCGCAGCTTACCGCTGCTATGACTGCTTTAGCCAGCTTGCCGTTGTTAAATCCCGGATTAAATTCGCACACTTACACTACTGGCCATTAAAATTGCTACACCACGAAGATGACGTGCTACAGACGCGAAATTTAACCGGCAGGAAGAAGATGCTGTGATACGCAAATGATTAGCTTTTCAGAGCATTCACACAAGGTTGGCGCCGGTGACGACACCTATTTTGTGCTGACATAAGGAACGTATCCAACCGATTTCGCATACAGAAACAGCAGTTGACCGGCGTTGCCTGGTGAAACGTTGTTGTGATGCCTCGTGTAAGGAGGAGAAATGCGTACCATCACGTTTCCGACTTTGATAAAGGTCGGATTGTAGCCTATCGCGATTGCGGTTTATCGTACGACGACATTGCTGCTCCCGTTGGTCGAGATCCAATGACTGTTAGCAGACCATGCTGGATCCCGACGGCCTCGTATCACTAGCAGTCGAGATGACACGCATCTTATCCGCATGGCTGTAACGGATCGTGCAGCCACGTCTCGATCCCTGACTCAACAGTTGGGGACGTTTGCAAAACAACCATCTGCACGAACAGTTCGACGACGTTTGCAGCAGCATGGACTATCAGCTCGTAGACCACGGCTGCGGTTACCCTTGACGCTGCATCACAGACAGGAGCGCCTGCGATGGTGTACTCGACGACGAACCTGGGTGCACGAATGGCAAAGCGTCATTTTTTCGGATGAATTCAGGTCCTGTTTACAGCATCACGATGGTCGCATCCGTGTTTGGCGACATCGCGGTGAACGCACATTGGAAGCTGTATTCGTCATCGCCATACTGCCGTATCACCCGGCGTGATGGTATGGGGTGCCGTTGGTTACACGTCTCGGTCACCTCTTGTTCCCGTTGACGCCGCTTTGAACAGTGGACGTTACATTTCAGATGTGTTACGACCCGTGGCTCTACCCTTCATTCGATCCCTGCGAAACCATTTGAGCAGGATAATACCCGACCGCATGTTGCAGGTCCTGTAAGGGGCTTTCTGGATACAGAAAATGTTCGACTGCTGCCCTGCCAGCACATTCTCCAGATCTCTCACCAATTGAAAACGTCTGGTCAATGGTGGCCGAGCAACTGGCTCGTCACAATACGCCAGTCACTACTCTTGATGCACTGTCATATCGTGCTGAAGCTGCATGGGCGACTGAACCTGTACACGCCATCCAAGCTCTGCTTGACTCAATGCCCAGGCGTATCAAGGCTGTTATCACGGCCAGAGGTGGTTGTTCTGGGTACTGATTTCTCAGGATCTATGCACCCAAATTGCGTGAAAATGTAATCACATGTCAGTTCTAGTATAATATATTTGTCCAATGAATACACATTTATCATCTGCATTTCTTCTTGGTGTAGCAATTTTAATGGCCAGTAGTGTATTTTTTACTCACATGTAACTGTTAGTGTTTCCAGCACTACTTCTTTATAACTGTAATCGTAAGTAACGCCCAGTGCATTGTACCGCACCTCGTTGTGGGAGAAGCAAAAGGCCTCGTGCTGTATTAACTCCAAGCCAAAACTGCCAATGAAATTATACCTAAAGCAACTGACTGCAGTGCGTAGAACTTGAAAGATGACAAGTATCGCTTGCTCATCATTAAAATTCAGCTTCAACTGGAGGCCCAGTTGGGGCTTTAATTATCGCAAGGCAGCGAAACTTGGCAGATATACGTTAATACGGAACCGATTTACGCTTGAAAACAAATTAGTTCCAGATGTAGCCACCAGGTGCAAATCTAGAGCTGTACACTCTTTGTATTACGCTATGACGTCCACACTCTCATGTGACAAACCGTAACGTGAGTGAACAGTATGGCTATCGAGAAGAAAGACCGCACTCTGCTAGAGAAGCTGGTTTATTTGAGCGGCAGCGATTACAGTGCTGCACTGAGAGAGGATCGCCGTCTGGAAGGTCTGAGGAGAGTCGTGATGCCGTTAAACGGTTTAAAGATGATGATAACGAAATTCGAAAACACCGGCGAGATTGGAGAGGAAGGCGTCGTATCCCAGTGGAAGTCATTGACGAGGTTGCTGTTGCTGTGATTGACCATGCATCACGTGCCTCGGGTAATGTTAGTGCTCGGGCAGTGTCACGAAATTTGTCCATCCCATGGCCAGCAGTAAGGAAAGTTTTGCGATCCGTTTTACACTGGAACCGTACAAGATCCAGACGGTGCGCAACTGTAACATCATAATGTGCAGCAACGTTCTGAATTTGCTTTTCGATTTCTGGCACGGATCTAAATTGATGACAAGTGGCCGGATAATATTACATGGACTGACGAGGCACATTTCACACTACAGGCTGCAGTGAAGAGGCGGAACTGCCGAATTTGGGGTTCTGTAAAAACCGCGTGTTCTGCACGAAGAGCCACTGCACTCGCCGTATGTGACTGCGTGGTGTGGATTCACGAGCACCTTTGTTCTCGGTCCGTTATTCTTTGAAGAGAACGTAACAAGACCGTCTGTCTGGTGTACCGTTACGTCTGCACGTTATCGCGACCTCCTTGTACCAAATGTAATTCCTGCTTTGGAAGACCGCAATTGTGTGGAAACCACTGTTTTCGTCCAAGACAGGGCAACGTTTCATGTCGCTGCCTAAAGCAACCTTCCACGAACTTGTTATTTCCAGACTTTTTCCAGATGCATGACCTGCAAGATCACCGGATCTGAGTCAAAAAATGGTTCAAATGGCTCTGAGCACTATGGGACTTAACATCTGAGATCATCAGCCCCCTAGAACTTAGAACTACTTAAACCTAACTACCCTAAGGACATCACACACATCCATGCCCGAGGCAAGATTCGAACCTGCGACCGTAGCGGTTGCGCTGATCTGAATCCATGAGACTTTTGGCTCTGGTGTTATCTAAAATTACGCATTTACCAGGGACCACGTTCGGTCTCTACCTGATCTGAAGACCGGTATACTGTAACACGTTGCTGAGATTCCACCGGTTCTGCTTCATCACGTAGTTTCACGGATTCAGTATCTACTCGACATCTCCGATGCCCTTACCCAACAAATTGTGTAAGCGGTGGTTACTGACAAAATGAACATTTTGACTTTCTCCCTTGTTTTACCTTTTCTGCCCACGCCCCGTTCCTCATCAATTACAAACGGAAATATTTCAAATCAAATGGTTCAAATGGCTCTAAGAACTATGGGACTTAACATCTGAGGTCATCAGTCCCCGAGACGTCTTTTTTTTTTTTTTTTTTTGGTCATCAGTCTACTGACTGGTTTGATGCGGCCCGCCACGAATTCCTTTCCTGCGCTAACCTCTTCATCTCAGAGTAGCACTTGCAACCTACGTCCTCAATTATATGCTTGACGTATTCCAATCTCTATCTTCCTCTACAGTTTTTGCTCTCTACAGCTCCCTCTAGTACCATGGAAGTCATTCCCTCATGTCTTAGCAGATGTCCTATCATCCTGTTCCTTCTCCTTATCAGTGTTTTCCACATATTCCTTTCCTCTCCGATTCTGCGTAGAACCTCCTCATTCCTTACCTTATCAGTCCACCTAATTTTCAACATTCGTCTATAGAACCACATCTCAAATGCTTCGATTCTCTTCTGTTCCGGTTTTCCAACAGTCCATGTTTCACTACCATACAATGCTGTACTCCAGACGTACATCCTCAGAAATTTCTTCCTCAAATTAAGGCCGGTATTTGATATTAGTAGACTTCTCTTGGCCAGAAATGCCTTTTTTGCCATAGCGAGTCTGCTTTTGATGTCCTCCTTGCTCCGTCCGTCATTGGTTATTTTACTGCCTAGGTAGCAGAATTCCTTAACTTCATTGACTTAGTGACCATCAATCCTGACGTTAAGTTTCCCGCTGTTCTCATTTCTACTACTTCTCATTACCTTCGTCTTTCTCCGATTTACTCTCAAACCATACTGTGTATTCATTAGACCATTCCGTTCAGCAGATCATTTAATTCTTCTTCACTTTCACTCAGGATAGCAATGTCATCAGCGAATCGTATCATTGATATCCTTTCACCTTCTATTTTAATTCCACTCCTGAACCTTTCTTTTATTTCCATCATTGCTTCTTCGATGTACAGATTGAAGAGTAGGGGCGAAAGGCTACAGCCTTGTCTTACACCCTTCTTAATACGAGCACTTCGTTCTTGATCGTCCACTCTTATTATTCCCTCTTGGTTGTTGTACATATTGTATATGACCCGTCTCTCCCTATAGCTTACCCCTACTTTTTTCAGAATCTCGAACAGCTTGCATCATTTTATATTGTCAAACGCTTTTTCCAGGTCGACAAATCCTATGAAAGTGTCTTGATTTTTCTTTAGCCGTGCTTCCATTATTAGCCGTAACGTCAGAATTGCCTCTCTCGTCCCTTTACTTTTCCTAAAGCCAAACTGATCGTCACCTAGCGTATTCTCAATTTTCTTTTCCATTCTTCTGTATATTATTCTTGTAAGCAGCTTCGATGCATGAGCTGTTAAGCTGATTGTGCGATAATTCTCGCACTTGTCAGCTCTTTCCGTCTTCGGAATTGTGTGGATGATGCTTTTCCGAAAGTCAGATGGTATATCGCCAGACTAATATTTTCTACACACCAACGTGAATAGTCGTTTGGTTGCCACTTCCCCCAATGATTTTAGAAATTCTGATGGAATGTTATCTATCCCTTCTGCCTTATTTGACCGTAAGTCCTTCAAAGCTCTTTTAAATTCCGATTCTAATACTGGATCCCCTATCTCTTCTAAATCGACTCCTGTTTCTTCTTCTATCACATCAGACGAATCTTCACCCTCATAGAGGCTTTCAATGTATTCTTTCCACCTATCTGCTCTCTCCTCTGCATTTGACAGTGGAATTCCCGTTGCACTCTTAATGTTACCACCGTTGCTTTTAAAGTCACCAAAGGTTGTTTTGACTTTCCTGTATGCTGAGTCTGTTCTTCCGACAATCATATCTTTTTCGATGTCTTCACATTTTTCCTGCAGCCATTTCGTCTTAGCTTCCCTGCACTTCCTATTTATTTCATTCCTCAGCGACTTGTATTTCTGTATTCCTGATTTTCCCGGAACATGTTTGTACTTCCTCCTTTCATCAATCAACTGAAGTATTTCTTCTGTTACCCATGGTTTCTTCGCAGCTACCTTCTTTGTACCTATGTTTTCCTTCCCAACTTCTGTGATGGCCCTTTTTAGAGATGCCATTCCTCTTCAACTGTACTGCCTACTGCGCTATTCCTTATTGCTGTATCTATAGCGTTAGAGAACTTCAAACGTATCTCGTCATTCCTTAGTACTTCCGTATCGCACTTCTTTGCGTATTGATTCTTCCTGACTAATGTCTTGAACTTCAGCCTACTCTTCATCACTACTATATTGTGATCTGAGTCTATATCTGCTCCTGGGTACGCCTTACAATCCAGTATCTGATTCTGGAATCTCTGTCTGACCATGATGTAATCCAATTGCAATCTTCCCGTATCTCCCGGCCTTTTCCAAGTATACCTCCTCCTCTTATGATTCTTGAACAGGGTATTCGCTATTACTAGCTGAAACTTGTTACAGAACTCAATTAGTCTTTCTCCTCTTTCATTCCTCGTCCCAAGCCCATATTCTCCTGTAACCTTTTCTTCTACTCCTTCCCCTACAACTGCATTCCAGTCGCCCATGACTATTAGATTTTCGTCCCCCTTTACATACTGCATTACCCTTTCAATATCCTCATACACTTTCTCTATCTGTTCATCTTCAGCTTGCGACGTCGGCATGTATACCTGAACTATCGTTGTCGGTGTTGGTCTGCTGTCGATTCTGATTAGAACAACCCGGTCACTGAACTGTTCACAGTAACACACCCTCTGCCCTACCTTCCTATTCATAACGAATCCTATACCGGTTATACCATTTTCTGCTGCTGTTGATATTACCCGATACTCATCTGACCAGAAATCCATGTCTTCCTTCAACTTCACTTCACTGACCCCTACCATATCTAGATCGAGCCCTTGCATTTCCCTTTTCAGATTTTCTAGTTTCCGTACCACGTTCAAGCTTCTGACATTCCAAGCCCCGACTCGTAGAACGTTATCCTTTCGTTGATTATTCAATCTTTTTCTCATGGTAACCTCCCCCTTGGCAGTCCCCTCCCGGAGATCCGAATGGGGGACTATTCCGGAATCTTTTGCAATGGAGAGATCATCATGACACTTCTTCAATTACAGGTCACATGTCCTGTGGATACACGTTACGTGTCTTTAATGCAGTGGTTTCCATTGCCTTCTGCATCCTCATGTCGTTGATCATTGCTGATTCTTCCGCCTTTAGGGGCAATTTCCCACCCCTAAGACAAGAGAGTGCCCTGAACCTCTATCCGCTCTTCCGCCCTCTTTGACAAGACCGTTGGCAGAATGAGGCTGACTTCTTATGCCGGAAGTCTTCGGCCGCCAATGCTGGTTATTTTATCAAAATTTGAGCAGTGGCGGGGATCGAACCCGGGACCGAAGACGTTTTGATTATGAATCAAAGACGCTACCCCTAGACCACTGGTACCTGCCCTACTACTTAAACATAACTAACCCCGGCCTGGATGGCCGAGCGGTTCGAGGCGCTACAGTCTGGAACCGCGCGACCGCTACGGTCACAGGTTCAAATCCTGCATCGGGCATGGATGTGTGTGATGTCCTTAGGTTAGTTAGGTTTAAGTGGTTCTAACTTCTAGAGGAGAGACGATCTCAGAAGATAAGTCCCATAGTGCTCAGAGCCATTTTTGAACCTAACTAACCTCCATGCCCGAGGCAGGATTCGCACCTGCGACCGCAGCAGCAGTGCGGTTCCGGAATGAAGCTCCTAGAACCGCTCTGCCACAGCGTCCGGCGGAAATATTTCAATAAGTCTTTTTTGTATTCACAGCGCCACATTTGCACCTGGTGGGAAAAATTGGAACTAATTTTTTAACAGTGTATATTGGTTTAGCATTAACGCATTAGAATATTTGCCAAGTTTCACCACCATACGACAATTATAGTCCACAATGGACCTCTGTGAGTGTTGCACTTTAGTTATAACTACCTGGTACTCACCGAGAGAATGAAAGTGAGATGCGCGCTTAGCCGATAATTCATGTACTTTCCTACTTCAGTAGACCTGTACGTCAGCGCCTTGCAACGTAGACCACAGCCAGTCGATACGGAATTTCACGAATATATTCTGTCCCGAGCGGAAGTGCTGTGGCAAGTCCCATCACCTACAGAAACCAGTCACGCAAAACTTCGACGTCCATCATAAAAGATCGATGTCCCTATTTGTTAAGAAACACGCAGCAGAGAAACCTGATAGGAACATGTTCAGCTGTAGTGGAGGTCGTTGCACCGCGTCGGCTAATGTCTTCCAGTGCATGTGTAACGAGATGTCTCATCAAGTATGCAGCACACGGCACCGGTTAATGTCCAGCGTACTGACATATGAACAGTGGTTTCTGGTAGCAGTTGTGGAATAGCGTAACTTCCGACAATGCCTACCAGGACGCGCTGAAAAGTAATGCCTCCGAATTTTTATGTGAAAACTCTTAGGGCTTTTTAAATAAAGCAAAAGTTATTAATATTCTACATCTTTATTCTTCATATCTGCATATTTATTTCTCAGCATAGACACCCTGGCATAAACACATTTCTCCAAAGTTTGTTGATACCGCCACTGAAAAATGTTTGACTTCGTTGACGGAGCCACCTTCACCTCTATTTGCTCCTCTTCTTCACTATCAAAGTCAAATCCTCGAAGGTATTCTTTAAGCTTTGAAAACGGATGAAAATCGGGTGGAGCCAAGTCGGAACTGTATGGAGTATGATCGATGACGGCCGGTCTGAGTGGCCGTGCGGTTCTAGGCGCTACAGTCTGGTGCCGAGCGACCGCTACGGTCGCAGGTTCGAATCCTGCCGCGGGCATGGATGTGTGTGGTGTCCTTAGGTTAGTTAGGTTTAATTAGTTCTAAGTTCTAGGCGACTGATGACCTCAGAAGTTAAGTCGCATAGTGCTCAGAGCCATTTTGATCGATGACGGTGAACCCACGTCGTCGGATTGTTGCAGATCTCGCAAAGTACGTGTGTCGTCTGGCATTGTTATGCTGAAGGAGAGTGTGCTCAATGTGTGGAATAATTCTTCGAAACTCGATTACAGCTCTCTGTTTATCGGGTATCGACAAACGGTCAGTTCCACAAGAAAGTGCACGCCATAATTTTAAATGTAACGTCCGCAGCGACATCTCTGTTAGTGGTCTCGGATCTGTACTCAATGTACTTTTGTACATTGTATAGATAAACAGTGTGAGACTTGAGTGCCTTGTTTCGTCGGTTGTAGTTTAAAATGAGTGCAGAAAAATGAGTGCTGAAAATGGTGCACTATTTTTCAAAAATGCTTCTGAAGTCCGTTAAGAAGCTGTTTAGTTCGAACGAGGCAAACTGGACGCTTCAAGAGCCGAACATCGCAGTCGTCTCTGCACAGCGTGGAAACAAAGACAACCGGGTGTCCAGGATGGAGTGGCCTGCAATGTCTCCGGACATAAATCCGATCGAAAATGTTTGGTCGTATATTAAGATGAAGCATAAAGGAAAGTCAGTATATATTCGAAGGAGCTGTCATATAAAATCAGAATGACGTGGAGATCGTTAACGAGAGAATATGCAGAAAATGTAGTGCAAAGCATGCCAGAAAGGTGACCAGCTGTAATCGCTAATGGCCGCGATTTGATTGACTGTGAGAGAATTGTGCAGTTAGTAGTAACATGTATCATCATGTAAACATATCTTTATAACAGTGTCTTTTTTTTCGTACAGACAACGGCTACACTTTCTTGTGGAACTGACTGTAGTTGCGTTACATGCCGCTATGTCACGCGCGGCAATTCGGAGCCCTCTAGCGACAGAGAATTGTAACTTTCATCAGCGAAGACCTTTTTTTTTCTTTATTGTTATTTTAATCACCTTACACAAGGCGGGCTGTCAGCAGCATAGTACGCTGCTCTTCAGCCGTGAGTGGTACAATAATATGACATACAGGTGGCACAGATAGTACAATAAAAACGGCGGGCAAAAATTGTAGGCACGAAAAACAATAAACATGGAGCCGTTCACGCTGGACGAGAAAAAACACTAACACTAGTTGACATGGCGCACATAACACGGATGACTGTGACGGCACATTTGAACAGTGGTGGCGTGACGGCGAAAGAACACTAAACACAAACGAAGGCACACACACGAGACACTGATGGCGATGATCTCTGGCGCGCGAATGTTCACTGAGAGTGTACGAGTCCGGGGACCTGCCAAGAGAGGAGGAGGGGGGGTCTGGGAGAGGGAGAGGGGAGAGCAGAGATGCCAAGGGGAGGGGAGAGAGGGGGAAGGGAGGAAGGGGGAGGGAAAGCCCGGGGGAAGAGGGGTGGAGGACGGGGGGATGGGGGGGAAAGGAGAGAGAAGGGAGGGAGGGTGCCTAAAGGAAAAGACACAGGAAGTGCGAGGGGAGGATCAAAGTTGATAGGAGAGGTAGATGGAGGGGAGGAGGACATCATCATGGAGGGGGAGCTGGCGGAAGCTACCTTGGGAGAGGGTAAGGAGGGTGGAGAGATGGAGACCGGGTGGGACGTGGGAATACAGGCGCGGCAGCAGGTCGGGGTGGGAGAGGATGGGGGAGACAAGCGGGTGAGGAGGATCGAGTTTACGGGAGGTGTACAGGATCCGTATCCTTTCAAGGAAAAGGAGGAGGTGGGGGAACAGAATGAGATCGTACAGGATCCGCATGGGGGAGGGGAGACGGATGCGATAGGCGAGGCGGAGCGCATGGCGCTCAAGGATCTGAAGGGATTTGTGAAAGGTAGGGAGGGCAGATATCCAGGCCGGATGGGCGTAACAGAAAATAGGGCGGATGAGGGGTTCATAGGTGTGGAGTATGGTGGAGGGGTCCAGACCCCATTTACGGCCGGATAGGAGCTTGAGGAGATGGAGTCGGGAGCGTGCCTTGGCTTGGATTGTCCGGAGATGGGGGGTCCAGGAGAGGCGACGGTCGAGGGTGACGCCAAGGTACTTAAGGGTGGGAGTGAGGGCGATAGGACGGCCATAGATGGTTAGACAGAAATCGAGGAGGCGGAGAAACTAGACCCAGAAATATGCATGACATGATTCTAATACCTCAACCAATATCGAGAACAGAAAAAAAATATTTTAGGAGCATTAGTTTTCAGCATTCTTCGTAGTTACATGATACATGTTACTGTGTGTTCCGTGAATAATGGTTCATTATTACCAGTGTTCATCAGGCATTCAGCTCCGAGTTATTATGCTCTTATTCATCAATGGCACTGACAAGAATTTCGTTTTGAGTTGCTACAAACGACGTCTCCATAGGTCCGATGTTATTCCTGAGTCATCACAAATTTCCGTGGCTTTCCCAGTATGATTGAACACTCCCTGTCTGCCGTCATTATTGTTCTGTTTCGCAAACAGATCGGTTGTACTTTTACGTTTTACTGTTAACCTGAAATGATATGTTGCCTTCATCAAAAAGGCTCCAGACGCAGGTCAGTTTCGGAACAGGAAAAGGTCACGAGAGCGTGATGTGACAGAACAGCACGAGTCAGTTATAGTTTTTAACTCTCTCAACTGAAGCGTATATTTCGCTGCCATTGCAGCACGGGTAGAGTTTCCTTCTCAGGTTTTCAAACTACATCTATATGTGGAACTTGCTATTCTGTGTGGTCAAATGTTTCCATGGTTTTATCATTATAAGTCTCAACGTACAATACTGGACGACTGAGGTTCAAAAGCAACATCGAACTAACAGGCCCACATTCATTTCGGCCAGACACAGTAGTATGCAAGTTGGGTCAGTAGAAAAGGTACATGCTTTGAGGAGTATTAGTGGTTCCGAACAAAAAACATTATATGGACATCAGACGTATTCCGGATGTTTGCGAGGTAGAACCCTTTTAATATCATTTTTGTTCATTTTTCTTGAATAAGTCGAAAAACGTACCCTCCAGCGGAAATGTGTGGCACGCTAAATTAAACAAAGTTAAATTTCTTGCAAAAAAGGTAGTATTCACTTTTTCTCTGGGATTAATATTTTCCACAAAGAGAGCGGGAGAACACTGAAAATCTAGCGCGACACGGGTGCGCTGTAGCTTAGGCACATTTTGTAGGCCAATTTGAGGAAGTTCTCCGACTTGATAGACTGCGGTTGTCCTATATCAAATTGTTCTCTAGACTACTGTGGTACGTTGTAAACAATGACAATGTACTGAACAATACAGAAAATAAATAACGATGTAAATTAAATGCGCACTATGTTGGAAACCATTCGGAATAGGGCACACGTCCATAGGAAGTTTTTTGTTCAGAATCACTGTCACCCTAAATTTCCTCCTAACTCACCCTGTATACTGTGTCTTACTGTCACTGGTATTCCTTCCTGTGTCACTTGAGTTTCCTTTCGTACGAATGTCCCAGTGCTACAAGTTAAAAATGCTTTCATTAGTAACCGTTCACCGCTCTTTAAACTTCAGGCTGTTTCTCGTGCGACACAAGCGTTGTCTCTAGCGTTACTTGGGAACCAGTATCACAGTGGGTAATAAGCAGACCAGCGCATGACGCAAAGAAATTTCAAGAGACTGGATGAATGTTACGCAAAATAAAGACTAGAAATCCATCGGTTTTAAGCGAGAATAAAGTAGACGAGTTAGCAGCGGCATTTGAAATAAGTGCGACAAAGTCACAGCGCTGCAAACCGGTTTGTCTGAAGCATGATGTATATACAGAGCTGGGCGCAAACGCAAAGTACAGTCTTACAAAGTCACGGCCGTACATTGACTGAGCAGTCGAGGTAGTTAGTACTGACTTGGAGATGACGCTCCTAGCTGCCGAGGGAACGAGTAGTCGCACATCCCGTTCAAACTGCAGGCATGCGCGTTTATCGTGCTTGAAACCGCACAATTCAGCACCCACAGTGCTTCCACAGATACCTGTCCTTGTGTTCATTCTTTTCATTGTCGAATCACTTAGTCTCATGTAGATTACTCTCATTACTGAACGACCTGCAGAGCTTAAAATTCGTGATCGTGTTCCTGCTATAAGTGCCCCAGGGCTCTGTCCTCCCCTCTCCTCTACCTCCTGTCCACGGCAGATATGCCCCAACCTCCCCCCCCCCCCCCCTGCAGTACACCTCTTGCAATATGCCGATGACACCGCATTCCTCGCCCTCGCTCCTACCCTCCAACGGTCCCAACGCCTTCTCCAGAATCACCTTGACCTTTTTGCTGCATGATGTAACCAGTGGCTCCTGAAAATCAATCCTTCCAACACCCAGGCAATCATCGTAGGTCGTACCACTCGCTCCTTCCGGCTCCTGCATATCTTCCTTACTGTCTGCGTCCGTCCGCCTCTCCCCCACCCTCACCTACCTTGGCCTCACCATTGACCGTCACCTCGCCTGGATCCCTCATCTCCGCTCCATCCAATCCAAAGCCCACAACTGCCTCCGACTCCTCAAACTCCTCTCTGGCCGGACATGGGGATTGCACCCCTCTACCATCCTCCACACCTACAAATCCTTACTCTGTCCCGTCCTCTGTTATGCCAGTCCCGCCTGGATATCTGCCCCCCCCCCCCCCCCTCAAATTCTATAAGTCCCTCCAGATCCTTGAGTGTCATGCACTCTGCCTCGCCTCCTGTATATGCCTCCCGTCCCCCACACAGGTCCTCTATGACCTAATTCCTTTCCCCCACCTGCTCCTATTCCTCGAACATATCCGCATACTCTACACCTCCCGCCTCCTTGATCCCCCTCACCCCCTGGCTGCTCCTCTCCTCTCCCGTCCCTGCCCCCTGCCACCTCTTCACTGTTGTGTCCCCCCTACCCTCCATCTCTACACCCTTCATCTCCTTTCCCAAGGTGGCTTCCATCAACTCCCCCTCCCGGATGATGCCCTCTCTCCCTCCATTTATCCCTCCTATCAACTCTGATCCTCACTCCCCCTCCTTTCCTCTGTCCTTTTCCCGGGCTCCCTCTCCCCCTCCTTCCATCCTCTTTTTCCCCACCTCCCCTCTCTCTGCCCCCTTCTCTCCCCCGAGTCCTTTTGCATTTCCCTCCTCTGCCTTTTCTCATTCCCTCTCGCGTCTGCCCTGTCCCTCTCCCCCCTTATGAGCCCTCTCCCTCCTTGGTTCCCCCCCCCCCCCCTTTTTCGTTTTTTCCTCTCCTCCCTCCTTGTTTTTCCCCCTCCTCCAGGTCCTCCCCCCCCCTCCATCTGCCCTTGGCTCGGGAGTGTCATCTTTGTGCTGCCATTTTCGTGCAGTGTTTTACAGTGAGTGTTTTACAGTGAGTGTTCCATGTTGTGTGTCTTTTGGGAAGTGTTGCGAACGGCCATCACACTGTCGCTGGGTGTGATTTTTTATCTCTTGCGACCAGAAACCAGACTGTCGCCATGTTTTTTTTAATTGTGTGTCTACTATGTTACGTGTCTGATTCCTGTGTATTTTATTAACATTGCCAACCCCTTTGCTTTCTGTTTTAACTTTCTGCATTTTTCCGCCAATTTACACTTTAAGTCACCGTTTTATCGCCTGTTTTTCCTTGTTTCTTTTCTTATTCCGTTTTCAAAACGGTCTGTAGGCTGTAGAGCAGCGTACTAAGCTGCTGCCGGCTAGCCCCCTTCGGGGGAATTGAAAATCAATAAAGGAAAAAAAAAACCTGCTATAAGCATGGCCTAGGCTGTTGTGTAGCTCCCATTACACATGCTGCTGATCGATAGGAGGTTCTGACAGGCATTCTTCGCTGCTGCAAAACAGGCTTTAGGCTCACACAGTCGCAGATATGGGCAGTAGCTAGCGTCACTTTTTTGGGGAGGAAACTAGATCGACGATCGCGAATGCGTTGGCTACGGGAGAGTGGCTGGACAGCGCAGCCGAGACGAAAGGACGCTGTCGCCGGTGGCAATGCGCTGTGCGAGCGCTTTCGTTGCCTTGACGCGTTTCAACACGAAATGCCAATTGTCGTCTTGACTGCGTCGGCATTTACAGCCGAGTGCACTCAACGATTGCAATGAGTGAGTTTGCAACAGTTTGCGTCAAGGCAAGCCCAAGATTTTGGTATTTCATTCGTTATGGAAAAAAAAAGTTGCCGGCCGGTTTGGCCGAGCAGTTCTAGACGCTTCAGTCTGGAACCGCGTGACCGCTACGGTCGCAGGTTCGAATCCTGCCTCGGGCATGGATGTGTGTGATGTCCTTAGGTTAGTTAGGTTTAATTAGTTCTAAGTCTAGGGGACTGATGACCTCAGATGTTAAGTCCCATAGTGCTCAGAGCCATTTGAACCATTTGAGAAAAATGTTAGTCATTACACTTTCCAGACATATGTAACAGGGCGAGCCTTCTCTTACCAGTTATATTATCTTGCCAGCATAGCATACATAGCTCTTACTCTGTCATTTGCCGAATAGATAGTGAGTTGGTTTTCGCATTTCTTCAGCGATACTGTTCTTCAGTGTTTAAAGAGAAAGACGTTATAGCTCTTTTTTACCGTCATCACCGGCTGATTGCATTTTGAAAACAGGCTGTTCGCATAAAAGTTCATGTAAGGATAACGGGAAAGACACGCCCACGACTTTTCGGTACCGCCGTCGTTTTGGCTTATTAACAGAGACTGCAAGTCTTGGAACTTCATAAGAATCGACGAAACCCTACAATTCTGATTTTATCTTTCTGCTTTGCAGTGGTGCAAAATAATACGTAGTAATTTTCTTCCTCATTTCGTTCTAAATATTTTTTTCACTTTTAGTAGCAGGTTTGTTCACGATTCAATGCAGACGACAGAAGATTGTTTCAGGATTGATTATCCCAGCTTCAAGAGAGTTGCTAATACGAAGACACAGATGACTATGACTTAATGAGCATAAAGCTGAATGAATAACACTGAATAACATTTATGTTTAGACTAACGTATTTGACATATTACAGCTGATGAATTTCCAATAATTTCGTGTTGCGGCATGTACTCCGTCTTCAGGCCACGAGTGGCCTAGCGGGGCCATCCGACCGCCGAGTCATCCTCCGAGGAGGATGCGGATAGGGGGGGCGTGGGGTCAGCACACCGCTCTCCCGGTCGTTATGATGGTATTCTTGATCGAAGCCGCTACTAATCGGTCGAGTAGCTCCGCAATTGGCACCACGAGGCTGAGTGCACCCCGAAAAATTGGCAACAGCACATGGCGGCTGGATGGTCACCCATCCAAGTGCCGACTACGCCCAACAACGCTTAACTTCGGTGATATCAGGGGAACCGGTGTATCCACTGCGGCAAGGCCGTTTCCGTGTTACGGCTTGTAAATAAAGTAATTAATGCTATTAGCAAATTTTCTTGTATCGTAATTTATTGAAGGTAGTTTACTCCTATGGACTGTTCTATTTTTGTGAATTATTACTGAGAATAATGTGTGCATACAGTTTTAACGGATTACGCCCTTCGTCATTCAGAAAATGGGAAATGACAAATTTTCATCACGTTACTCGTAGGGCTCATTTACAATGCTTTTTATCTCAATTACTTTATGACGCTAACAAGGCGCAACGAGACTCTTGGAAACGCCCCTCTTTTCTTTTTTTTTTTTTTTTTTTTTGTACGCTGATATGAAACTTCCTGGCAGATTAAAACTGTGTGCCAGACCGAGACTCGAACTCGGGACCTTTGCCTTTCGCGGCCAAGTGCTTTACCATCTTTTTTTTTTTTTTTTTTTTTTTTTTTTTTTTTTTTTTTTTTTTTTTTTTTTTTTTTTTTTAATTTCAGTCAGACTCATAACTTTTGACCGACTGCGGTAAAAAAAAAAAAAATATAGTTGGACGCGAACAGGCGACTATAAGTTTAGAACGCACGACGCTTGCCACTTTTTTTTTTTTTTTTTTTTTTTTTTTTTTTTTTTTTATATATATATAGTGGACCTGTGGGGGCTCGGGGGGCAAAGTGGGCAGGGGTCGAAACCTGAGGCCTGGCCACAGTGTCCCCCTCACCACCACCGGGCTTGTGGTGCTTAGGGAAGTGGGAGAAAACAGGAATCAACAGTAGTGGAAGGCGTTGTTATTTATTTATTTGCATGTGTCTTTGTAATATTCACTAATAGCATGAAATTATGGGAACACATATGCGAAAGATAAAAGAAATATAAATTCTAGGTAAAGAAAAGAAAGGAAAAAGGAAAAGCAAAAAGAAATAAAATCCGCGCAATCTGCGACGCGCTCTCCCATCCGCGGAGGTCAGAAGTAGAATAGATCGTAGGCGGTTGAAACTCAGACACCGCCGGGGGAGGAGGGGTGGGTTCCCTCTGTGCCAGGCACCCCCCAACTCAGTGGAGGTCTAACTAGGACCGCTCGAAGATAGTTAGCAAATAATGTTCGGTAACGTGGCATGTTTTCGAGAGCTGCATGGGCTGTTCGTAAATAGGTCCAGAAGTCGAGGCGGGATTTAGGTCCCTCATTAAAGAGATAAGCGACCGCCCACCCTTTGACCCACGTAATAGCATGACATTTGGCGGCGGGAAAATGTCGGTCCTCCGGGTATAGAAACATTCGAGGCTCGACTGTGTCTGGTGGAACCCGTAGATAGCAGGCAATGATTTGCTGCACGAAGCGCCATACATCTTGCGATGAGGCGCATGTCAGACGGTGTTCATCAGTGTCCAGTTGCTGGCAAAGGAGACAAAGAGGGGATTCTGACAAGCCAATGTTGTGCAGGCGCTGCTTCGTGGCAAATTTCCTGTTGACTATGTGATACCACAGCGCCCGGACGTTCGTAGGGAGGAAGGGCTGGTGGACGGTAGTCCACACTATGGGCCACTGGATGGAGGGGTGTTTGGTCTCCATTACATTCCGGGGAACACAGCGCAGCAACAGGCTGTAAAAATCCTTAGTCCTAGGTGGGCGTGTATCTGGGAGACTGGTATGTATATAACTGTAGTCGACGAAAAAGGTCGAAAGATGGGACAAATGAGGCACGATATGGCCGACAGACACTGGTGGTGACGTGGAAGCTGGTAGGAGGACCTCAAGCAAGCTGCGTGTTAGAGATGTACCCTGGCCCATCCACTGTTTTCTCATGGTACTCATGTACAAGGCTGCAGATCGCATACGGACATTGACGAGCCCGACGCCACCATACCGTGTGGGCAGGGTAAGTGTCTCATAACGGACTTTAAACATTGAACCAGCCGTGAGGTAATAGCCAAAAGCCGCCTGAAGGTTGCGCCCAATTGCAGTTGGCAGAGGGAGAACTTGCGCGATGTGAACCAATTTTGATGCCACATAAAGATTAATAAACGCAACCCTTTGAAGTGTGTCCTGGCGGCGCAAGAGGTTCTGGTGGACGTCGTTGCGGATGACGTGTAACAGGCGACGGAAATTCGTTGCCGCCGTGCGTGTGACCGTGGGGGTAAAGGTAATGCCCAGGTACCGGAAAGTCCGCACAAGCGGCAGTGGTGCCACTTCACCCTCCTGGAGGCCTCGTCCAATGTGCATTGCAGAAGATTTGGCGACATTCATGGCACTGCCAGCGGCAGCCCCATAATGGGTAATCAAGTCGAGGACATCCCGAATCTCAGAGCCGGAGCGAATGAGGAGGAGGAGGTCATCAGCATATGCCCGACAGCGAAAAGTGTGTTGGCGTAGGGTGAGGCCAGAAAGCTTGGTCGTCAAGCCCCCAATAAGGGGCTCAAGGGCAATAGCATACAGGAGGGTGGAGAGGGGGCACCCCTGCCGTATCGAACGGCAGATAGGTACCGGCCCTGCTATCCGTCCATTGACTTGGACACGTGAACTGGCACTGTCGTAAAGACGCCGGATGACGTCGAGAAACGGAGGGGGGATGCCCATTCGGGCTGCCACCGAAAACAGGAAACGATGACGCACTTTATCGAAGGCGCTGTCGAAGTCTATAGCGACGACCGCTGCCCGGAGCCTGCAGGCCGCCGCTATCGCAATTAAGTCGCGGCATTCCCCTGTGGCAGTCTGTATGTTAATCTGTCCGCCAGGCGTCGTTTGTTCTGGCGAGAGGATATGAGGGAGTGTAGTGCGGAGCCGCATTGCCAGTAAGCGCGCGAAAATCTTGTAATCGGCATTGAGGAGGGTGAGCGGTCTGTAACTCGTGACCATCGAACCACGGGCTGGTTTGTGGACTGGTATAATGATGCCCTCAGCAAAGGCGGGTGGGATTGCTTGGTCAGATGTTATCAGTTCTTGATACATAGTCGTCCACCGTGGGGCCATAAGGTCCCGAAAGGTACGGTAAAACTCAATCGGTAAGCCGTCAATGCCGGGCGATCTGTTGACTGCACCTTTGGCGATTGCGTTGTTGACTTCGTCTAGCGTGACCGCCACTGTCAAAGCATCCGCCTCCGTGTGGGGGAGGGTGCGCGTGACGTAATTCAAAATGGAGTCGTCTGCTGCAGTTTCAGCGTCGTCATCACTATAAGTACGACGGTAGTGCTCGACGAATGCGCGGACGATGTCATTCTGAGTGGTCACCTGCGTTCCATGAGGCGTTGTCAGAGTGCTGATGATCTGCCGACGACGCCTTCGGTTGTCGGACACTATATCATGCATGGATGGAATTTCTAAATCCGCGTGATCGTGGCGCCGCGTCCGTATCACGACCCCTTGCAGTTTCCGGCGTGCCAGCGCAATTATCTTCGCCTTAGTTCTTTGCCGTTCCAACTGGTTGTCCGGGGTTGGCGGTTGAGCATCCAGATCTCGGAGAATCGCGTAATAGAAGTCAACAGTGGTGCGATGCCAGTCGGCCATGTCCTTCCCGTATCTCATCAGTGTCCTCCGGATCGCCGGCTTGGCGCAGTCCAACCACCATGTCAATGTCGAGCGGTAGCGGGGAAGGCGTCGTTCGCAGGCTGTCCACGTGTCAGTGACTTGTTGGCGACACGCCCGGTCATGCAAGTGTGAGGTATTGAATTTCCATGGCGCACGGCTGCGCCATACTGATTGCGGCGGAAGGAGGACCGTACAGATGTAAGCGCAATGGTCGGAAAAGGCCAGCGGCCAGCGTTCGGCGCCCCGTATCGCAGATCTAAGAGTTTGTGAGACATATATCCTGTCTAGTCGGCTTGCGGAATGACTTGTAAGAAAGGTATGGCCAGAAAGATCGCCGTGTTGTACTTCCCAGGTATCGTGAAGCAGGAGGTCTCGCACCACTATACGTAGCTCCTGGCATGTAGTATAGTGGGGAATCTGATCTTTAGGATGCAGAACGCTGTTAAAGTCACCTCCTAGTAGGCAATGGTCATAACGCCCTAAAAACAGGGGAGCGATTTCCTCGGAATAAAACTGGGCTCTTTCATGCCGTCGTTCGGTGCCTGAGGGAGCGTAGACATTAATGATGCGTGTCCCCATGGCAGTGAGTGCCATGCCCCGAGCTGATGGAAGGAAGGCGACATCGGTCACAGAAATCCCGTGGCGGACGTAGATGGCCACCCCGCGGCCCATAGGATCACTCGCGGAGGCGTGGGCGGTATAGCCATTAATATCCGGGAGACTAGCCAAGTGAACTTCCTGCAGAAGGGCGAAATCAATATCCGAAGCCCAGAACATCTCCTGCATAAGGCGGATTTTCACCCTGGAACGGATGTTGTTGGTGTTGATGGTTGCTATCCGGTAGGCTTGGTGTCGGATTGCTGGTGGCTGGTCCACTCCGCCGTCCGCGCAAGGGTGTGGGCGTCGCAGCGGAACGTTATCCCGCTGGGCCGCAGGGGAGTCTGGGGAGAGTATGATTAGTGGTGCGGCCGTGACGGCGCAGGGTCCCGTAACGGCTCCTGCTCCGTGACCTCCTCCTCGTGCCACGCCGTGGAAGCGGAAACTGGTGTATCGTCCATTTTGTCTTCAGAAGATGGTGTAATTGTGCGTGGTGTCGTGTCGCCTGTGAGACGTTCATGATTTAGTTCAGCGTCAGCACGGGGCGCAGGCACACCGATAGATGTCTCCGCGCTCATGACGTCTTCGTCAGCAGTAGCGGGTTCTGAGGCTTCGTGCTGGTCGACGGGTGCGTCCTCCTCGACTTGTAAAGTCTCCTCTTGGCCGGAAACGGTGCGACGTCTTCGCTTGCGACGTTTCGGGGAACGTTGTTTCCTTGTGCGACCCTCCGTGTCCGACGACGGAAGGGAGTCACGTCGTTCTGGCAGAAAGGCCGCTGTAGGAACGATGAGCGAGTCGATCTCCATCGTGTTTCCGAGATCAGGGTCAGCGTCTGGTTGCGTCGGCATCTTCGGAGCGGCGTCAATGGCCGGCCGAGGCGGCGGGTCGTCCGAGGCGCTCTCCGTCAGTGTCTGGTCGGGCTCGTTGGTGGCGTCGTTTGTGGTGACCGGGCGACGTTGCAAAGTGGTAGGAGACGCCAGAGCAGCGGCATAGGTCACCGGTAGCACTGTAGGTTGCGACGTGGGTGGTTTTTCGGCAGCTGGAAGTTGCGTAATACGCCGTTGTAGGCATTCGGATCTAAGGTGCCCTTCTTTGCCGCACCCGGAACAGGTCCGAGGCTGGCCATCGTATATAATTATGGCACGGCATCCGCCGATCTGTAAGTAGGACGGGACGTGGCTTCGGAGATCTATGGTGACCTGTCGGACCCCGTTTAGGACAGGATACGTCCGAAACTGTGTCCACTTCTCCGCAGTGTGGCCGTGGACTGTCCCGTATGGGCGTAGTGCCGCGACGACTTCCTCAGCTGGAAGTTCGAATGGCAATTCGAAAATGCGTATCGTTCGCATACCTAAGCCTGCGTGGTCGACGGTTACCTCGCCCACATTGCCATCAGTGTGACAGAAGCGGAGCCCCTGTTTGGTCTCACGTAGTATGCGTTCGCACGCCGCGTCGTTAATGATTTTCACATAGACCGTGCTGCTCACGATGGACAAATGTATGCCTATAATATCGGTCGCCGGGATCTTCACTTCCTCTCGCAGAAAACGCTCCACCTCAAGTGCTTTGGGTCGGGCATAATCGTTGCAGAAAGTAAATCGGAGTGTTGATTTACGGTAACGGTTCGCCATGGATCGTACAAGGTAAGCCGGCACTTAAGCAACGGCCGTCAGAAAGTAAACAAGGCGAGCTCGCGCGCCGCACGAAGTCAACACGTACGCGTCCGCTCTGTTGCCCTGCCGAAGGCAGACTGTCCCTCCTGCTCGCTGGCGGCCGCTGGTCTCTGGCTAAGCTAAGCCATGGTAGCGACGACGCTGCTCAGCCCTGTGTCGCCAGAGGAGGGCAGTGCCGCCTTGTCACCAACCCGTAAACTCCACTTGTGCATGTGTTGAAATACAACCAATTCAAATACACTCAAGTACCTCCTATAAATATTATAAAAACGTATACATCTATGTATGTATCTCCTACACATCCTCCTAAACCACTGGACTGATGGTACATGTACTGTCTGGAAAGAATCGCTGTGCTGGTAAGAACCACACACCTACCCAGGGGGTGGGGTGAAAAAGCAGTGCAGCCCACGACGTGCGAATACCCTTACTGTAGTCATCCAGTATTTGAGAATGAGAGCAATTAGTAACTTGCAACAAATTTTACACGTAATTTCAAGTTTTCACGAAACTTCTTCTCACTGACAACCCCTCACAAAGCGATGAAAGAAAAACGTCTATCACTCACTACATTTTCGCCGCATGAAGCACGACGTTTTAATTTGGCTCAAAATGGCTCTGAGCACTATGGCACTTAACATCTGTGGTCATCAGTCCCCCAGAACTTAGAACTACTGGAACCTAACTAACCTAAGGACATGACACACATCCATGCCCGAGGCAGAATTCGAACCTGCGACCGTAGCAGTCGCGCGGTTCCGGACTGAGTGCCTAGAACCGCATGGCCACCGCGGCAGGCACGACGTTTTAATTTATTACCTCTTCACTACCGACGGTATTTGTGACACATCTGGCTGACGGTATCCACGTATACCAGTGGATATACGTGCAAAAGTATACCATTGTACCTCACATAATTGCGGAAACATGACGTCATAAACACTGAGATGCGTAAAAGCTGCCTCATCATTCATGACGTTTTAATTGATTCCTTCTTTACTACTAACTCCATTCACAAAACATTTCCCAGACTGTACCCACATATACCACTGGATCTACCTGCAGAAGTATATCATTGTACGACACATATTTCAGGAGATGCGACCTCATAAATATTGAGATGCGTGAAAATGAAATTGCAGGACGAAACTCGCTAGAGAAACAAGTAGTATGTTCAGATCTGAGAAATAAGATACATTTGGCACAAGCATACGTGGACGAATCCACGAGTAAGAAACTCATCCGAAACCTCTGGAACTATTGCAACCAAATTTGGGGTGTGGAAAGATCTTGGGAGAAATACTGTGGCGGTAAAAACCACCAGCCTCCTATTGGGGTGAGGGTGATGACGCAGCGAGAGTGACGGACAGAGAGAGGGGGAGAAGAGTTGGACAAAGAGAGGGGATGTAGGAGATGTGATTATAGGCGGGAGGAGGAGATGGACAGAAGGGGAAGGAGAAGATGGACAGAAGGGGGGGGGGCAGATGTACAGAGAGAAGAGGGAGGAACAGATGGTCAGAGAGAGGGTGAGGAGGCAATGGTCAGAGAGAGAGGCAGGAGGAGGCAAAAAGAAAGTAGGGGATGTAGGAGGTGGACAGAGCGAGGAGGTGGATAGAGAGAGGGGGAGATGGACTTAATAGAAGACTGGAATAGATACATAACCGATTATATACATAATCGATCAGGAGGACATCCGACAACTCTTATCAGTTAATGCCAACCTGAATAACTGGTTGCTTAAGGGCCAGAGGTGAACCACCGCCTTAGTGACTTATTCAGTTTCTGAAGCTCTTTCTTTTGAACAAATCATCCAATTTTTCTGAAATTGCAGTCATCTGTTTGTCTGTAGTTATATCTCACATCTACCGATTTCTATACCATTCGGATAATTCCTTTGTGGTGCGTCGTTTTTTTTCTTCTTTTTCTTCTTTTTGAATTTACGAGACCTTTCGTAAAAATTAATTAAATTAGCAGGAAGGGGCCAACGGACTTGCGCCAGTGGTAACACCGGTTCCCGTCAGATCGCCGAAGCGCTGTTGGCTAGCGGGGTGCACTCAGCCCTCGTGAGGCAAACTGAGGAGCTACTTGGTTGAGAAGTAGCGGCTCCAGTCTCGTAAACTGACATAAGGCCGGGAGAGCGGTGTGCTGACCACACGCCCCTCCATGTCCGCATCCAGTGACTCCTGTGGGCAGAGGATGACACGGCGGGCGGTCGGTACCGTTGGGCCTTCCAAGGGCTGGTCGGACAGAGAGGAGCATGAAGGGAATCACTTCCTCAGTTTACTAAGGAGAGGAGAAGATCATTAGATAGCAACGAAATGTGACATGAAATATTTATCTTTGTTTCTATTACGGCGAAAAATTTGAAAATCATTTATTTAATTGCCGCACCACTGCAGAAATGAATGCTACAGACGTCACTAACATTAATGGAAAACAAGACGGTTGATTCAAATATATTCTCTTCCCAGACGACACAAATGTTATTGCTGAAGATGTAGAATGTAATGCAATTTATCCAGTTAATAGGATAATTGGGAACATCAGCACGTGGCTTTTAGAGAACAATCTAAAACTTATCTGCAGCCAAACGCAATGTACACAGTTTCTCACATAGAACTCCTATAAAAGCGAAATTTCATTGTCCAGAGGTGGTTAAACAGTCAGTGAGGTCGACAATACTTTAAATTCTTACGGCTGGGAGTTGAGGGAAGGCTTTCTTGCAAGTGTCTCGTTCAGGATCTTCGTTCAGTGACTGCATGCTGCTCCAGTCTCTGTGACACTGAGACGCCAATGTTGGTTCGATTGTCTTCCTGCGGGATCGTGTTGTGGAACAACTCTGTGTACTCACCAAGAATGTTCTTTGCCCAGAAAAGGGAGGTCAGGCAGATGTGCGCCATCCGTTCGCGAACTTGGTGTAGGCCGGTGTTCTAAATCTGCCCTCCCTGGACACATATTCAGTCACGGAATTTGTTGTTCACAGTATTAACTCACTTAGAAGAAACTGCATTATTTATTCAGTGAACGTTTGACTAAAAATGATACACACTTGAGTAATAATTCCTTAACCACTGTACAGAGAGGTGTTCACTATTTAGTCATGAACCCAACTACTCCGACATAAGTCGAAAGGCTTCCCTGTGGCACACTCAATCTATTCTGTATAGGAGGCGCTCTCTGTAGTTGAGAACGTTTCTCCGTAATGTGTTACTTACTCGTACACTCTTTCACAATACTTTTAATGGTGATAAGTTTCCATGGGACCAAAATGTTGAGGTCATCGGTCCCTAGGCTAACACAGTACTTAATCTAACTTAACCTAACTTACGCTAAGGATGACACACACGCCCATGCCCGAGGGAGGACTCGAACCTCCGACGGGGGGAGCCGCGCGAACCGTGGCAAGGTGCCCTAGACGGCGAGGCTACCCCGCGCCGCAATATTTCTAGTGTTTTATTAAGTGATTAAGTGCTTTTTTTGTTAATTTCCTAATCATCAATGTACTATGTACTGATCCACTCACGACCAAGTAGCTTCGAATCGTTAGGTCTCAAGGGACCTAATAAATCAATAGAAAGTAAATAAGGAATTTCGTCAAATGATAGTTTCACGCTCATCTTATTGAATTTAGCCGGTGTGAGGTCCTGCGACCTGCAGCACAGCGTCTACAAAAAGGTACCTCCATTTTGCTATTTTATATCGCAGTTTGCTGCAGGTGAAATCTGTTAGTAGAGGTACACACAAGATTGGCTCTTACATAGATTATCCGTACTTGATTCATTAGTTGCATTTCCCAGTTTCAGATGGAGAAGCACAGTATTAGTGTCTTTTATGGATGTTGGTCGGCCGAAGTGGCCGTGCGGTTAAAGGCGCTGCAGTCTGGAACCGCAAGACCGCTACGGTCGCAGGTTCGAATCCTGCCTCGGGCATGGATGTTTGTGACGTCCTTAGGTTAGTTAGGTTTAACTAGTTCTAAGTTCTAGGGGACTAATGACCTCAGCAGTTGAGTCCCATAGTGCTCAGAGCCATTTTTTTATGGATGTTGAGTCCTCACTCAGGTGAAACACTCGTCTTTCTGAATCCTACTTTCGGGGAACTGCATCGCTC
This sequence comes from Schistocerca americana, assembly GCF_021461395.2. Taxonomy (NCBI): domain Eukaryota; kingdom Metazoa; phylum Arthropoda; class Insecta; order Orthoptera; family Acrididae; genus Schistocerca; species Schistocerca americana. Next base: position 820,366,828 of record NC_060122.1, on the reverse strand, counting down.
TGTTCTTCCGTTGCTGTCGTTGTTTCCTCGATACTGTCTTCTCCTCAGTAGCCCTGAAGTGACCACGACCTCTGCAGCTCGCCTCCAGTTCCCCGCCGTCGGCCGGTCTTGCGGTCATTTTTTGCGTTTGCTAGAAACTGAGAGCGCTGCTGCATTTAACAGGAGCAATGCGATGCCGGCAGTACTTCTAGACGTTAACCGCACAGACAGCGCCACTCTGACAAGACGAACGCAGCTGCATCGTAGAAAAAAAGGCACATATTACTGACACGTACAGAGAGTTGAATGTTAGATCAAATTGTAATATAAGAGTGGGTCTCGAGTTAAACAATTTTCTTCATCGTGAAGTTGCATACTTATAAGGCTTCGAAAATGTAAAAAACTGAATTCATAAATGCGGGAAGAAAATCTGTGGCTTACGATTATTAAAGAAATTTGTTCCGCCAGAATTTGAATAGTATACATTCCATTAAGTGGTTGGATTGACAATTTCTAGTTGAAAAATTGACGGAAACGTACTTCCGATTTTCAAAAATAAATAAATAAATAAATAATAAAAATAAAAAATGTTCAAATGTGTGTGAAATCTTATGGGACTTAACTGCTAAGCTTATCAGTCCCTAAGCTCACACACTACTTAACCTAAATTATCCTAAGGACAAACACACTCACATGACTGCAGCGCCATAGACCGCTCGGCTACTCCCGCGCGGCTTCCTATTTTCAGTGGATACTAAACTACAGTTATAAAACAAGATATACTCGCTAAAATAACTAAGCAGGTTAATAATGCGGAAGCACACGAACAATTTCATAGGTTGAGAAGTTCTATTACTGACTCCAATACACTTTCCAAATTCTCTTCACAGAATTCTTTGCGATTTCTCTGGGAAAACCTTACAGTACTATTTTGTGAACATCACTGTTCATAATTCGACGGACTAATACGTCTCTTCGGCAAGCTATCTCTGTGTAAAATTCGCTATTCACAGGTGAAGACCTAATAGAATAAGATCCGGGAACAGCGATGACCGATCAGCATGACCTGTGTGGCTGGTAGATCTTTGACCTTGTCTTGGTTGTTAAGTGACGGCTACAAAATGCAAAGGTGCCGCCATATTGAAATAACGTGACCAGCCAGTAGTCACTAACACTTATTCCGTTAATTACAGACAAATCTGCAAGGATCTCTCCAGAAGTAAGCCCTGAAAGACTATTCGGCAATACTCGTACAGCTGGCTTAGTTAATCGTTTGATGACTCAACCGCACCATATACCATCGGATAGCGGATATTCCTAACAATACGGAGAGGAAACGGCGTTCATCTTACGGATGTAACGCAGAAGTCGGTTGATTTACAGTATTGCGGAACTTCGTCAGCGACCTCTGAATGCCGGGACGCCGGCCTCCTCACTAACGGACGTGCTGCGCAACAGGCATACATCCCTATCCCCGAATTCCGAGCGTCCAGCCACATCCCTGAACTTAGGCCAGTAGACAGTGGAGTGGGAAGCAATAGACGCCGCAGAGGCCGCAAACGTCTGCACTCTGTAACCTGCCTCCCTCGACTGTTCTAACCCCGATAGATGGCGGTTTACGAATTGAAATTGAACATGCGCTAAGCTGCACCTAGCGTTCATCACCATAAGGATTCGCTTACATCATGGCAGTTTTTCCGGTCAACAGAGACTCACCAACAATGTCGTGCGACTCAACATTAGGGATGGTTTAATTAGCCTGTTCTTTTCGTGTGACAAGGGCCGTAACCAGCAAGTTACTTAGTGCTACTACCTAAACAAATTTGAACACCAATTTCCTACTAGTATCATCAATGTCCATGCGCCAGAAAATGTAACAATGACATTTGCGAAGACGCCAATCTGAGACGAGATACCAGTCAACCATCCAGTGTAGAAATTGAGAGTTGAACATTTTGTCGGAGTTTGGTGTGTCATAGAGGCGTTTTTAGTAAAGACTGGTAGATTTTAATACGTGACAAGATAACTAATGAATTGATTTTATAAGTTACAGCTGAATTATTTGTGTCGTCTTAATCCGCAATTCTGAAGAAGAACATTCAAATGTGGTGCCGTCCGCTGTGGCCGAGCGGTTCTAGGCGCTTCAGTCCGGAACCGCGCTCCTGCTACGTAGCAATGTGGTTGTGGGGGAATCGTCACAGCAATTTCGCCTGTGAGAACACACATCGTTGAAACCACGACATTTCTACGTTGATACCAAAGTAAGGGCGCTGATGACCTGTCTGTTGAACACCCTTACTCCATCATCATCGTCATCCTCATGAGCAGCTGCATCATCTTCTTGAAAAAGAACGGTATTTACTGTATGTCCAGAAGTTGCATGTCTAGTTAAATTTACGATGTTTTTGTTATTTATTTTATATTGGCGTTTGGTAAACATGCTAAGCCGTCCTCATTTTATTACTCAGGGCCTACCAAGAGAGACAGCACAATGGTTAGAACACTGAATCGTCATTTGGGAGGAGTGGGTTTCGATTCCCTTTCCAACCGACGAAAGTTGGGATTTCACTGATCTCGATAAAAGGGTTAAAATAAATGCCGAGGTGGTTCCTGTGGAAAGATCAGGGCCAATTCCTTTAAAATAAATGTCTAAAGATGTAATAGCTTATCATAATAACGCGTCATTGTAAGTGACAAAAAATACTATTATGTCACGCTCTTCGGTTAAAAAAAGTAAACGAACGAAAGAGTAATACGTTCTGAAATGAAATTGCTACACAAAATATTCTTCTGGTAATACGATTACTTCCATAAAGTGGAGAAACAGTACGTAGATTTGATACCACGGCCTCACAGACAGTCAGCTCTGAAATAAAAAACTGCAGCAGTAGGGCCTACTGAGAAGTACAGAAAACAAAAGCCCGTGCGCCTTTGTCTTAATCCGCCCGCACAGCCGTGCGTCTTAAAGCGGCGCTTTCGGGACCGGGAGGTGTACCGGCCCTGGATCGAATCCGCCTGGTGAAGGTCAGTTTGGCGAAGAGACGAGATGTGGTTTTAGGCGGTTTACCACATCGCACTGGGTGAATACCCGACTGGTACCCAAGTCCCGCCTCATTTACATCGTTCTCAAACTCACTCTCCATCACGTGAATAACGCTACACCCAGACCGTTGGAGCACACATATACAGTCCCAGAGGGGCACGGGGTGGCGACAGGAGGGGGATTCGGCCCCTGAAAATAACCATGCCAGATCGAATGGTAACCACGCTGGCCCTGAGCCGACGCGGGACAGAGGAACGAGGCAAAGAAGGACTGCGCCTTTGTTTTACGGAGAACACGGCGTTTCATTAGTTAGTAAGCTGCTGTCGATTTGTTGCAAAAGTTTCTTCACAGTTAGAATGGACAAATGGATGCGTAGGTAAGGGTGTCATTTAACCAGTATAACTCTCTATTGTTGATATCTTTCATTACTGTCTTTTACAGCGCTAAATAGAACAGTTTAATTTCTGTCAGTAACGTCTTTGGCTGAGCTTTTCGTAAATAGCTTACGGAATGTTCTGACTGTAAACTCAATTAACACGTCTATGTCTGCACGTGTAGTGCACAAAGACTCGTCTAGTACTGTGTGCGGATGGCGCACGCGTAGCACATCGTTGTTGCCTTGCTACCTGCCGACCTTCGCCATTCAATTCGCCGGTGAAATGAACGAGAAATGACTGATTGCGCACGTGTGTATAAGCATCAAACTCACTAATTTTATTATCGTTGTCACTAACTGATAAGTTGGAAGAAAATAGTAAGTGTTAAGGCTCTTCTTAGAACATACGGTCTCATAACTTTAAGAAAAGTAAGCGGTGTTTGACAGTTTAGCGACCCGCCGGCGTCGACGTCATTACAGAAAGAGCACGAGTTAGCAATCGGAAATAGCTTGGGCCGAGTGGTGTCCATACGAGCCATCGCAGCATTAGTCACATGCCATTCAACGGAACAATAAAAAACCTAAATCGTAATGACCAGACGGGGATCTAATTCACAGGCCTCCCGAATGTAAGTTCGTTGTTTTAGCCATTATTCCATCTCGCTCACTGAAATTTTAAGAATAAGTTTTTTGTGACGCACAGCGTCTTGTAGGATCTTCCCCTTTACAGGAAGCTACAAAAAGATGCGACAGATTTCACACGACTGTGTCTTCTGCACGGATGACCTGCTCGTATAACGTAGCGCGCAGCGCGCCAGCTGGTGAGACGGGGAGGAGCGCCAGGCTGGCATCGAACCCGCGCCCTGGATAGACGACCTTGGGCTAGCATGCCAGCCACCCCGAATGCGGTTTGTAGGAGGTTTCCTACACTTGTTGAAGTAAATGCTGGCCTGATTCCAAATTTAGACGCACAAATGCGGAACAAAGTTCAGATTGTCCATAGACAGATGACGCACAAGAGAACCCTCCCTCAAGTTACCATGACGACTGAGGCGCCAGGAATCGCATCTGTCCACAAACGTAAATATTGAAATGAAATTTGTAAAAGCCAGAAAAAGCACGTAGACGGTACCAAACATAAGCTAGAGAAAGAAATGTATCTTTAAATGAATGAAGATAGAAGCGTGGGGTCAGTTTTCATTTGTACGAAGGCCACAAAATTTTTGTTTTCAAAAGAACCGTCAGAGTTTTCATGCTTGCAGGGATACTGTACGAGGGGGGCTTTGAAAAGTCCGTGGAAAAATAAAAACTACTAACGTCTTTGGGGTAAACCTTTTTTATTTTTCGACATGGTCTCCTTTTAGACTTATACACTTCATCCAACGCTGTTCTAATTTGTTGATCCCTTCCGAATAATAGGAATTGCCCAATACTGCAAAATAACTACTAGTTGCTGCAATCACCTCCTCGTTTGAATAAAATCTTTGTCCCACCAGCCATTTCCTCAAATTGGGGAACAAATAGTAGTCCGAGGGAGCCAAGTCTGGAGAATGGAGGGGATGTGAAACGAGTTGGAATCCTATTTCCATTAATATTGCGACCACAACTGCTGAGGTGTGTGCTGGTACATTGTCGAGATGGAAAAGGACTTTTTTGCGGTCCAATCGCCGGCGTTTTTCTTGCAGCTCTGTTTTCAAACGGTCAAATAACGATAAATAATATACCCCTGTAATACTTTTACCCTTTTCCAGTTAGTCGATGAGGATTATCCCTTGCGAATCCCAAAAGACAGTCGCCATGACCTTTCCGGGCGAAGGTGCAGATTCTCCCTCGGTAACCCAGTGTTTAGAGTGGTTCGGTCTCAGAAGTATAGTAATGTATCCATGTTTCATCCTCAGTGACGAAACGACGCTTTAAGTCCTGCGGATTCTTCCTGAACAGCTGCAAACCATCCTTGCAACACTTCACACGATTCCGTTTTTGGTCAAGCGTGAGCAATCGTGGAACCCATCTTGCGGATAGCTTTCTCATGTCCAAATGTTTATGCAAAGTATTATGTACCCGTTCATTAGAGACGCCCACAGCACTAGCAATCTCACGCACCTTAAGGCTTCTGTCACCCATCACCATATCATGTATTTTATCAATGATTTCTGGAGTCTTAACCTCCACAGCACGTCCAGAACGTTCAGCAACACTTGTGCCCATATGGTCACTCCGAAAATTTTGAAACCACTTATAAACTATTCTAATCGAAGGTGCAGAGTCACCGTAATGTTTATCAAGCTTCTGAGGCCTTTTGCCTTTCGTAAAGTAATGTTTAATCATCAGACGAATTTCTTTTTCGTCCATTTTTTGACAATCACTCGACTTCCTTGATTCACAAAAATTCCAAACACAAAGAAATAGACCAATATGGCTGAAACTTGGTGTGCTTTCTTTTCAAAGATGCTACTAACTAAACATGACCTCGATAACGCGCCGGTGGTGCCATCTCTCGGATTTTGCACGGACTTTTCAAACGCCCCTCCTACAACCGAATTAAAGGATCACTTCTTCGAAATTCCATAGGTGTCTTACATGGCAGTCCAGAAGTTTGAAACTTGGCTGAAGGGTGCATACAAGCTTCGAGTGTAACAGTTCAAAAGCGTGGTGCCCCTCGACGCTACCCGTTGGCTCCACAGCGCTTCATACGGCAAGGCGCTGACACATCCGAAGAAAGGCCGGAGGTCAGAAGTTCATGTGACGTGTAAAATGGGCTAACGATGTCGCACTGGTAACACATTTCGTCACAGCTGTACCCAACGCCCGCCACAGTGGACATGTCACACGATGGGAAGTTCGTCACATTCCCTTTTACCCATATTTACCCTTTTTTTGACGTCTCTGCAAAGAAGGTCAGGACCGCGACAGCCAGAATTGAAATCGTGCGGTTTTCTTATAGGTGGGCGAGTAAAATATTTCAGACACAACGCCGCTCAGAATCGACAGGAAAGGGTCTCAGGCGGTGGCATGAAGGGCGTCAGTGAAAGCGCCGCTTAGCCGTTGATTCCCACACATTTCGCGGTGGTAAAGGACAGCTCTCAGTGGGAAAAAGCAACCTTTGACACTGCTGATTCCTCCGGACGTTTCAACCCTTCTTTACGGACAGTGTGGGGCTGCATCACTATTGAACGTGAGCACACCACTTCGGACTGCAGAGCGACTGCAATTTTTGCTCTCGTGTACAGGTTGGAAGCACTAGGAACCGTTCAAAAGCATTCGACGAAATTCAAATGTGATCCGAAGCATCAAAGGGGTATTATTCTCTTTCATTTCTCCTGTTTCGCTTGCTCCTGTCGCGTGATCACCGTGGGAGTGGGGGAGCGGGTGGAAAGAGGGAGGGGGAAAGGAGGCGTGAATAAAACGGCAGATGATGGCTCTAAGACCCCCAGTTTGGCAACAACCCTCGTTGGTACCCGCCGACCTTGACTGAGAATTTTAAAAACCAACTTATCCAGGGACAACCTGTAGCGTTGTTCTAGACCCTGTAGCGTTGTTCTAGACGCCTGCAAGCACGCAGCTCCCATGACACCCATACGATTCCGGTTGCCTGTCTGCAGGCACTTAGGATTACCTTACAGATAGGGCCTTTGCCAGTTTATTCACGCATGTGTCGTGTCGCGTACCCCAGCCCCGTCCCCCGTGACCGACCTCGGCCTTTCGCCCCCCCCCCCCCCCCCCCCCCCACCGCCTGTGATTACACCAGAGGACGGTGCGAAGCATGAGGACTGTATAAGCGGTTCCAACACTTAACGCGAGAGCAAAAATTGGAGTCGCACTGCACTCACGTTCATCGGGGATGCAGTCGCATTGTCTTAGAGAAGGGGGTGTCAGAAGTTTTGTCAACAACACACCGCGAGCTGTCTTTTCCCATCCCGAAACGTGTTGGAATCAACACCCCTGGAGAAGCGGTAGTTTCATTAACGCCCTTTATGCCATCGCCTGGTGCCTTTTCATGTCGAGTCTCGGAGACAGTGTGACTGAAATATTTTACTCGCCCACCCACAAGAAAACCACGTGCTTTCATCGCTGGGAGTCGCGGTTCTGACCTCCATCTCAGAGGCGTCAAAAGAAAGGGTGAAATGTGGGTAAGAGAGGCTGTAATCGTTTGGCACGTCCACAGTGGCATTGGGCAGAATTGTGGTGATATGTCAGCCTTAACCCACCTTCCACGTCAAATGAACTGCTGAGAGCTGGCCTGTTCTCATGTGTCAGCGCCCTACTGTATGAAGCGGCGTCCAGACCCAGAATGACGTCGCAGGGCGCCGGGCTTTTGCGCTACTACAGAGGAAAGTTGCAAGCGGTTTTGGTCCAAATTTCAAACTTCGGCATCGCAAACGGAATTACGGTGTTTCGAAAAAGTTGTAAGGTTGCGGGGGTTTTGTTTTTGCTTGCTTATTCTTGAATTGAGAACATCTGTGTGAGGTGAAATGACAAATTTAATGTCGCAATATTTCTCACCAAATTACAGCTTTTCACACAGTTTTCAACTCGCCAACATAAAAACAGCGCAGTGGATAACGCATCTTGCCAACATCAAAAAGTTAAATAAGTTTATACACAACAATGTTAAATATTAACTCTCTGAAAGAACATTAATCTTAAGCACAATATTTCATTTAAATTAATCCTAAGCACAATAATATGAAAGTTTAATTGGACGTTTCTTTACAAAATTGCTCCTACACATATGTTATGATGTTGGTCAGTACTACTAAAATCGTCCGATTCCGGTTCAAAGTTCGGTACTATTTAGGATGACAATCAAGTCTACAGTGGATCATTAGTCAGGTGCAAGATTACCCAAGGCCGCTCGAGTTTACAGTGGACGCAATCTGGTGATCCAACAAAGTTTACGCCTCTCCACACGGTATTTACCTTAAGATGCGACGTGCTGCTGTCTGCAAGGCCGCTCTCTCCCACTGAAATTCCTACAAAACTAATCTGAGCTTTGCTGAACTTTCCAGCAGAACCTTTCCCTTTGTTTCTCATTATGCGAGAAAACATGTACTCAGCCCTACTTATTATGTGGCGATATACATGCGCAAGGTTGGAACAGCGTGCATATTATAGTCCTCTCTCAGTTCTCACAAGGACAATTAACTAATTTGGCTGGTTCGTTTCTCCACAGTTGGAGCTAAACGATGCTGCAGCTAATTTTAGCTGGAGTGCAGCCGCTGCGAACGCAGTGTCCACACCAATTTCTTCTCTGGGTCATATGGAGCGTTAAGCGCTCTGTTCTGCACTTGACGCCAGTTCAGAGAAGAGTCCCTCACCAAAATGTCTCTCTTGTCCTCTCATGGCAGAACTGCCTCCCCCCACTTGGGTTCCTTTTTCACGTCATGGCTTTTTTGCACCAAAAGGAGCGTTCTTCTTATTTTGTAGAAACACCCTCTACCAATCACAACGTCCCTTCTATCAAACTGCATCGAAACTTCAGTAGTTTTCTCCTTCCTAGTGAGTTTCCACCAATCAGACGTTTTGTGCCCGTTCTAGAGTACATTGACATTTCCGTATTCGCACTGGACGAAAATGCGTCACTTGCTTTTGTTCGTATCCCGTTGGAATTTCGAAACACAGTTTTTTAAAGCTCCTTCTCTGCTCTTGTACCGATGCCATCGCTACAGACAGCCCTCCAGCTTGAATCACCTGGCCCGGTGTCGCTGTCCTCTTTCCTGCCACCCCTTTAAGTGGTTGGCGGCGTAACTCCTGCAGCACGGTTTCTCTACGTCGTTCTGGAGCTGGCTTTTCAAAACTAAAAGCGACTCAACTCGCATTCCCTGTTCCACCTCCCGCTGGAAGGCATGCATTGTATAGGAATGGTGTGTTACTTACCGTTGATTGATTGTCATCCCTTTCTGCATTACATATTGATAGGCAAATGTTCTCATAACTGTGGATTTACGTTAGGTGTCATCTTCACCTTCTCATTGCGATTTCTAAAGGTCTCACATGAGGTGCGAATCTGACCATTTATTCTGCCACCTTACAAAGTGATCCTATAATTCTGTTTCCCAGTGTACAACGTCGCCATACTTTTAACAGCTATGTGCGTGCTGAACTTCATCATTTCCGTTTCACAAATATTCAGTGTGCCCTCCAACGGACGCGTTCCCAACACTGAGACAGCAGTCAGTCTCGTCCCGCACTGCTCCCATCATGTGCGGAGGCGCTGCTTTGACTGCAGGTTTTTAACGGCGTCGCAGCTCACCAGATCTGCTGGAAGGCGAAGCGGGTAGACGACGGAGTCTTTCAAAAATTCGTATCAACAAAAACTCTCATTCCGTGAGATCGGGCAGTCTTGTAGGCCAGCGCTGCGATGTGAGGGGCGTCGCGGGGCCCGCTCCCGACAGCCACACGAGCTGGCAGCTCACAGCTGGCGCCGCGATAAACTTTTACTTTCGATGTCTACGTTAAAATTCATCCCACGCGTCTATCATCATTCACTTGGAAGTAACAGTCGTGCAAACGAACGAATCTGTGTGACACATCCTTAGTTTGTGTATTTTGAAGTTCTATTGCTTCGATTGAATTAACAAAATTCTCGGAATTTTACCTCGACTTTTCTGTATCTGCTGTTAATTGAACTCATCGTAGACTCTACATTGAAGAAATTTACTCAAAGATTGTCTGGTAAAAAAATTTGTAAGTAGCCTACAGCATGGACGAATTATGTTCCCTTTAAACTTTCCAATCAATTTTGGATTCGCATATTTCCTCCTCATATCCTGATTTACCTGTTTCTTTTGCTGTAAGTATTTCCAAATTGATACCCCTAGCTTTTCGATGGTTTTGACACATCCTGTGACTGATCAGTGACGGTGTTGTCAAATAATTTCCGACTTCCCGCCTGTTTGTATGACACCGCATTTGCTTATTTTTTGTATGCCCATCCTTTTCACAGGAGGTCTTTGGGACGGCGGCAGTTTACTACACACATCAAAAAAGTTTTGCATCACCCCGGTTCCCAGAACTCCTGAAGATAGACGTTGACTGTGGATATTGTATCACAGACACAGTCACTTTGGCTGTTCAGAGATGTCACTAAACCCACCCAAAGATGTAAACAACCATGCATGAGCAGTGCCTATTAGACAGAGTGGGTCCGACAGCCGATCAGTTCCAGTCATTCCACCAGGAAGGAGGTACACGGCTCATGTTGTCTGTAGTTCAACCATGCCTAGACGGTCAATACCGCGGTTCGATCGCGTTTGCATTGTTACTTTGTGCCAGGAAGGGCTCTCAACAAGAGAAGTGGCCAGGCGTCTCGGAGTGAATCAAAGTGATGTTGTTAGGCGATGGAGGAGATACGGAGAGACAGGAACTGTCGTCGACATGCCTCGTTCAGGCCGCCCGAGGGCTACTACTGCAGTGGATGACCGCTACCTAAGGATTATGGCTCGGGGGAACCCTGACAGCAACACCACCATGTTGAATAATGCTTTTCGTGCAACCACAGGACGTCGTGTTACGCCTCACACTGTGCGCAACAGCCTGCATGATGCGCAACTTCACTCCCGACTTGTGGATAGTATGCCACGACGAATACAGGCATACATCAATACAACAGGACCTGCAGTTGGGTATTAGAGGTGTTGGTGTGTACAGCAGTCTGGACCGCCACCTCTGAAGGTCTCCCTGTATGGTGGTACAACATGCAATGCGTGGTTTTCATGAGCAATAAAAAGGGTGAAAATGATGTTTATGTTGATCTCTATTCCAATTTTCTGTACAGGTTCCGGAACTCTCGGAACCGAGGTTATGCAAAACTTTTTTTGATGGTGTATTTTGAGAAAATAAAACGCCTACAGCGGTCCTTATCATTTCATTTATTTTGTTGCAACCAGTTTCCGCGCTCCAATGCGCCACCTTCAGAGTTTAGGTAATGCGGAAGAAGTTGAACTATGCCTATATATATGTATCGCATCAGTGGCCAGCATAACTGATTACGCAAATTATCTGAAAATTATTTGTCAGCATTCTCATCATCAACTGACAACATTTGCTAATGTCACCGGTCAGCTCACACACCACACTAAGTGGCAAGCGTTGAACATCTGCAGTTCTCGCTACAATTTGCAACAGTTTTCTAGCAAATTGACTTTTATGTGCATAAATATATCATTGCGAACGACTACTTTTGTGTAATCGATAGTCCTATTCTCAGTTACTTTAATTCAATTTCGAGTCTGCAACGACTTTTATATCATTTTACGTCCATGCGACTAGAGAAATAGAGGACTGTACATTTAACGTTCTTCATTGAAACTGTTTAGGAAAATAGAATTCAGTGCTTCGAAGTTCACTTACTAACTTCTGTTTTCAGGCCAACGAGCGATTTGTTGGACGATTTTAATCCCATACCATCCCAAGACGAGTACCAGATTCTTGGTGTTGGTGGTTGGAGTATTGTTACATTAACTTGTCAGGTGTAACGTTTCCCTTATGCTTACTGCCCATAAATATCTTCTGCGGGTTTTAAAATCTATGTACACAAGCAACATGTGTACCCAAACGGTTGTCGGACTAGTACATTATGTATATAGTTTGACATAACCCAGGCTACCGAGTAACAAACACTTCCTCCCCTCTCCCTAAGCCCCCTTCTATTTCTCTCTCTCTCTCTCTGTCTCTCTCTCTCCCTAACACACAGATACACACACACACACACACACACACACACACACACACACACACACACACACACACGCTTAAAGTAGAGTTCGTCTTGGACTTCTTACCATTAATTTTCGGCACCATCTCTTTTTCTCTTTCATATAAGACTACCCTTCTCTTTCTGACAGATTTCGTTACGCAAGGATAAAATGGAACCTTAGAGTTTAACATCTGATCGACAATGGAGTCGCTGCATGAGGCGCATAAGCGTGGAGTGAGGAAACGAGGCGGAGTAAATCGTTCAGGCCTTTTCAAAGAAATCATCTAGATACTTGCCACAAACGATTTAGGAAAAGAAAGCAAAAACTACGTATGGGCGGAGGGCCGGGGATTTGAAGCCCTGACCCACTGACTGCGAGTCCATCGCCCTACCTCTGCCTTAACTTCGATACGGTGGCAACAGTCAGTTTGTGCCTCGATCAGCTACCGACCGACTCCGAAACATACAGTGATCAAAAACAGAGGACTGTGTTATACACTCCTGGAAATGGAAAAAAGAACACATTCACACCGGTGTGTCAGACCCACCATACTTGCTCCGGACACTGCGAGTGGGCTGTACAAGCAATGATCACACGCACGGCACAGCGGACACACCAGGAACCGCGGTGTTGGCCGTCGAATGGCGCTAGCTGCGCAGCATCTGCGCAGCGTCTGTGTCAGCCAGTTTGCCGTGGCATACGGAGCTCCATCGCAGTCTTTAACACTGGTAGCATGCCGCGACAGTGTGGACGTGAACCGTATGTGCAGTTGACGGACTTTGAGCGAGGGCGTATAGTGGGCATGCGGGAGGCCGGGTGGACGTACCGCCGAATTGCTCAGCACGTGGGGCGTGAGGTCTCCACAGTACATCGATGTTGTCGCCAGTGGTCGGCGGAAGGTGCACGTGCCCGTCGACCTGGGACCGGACCGCAGCGACGCACGGATGCACGCCAAGACTGTAGGATCCTACGCAGTGCCGTAGGGGACCGCACCGCCACTTCCCAGCAAATTAGGGACACTGTTGCTCCTGGGGTATCGGCGAGGACCATTCGCAACCGTCTCCATGAAGCTGGGCTACGGTCCCGCACACCGTTAGGCCGTCTTCCGCTCACGCCCCAACATCGTGCAGCCCGCCTCCAGTGGTGTCGCGACAGGCGTGAATGGAGGGACGAATGGAGACGTGTCGTCTTCAGCGATGAGAGTCGCTTCTGCCTTGGTGCCAATGATGGTCGTATGCGTGTTTGGCGCCGTGCAGGTGAGCGCCACAATCATGACTGCATACGACCGAGGCACACAGGGCCAACACCCGGCATCATGGTGTGGGGAGCGATCTCCTACACTGGCCGTACACCACTGGTGATCGTCGAGGGGACACTGAATAGTGCACGGTACATCCAAACCGTCATCGAACCCATCGTTCTACCATTCCTAGACCGGCAAGGGAACTTGCTGTTCCAACAGGACAATGCACGTCCGCATGTATCCCGTGCCACCCAACGTGCTCTAGAAGGTGTAAGTCAACTACCCTGGCCAGCAAGATCTCCGGATCTGTCCCCCATTGAGCATGTTTGGGACTGGATGAAGCGTCGTCTCACGCGGTCTGCACGTCCAGCACGAACGCTGGTCCAACTGAGGCGCCAGGTGGAAATGTCATGGCAAGCCGTTCCACAGGACTACATCCAGCATCTCTACGATCGTCTCCATGGGAGAATAGCAGCCTGCATTGCTGCGAAAGGTGGATATACACTGTACTAGTGCCGACATTGTGCATGCTCTGTTGCCTGTGTCTATGTGCCTGTGGTTCTGTCAGTGTGATCATGTGATGTATCTGACCCCAGGAATGTGTCAATAAAGTTTCCCCTTCCTGGGACAATGAATTCACGGTGTTCTTATTTCAATTTCCAGGAGTGTATTAATGATTTTACAAATTCAGTAAAATTACCATACAGTCTAAGATGACGTTTAACCGATGGCCCAGAGGTCATTATAATATTTTATGTGTACAACAGTTCATAAATTAACGCTCTTGTCTGAACACTATACCGGAAACTCTCATTCCGGCAACAAAATCCTTTCCGTCTCACTGCATCATTGAGGCTTATCTAAGTCCTTTTCATGCTTTCGAATGAACTCACTGTTTCAGAGAACTGAATACCGTATCCATATTTTAAAAAAAGATAAAAACAAAAAGTTAACACGCGATTCTTCAACTTCTGCCTGCGTAATTCATGACGAAATAGTTCACGGGTAAACGGGCGGATGTCATTGTCCAACGGATGCAATATTTCTTCAGTGAACTATTTCGTCAGTTAATAGCTTATCTAACAGAACTACGAAAATGTCAGTCTTTGATGTGTAGACACAGCACCCCCCTTTGGCAAGTAAATGTCCTTTCTGAACAGACATTCCTCATATTCCAGCGGTAAGGTTGGTACAGTCTACATAAATGTCTCTCGCAGAGAACTCGCTATTACGCGATGTATCAGTTCTGCACACTCAGAAATACATTTTCTATGTGTCTCCTCACTATTGTTGTTGTCATTACTATTACTATTATTGTTGTTGTTATTGTTAGTGACAGCAGCAGTTGTAATAGTAATAGTAGCAACAGTAGTACTATCATTAACACTATTATGATGAAATAAAATAAATTCTGACATTGGCCACAACTGGGCATTGAAATGAATTCAGTGGCGAATAGTCGAAATTAGTGTCAGACCAGGACTCGAATATGGATTTCCCGCTCTATGCGAATGGTCACCTTAATTGCTTCAGCTATCCAAGGACGCTTTCCATCCGACCCAAATTGTCAACTTGTAGCACAATAATTTCGTAGCAGCCCTGGCTGACCAACTCTTTCCTCGCCGCGTCACTCTGGTAACCCCCAGGAGTTCAGAAGAGAGAGAGAGCATCCACACTGAAATGATCTTAATGACCATTTTACTAGAACAATTCATTTAGCATTAACATTTGCGATCACTCTGCCTATATGATTAAGATTTATATTATTTGGATGAATCAATCATATATTTACACATGTGTGCAGGGACCACACCTATACGGGTGATTCAGCTGTCTTACCGATAGGTTTTATACAACCCACAACGCCTTCAAAAACAAAACAAAAAATGGTTCAAATGGCTCTGAGCACTATGGGACTCAACTGCTGTGATCATCAGTCCCCTAGAACTTAGAACTACTTAAACCTAACTAACCTAAGGACATCACACACATCCATGCCCGAGGCAGGATTCGAACCTGCGACCGTAGCAGTCGCACGGTTCCGGACTGCGCGCCTAGAACCGCGAGACCACCGCGGCCGGCCCTTCAAAAACCATGCACGAGATTGTTATATTCTCTGCTCTCTATGTCTAAACTGTAAGTACAGAAAAAATGAATGGGACCTGTTTGAAGAAATTTTAATGAGCTATATTTTGTATTGGAGACCACGGTTTCCGAGTTATTCAAGAAAACGACGTTCGAAGGTTACTTTTGTGCGTTTTGTTGAATAATTCGATAACTCCGGAGTCTAGCGTAAATGTATCCCAGTACAAGATTTAACTACATTTCCTGCAAAAACATCTTGTTCATTTTTTATGTAGTACTACTACTTTGCACGTAGTGGGAGATAATATACACTACTGGCCATTAAAATTCCTACACCACGAAGATGACGTGCTGCAGACGCGAAATTTAACCGACAGGAATAAGATGGTGTGATATGCAAATGATTAGCTTTTCAGAGCATTCACACAAGGTTCGCGCCGGTGGTGACATCTACAACGTGCTGACATGAGGAAAGTTTCCAACCGATTTCTCATACACAAACAGCAGTTGACCGGCGTTGTCTGGTGAAACGTTGTTGTGATGCCTCGTGTAAGAAGGAGAAATGCGAACCATCACGTTTCCGACTTTGATAAAGGTCGGATTGTAGCCTATCGCGATTGCGGTTTATCGTATCGCGACATTGTTGCTCGCGTTGGTCGAGATCCAATGACTGTTAGCAGGATATGGAAGCGGTGGGTTCAGGAGGGTAATACGGAACGCAGTGCTGGATGCCAACGGCCTCGTATCACTAGCAGTCGAGATGACAGACATCTTATCCGCATGGCTGTAACGGATCGTGCAGCCATGTCTCGATCCATGAGTCAACAGATGGGAACGGTTGCAAGACTACAACCATCTGCACGAACAGTTCGACGACGTTTGCAGCAGCGTGGACTATCAGCTCGGAGACCATGGCTGCGGTTACCCTTGACGCTGCATCACAGACAGGAGCGCCTGCGATGGTGTACTCAACGACGAACCTGGGTGCACGAATGGCAAAACTTCATTTTTTCGGATGATGCAGGTTCTGTTTACAGCATCATGATGGTCGCATCCGTGTTTGGCGACATGGCGGTGAACACACATTGTAAGTGTGTATTCGTCATCTCCATACTGGCGTATGACCCGGCGTGATGGTATGGGGTGCCATTGGTTACACGTCTCGGTCACCTCTTGTTCGCACTGACGACACTTTGAACAGTGGACGTTACATTGCAGATGTGTTACGACCCGTGGCTCTACCCTTCATTCGATCCCTGCGAAACCCTACATTTCAGCAGGATAATGCACGACCGCATGTTGCAGGAACTGTACGGGCCTTTCCGGATACAGAAAATGTTCGACTGCTGCCCTGGCCAGCACATTCTCCAGATCTCTCGCCAATTGAGAACGTCTGGTCAATGGAGGGCGAGCAGGTTGCTCGTCACAGTACGCCACTCACTACTCTTGATGAACTGTGGTATCGTGTTGAAGCTGCATGGGCAGCTGTACCTGTACACGCCATCCAAGCTCTGGCTCAATGCCCAGGAGTATCAAGGCCGTTATTAGGGCCAGAGGTGGTTGTTCTGGGTACTGATTTCTCAGGATCTATGCACCCTAATTGCGTGAAAATGTAATCACATGTCAGTTCTAGTACAATATATTTGTCCAATGAATACCCGTTTATCATCTGTATTTCTTCTTGGTGTAGCAATTTTAATGGCCAGTAGTGTATGAAACTCTAGTGCTTGGTATTTGAAAGTTTTGCTGGTTGCATAGAACCCATGGGTACGGACAGCTGAATCACGCTGTATAAATTAATGCTATTAGTTCTTATACAGAACTGGTATTCACGCTGAAGTTATATACATTAGCTTTCAAATAATTTTTAATCCCAGCACTTCCATTTTATTACTGTTTATCGAATTAATATTACTACCACTTTTAAGTAACCTGCTGTCCCCAATCTGATGGGACTGAAACTAAATAACGGTAAAAAGTAAGGACATTAACAACTTCGAGGCAACAGTATTGGACTGTGCGCAGAGAAGCAAACGGACAGAAGCCAAACCAAAGATGATGCCTAGCGGTGTCCTGCGTTGGCGGGGCAGCCCTTTTGTGAGGAGGTCGGCGAGGGCGGCCCCAGCGGCTGCAGTGCTGTGGAGCGCAGACGCAGCAGCCGGCCGGCTGGCTTTCTCGTGACCCCGGCCCGCTGCCTCGCAGCCGCCGTGGCGCTCGGCTCTTGCGCTGCGGTCGTGGTTGTTTTACGCGGGGACAGCTGTGCAGCCGGTAAGGTCGCTAACGGACCCCTGCTTTCTAGACTGCTCCGCATTCCGGGTGACATTCCGGCTAGACGCCTGACATTTAGAGTCGTTACTAGCCGCCGGCCGCGGCTCCCTCAAGGCTGATAACTCTACTTCCAGTAGGTACACGCGATAGCGTACTGCCCTTCTATTGGCGCCGGCAACGGTCTCTGGAGGCGAGGTCACCAACGCATGCCGCTCAACCCCGACGTTGTCGGTTCGAATCCTCAATGTGGAAGAAATTTTCATCTACAGTGTTCGGTCAGTAAGAGAAGGACGCTTGGTCACGTGTGTATGACTGTGTTCCAATACGCTACGTTAAATCCTTCACTTTTCCAAAATTTCTTACGGATGTGGTAATGTAGCACAAGTGATCCATCGATTCGACAAAATGAAAAGATCGTATGTACCACTGGGCAGAATACCCCATGTGGGGTAGTTCGGTCACGCAGCGCAAATTCTTCTCTTTGACGCCACTTCGTCGATTTCCGTGTCGTTGATGATGAGATGAAATGATGAGGGTAACACAGACACCGAGTCCCTGAGCACAGAAAATCAACCAGGCCGGGGATCAAACGCGAAGCTCCGTGATAGAGAGTGAGCCACGCTAACCACTAACCACTACACCACGAGCTGTGGACGTTAGTTAGATGAGGAGATGATGTGTGGACCTCCCAGTGGCAGATTTAGTGATCCCCACGTGGGTAAGTTAACTGAAGCTGACTGAATTCATTAATAACAAGATAACAGCCTGCCTCCAAACTGAGCAGTCAGAGCGTCGGACTACCGTGGAGGTTAGATGAGAGTAGACGTATTTCTTTTCTCTCTAGGTCTACATTAAGGAGAGAGCTCACGGATATAGATTATAAAACAGAAATACGTATTTATAAAAAAAAGAAAAGATGCTAATGTCGCTTCCATAGACCCAATTGAAATAGTCCTCATGCAATAACTCAAAAATCTTGAATATGTCATTTAACAAGTAATAATAAACCTGTCACAAACATGTTAATACACAACACTGGTTCCATATGATCGTTCTCAATCTATGGAAATGAGTATTTGGCGTCGGTGGCCGGGAGGCCCCTTACGGGGCAGGTCCGGCCGTCTTGGTGCAGGTCTTACTACACTCGACGCCACACTGGGCGACCTGCGCGCCGGATGGGGATGAAATGATGACGAAGACGACACAACACCCAGTCCCTGAGCGGAGAAAATCCCCGACCCACCCGGGAATCGAACCTGGGCCCGTAGGACGGCAATCTGTCACGCTCACCACTCAGCCATCGTGGCGGATTCTCAAGCAATACACTTTACAGTACGTACTTACATTGATCACATTACGGCAGTAAAGTTGTGCAGAAGTCGGGTTCACCTAATACTCATGTCATTTGATATTGTTAATAATATATGCATCGACCGGTTCTGCTAATAAATTCGTCAATGGAGTAGGATTTTGACACCGATAAATCCTTTAACCTCCTCTTATACTATATTTTAGTG
Source organism: Schistocerca americana (assembly GCF_021461395.2). Lineage (NCBI taxonomy): Eukaryota > Metazoa > Arthropoda > Insecta > Orthoptera > Acrididae > Schistocerca > Schistocerca americana. Next base: position 820,347,618 of record NC_060122.1, on the reverse strand, counting down.
GTAGTTTAACTGTTTATGGATGCTTGCAGACGTGTTCCTGAATGGGGAATACTTTTCTGCACCAAAGTACGTGAACTTTATGGATATTATTCTCATTTTTTGTAAATAGGACACGGCTTCAATTTCCATTACTTACAAGTCGTTTATGTACCGTTCAGCTCCATGATCCCATGAACCAAGTGATTCCACCCCGAACAGGTACCAGCTTCTGATTGAACCTCCTGAATTCGTAGGCTGGAGATCATCTCGATCTGGACCATCCAGCTCCTCGCTGATCCCCCTCCCCCTGTGCCCCGCCATTGATCTTTCCTGCCATGATCATTTTTTCTTTTCTCGTGAGTGCGACACTGACAGAGCATTGGCAGGTGGACTAAGATAGGAGTGTCTCAGAGCTTACTGCAACAAGGCGTCATCGGCCTGTCGGCGGTGAAGCCGACTCTGCACCACAGGAGTCAGAACGCAGAACCTCTGGGTGGCGGCCCTCAGCTGCAGGTGCTGTTCGCTTACGGCCTGTGCTAGAGCGCTACACCGCTCTCTCTCTCTCTCTCTCTCTCTCTCTCTTAGTATTCGGTTAAGTGTTCTGTGGGCGCGCCCACGCCTCTGATGGGCCCAAGCCAGAATCTGCTTCTCATCAATCGAATTATTTAACAACAACTAAATGACGCGGCAAGAATATCGAGAATCTTGCTGCATCACATTCTCTTTTCTCACGCTAAAAGCATGTACACACTCGCCGAGAAGGTGTTGGTAAGTAAAGAAGGAAGGAAAACTGGAGTTAACGTCCCGTCGGCATCGAGGTCATCAGAGACGAAGCCCAAGCTCGTGTGGAGTGAAGGATGGAGAGGGAAATCCGCCGTGCCCTTTCAAAGGAACCATCCCGGCATTTGCCTGGAGCGACTTAGGCAAATCACTGTAAACCTAAATCTGGATGGCCGGGCGCTGGTTTGAACCGTCGTCCTCCCGAATGCGAGTACAGTGTCGGTTAAGTATTCCATGTCATTGTTTTAGTCTCCACTGCCTGAAAATTGTCTCTCTTCCGGACATGTCGATTCATGTCTTCTACCCCTTCAAGAATACCACCATTACCCTGCAAATTATCTGTCCCCCTATCTCTCCATGTCCGGTGCCCACCAAGAAAGAGCGTGGGGCAGCGTTCCCAGCCTCCGGGTTCGAGCTGCAGACAACTGCTTGCGGCTGGTCTCCTGTGTCTGCGAACGCAGTTTCGTGAATACCTGCAGCTATTTCAGTAAAGAATAATAAAGAGTAGTTAACCGCGACTGTGCAGTTAATCCTGCCGTAAAATGATATTTTTATCTCTGCCCTCCCCCTCTCTCCTCCTCCCCCCCCCCCCCTCTCTCTCTCTCTCTCTCTCTCTCTCGCACACACACACACACACACACACACACGTACATTCTTTAGCTTTACCGATACTCCATTCTGATTACAAGTATTTTTGTGGATGTCTCCCTCAGTATCTACGACCATCAGTTCCGCATTTCTCGCCAGATTAAATGAATTGGCCCCTATTTCTCCTGCTGATGCTGAAAACAAAGACGAGATATAGTGGCTTAAAGGTAAACATAGAAAAGAGCAAGTTTTACAAGAGAAGTTACGCACACTTCCCGTTTTCCTAGGCACATTAAAGCGCACTTTCGCAATGAGACCTTCCTTTTACACACTTGATGCCAAGGATAGCTGTCGATTTCCTTTTCTACTTTCTGTGAGATGCGTAACTGACAGGGCCTGCAGGTAATGCAGGTGCCCTAGTGCACTGGATAGCAACTACTGCTTGCCGCAAAATCGTATACGCACTCGTCTCATTCTAGAACACATCAGAGTATAACAAAGAACTGAAAATGAATATTACTCAATTTGATTTATAAAGTCCTCTGCAATCTTATGAGTATCTAAATCAACATTCCTTTCAAGGGAACACAGATCAGTTTGCCAGGACGACATTATTTTTGCCTTGTCTCCCCTTTTATTTTTCCCTATTTAGAAGGTATTCTTCATTTTGATTTAGTTGATAAAAAGGAGTGTAATTTTATTTCATTTAAAGTCACAGTTGTAGGTCTAACAAGAAGAACGATTTTAATTTTATCATGGCATGTTAAACGTCACGTACTTCACGAAAAATTACTCCTTTCCTTTATTAACCCCATTTCTAAAGGAACACGGGTGACTGAAAGGAAAAGTACTCACAGTATATGCTGGATTATTATTATTATTATTACTATTATTGTTATTATTATTACACAAGTCACAAGCCTGTATCAGACCACGCGAAACATTTATGGCTACTTGTTCTTCCAGTTCTTCCAATACTCTTTCACTCGTTCACTAAAGGCCCTCTCCCTTTCTTCGGTCCACTTTGGTCTTTGGGCTGTAGTTGCTGTCTTCTCTGACATTACTTCCGACTTGCGTATTTTATGTCTATAGAAGCTTTTGTCTGTGATGTCCGCTGAATCTACCTGTGCTTTTTCCAGATCAGTTTTGACTTGTGACACCGAAGGTGTAGTGGTTTTGAGCCTCTGCATGCATTTGAGTATATTGTTGGTGAGTCTGGTCCGTGGGAGTCTGCTGCTGTGGCCGCAAAATTTTAGTCGTCTTTTTCTTATGTCCGCTGCGAGGTCCGACAACTTCTCTGTGGTGTCTCTATCGTTCGTCTGTGAATTTTCGTTCAATAATTTTCCTGATAATTTCTTCTGTGAGGATGTTCTCTAGGTCGCTCTTTGTGTGTAGCGTCAGTGTCTCGCAGGCGCATAGCACCTCAGGTTTGATTACTGTATTGTAGTGACGAATTTCGGTGGAGGTGGACAGACATTTTTTGTTCTAGATACCCTGTGTTTTGTATAAGGCTATCTTCATCTTCTGTAACGTGGTGTTCTGCGTCTTTTTCTCCTTTCCTGACCGCTCGAGCACTTCCCCCAGGTATTTAAAATGCGTTGCTCTGTTGATCTTGCCATATTTTGTGTTTAAATTCAGTATGTTGAACTTCGTGAAGAAGAAGGAGATCTGTAGCTCTACTTTTCCTGCGAAGTCTTTGAGTCTTTCTACCTGCCTGATTGCTGTGGTTTCATTATCTGCAAGTAGTGCCAGGTCGTCCGCGGAGGCTAACCATCCACCTTCCAGTTGATCCACGGATCGTCTTAGTCGCACTGCTTCACAGTATCCTTCTGATTTCAGCTCTTTCTCCCATTCCTTACGACTTTTTCCAACTCTAGGTTGAAGAGGACTGTTGAGAGACCTTGACGCACGCCTGTCCTGATCTCAAAGGGTTCATAGATTTCCCCGCTTGAATTTCACTTTTGATGTCGTTTTTGTCAGTGTCTGTTTTATTATTATTATTTGAAACTAAACAGATGGTAGAGAAGTTTGCTGAAGAAGGCATAGCTGGAGAGGGCAAGGACGGATTAGAGTGGGTAGTATGGAAGGCTGATTAAAAAAAAGGTAGCTAAGTCGGTAGAGCACTCGCCTGCAAATGCGAAGGTCCCAGAGTCGAGTCTCAATCCGACACACAGTTTCAATCTGTCAGAAACTTTCAGATCAGCACACACTCCGCTGTAATGTGGCATTTCATTCTGAAACACTGAGCCACTCCATGCAGTACAGTCCGTACCAAAATGAGACTCCAAAGTTAATTCCACTTCCATAGAAGTTCGATGATCTGAACTGAAAAAAGTCTTCAACAGCGCTCTGTTGACAAATCAAATCTTAACTAAAAAATTATGGAGAATTTATGATGGCTTTGGTTGGCTGGTTAGGGTTCTGGTGTGGGTCGCGCGGGGTGGGGGCCCAGTGGTGGGAGAGGGTGTACGATGCGGTAGGTTGATGAGCGTGTGAGTAGTAGGAAGATGGGGTTTTCAGTGCAGTTTCGATATAAAATTGATATCAAATTGACATGTAAATTCTTTACAGACGAATGGAAAAACTGTTAGAAGCCAACCTCGGCGAAGATCAGTTTGGATTCCGTAGAAATGTTGTAACACGTGAGGCAATACTGACCCTACGACTTATTTTAGAAGCTAGATTAAGGAAAGGCAAACCTACGTTTCTAGCATTTGTAGATTTAGAGAAAGCTTTTGATAATGTTGACTGGAATATTCTCTTTCAAATGCTAAAGGTGGCAGGGGTAACATACAGGGAGCGAAAGGCTATTTACAATTTGTACAGAAACCAGATGGCAGTTATAAGAGTTGAGGGGCATGAAAGGCAAGCAGTGGTTAGGGAAGGGAGTGAGACAGGGTTGTAGCCTCTCCCCAATGTTATTCAATCTGTATATTGAGCAAGCAGTAAAGGAAACAAAAGAAAAATTCGGAGTAGGTATTAAAATCCATGGAGAAGAAATAAAAACTTTGAGGTTCACTGATGACATTGTAATTCTATCAGAGACAGCAAAGGACTTGGAAGAGCAATTGAACGGAATGGCCAGTGTATTGAAAGGAGGATATAAGATGAACATCAACAAAAGCAAAACGAGGATAATGGAATTTAGTCGAATTAAGTCGGGTGATGCTGAGGGAATTAAATTAGGAAATGAGACACTTAAAGTAGTAAAGGAGTTTTGCTATTTGGGGAGCAAATTAACTGATGATGGTCGAAGTAGAGAAGATATAAAATGTAGACTGGCAATGGCATAGAAAGCGTTTCTGAAGAAGAGAAATTTGTTAACATCGAGTGTAGTTTGAAGTGTCAGGAAGTCGTTTCTGAAAGTATTTGTATGGAGTGTAGCCATGTATGGAAGTGAAACATGGACGATAAATAGTTTGGACAAGAAGAGAATAGAAGCTTTCGAAATGTGGTGCTACACAAGAATGCTGAAGATTAGATGGGTACATCACATAACTAATGAGGAGGTATTGAATAGAATTGGGGAGAAGAGGAGTTTGTGGCATAGCTTGACAAAAAGAAGGGACCGGTTAGCAGGACATGTTCTGAGGCATCAAGAGATCACAAATTTAGCATTGGAGGGCAGCGTGGAGGGTAAAAATCGTAGAGGGAGACCAAGAGTTGAATACACGAAGCAGATTCAGAAGGATGTAGGTTGCAGTAAGTACTGGGAGATGAAGGATAGGGTGGCATGGAGAGCTTCATCAAACCAGTCTCAGGACTGAAGACCACAACAACAACAACAATGTAAATTAATTACATTTATCAATTAATCACCCCCACCCCGCCGCTGACCACGCCCACCTCTGACCCTGGATGACGTCACCTGTTTTTCTTAGCCTGCACTTGGCCGCAGCCATCCCCCCTCCCCCTCCCCAAAGACACAGAAAACAGAGCAAACGTGGTGCAACTTTAGAATATGCGCTTGGAGGTGACTGGATGCATTTGAGTGCTACAGTATGCTGCGTGACCAGAAAAATAGTGCATTTGCGGTAAAAGTTGGCAGCTGTATTACATTTACAAGCAATTTTAGAAAGCAATTTTAGAACACGGAATGGTAAGCTATGTTATGATCGCATGGCTAGAAGTGAAATACAATCGATAAAATTACGAAAAATGGCGGAAAATACGTATAAATTGAGTGAAAATACACCGAAATGTGGGGAAATTGAGGGAGTACTTGCATGTCTTCCGATTGGTCCAGAACAATTCTTGTACATGGGAACGAGTATAAAACAGCAAGAGGATTACGAGAAAACATTGAGTTGGAAGCAACGGGAACCGGGGAAACAGTCTTTTATTTTTTGTCGAGGCAGCATTCTACTGTATGTCTATTGAGATAATAGTGATGCACGCGAGTTGACTGCTGTATTTGATCCTTTCCTGGAAAAAAAAAGAGAACCATCTACCTCTCAGTTGAATGTGCGTTAAAGGATGACAGAGAGTGGGTGGAGTGTTAGGGTGAGGTAGGATTTAATGGTAGACTGATGATGCATTCTAGAGAGAGAGAGGCACATGTTGCTGCAGGTCATTTGACCATTTTCTTCTGTTGTTCTGTCGCGATGCATCAGTTGTGTGGCATACAAGTGCATGTTGTGTGTGTGACTCAGAGCACTGTCTGCTTCCGATCGATAACAGTAAACCTCTCGGTCATCAGCGGGCTTCCATCGTGTTTCGACACATTCCTCTAGATGAACGAAGATTTATGCAACGTACTCCATTCCCCTGGCGTATCTTGGATATAAAATCAAGACTTCAGTTTCATAACTGAGGTGATTCTAAGTTAGTGACAGGCGTTTGTGAGGTACTACAATCCCGATATATACATATGCTTGACAGATGTCATGTTTACAGAGTTAGCGGCGGCATGGTGTACAGTTTCACATGTCAAACCCCGCTGCTATGGCTTGTCTGTGTCTTCGTAAGAGGCATTTGTCGTTACTAACAATCATTTTACATAAGACTGATGCGAGCATAGCATAATTTCTGAACCGTGATCGGATGTCAGCAGTGAGGGCCTATACACCTCGGGAAAGATATGTTGTATATGTATCACAAGGAATCGATGTTTTAAGGAAGTAGTTTTTCATTTTACAGTATGTCACCATAGTTTATCGTAGAGAAAGATGCAAGAAGAATGTATATCATGCAAGGAGAATGTATATCGTGCCCTTGAAATATATTTCTTATATTGGGATAGTAACAGGGTTGTGTTCCATACGACTAATAGGTCGGAAACCGCAACAATCTAACATTATAGCGTGTTTTAAGTGCAGAACATTGTAGCCTTAGGAGTGCATGTGTTTGTATTCTCTCTTACCAATACCTTCTTGGTAATGACCCCCGACACTAGAACAATACTTTAGAATTGCTAGCGCAGCAAATTCCGTCCGTCTGGAGCTCCATTATGCATAAAAACCACCCGCTTCCTGTTCTTAACAGTGTGTTACATCATCACAACAGTTTCACATCTACTATACATGGATAAGGGGTGCTAACCTCCTCGACATTCGCGCATCTGGAGAAATGTTGCGCTCCTGGATGGGTGCGGGACAGCAGTTACAGCCTCGTTTCTCACTGTTCCTCCACGAAACGTGGAACGTAGTGGTCTACTTTTGGTCAGCTGGAGATTAATTCGGTGCCAGTGCTGCAGGGAGCGCTGGTCAAAGGCAGTGCGAGGACATCTTTAGGTCTCTAACTTTATCCTAAGAATGCGAGAATGCCCTGTGACTCCCATTCATATAGAGGAAGATCGTAAATTACACACTATGATCGAAGTGCTAGAGATATGTAGGTCTCTGTCTGGTATACTTTGTCTATATGTTCGGGAATTAACAATAAATGAACGTACTGCACTGTCGTCTACTTACATTCGCAATGATACTCGCGAAGTAGTGGAGGGGCTGTTTAACGATGATACAGAACTCGTTAAACACGATGCCGCATCATTGGTCTGTGTTGAAATTACGATAAAATTGCTAAAGTTGATCGCACTTTAACTATTATGCTTATTATTACAGTCAGAGACAGCAAAGGACTTGGAAGAGCAGTTGAATGAAATGGACAGTGTCTTGAAAGGAGGATATAAGATGAATATCAACAAAAGCAAAACGAGGATAATGGAATGTAGTCAAATTAAATCGGGTGATGCTGAGGGAATTAAATTAGGAAATGAGACACTTAAAGTAGTAAAGGAGTTTTGCTATTTAGGAAGTAAAATAACTGATGATGGTCGAAGTAGAGAGGATATAAAATGTAGACTGGCAATGGCAAGGAAATCGTTTCTGAAGAAGAGAAATTTGTTAACATCGAGTATAGATTTAAGTGTCAGGAAGTCGTTTCTGAAAGTATTTGTATGGAGTGTAGCCATGTATGGAAGTGAAACATGGACGATAACTAGTATGGACAAGAAGAGAATAGAAGCTTTCGAAATGTGGTGCTACAGAAGAATGCTGAAGATAAGGTGGGTAGATCACGTAACTAATGAGGAGGTATTGAATAGGATTGGGGAGAAGAGAAGTTTGTGGCACAACTTGACTAGAAGAAGGGATCGGTTGGTAGGACATGTTTTGAGGCATCAAGGGATCACAAATTTAGCATTGGAGGGCAGCGTGGAGGGTAAAAATCGTAGAGGGAGACCAAGAGATGAATACACTAAGCAGATTCAGAAGGATGTAGGTTGCAGTAGGTACTGGGAGATGAAGAGGCTTGCACAGGATAGAGTAGCATGGAGAGCTGCATCAAACCAGTCTCAGGACTGAAGACCACAACAACAACAACAACAATTACAGTACATCGACGGTGTGTTTTTCATCTTTTCCATCTTACGCTGTTAATTACCACATAATGATTGACTGGCAACGCCTGTTTGAGAAAGAGTCTTGGTAGAGGCGGCAACACCTTCAGGGGATTGCTAACACCGAACCAGTGATCGCTTGCATGGCTGCAGTACGAAGAATCAGTCAAACGGAACACAGCGCCATCAGCTATCCTATCACTGTGAATGATGAGTGTAAATGTAGAGGTCGTCGATAACCTTCGGACAGCAGTTTGGAAACTTTCTACAATGTCTCAAAACTCTCCCATTTTCCTTATGTTGTGACCGTCTTCTACTTCAATCACTCAATGTGTGGATGTGTTGTGGGATCAGCAGCATCAACATGATTTACACCATGCGATGTCTGGCTTTCTGGGGGAGCCAGTGGACCAGAACGTGTTTATATCAGATTAGAACCTGACACAGTCGTCGAAGTCGTGGCAGAAAAATTAAATGTATGGCTGTGTGCAAAGCCTGTTACAGCAGGAAAAGCGGTGTATCAAACAACGAAACGGGGACCCTCTCCTGCGACCGACAGTCTGTGGGAGACGGTACTAGTACAGTACAGGTGATGAAACTTTACACCGGTCTGCGTAAGCGACGTCGATCACTGGCCTGCTCCAGTGGATAAATACCTGCATATTTAAGAAGTTCGCCGCATATGCTCAATGCCAGGACATAGACGATGTTTGTCTTTGATGTATCAGAAGAGAGAGATACGGAAAAAATCTATCGGAGGAAATTAACGGAGCTTTTATAGTTCGAAATTTTTCTCTGCGGCGAACTTCTTAAATATGCAGGTATTTATCCACTGGAGCAGGCCAGTGATCGACGTCGCTTACGCAGACCGGTGTAAAGTTTCATCACCTGTACTGTACTAGGACCGTCTCCCACAGACTGTCGGTCGCAGGAGAGGGTCCCCGTTTCGTTGTTTGATACACCGCTTTTTCTGCTGTAACAGGCTTTGCACACAGCCATACATTTAATTTTTCTGCCACGACTTCGACGTCTGTGTCAGGTTCTAATCTTGTAATGAAAATTCACAACATTGTTTTGCAATTTTTATTTATATATTCAAAAATATACAGTTTTTTGGAAAAAGGCTATGTTAAATTATGCAGAAGGTACTGTGTAACATTTACTGAAAGTTTGAAACAAATATGTTTGGAAGATCCTTAGAAAACATGTATCAGTATGAGAAAATAAAAGTTTTGGGAATCGAGCGACAAAGATTGGATTAACTTTTTAGTGCATTCCAGGTCCATAGGATGGATTATCTTCATCCTCTGTAAACTCCTCCTCCAGCTTCCTCTTGTTCCTCCTCCTGTTTACTCTTGCTTGTATTTCTAGACTCTTTACAGCCCTGTCTGCAGCCCGAAGGCGTTCGTTGTCTAAAGCAAGCATCGCTCGTTGTTGTGTTCGTAGATTTTGCTACCATTTTCTTCAGTTGCAGTTACTGCAACACTGTTCCAAAAGGTGGTCATGTATGAACACTTATCACATTTCAGTTGTATTTCACTAGCAAGTCCAACGTGCTTTATTATGGAGAGTTCCAGACCAACTTCACTACAATGAATACATCTTACACAGTTTGAAAAAATTCCTTTGTGAACCGACGTATCAAATATTTCATTCACATCCGACTCGCCCATAAAACATTCATAGTTTTCACTCATTGAACCAAGCTTCTTCTGTGAAGTATTTTCTTTCCCACTTTGACTGCTCTGGGCTGGTGTACTTGAGAGGTTAGGTTCACTCACTTGTTTATCGTCTTTATTGTTTACAGTAATAACACATACCTTTGGCTTTCCAACATTTCTCCTTTTCTTAAAAGCCTTCAGAGGATTTCTAATAACTTTACTTTTACTCATTATTATACTTCAACAAAACAGAGACTCAAGAAACAGAATTAATTACGAATATTTTCGAGATAACGACAGAGTAAATAAACATGAAACAATCGACAATCACACCAGCGATATATATTGAACCATCACAGGTTAGCCACAACACACACTTTATCTCACATCACTAAAATGTACCTGATGAACACGGACGTTAATAATAACACCATTTGACAGCAGTTTAACAGCGCCACAGTGGGTCACGCCCATGTAGAACACATTTCAAAAAAAATTTAAAAATAGTTGTAGTCTTCGGAATTGAATAAATTATATATCTATTAAAAGGTAATAGTCTGCAGATTCAGAAAACGCAAAAAAGTAAAAATTGAACTTTTCATTATTTTGAGCCTTTCCGGAGACCCTTAAAACTGTGTGCCGGACCGAGACTTGAACTCGGGACCTTTGCCTTTCGCGGGCAAGTGCTCTACCAACTTTTCATTTTTTTAATTTTTTTAATCTCAATTTGCTCACTTTTGTTCGTTGCATCTGCTCGGGGCGGACGTCGTAAGACATCCGTTTAAGTTCGTTGTGGATCGATTAACTCAGTTTCTTTATTACAGAGAGGAGCTAACCCTCTGACCGAACACGCTGAGCTACCGTGCCGGCAATCAACTGAGCTACCCAAGCACGACTCACACCCCGTCCTCAGAGCTTCACTTCTGCCAGTATCTCGTCTCATACCTTCCAAACTTTACAGAAGCTCTCCTGCGAACCTTGCAGCACTAGCACTCCTGAAAGAAAGGATATTGCGGAGACATGGCTTAGCCACAGCCTGAGGGATGTTTCCAGAATGAAGCTGTGAGGACGGGGCGTGAGTCGTGCTTGGGTAGCTCAGTTGGTAGAGCACTTGCCCGCGAAAGGCAAAGGTCCCGAGTTCGAGTCTCGGTCTGGCACACAGTTTTAATCTGCCAGGAAGTTTCATATCAGCGCACACTGCGCTGCAGAGTGAAAATCTCATTCTAATAACGATGATAGAATATTTGGGTGATAGACGTATATGGATCCCGAGGGACGCGGATGTGATTCGGACTGCGGTACCTGTACGTAGTTTGGAGAAGTTCCCGTCGCGGAAGAAAGTAGCTTATCACGTTCTGATAACGTACTCCATTCACCATCGATCCGTTTCCTGTGGTGTTCTCTAAAAAGTAAGACCCACCCTTCCCACCAACCCAGGATTCACTCCAAAGAGCTGCTTGTTGGCTGTTGGAGCGTTGTGCTAAGGTTCCCGTCGCCACCAAGCCGGCATTGGTGCTTGATGATGTAAGCTTCCAGCTGGAAATAAGCTCGTCGCTAACGCTGGCGTTCGTCGCAAAGCTATGGCCGACATTTTGCTTTTCCAACACACAGTCGATGATATCATACCGCTGCTAATGGTCGGGTAGCAGGAGGTGTTGCTTATGTCGAAACTAGTAAGTTTTTAAGTAAAGCTCCTGTCAGAATTAGGTACATTGCGCTCCTCGAAAGATCCAGTCCTTCTGATCGACAGCGAATCGAGGGTCCTGTACTTTCATCCACACTCCCATACGCTTTAGCGGTACTTTCAGCGGACCAGCAGGTGGTGTTTTAACATCAGCGACTTAACCAGTTTCCTCAAACGTACCAAACACTCGCCAAAATGGCGACAAATCAGGTACGTCTCGCAGACCGAAAATTTTACACAATACGTTAAGTGTATGTAAACAATTTCTGTTGTATTTATAATACTTTATGACAATGCATTATTCAACAGAAATAAATCATCGTTTAGATGAACCCATCAGACGATGGCTACAGACAAAAGCGAGCATCCCTGGTCTATAACTTGCTTCGCTGACTGCTTCAGGGTGACAATTATTGAACTATACGAAAAAAATGTAAATTAATTACAAACTACTGCGTGCACACATTTTATTCAACATGTAAACGTCACTACAGATATTCGGATTTAGGCTATGACATGTTCAATATTGCCATCATTGGCGATGGTGCAGCGTAGACGAGTAGCGAAATCGTGCATAACCCGCTGAAGAGTCGGAACATCAACGCTGTCCATGACCTCCTGCATGGCTGTTTTCAGCTCAGCAATGGTTTTAGGGTTACTGCTGTGCACCTTCTCTTTAATATACCCACACAAAAAGGAGTCGCATGTATTCAGATCGGGAGAATATGGCGGCCAATCAAAGCCCATCCTAGTGGCCTCTGGGTACCCCAGAGCCAGAATGCGGTACCCAAAGTGTCCCTCCAGGACATCACTCTCCTCTTTCGATAGGGTCGAGCTCCGTCTTGCATGAACCACATCTTGTCAAACTCAGGGTCACTTTCGATAATGGGGATGAAATCATCTTCCAAAACCTTCACTTACCATTCGGTAGTCACCGCGCCATCAAGGAAGATCGCACAGATTATTCCATAACTTGACATTGCACACCACTCAGTCACCCGTTGAGAGTGAAGAGACTTCTCGATCGCGAAATACGGATTCTCAGTCATGCCAGATGCGCCAGTTTTGCTTATTGCCGAACCCATCCAGTGACAGTGGACTTCGTCGCTAAACCAAATCATTCAATATCCATCATGCCCCGCGGCCAGCTGTGCAGTTTGAACGTCCTAACGCAAACCGTTCAGAATTATAGTGATTTTGTTTCATACAGTTCAATAATTGTCGCCCTGTAAGGTCACGTCGCAACCTATCGTCATCTACGAGTCGAATCGAAATGTAGGTAAAATAGTTTCTCCTATTAAAATCCAAAACGGATATCACGAAGTGCAATAATAAGGTATCAATTGTCGCCTCGATAATATAAAATTACGTTGTTCTTGTTGTTTGGAGATGCAATAGTAGAACCCTGCCACTTAGTGAAAACCCTTATCGCAGTACCTTAGAACACCCCTATAGGCGTCAAATACACTACTGTTTGGAAAAAAGTGAAACACAGAGATGTGATCACAATGACATTTGTCCCACTGGTTAAGGACGTGACGCTACATAAACGATTAGTATTACAGACGTATACGTGCCCTGTGATTGTAGAAGTTCAGTACGGACAAGCGCCGCGCACGTGCTGCATTCAGAGCCGCTACACGTCGTGCCACGGACTCAACGACAGCTTGAACAAGTAGCTGGGTAATATTCCGTCAAGCGGTTTGTAGGCGCGTCCACGAAGCATTAACTGTGGCTGCAGGAGCGTCAGAAAGAACACGTTACCGACACACCATATCCCAGACATGTTCCATAGCCGGACATGTCAGGCGAACGAGCAGGCCAGGGAAACAGTGGTACCCGTTATTCTTCGAAGAAGACTTGCGCATTTCTCGCCACGTGCGGACGAGCTTTGTTCTCTGAAGTATGGCTTGTGAAAAGGCCTGCATGAGGGGCAGTGCCTCAGGCTATAAAACTCGCCTGTCTTAGCGGTCGTTGATCAGACTGCCTTCAAGGCGTAGGAGGCGCCCCAAACCAAACCACTATGTGTTCGTTCGCTGTTCTGCTCAACTATACAGTCTGCCCTATCGCGTTCACCACGGTGGTGTCGAGCGCGTGAGAGACGATTATCGTAGGAGAAGTTGAAGCGGGACTCGTCCGAAAATAATACATTTCGCAACTCAGCACACCAGTGTCGGTGTTCATGTGCCCATTGCAGTCCCTGGCGTTGGTGGGTTCAGGTAAGTGGAAATCCACGCCCGGAGACGACGGCCTCGAACCGTCGACGCAGACGTGTCCGTACCAGTTAGAGTGCTCCAACCTAGTGCCAACACTGTGGACAAAGCTGTTCTATCCAGTACGCCCAAGCGAACAAGATGACGGTCCTCTCGCGCTGTGGTCGTATTCTCTCCTACATTAACCTGTCGGCACTGTGTGCGGCCTTTTACTCTCCACTGGTTCCACATAGCTTTCGTAGATGTAGAGAAAGCCTTTGATAATGTTAAATGGTATAAGATGTTTGAGGTACTCAAAAAAGTAGGAATAGAACATAAAGATAGAAAAATGATATGGAACCTGTACAAAAACGAGACAGCAGTTATCCGTGGACGGACAAAACAAGAAGAGGTGCAGATACGGAAAGGTGTCCGACAAGGTTGCGCACTATCCCGTGTTATCTTTAACGTATTCATTGAAGAGGCGCTGAAAAAAGTAAGGGAAAATTCACAGACAGGTGTAGTAATTCATGGCCAACGAATAGATATGATAAGATATGCCGATGATATAGCTGTCCTGGCTGAAATTGAAGAAGATCTTGTAGTTCTACTGAATAGAATGGATAAAGTTATGGGGGAAAAATATAATACGAGAATTAATAAAGCAAAAACAAAAATAATGGCATGCGACAAAGAAGATCAAGTGGAAGTCCAAGTTCATGTAAGCAGTGAACTGCTTGAACAAGTTGATAAATTTACTTATCTGGGCAGTAATATTACCAGAGATGGAAGGCGGAAAGCAGAAGTGAGAAGTAGAATTGCTCAAGCAAAGGCTGCTTTTAACAAGAAGAAAAACATCTTAACATCTAAGAGCATCAGCCTTGAAATCAGGAAAAGATTTTTGAAATCACATGTGTGGAGTGTGGCATGCTATGGGTGTGAAACATGGATTCTCTGGACAGAGCAAGACCAGAAGCTAAATTCTTTTGAAATGTGGTGCTATAGACGCATGCTCAAAATAAAATGGATCGACAAGGTCACAAACGAAGTGGTTCTGGAAAGAGCAGGTGAGAAGAGAAGCTTCTGGAGTTTCATTGTTAAAAGAAGAGTGCAATTTACAGGCCATCTATTAAGACAGAAAGGACTCCTGAACACAATCAAAGAGGGATATGTCGAGCGAAAAAGACCAAGAGGAAGACCACGACTGAGGTACATGGATCAAATCGTGAAAGATGTGGGATGTGACACCTATAAAGAAATGAAGAGAAAAGCTGAAAGACGCACAGAATGGAGACAAGCTGCCATTGTAGCTGTTGCAAACCAATCCTTGGATTGACCACTACAGAAGAAGAAGGAGGTTCCACATAACGCCTCCCTGTTGAAACAGCGTCCCCCTGTACGAGCGGGAGTGTCAAGGGACGACAGATCCGCCTCCCAGAGACCAATCGTTCTGACCCGTTCGAACCCACTCATATGTCGACGTTCCACCTTGCGGTGTCTGCGAGGCGTCGTGGCACTAGGACACACGTATCCACTTCTTGTGAAGCATCTCCACCCACTCAGCGTTGCGTACCAGGGACACTGACCTGTCCGGTGGCACAAAAGAGGGCGCTGCTGGGCCCACGTGCACGTCACGTCTGTGTCATATAAATAACTTGTTGTGGTTCCGCTGTTCTACTCTTCCAGTC
Organism: Schistocerca americana; assembly: GCF_021461395.2. Lineage (NCBI taxonomy): Eukaryota > Metazoa > Arthropoda > Insecta > Orthoptera > Acrididae > Schistocerca > Schistocerca americana. The sequence goes on along the minus strand of NC_060122.1, from coordinate 820,332,208 downwards.
ATCGTGGTGTGTTGCAGACAGTTGCTTCTGAGTGTTTCATTTTTTACGCTGAAGAGCCAAAGAAACTGGTATACCTGCCTAATATCGTGTACGCCCCCGCGAGCACGTAGAAGTGACGCAACATGAAGTGGTATGGACTCGATTAATGTCTGAAGTAGGACTGGACGGAACTGACACCATCAATCCTGCAGGGCTGTCCCTAAGTACGGGCGGGTGAATACGTCATTTGAACAGCACGTTGCAAAGCATCCCAGATATGCTCAATAATGTTCATGTCTGCCGAGTTTGGTGGCTAGCGGAAGCGTTTAAACTCAGAATCAGTGTTCCTGGAGCCACTCCGAAGCAATTCTGGACGTGTGGGGTGTCCTAGCGGTCCTAGGTGCTTCAGTCCGGAACCGCGCTGCTGCTACTGTCGCGGGTTCGAATCCTGTATCGGGCATGGATGAGTGTGATGTCCTTAGGTTAGTTAGGTTTAAGTAGTTCTAAGTCTAGTGGACTGATGACCTCAGATGTTGAGTCCCATAGTGCTTAGAGCCATTTTGAATTGCCCAAGTCTGTCGGAATGCGCAGTGGACATGAATGGATACCGAGCGAGGTGGCGCAGTGGTTCGACACTGGACTCGCATTCGGGAGGACGACGGTTCAATTCCGCGTCCGGCCATCCTGATTTAGGTTTTCCGTGATTTCCCTAAATCACTCCAGGCAAATGCCGGGATGGTTCCTCTGAAAGGGTACGGCCGACTTCCTTCCCCATCCTTCCCTAATCCGATGGGACCGATGACCACACTGTCTGGTCTCCTTCCCCAAAACCAACCAACCATAAATGGATACAGGTAATGAGACAGGAAGCTTAAGTACGTGTCACCTCTCACAGTCGTAAATAGGATATCAGCGGTCCCATATACTCCAACTGCACCATGTTGATCCTCCACCAGCTTGAAAAGCCCCTTGCTGACATGCAGTGTCCATGGATTCATGAAGTTGTCCCCATAATCGTACTCGTCCATCCACTCGATACAATTTGAAACGAGACTCGTCTCACCAGGCAACACGTTTCCAGTCACTGACAGTCCAATGTCGGTGTTGACGGGCCCAAGTGAGGCGCAAAGCTTTGTGTCGTGCAAACACCAAGGGTACGCGAGTGGACCTTCGGCTCCGACAGCCCATATCGATGATGTTTCGTCGAATGGTTCGCACGCTGACACTTTTTGATGGCCCAGCATTGATACCTGCAGCAATTTTGCTGAAGGGTTGCACTTCTGTCACATTGAACGATTCTCTTCAGTCGCCGTTGGTCCCGTTCTTGCACGATGTTTTTCAGGCCGTAACGATGTTGGAGGACTGGCGTTTTATCGGATTCTGATACAGTACACTCGTGAAGTGGTCGCACGGGAAAATCCCCACTTCATTGCTACCTCGGAGACGCTGTGTCCCATGGTTTTTGCGCCGATTATAGCACTACGCTCAAACTCATTTAAATCTTGATAACCTGCCCTTGTGGCAGCAGTAACCAATGTAACAACTGGACCAGGCACTTGTTGTCCTCCCGCAGTCAGAGGTTCGAGTCCTCCCTCGGGCATGAGAGTGTGTGTTGTCCGTAGTGTAAGTTGGTTTAAGTTAGATTAAGTAGTGTGTAAGCTTAGGGACCGATGACCTCAGCAGTTTGGTCCCATAAGACCTTACGACAAATTTCCAGATTAGCCGGCCGAAGTGGCCGTGCGGTTAAAGGCGCTGCAGTCTGGAACCGCAAGACCGCTACGGTCGCAGGTTCGAATCCTGCCTCGGACATGGATGTTTATGATGTCCTTAGGTTAGTTAGGTTTAAGTAGTTCTAAGTTCTAGGGGACTAATGACCTCAGCAGTGGAGTCCCATAGTGCTCAGAGCCATTTGAACCATTTTTGCCAAATTTCCAGATTTCCAAACTTGTTGTCTTATAAGGGCGCTGCCGACCGCAGCGCCGTATTCTGCCTGTTTACATATCTCTGTATTTGAATACGAATGCCGGTACCAGTTTCTTTGGCGCTTCTGTTTACAAACAGTAGTGTAAAGTGTCGGAGGTCGCCGGTGATGTGGACTGTCTTCTGGTGATTAGTTTTCATCACTGTCAGGCCAATACAGACGAGTAAGAAATTTGAATTTACCTTACACAGTAGAATATCGTCCTGTAATTTCGTTTTCAGTAGCAGCAGAATTGTTGCAGCGATGTCAGACCAGTGCAGGCAGCTAAAGAAGTCTGGGTGTATCTGAAAGGTTGCAACTTTTTCGCTGCTGCAGAAAGCGAATTACCGGTCAATACTTTACTTCATCAATAGGCTGCGCGATTTTGTTTCGGTCCAGATATCGGCGTACTATAGTCTGTATGCAAACTGAAGAGCGAGCAGAGGTTGTGGTGAGGGAAAGTGGCCTTTTCAGAAGGAACGCCCAACCCGTTGTGGAAGATGACCGAGCATCACAGGAGCGGTGTTTACGTTGATTCTGTTGTGTAAATTTCCTCCATCACTTGTATTAGAGTTCATTCTGTACTCCGTATAACATAGATGCTGTTATCGGAAAATAATCTTCGTTTGGGTGTGTCTAATTCGAAAGGTTCACTGCGGATGATTTGATATAACTTTTGGAAACGGGCCGCAGGTGCTCCTTGTAAAGCAGTGGGGTATAGAGAGTGAGCGACTCGCAAGCTGGCTCTTCAGTCTGTAGAAAACTGCAGTATCTAATAGAAGTGTCCCCACCCACCCTGCTATGTAATGTGGAACAGACCACTGCATGTCGCAAGAGGCGTACCTGCCAGCGTAAAAGGAGGCGGGAATTGCTGTGTCGTCAGTGGAGGAGCAGTAACAGCAAAATGGGCCCAGTGAGTTCGAAAGAGGCCTAGTCATCGAATGTCGCCTGAGTTACGAATCCATCAGGGACCTTTCAAACCTTCTAAAGTTACCCAAGTGACTGTTGATGATATAACTTTGAAACGGAAACGCAAAGGAACAATCGCATCTAAATCAAGACCAGGCACACCTCATGTAGTAATGGAGGCGGACCGTCAGGCACTGCGGAGGGTGGCTGTAAAAAATCGCATGCAGTCATCGAATCACTCGTGTACTGCAAAGTACTACCAGGAGTCCAGCTAGGACAGTGACTGTGCCTGCTGAGTTAGAGAGAATGGGGTATAGTGATCGAGCAGCTCTTCGTAAGCCACACTTTTCTGAAGTCAGTACTACGGTACGCTTGAGGTTGTGTAAACGACAATGCCAATGGACAATGGATGATTGGAAACCAGTAACTAGCTTCGATGAATCACGCTATACCCTGGGTTTTGGGTTTGTGTAAAGAACAATGCCAGTGGACAATGGACGACTGGAAACCAGTAATTGGGAGTGACGAATCACACTGTACCCTGTGGGAATGCGATGGTTCGTTTTGGGTTTGGGCACTGGCTGGAGAACGTTGCCTGCCGTCATGCGTAGTGCCAGCTGTGCAGTCGTGCTGTGGTGTGTGGGAGTGTTTTTCGAGGTAGGGTGTGGTCCCCTTATTATGCTTTAGAAAACGCTAAGTGCAGAAGGCTTGCACTTGTTTTACAGCACCGTGTGGTGCTAACAGTAGAGGAACTGTTCACAGACGGTGATGGTTTGTACCGCGGAGACAGTGCACCCTGTTATCTGTGGGGCAACGGTTTGTGGAGAGTAACATTCCGGAAATGGATTGGCCCGCCCAGAGTCCCAACCTCAATCCAATGGAAAACGTCTGGATCAGTTAGAAAGGCGACTTGGCTCCAGACTCCAGCGCCCAACGTTACAACCTTCTCTGTTTTCGACTCTTGAGTAAGAGTGGAGTGCAGTTCGTCCGCAGACTTTCAGACACCTCACTGAAAGTGCCACCAGCGGAGTTTGAGCCGTCATAAAGGCGAAAGGTGGTCATATCGGACACTGATACACGTTAATACTGAGTGAAAATTATTGAACAACATGAAAAAAGACGTAAATTAGTTACAAACTACAGACTGGCCACACTTTATTCAACTTGTAAACGTCACAGCAAGTATTCGGGTTTAGGTTATGACATGTTCGAGATGCCAGCCATCATTGGCGAATAGTGAAATTCTGCACCATCCGCCGCAGTGTCGAAACATCGATGCCGTCGATGACCTCCTGAATGGCTGTTTTCAGCTCAGCAACGGTTTTAGGGTTATTGCTGTATACCTTGTCTTTAATATAGCCCCGCAAAAAGGAGTCGATGTGTTCATATCCGGAGAACATGGCTGCCAATCGAGGTCCATGCGAGTGGTCTCTGGGTATCCCAAAGCCAAAATTCTGTCCACGAAGTGCTCCTCCAGTCATCCAACACTCTCCTGGTTCGATGGGGTCGAACTCCGTCTTGCATGAATCGCACTGTGTCGAAATCAGACTCACTTTGGATAATGGGGATAAAATCATCTTCCAAAACCTTCACGTACCGTTCGGTAGTCACCGTGCCGTGAAGGATTCAAATGGCTCTGAGCACTATGGGATTTAACATATGAGGTCATCAGTCCCCTAGAACTTAGAACTACTTAAACCTAACTGACCGAAGGACATCACACACATCCATGCCCGAGGCGGGATTCGAACCTGCGACCGGAGCCGTCGCGCGGTTCCAAACTGAAGCGCCTAGAACCGCTCGGCCACCGCGGCGGGCCATAAAGGATTATTCCGTGACTGGACACTGCGCATCACACAGTCATCTATTGAGGCTGAAGAGACTTCTCGACCGCGAATTGCGGATTCTCAGTCCCCCAAATGCGCCAATTTTGCTTACTGACGAACGCATGCAAATGAAAGTGGGCTTCGTCGCTAAAAAAAAACCGGGCATCCCCAGACCAATTCCCATCTTGCCCCGCGGCCAACCGTGCAGTTTGAACGTCCTAACGTAAACCGTTCAGAAGTTACGACGATTTCATATCGTGTAGTTCAATAATTGCCACCCTATAGGTGTCGGGATTTTTTGACAAGATGGTGTATGTGGTGTATCACGATTGCAAACATGTAGCTACAAACAATCAAAAAAACTTGCAACGTAACTTTATATTAAAGCAAATAAGCCCTCGGTCAGAAATATTAAGTCAAAATTGACCAGGTTTCGACGCTACTATGAGCATCGTCTTCAGAATTAGACTGAGTATTCTAAAACATATTAAGTATATAATACATTAATAAAATTATAGTTTGTACTGTCTGGGAAAAGATGCAGTACTTACAAGTCACATATTAAAAAAGATCTAAGCCGGAAAGGGAACGTGATGAATAGTTGTAAGTAAGATGGCGAGCCGCTAAGGGCTGCTCGTACTGAGAACAAGGGTTGCAACAAGACTCCTTGCAACCCTTGTTCACAGTACGAGCAGCCCTTAGCGGCTCGCCATCTTACTTACAACTACTCCTCACGTCGCCTTCCCGGCTTAGATCTTTTTTAGTATGTGACTTGTAAGTACTGCATCTTTTCCCAGACAGTACAAACTTTAATTTTATTAATGTATTATATACTTAATATGTTTTAGAACAGTCAGTCTAATTCTGAAGACGATGCTCATAGTAGCGTCGAAACCTGGTCAATTTTGACTTAATATTTCTGACCGAGGGCTTATTTGTTCTAATATAATTCTGACACGGTCACTGAACCTTAGCAGCTATGTTCAAAGTTTTAACGTAACTTTATTTTTTCGAGATGACAATTTTTTATATCGTGGTGCTAGATGACACAACAATAGCTGGGGAATGAGCGGTATTTATGTCAAAAATGAAAGTTTGTAGTATTAAAATCAGCTGGCGGGACTGGGTGTGGGTGTGGGCTGAGGCAGGACGGGAGTTAGAGCACGAGCGGCCGCCGGCAGGCAGTAGCAGGTCAGCCGCGCGGCATGCAGCTGCCGGCAGCCGGGTCAAGGGGAACGCGTGCCTCGGTGCCGTGCACTGGGCAGCAGCGGCTGCCGCTCTGGCCGCCCGCTACCTGGCGCCCGGCGCGGCTGCCCTCGCGCCGCCTTTCACTGCTTGCGTAACGGACTGATAACCGGGGCCCACAGCGGCACGCATTGTCCTCGCCGTACAGCCGCTGCGGCTCCGCGCCTCCGAGACAAAGCGGTCAACCGTTCGGCCGCTCACGGCCACTCTAGAGCGCCACCTTGCCGAAGAACTCGTTGTAAGGGACGTGTCCCCTAACACGCAGTGGCCCATTTGCTCTTACACTGATGGTCATTAAAAGAGCTGCACCCTGGAGGAACTGACCGATCCACGGCAAACTGCGTAGGTATGTTGCACACCATCACCTACGCCAAGCATTAAGTCTGCACGGTCGCCACGTACTCGAGAGGCGTGAATGAGACTGTGACACTGTACCTGACTGTTGATATAACAGCGCCCCACACAGCAGTATCGGCGAATACGACGACAGGCACTGTCACTACTGGCCATTAAAATTCCTACACCACGAAGATGACGTGCTGCAGACGCGAAATTTAACCGACAGGAAGAAGATGCTGTGATATGCTAATGATTAGGTTTTCAGAGCATTCACACATGGTTGGAGCCGGTGGCGTCACCTACAACGTCCTGACATGAGAGAAGTTTCCAACCGATTTCTCATACACAAACAGCAGTTGACCGGCGTTGCCTGGTGAAACGTTGTTGTGATGCCTCGTGTAAGGAGGAGAAATACGAACCATCACGTTTCCGACTTTGATAAAGGTCGGGTTGTAGCCTATTGCGATTGCGATTTATCGTATCGCGACTTTGCTGCTCGTGTTGGTCGAGATCCAATGACTGTTGGCAGGACATGGAATCGGTGGGTTCAGGAGGGTAATACGGAACGCCGTGCTGGATCCCAACGGCCGCGTATCACTAGCAGTCGAGATGACAGGCATCTTATCCGCATGCCTGTAACGGATCGTGCAGCCACGTCTGGGTGCCTGAATCAACAGACGAAGACGTTTGCAAGACAACAACCATCTGCACGAACAGTTCGACGACGTTTGCAGCAGCATGGACTATCAGCTCGGAGACCGTGGCTGCAGTTACCCTTGACGCTGCATCACAGACAGGAGCGCCTGCGATGGTGTACTCGACTACGAACCTGGGTGCACGAGTGGCAAAACGTCATTTTTTTCGGATGAATCCAGGTTCTGTTTTTCAGCATCATGATGGTCGCATCCGTGTTTGGCGACATCGTGGTGAACGCACATTGGAAGCGGCGTGATGGTATGGGGTGCCATTGGTTACACGTCTCGGTCACCTCTTGTTCGCATTGACGGCACTTTGAACACTGGACGTTACATTTCAGATGTGTTACGACACGTGGCTCTACCCTTCATTCGATCCCTGCGAAACGCTATATTTCAGCAGTATAATGCACGACCGCATGTTGAAGGTCCTGTAGGGGCCTTTCTGGATACAGAAAATGTTCGACTGCTGCTCTGGCCAGCACATTCTTCAGATCTCTCACCAATTGAAAGCGTCTGGTCAATGGCGGCCGAGCAACTGGCTCGTCACAATACGCCAGTCACTACTCTTGATGAACTGTGGTATCGTGTTGAAGCTGCATGGGCATCTGTAACTGTACACGCCATCCAAGCTCTGTTTGACTCGATGCCCAAGCGTATCAAGGCCGTTATTACGGCCAGAGGTGGTTGTTCTGGGTACAGATTTCTCAGGACCTATGTACCCAAATTGCGTGAAAATGTAATCACATGTCAGTTCTAGTATAACATATTTGTCCAATGAATACCCGTTTACCATGTACATTTCTTCTTGGTGTAGCAATTTTAATGGCCAGTAGTGTAGTTAGAGAGGGGACTGTGGGAGGCTGGGTGTCCCTGTGCTCATTTTGCATGTCACATTCATCGTACGGACACGACCACTGTTGGTGGCAATACACACAGAAGGCACGCATGGAGCATATGTGAGATCTCGACAGCTGACACACACCACTAGGAGGAAGCAGCAACGGTAACGACAGGGGCCATTCGGTGAGCTGTCTTGCCTTCTTTGCAACGTTCTGTAAGCTCTAGTACCATCGGTACGCGGTTGCACGGCACAGGGCTTGCCGCACGCCGACCGTTATGACAACGGCCGCGCAGCACCGCACTAGACTAGCCTGGTGCCGGCAAGGAAGGACATGGGGCTCTGCAGACTGATAGCAGCCGACAACCACCAGGCCTGTGTCTGGAGGTGAAGTGGAGAGTGCCACGATGTGCGTTTTGCGCTCTCCACCACACGTTCCGCCAGCGATAGTGTGTGGTGCTCGTTCACTGTTAGTGTTCCTAATGAGCTTCGTGACATGCACAAAGTACATATAGAAGGTCCTGTTACCAGTGACTCTGCCCATGCCTGTACGTTATTTCATTAGAAAAACGCTTGACCTCATACCACTGCCCTCTCCCGAGAGTGTCTTGCAGCTGTGGATACTCTTCCAGGGCCTGCCGCGTCGCCCCATCTCTCTCAGATCGAGAACATGTCGGGTGCTGTGGAGAATGCCATCGAGAACTTTGTGTTTAGTAGCAGACGGCTTGGGATGAAGTATCACAGAACTACTTCAGAGCCCTGTAGAACTCCATGCCTCTACGTCTGTACGTTTGTATTTACAACTCTGGGGGCCCAACCCCATACTAACATACATGTTTTGCGACCGTGTAGCTTAGTAGTTCAAAGCGTACGATACCATTTACTTGCCTGCAAACAATGGTCACATTTCACCTTGGCTTTCTGCGTGCACCTCTTTTTTGTGATGATCAGTGTATTATTGTGTTTCTTATTCTTTAATATGGATTATGATGGGCTGGTGATAGGTATACAACTGCAACTGAAGAAATAAGAAAAGTATATAGCTTGCCAACAACGATACGCTACAAAGAAGTAGTGACAAAAAATGGCTCAATTGGCTCTGAGCCCTATGGGACTTACCATCGCCCGGCCGATGTGGCCGAGCAGTTCTAGGCGCTTCAGTCTGCAACCGCGCGACCGCTACGGTCGCAGGTTCGAATCCTGCCTCGGGCATGGATGTGTGTGATGTCCTTAGCTTAGTTAGGTTTAAGAAGTTCTGAGTTCTAGGGGTCTGATGACCTCAGATGATAAGTCCCGTAGTGCTCAGAGCCATTTGAACCATTTTTTTGGACTTACCATCTGAGGTCATCAGTGCCCTTGACTTAGAACTACTTAAACCTAACCAACCTAAGGACATCACACACATCCATGAACGAGGCAGGATTCGAACCTGCGACCGTAGCGGTCGTGCGGTTCCAGACTGAAGCGCCTAGAACCGCTCGGCCACACTTGCCGGCACAGCAGAAGGGTCAGAGTGAGTGCACAGAAAATCCTCGTCGGCAACTGAAATGGTCAACGCCAAGTTCAATCCCGAGAAACTAAAGCGCAGATAGACAATGAGAAGCAAGTTCATTAAAAGGAGCATAAAATCCCAGTATTCCTCCTTTGAAGCGTTATTACACGACAAAAGAAATAGCTCACGATTAAGTCTCTGTCTTTGAAGTGGGTGAGTTGCATGAGTCTGGTGAACTGTCAGCCACAGAAAACTGAATCACAACTACTAGAGTCAAAATACTGGTTCATGAGGAACTGATAATCTTAAACTACACACTAGAGATGGGCAAACTGAAACACGTAACTGTTTCGAAACAAATGAAACAGTACAATGTAATGTTTAGATACACTGTTTCGAAACAGTGAAACAGTTTGTGTTTTGTAATCTAATAAACCTACACATTTTATCATCTTGAATGTCTACTGTATAAGTATGTCCATAAAAACACAAATGAGGTGCGAGAGCGCTAATCATTTCGCAGAAAGTATGAAACTATCACTTGGGAGTCTTGGCAGTTTCGTATTTCCTCCAGCAAATGCGCTGCTTTCGTGTCGTGTCACTTTCATACTTTGTAATTGGCTGAGGACAGCCATAGCTGAAGACAGAAGAACCACCACGAACGGAACTGGAGGTGGGATCAAACTGCAGAAACGACGAATATGCTACTGGGATTCCCACATTCCGTTAGTATGGGTAATATACCCATCCTGCTAATTTCCATGCACACAAAGAGAATCATTGTGGATAATAGGCACAGTGACTATAGAGTCACAGATAACACCAAATAATTCGAATAAATAACAAAATATAACAGAAAAAATTTTGCCTTTCAAGGTGTTTCGAACCGTTACTATAAAGTCACCATGTTTCCCAGCCCTTCCCGTTCACCACTGCACTATCAGTGATATGTCAAACAGATTGCTTGCAATTATACCTAGATCAAATCTATGTATATATCTAATAACTGTCACTCTACGCCTTTTTTTATTCAGAATGTTGTAGGCTTACTTGCGTTTCTTAATACGATTACTGTACATGAAAAGAGAAGCGTATGTTATAAAAAAAATTGTAATTTAACCGAATGATTTTCACATATTTATTATTTTGAATGTGAATAGTATGCGTTGTTTCATTGTTTGGTTAGTGTTTATAAAGCAGATGTTACGCCATTTCGTAATAGGACAGTCAGCTAGAAACGAAGCTTTATTTTCGGATATCTTAAGCTTCATTCTATTGCTTGTCAAAAATATTTCGCCACTCTTGAAAGTGTTTCATTAAGTGTTATGTTGCGTTTCAGTGTCTGTGCCGAGCCCGAATCTCGTACGACACAGAGCGGAATGAAACATCACTGTTTCGGTACAATTAGTCCGTTCCAAGCACAGGTGGACTGAAACAGCCTTATTTTGAAACAACGATACAGTTTCTGTGTCTGGCTCGAGATCGAATCTGGTGCGGTTATCCGAGACAGGGGCGGAATGAAACACCACTGTTTCGAAACAGTGAACCACAACCGTTCCGAAACACTGAAACAGTTCCACGTATCGATACACTGTACCGAAACATAGAAGCAGTGGCCAAGTCTACTACACACACACTGCGTCACGTTCAAAACACCGAAGTCCCAGATGTCTGCACTGTAGAGGCCAAGTCCTGGCGCAGCTGAAGGAAGCGAAATTCCCAGACAGGTACGCTGGCACTGGATGACAGGTCAGAGGATGATCCGGGAGAGCTTCTGACTGAGGATCCGCGGCAGTGGTTCGCGTAATGCCCAGAGAGCTCGTCTGTGGAGGACTGGTAGCTGTAGCTGCCCACTCACCTAAATCCTGTTGAGGCCCCACGATACAGTGAGACGTACTTTCAAGCACAGGATCCTGCAGGAGCAAGTAGGTCGGCACGGACAACGCTCTCGTGGAGTGACGCCACTGCCACCTGTTGGTGAGGCGTTCACTGGGAACCCGAAGCGGTGGGGTTCGCCATTGTAGCCCCTGTGACTGCTGGCACAGACCACCCACAGCGCAGCACTGTTATGCTGGAGGGCTATCAACCCAGACATATCGTGTGGTGTAACCACATCAGCGCGTTCTGTACAGAGAATTTCTGGATGGATTAAGGATTTCTTAACAGGTAGCTTACAGTATGTTATTTTTGATGGAGGGTCATCGATAATTATAGAACTAACTTAAGGCATGACAAAGAGAAGTGTATTGAAACTCCTCCTGTTCATGTTGTATGTTAATGACTTGCCATATAGTGCCGGCCGCTGATGGCCGAGCGGTTCTGGCGCTACAGACTGGAACCGCGCGACCGCTACGGTCGCAGGTTCGAATCCTGCCTCGGGCATGGATGTGTGTGTTGTCCTTAGGTTAGTTAGGTTTAAGTAGTTCTAAGTTCTAGGGGACTTATGACCTCAGCAGTTGACTCCCATAGTGCTCAGAGCCATTCGAACTTGCCATATAGTGTTAATGGTAGCCTAAGACTTTCTTCAAATGACAGGGTTATCTATAATGAAGCGCTCTCTGAAGAAAGCTACTCAAATATACAGGCAGATGCTGAAAGGATTTCAGAGTCGTGCAAAGATAGGCAATTTGGTTTGTTCATAAACGTAAAATTGTGCATTTTACAATCATTATTGTGGTATCCTATGATTAAAATATCAATGAATCACAACTGGAAACAATCAACTCATTCAAATACGAAGGGTGCAACAATCTGTATGGGTAATAAATAAAATTATCGCATGGGCTAGAGATTAGCAGGTCGTAAACTTTGGTTCTTTGGTAGAATACCAGAAAAATTCAACCCGTCTACAAAGGAGATTGCTTAGAGCACATATATGGGATCCATCCGTTGCTCACGTGTGTGCGAACGAGGTCAAATAAGACTAACATGCGGTACTGAACATATACAAAGAGGGGCAGTAGAAATGTGTGTCCTTTAAATCTGCCCCCAGAAAAGGTGGAAAGATCCACTAACTGCCTTGTTTAAACTCTGCAACTTACCCAGAAGATAAAAGAGCCGAAGGCTCTTATGTAGTGCTGGAATGCCAGTTTTTTACAGTCAGAAGTGGTCATCATTTATTTTGTTTTCTGTCAGATGTAATGAAAAAAATTGTGCTTATCAGCGAGAATTCAGAAAGTGCAGTGGAATGCGTAAAATCGAATTGAAAAGAGCGAAGTTAAAATGATATATGGTGTTTGACAAATCATACTTTGAAACAGATATAAAATAAAATGTTGTCCATTCCTGTGGACCAACATATGGCGCATGTAATTTATATAAGAAGCGTAGTCATACTACTTAAAAGGCCACTATTATGCAAGTATATAGCTGTCACGATCTACGCATAGCTTCTCTCACCGCTAGCATTACATGCACGTGTCCTCCACAGGTGACTTAAAAACATGAAAATGATCTTCTTTATAATTATGATTCTGCATGCCATTATCATTACTGCCAAGTGGAATATATATACCCACTCTAAAATTGTAATACTTCAATAGAAACACTGGACTCGCATTCGGAAGGACGACGGTTCAATCCCGCGTCCGGCCATCCTGATTTAGGTTTTCCGTGATTTCCCTAAAATCACTCCAGGCAAATGCCGGGATGGTTCCTCTGAAAGGGCACGGCCGACTTCCTTCCCCATCCTTCCCTAATCCGATGAGACCGATGACCACGCTGTCTGGTCTCCTTCCCCAAACCAACCACCCAACCAACTTCAATAGAACATAGTATGCATAGTATAATAACTTACGTAATAACAAACAAAAAACTATTTAAGGTGACAATGGTAACATGATTTTTCATATTAGGGCAGACAATGCATAGAAAAAGAAGTAAAGCGGGATTTAAATGTTTGAATAACTGTAGCTAACGTAGTATGCGTGAGTAAGAAGGCATATCGCAGAATGTTATGTTGACCATTGGTGATGTGCTTCTTCCGGCAGCAGGATGTTCTTTTTAGTTAGCTGTCCATTTGCATGGCGGAGGCGACGCGGTTTGGACAGGGCGAGACAGCGCTGCACTGCGGGCGTACAGAGCGTTTGTGATGGACGAGGACTCTCAGGGTGCAGGTAGGCCGTGGCTAAGTGAGCAGCTAGTTCCAGGAATACCGGGCGCGGGTTACAGAGATCTTTATGTGGGCGCAAATTTACTGGGGACACTTTTCATGTATCCACAGAAATCCTCACAGGTTTATAATGTTACTTATAATACGTCTTGATTGCAAATTTTTTTTTTATTCATACGATCGGTTTCGGTTCATTCAGAACCATCTTCAGATCTGATATTTCAGCTACAGGAGTAACCCGTCGAAATCCAGCAACTTTCACATGCTGCGTCACAATCAAGACGCATTATAAGTAACATTATACAATCACTGGTTGCTGCTATCCCATCAGACTTTATGTCTGTTTTTGCTCACAGGTTTGTTTGACCCTCAGGAGAGCATCACAGAGACTCTGGAAAATGCGAAGTGGCAGACGTCTGAACGCAAGCTGTTCCGCTAAAGTCTGCTTACAAAGTTTCAGTCATGAATCTAGGAATACACTATAGACCACTGCACATCACTTCAGTAGGGACCACAGAGGCAATGTTAGACTAATTACAGTGCACACAGAACCAGTTACAGAGAGCGGCACTTAAATCCGAACAGATGTAAGGAGAGGTAGCTATCAAAAGTAACGTTACTCGGTGTAGCCTCCTTCAGCCGCAATGACCGCCTCCAATCTTGCCCTGAAGCGATCGCACGCGCTCTTTAAAACAGTGCTGTCCACATTCGCGATTTCTGCTTGGATAGCGGTCCGTAGAGATGCGAAATGGTTCAAATTGCTCTGAGCACTATGGGACTTAACATCTGAGGTCATCAGTCCCCTAGAACTTAGAACTACTTAAAACTAACTAACCTAAGGACATCACACACATCCATGCCCGAGGTAGGATTCAAACCAGCGACCGTAGAGAGATGCGAAATAAGGGTCCATCTTCTTGCTGATAACTCTTTCGACTACGCTCCAAACACAGTAGCCGAAGGAGTTCAAATACGGGCTATTCGGGGGCCAGAACTCCTTTCACCAGAACACGTCAACGTTATCCGAGAGCCAGTTTTAAACTAAATGGCTCGTATGAGGTCCTCCTCTGCCATCTGAGGCATTGTTGGTTCGCTGACATTCAATACTGACGCCAATTTCCATAGTGATTGCCCCGGGTCCTCCGAAATCAGTGTCTGAGCCGTTTCGATAACTGACGCAGTTCGCGACTCGCGTTTCCTCGAATGAAGTTTCCTAGCCGGGTTAGCGGAACCTTCTCCAGACTTCTCCGAAGTATTATACTTGCCCACAATGTCGTAAACAGTTGATCTCGGGACCCGAAGAATCGAACTATTACAGTGGGCAGCTCTTTGGTTGTACTCCGCACTTTTCCGTAACATCTCGACCGTTTTGAGGTTCTGAATGTTTAGCAGATGCCTGTGGATTTCACAAACTCCAATCGCGATCTCCGGCGCAACTACGATATGGCGGGAAACTCAAAATGAAATACACTACTAGCCATTAAAATTGCTACACCACGAAGATCACTTGCTTTACGTGAAATTTAACCGACAGGAAGAAGATGATGTGATATGCAAATGATTAGCTTTTCAGAGCATTCACACAAGGTTGGCGCCGGTGGCGACACCTACAACGTGCTGACATGAGGAAAGTTTCCAACCGATTTCTCATACACAAACAGCAGTTGACCGGCGTTGCCTGGTGAAACGTTGTTGTGATGCCTCGTGTAAGGTGGGGAAATGCGTACCATCACGTTTCCGACTTTGATACAGGTCGGATTGCAGCCTGTCGCGATTGCGGTTTATCGTATCGCGACATTGCTGCTCGCGTTGGTCGAGATCCAATGACTGTTAGCAGAATATGGAATCGGTGGGTTCAGGAGGGTAATACGGAACGCCGTGCTGGATCCCAACGGCCGTCGAGATGACAGGCATCTTATTCTCGATCCCTGAGTCAACAGATGGGGACGTTTGCAAGACAACAACAACCATCTACACGAACAGTTCGACGACGTTTGCAGCAGCATGGACTATCAGCTAGGAGACCGTGGCTGCGGTTACCCTAGACGCTGCATCACAGACAGGAGCGCCTGCGATGGTGTACTCAACGACGAACTTGGGTGCACGAATGGCAAAACGTCATTTTTTGAGACGAATCCAGGCTCTGTTTACAGCATCATGATGGTCGCATCCGTGTTTGGCGACATCGCGGTAAACGCATATCGGAAGCGTGTATACGTCATCGCCATACTGGCGTATCGCCCGGCCTGATGGTGTGGTGTGCCATTGGTTACACGTCTCGGTCACCTGTTGTTCGCATTGACGGCACTTTGAACAGTGGACGTTACATTTCAGATGTGTTACGAACCGTGGTTCTACCCTTCATTCGATCCCTGCGAAACCCTACATTTCAGCAGTATAATGGACGATCGCATGTTGCAGGTCCTGTACGGGCTTTTGTGGCTGCAGAAAATGTTCGACTACTGCCCTGGCCACCACATTCTCCAGATCTCTCACCAATTGAAAACGTCTGATCAATGGTGGCCGAGCAACTGACTCGTTACAATACGCCAGTCACTACTCTTGATGAACTGTGGTATCGTGTTCAAGCTGCATGGGCATCTGTACCTGTACACGCCATCCGAGCTCTGTTTGACTCGATGCCCAGGCGTATCAAGGCCGTTATTACGGCCAGAGGTGGTTGCTCTAGGTACTGATTTCTCAGGATCTATGCACCCAAATTGCGTGAAAATGTAATCACATGTCAGTTCTAGTATAATATATTTGTCCAATGAATACCCGTTTATCATCTGCATTTCTTCTTGGTGTATCAATTTTGATGGCCAGTAGTGTATGTCAGGATTTAAGCGCCGCACCCTGTATGTAGTCATTCTTTCCGTGTTCAGTAGGTGCATGAAACAGGGAGAAATCTTAATGACTGGTACAGTGTGAAGTTCCCTTTGTCATGAACTTCGCAGTGATTTGTAGAGCATAGTTGTAGATGTTGTTGTAGAATGAGTACCTCTCAGAAGTGTGCTAGGGATGTGTAGACGTAGTGGTGCAGCTAACAGCGCGCCATTTCTGTGCCGTCAGCGCGCGGAGACGCTGTGGGCGGAGGCGGAGGAGCTGTCGGCGTCGCTGGACGCGCTGTCGCGACGCCTGGAGGCGGCCGCCGCGGCGGTGGCGTCGGGCGGCGACGGGGGTGTCAGCGGCGCCGCCGCCCTCGCCCACTTCAGGGACGCCTTCGACGGCCTGCTGGACGACGCCGAGCGCACTCTGCAGGCCGGTACGGTAACTACGTCACACGCCGCCGTAGCTCAGGGACACACGCACACCCACATCACGACTACTGTGCACTCGACCTTCTTAACGGGAAATCCTCCTCCCCCGGTCTTCTGCGAAGCCTTACCACTGTGATCCGAGCCTTCATATGTTTCTATGTCTGTCGATAAGTTGTTTTCCCCTTTGAGTGTCCTTACTGGTGTCTATTTGAAACACAGGAAAAAGTTAATAGTACAAGAACACGCCATTCCGCCAATAGGAATGGAAAACTGATAGTGTTGTGGTGCTGTACCCTCGTATTCATTGGACGTGTCAGCTCTGTGGCGTTCTACATTACCGTACAGGATGCCGACAATTCACCTGAATCTCTACAGAAGGTACAGTATTTTGGCTAACTGAAGGAATTCTGCCATTGGGAAATCTCAGGTAGGTGCAAATCTGGTTTGAGAACTGAATTTTGCACCCTACGTATTCGACCACGTCTCGTCAAAAGACTGCTGCATTCTCCATAACTGGGTGCAGTCTGTCTTGTACGGAAAAGCTCCAAGGTCCTGTGGAAATATGGAAGCCAGTTTTAGCAGTGGGTGTCCGCTGCTCGTGGTCTCGCGGTAGCGTTCTCGCTTCCCGAGGACGGGGTCCCGGGTTCGATTCCCAGCGGGGTCGGGGATTTTTCCTGCTTCGAGGTGACTGGGTGTTGTTATGTCGTTTTCATCATCATCATTCATCCCTATCACGGTCGGAGGAAGGCAATGGCAAACCACCCCCACTAGGACCTTGCCTACTAAAGCGGTGCGGGTCTCCCGCATCGTTCCCCTATGCTCTGTAAAGAAGCATGGGACTTCATTTCATTTTTTTAGCAGCTTACGTAACTCCTTTGCTCTTCAGTTCTTCGACATGTTTGTGCCATTTTAAATGCCTGCTGAGAGTTACACTTATCTAGTTGGTTGTGTGTCCACAAATCACAGATCTGTCCAGGATGTCTGTCTCCCTCAAGTCAACGAGGACTGCACATCCCGTTATGACAAGTGCTTGGTTCTTCACTGCATCAAATGCCAAGCTACTTTTTATGATACCTCCTCATCGCAGGCAGACTCTCTGTGCACTGTATAAGATGGACGCTGGCGCTGCATGTAAATAGCGCCATGTCATGTGTGTCACAACAAGCTTCCATTGACTATATGACATGTCCACTTTGTACAGAGGGTACAGCAGGGGAATGAGTACCCTACCGAGTGGGACGCCCACTAACAACCAGCGTTCTAAGAACAGATCATCCTGTGCCCTGACATGGAACGTTCTGCATTCCAAGCAGAGTTTCACAACACGTACTTGCCATGCTGCAGTCCCCTGCAGAAAGTGTTTGTACCAGACACCATCGTGACATACAGAGTCAAACATCCAGTGCTACCACTCCGAAGTATTTTTAACGCTCAGGTGCTTCCATTACATCTTCCACAAGTTTCACGACTTGGTAGTTATTGTGGCATGTCCTTTTCTAAAGCCAAACTACTCCTTGGAGAGCCAATGCTCAGTTTTCACATAGCTAAGAAGTCTTCTGTGCTATGGACGGTGGAGAATCTTTTGCACTGCAGGCGAAGGCTGATAACTTATCTTCTAATGAATATCCTTAGCAGCCTTAGGTATGGCCACTACCTCAGTGTACTTCCGAGCCAGGAAAGATTCTGGAATAACATTAACTTGAGAGTAGGTTCAATGAAAATTTATAATAGTGCATGTCACACTGGAACCCTGCCCAGTTTCCAACAGTTTCACAAGTCCCTCTTCCCCCAGCCGCAAGCAGCCAATGGGAGTTCACCTGGATCTGGGGGCCTTCCCATGGAAAGTGTGCCTTCTCACGAAAAGCGCACGCGCGCGTTTGTGTGTGTGCGTGTGTGTGTGTGTGTGTGTGTGTGTGTGTGTATGTCGAACATGCTGGAAGGACGACTGCGCTTAATGATCCGTCGACAACAAGGTCATCAGAGACGGAGCACAAGCTCGGATTGAGTCAAGAAAGGGGAAGGAAATCGGCAGCGTCCTTTCAAAGGAACCATCCCGGCATTTGTCTTGAGCGATTTAGGGAAACCTAAATCTGGATGGCCATACATATGTTTGAACTGCCGTCCTCCTGAATGCCAGTCCAGTGTGTTAAGCGCTGCGCCACCCCACTCGGTGAACATAATGCATGAGCACAGTAGCCAGTCTTTGCCTTTCCCATTTCAGGCACTCAGTCGAAATAAAATAACATTGTAGTATAAGCTAGTCTCACCTAATAAGGTAATCCTTCAGAACATTGTAATATAAGCTAGTCTCATCTAGTAAGGTAATCCTTCAGTATTAGCTGGAACCACATCACAACTGTGTGCCATAATCTTATAGAATTTTTTAAATGACTCATTATTCACCATTGACTATAACATTTATTACAATATCCACTACTGCAGTTTTGATCTTAAGTTATTTCAAGTGATTGCAGGTGATGGAAACACAGCAGCAATCGACATTAATAAAGAGAATTTCAAAAAATGAGCCTCTATGGCATATGTCATGCTTTTTCACATACGCCATTGCCATGTGACAGATAGGATGAAAACTCATGAAACTAAATTCGTGCTTACAGAACATGTCAGATTGTAAAAAACTCCGTCACATTAAAGCGAAATTGTAGCAGTTGCCTCTGTTACAGCAAATTGTAATAAATTAGCCTACGTTACAGAAAAATTGTAACAAATTGCCCTGTATGTCACAAATCTGTGGGACAATGATGATCAGTTGATGTGATGTCTGCAATTACCCTGAACTATTATTGTGGGACAATGATGGTGAGTTGACATGGTGACTTCCATTACCCCAGATACTTACTGTGGAGCAGCGATGGTCAGTTGAAATACGGTGAATGTCATTACCGAGATACTTTTGTGGAGTAATAGTTATCAACTGACATAAAGCAACTGCCACTGACCTGTGTACTATTGGTGAAATGATAGTCAGTTGACATACAGGGGGGGGGGGGGGGGGGGGGCAATGATAGTTAGTTCACAAGGTGACCACCGTTATCCCAGATGTTGAGGGCAATGATGGTGTGATGACATGGCGACTAGCATTATAGCCCCATATATCACTATTGTTACACGGAATTGTAACAAGTTGCTCCGCATGTCACCACTGGTACACAAAATTATAACAAATCATCATAAACGTCACTGAATATGCAAGCTGACACTCGCTGTGGCAAGCTGCACCTTGTTCCAACAGGCAAAACTGACTAGTCAGCAATTTAAGATTTGTCAGTGCCAACAATTGAAAACTTGTTCCAACAAGCAAAACACTTACTCCGATTTATATCACATACACAGGTCAGTTGTCTATTCATGACATCGCAAGCTACACCCCATTTAAAATGAGAGCATCATGACATCATGAATGGATCATTGACCTTGACCACATGATGTCGCAATGATTGACGATGAAAATTGTGGAGCCCATAACATCATGATAGTGAGAAATGGAAGTTACCCACCATGAAGATGAAACAGTGCAGTATTTTACTGACCATTAAAATGAATATCATCGTAACATCATAGCTTTCGCTGTATTGGCTGTGGTGTCATGTGGTCAAAGTGAATGACCTACATGTGACATCATAATGACATCATAGTAAAGGTTGGTGTGATTTGTATGTCATGAATAGGCTATTGACACATACACGTTAGCTCAAAAATCTGCTTGTTGGAAGAAGTCTTGACTTGCTGGCAGTGATAAGTCTCAACTGTCTGACTAATGGCTTTTGCTTGGTGGAAAAAGTCACACTTTGCCATAACAAGTTTTAGCTTGCTTAGTCAGTGACATATGGGACAATCTGTTACAACCTTGTGTAACACTGATGATGTGTGGGACTAATTCACTACAATTTTGTTGTAATGTAGGGCATTTATTACACTTTTGCAGCAAAAAGGTTTTGTGTGTGGCAATTTGTTACAATTTCTCTGTAACAGGGGGACAGTTATTACAATTTCGCAATAGCATGGCTATGTATGAGGTAATTTGTTGCTGTTTTGATGTAACTCTGCGATGTACAGGAGAGATGAAGCGTCATGTAGGCTCCAAGGTGTAATATCATAAGTTAGTATTATCAGAAAAACATTACAAATATTTTGTACTACAAGATAAAGTTAATTGCCTAATGTGCAGTCATTATAATGTTTGGGTGACTTTAAAAAGTAGTTGAAAGCATATCTGTCCTTGTTTCTTACCTATACGAATGTGTATTACTACTGTTCAGTATGTTTTTCATCAAAGTGTCATGTAGTTGCCACTGTCTGACAGTATAAGTTAGCATTATCAGTAGAAGATGACAAACATTTTATATTTCAAGATGAAGTTAATAACCTAGTTCTGGGGTCTCTAAAATGTTTGGCTAAATTTGATATCAGTTTTAGCCAAACTAGGAAGAATTTTGGCAAATACTAAAGACAATTTAGATGTGGGAATATCATTAGTTATTTTGGTACAAAGAGCAGCTTCTCTCGTTGATAAGTGCACTTTACGTTTTAAGTTAGATCAGCAGCATTTCCCATGTGTGTTTTCTAATGTTACAGAATTTTTTTGTATTTTGATAAATAATACAGATAATTTTTGTTTCTGTAATGTATGGTGCAGAGATTGGCTTAAGCTCATCAAAAAGTGCAACTTAACCTATAAGTCTTGTTAGTAGTGCAATTACGCAAGCCATGTTTTTTTTAATGTTACAGAGCAGTTAGTTTATGAGATTAGTGCCATTTGTGTTTTGTACTCAATATCGTATGAATTTCGGTAAAAAATTTTATTTTGGGGAAAAGATCAAATTTTAATTCGCTGTTAGTGATAGATCTGCTATTATACTTGTGTAGTATGATAAACAACTTACTTGTGTTTTGTACTCAAAACTTTACATCATTACTAATAATTTTATTTCAGTGCAAGCAGTGGAAGCCTGCTCCATCATTGTCTTTGACTGGGTTGTGTTGTGTGACCATGTTGTGTGTTTACATTCGTAATTCGTGACTTATGAAGTACTTCTTCCGTATTAGGAAAATACGTAATTTAAATGGTACAAAGAATTATTGATCTCATCAAACTAAATTACAGTTTTCTGTGCATAAATGTCAGAAAATCTAAAGTCAATAGATAACCATGCTACCACAGATATGTCCAAAATTAAATGTAATAAGAAGCTATATTATCTAGTCAGTATTATCGATTGTATTTTTATGGTCTATAACATGATAAATTATCTTCCTCCCCTCGTAAAATAGGGCTTGTTGAGGTGAAGCATTACTGAAAACCTGTAGAAATGTCAAGTGGTCGTACATCTTTACTCAGCTGCAGAATGAAAAATTCATTCTGCATCCTTATGTATTTTCATAAATATTGCAGAGAGTTCAGACATGGGAGAAGTGTTGTGACAATTAGTTTGAGAGTCTAAAGTCATATTTCAGGCTTCACACATTAATTGCATATTTCCAGTATTCGACAAGCTACAAAACAGTACTTTAGGCTGTCTATTTGTTAGTGTGCCTGGCAACTTAGCATTAGTATTTTTGCCAACATCTATTTCGTACAGTTATAGCCTTGGTCATGTTCGGTTTGGTACATAGTCTTAGTTAGGCCTAAATAATGAAGTGTCAGCTGCCGACTTAGCAAGTTATTTTTAGCCATATGTGCTTTGTATTTTATATGACAATTAAGACATGAAACTAACAGTATGGCAATTAATTTTAGAGTAGACAGTTATATTTAAGCTGTCATGTCCAAGTTACACATAAATATTGCCCTCTTGCAGTAGCTGACAGTTGTAGATCAGTAATTCAGACTGCCTTTTTGTTTGTGTCACCTGTCACTTATAGCCTGCTTAGTGCTTTTGCCAACATGTGTTTTGTACAGTTTTACGCCTCGTCAGTTCGTTTTTGTGTGTAGCCTCATGCTTAGCACATTATTTTAGCCACATGTGTTTTGTACATTTTGATTTTATTTTTCTAGTTTAGAATATGATGCATTATCTTCATTCCCCCCCTAAAATGGTGTATTACGAGGTGAACCATTACTGTAAAACTTCTAGAAACGTCAGGTGTTCTAAGTTCACCATTTGTACCAAGAGTAACATTCTCAAAGAGGCTTAAGAGATCGAAATAGTGTATGTGTGTTTGTGTGTGTGTGTGTGTGTGTGTGTGTGTGTGTGTGTGTGTGTGTGTGTTTTGCTTGACAGAATTTTAGGTTGTAGACTTTCACGGCCGGAAATATCATGTCCATTATAATTATCCGGGCTATTATGCCGTGGTCGGTGGATGAAATTTGTCTCAATTCCCAAATGAGAAAAAATTCATCAACCGACCACGGCATAACAGCCCGGATAATTATAATGGACAGAATTTTAGGTACAGAATTTGACATAAACATCTTTGTTAAATAATTTTGTTAAATAATACAGACGTAAAAATACTATATTGTCAATATCTTTATGTACTTTTGATCATGTCAGAAAATAATTCAGATCATTCAGACACCTTTCAACATGGCAGCTACATTGTGATTTGCTGTTCCATTACACAGGGTGGTAAAATACTGGGCTGTGATTGGCTGTTTCTTTTTAATGGCAGTTAAATGCTAGGCAGTGACTTTAGGAGGGGAGAGGGCAGGGTAGACGGGCCTGATGATGCCTTATGTTCAAGGTCAGTGATGATGTCAGGAGGTCAAGATAAAAGATCATTGGCTATGTCATGCGCTTGCCCTTGGCAGATAGGCAACCGAAAGGTCAAGTTTGTCCCGAAAAGTACATTGCTCTCCCAGTCTTGCTCTTTTGCTGAAAGATAGTGCACCAATGACGACTGGAGATTCCTAACTTTTAATTTATTCTTGAAGAATGTGGTGACCCGTTTCCCCCTTTACCACTTCATACGACACAATGGTCTTTCAACATTAGTTCCAAAGAGCAACAAAATATTCCAGTGTCTCGAGGTACTTCCTCGAGGCTATACTTGCCTCCCTAACCTACTTGTACTGTACTTAAGAAAGATCCTAGTGGTTTCAGTTATGATGGTTTTCGATAGCTGGTAGCAGGTCCAACATCATAAGGGATCTTCGCCAGTAGAACTTCGTATGCAACGATAATCTGATGTATAGCTTTGCGTAAAGATGCTGACAATGATCCTGCCTCCAAAGCAGACAGAGACAACTGAGATTCAAGTTTCTGGCTACGCAACTTTTGCTTGGAAGGGACTCAGAACTGGAAAAAAATCTCTTTCTGCCTCTCATTTTCTCTGTACAGCAACAGCGCATATCAGTGGGCATAAAAACACACATATCGCATACTAAAACTTCGAGAAAAAGGATAGCACCGTGGAAAATGATCTACTGCAACCCATAGCATTTATTTATTAAAATGTCTGCATTCTTGGCCAAAATATTGTGCAAAATTGGAAGAGTAAATTCATCTTTAGTTAAAAACTTACTTTCTGTGTCCAAGTTTGCTTTAAAATAAATACGATTTGGAAAAATTCTGCCTCAAAAAAACGCTGCTTTCTAATTTTGCACCCACACGTGTTTCAATGACGTTTCACTGTCAACAGTGAGTTACTTTTATTTTTCTTAGCAGCACATACTGTTGTTCATGTAGCTCCCTGTCATCTTCAGTGCAGCTGATAAAATTTTTTGTTATTTATTTATATTTATTTACATGTCAAGTTCCGTAGAACCAAATTGAGGAGCAAATCTCCAAGGTCATGGAACGTGTCAGTACATGAAATTACAACATAAAAGTAATAACAGATAAAAATAAATGTTTATGTACCCGAGAAAAGTTTAAGTAAACGCAATCAACAATACAACAAGAATTAGCTTAATTTTTCAAGGAACTCCGCGACAGAATAGGAGGCGTGACCCTAGAGGAAACTCTTCAGTTTCGATTTGAAAGTGCGTGGATTACTGCTAAGACTTTCGATTTCGAGTGGTAGCTTATTGAAAATGGATGCAGCAGCACACTGCACACCTTTTTGCATAAGAGTTAAGGAAGTCCGATCCAAATGCAGATTTGATTTCTGCTGAGTATTAACCGAGTAAAGCCGCGCGGGGTTAGCCGACCGGTCGAAGGCGCTGCAGTCATGGACTGTGCGTCTGGTCACGGCAGAGGTTCGAGTCCTCCCTCTGGCATGGGTGTGTGTATTTGTCCTGAGGATAATTTAGGTTAAGTAGTGTGTAAGCTTAGGGACTGATGAGCTTAGCAGTTAAGTCCCATAAGATTCCACACACATTTGAACATTTTTTTAACCGAGTGAAAGCTGCTTATACTTAGGAATAAGCTAATATTGCTAACAAGAAATGACAGTAAGGAATATACACTCCTGGAAATTGAAATAAGAACACCGTGAATTCATTGTCCCAGGAAGGGGAAACTTTATTGACACATTCCTGGGGTCAGATACATCACATGATCACACTGACAGAACCACAGGCACATAGACACAGGCAACAGAGCATGCACAATGTCGGCACTAGTACAGTGTATATCCACCTTTCGCAGCAACGCAGGCTGCTATTCTCCCATGGAGACGATCGTAGAGATGCTGGATGTAGTCCTGTGGAACGGCTTGCCATGCCATTTCCACCTGGCGCCTCAGTTGGACCAGCGTTCGTGCTGCACGTGCAGACCGCGTGAGACGACGCTTCATCCAGTCCCAAACATGCTCAATGGGGGACAGATCAGGAGATCTTGCTGGCCAGGGTAGTTGACTTACACCTTCCAGAGCACGTTGGGTGGCACGGGATACATACGGACGTGCATTGTCCTGTTGGAACAGCAAGTTCCCTTGCTGGTCTAGGAATGGTAGAACGATGGGTTCGATGACGGTTTGGATGTACCGTGCACTATTCAGTGTCCCCTCGACGATCACCAGTGGTGTACGGCCAGTGTAGGAGATCGCTCCCCACACCATGATGCCGGGTGTTGGCCCTGTGTGCCTCGGTCGTATGCAGTCCTGATTGTGGCGCTCACCTGCACGGCGCCAAACACGCATACGACCATCATTGGCACCAAGGCAGAAGCGACTCTCATCGCTGAAGACGACACGTCTCCATTTGTCCCTCCATTCACGCCTGTCGCGACACCACTGGAGGCGGGCTGCACGATGTTGGGACGTGAGCGGAAGACGGCCTAACGGTGTGCGGGACCGTAGCCCAGCTTCATGGAGACGGTTGCGAATGGTCCTCGCCGATACCCCAGGAGCAACAGTGTCCCTAATTTGCTGGGAAGTGGCGGTGCGGTCCCCCACGGCACTGCGTAGGATCCTACGGTCTTGGCGTGCATCCGTGCGTCGCTGCGGTCCGGTCCCAGGTCGACGGGCACGTGCACCTTCCGCCGACCACTGGCGACAACATCGATGTACTGTGGAGACCTCACGCCCCACGTGTTGAGCAATTCGGCGGTACGTCCACCCGGCCTCCCGCATGCCCACTATACGCCCTCGCTCAAAGTCCGTCAACTGCACATACGGTTCACGTCCACGCTGTCGCGGCATGCTACCAGTGTTAAAGACGGCGATGGAGCTCCGTATGCCACGGCAAACTGGCTGACACTGACGGCGGCGGTGCACAAATGCTGCGCAGCTAGCGCCATTCGACGGCCAACACCGCGGTTCCTGGTGTGTCCGCTGTGCCGTGCGTGTGATCATTGCTTGTACAGCCCTCTCGCAGTGTCCGGAGCAAGTATGGTGGGTCTGACACACCGGTGTCAATGTGTTCTTTTTTCCATTTCCAGGAGTGTATATATATTGAGAGGCCAATGTCAAAATACCCAGACTCGTGAACAGGGGTCGAGAAGAGGTTCGTGAACTTACACCACTTATTACACGAACCGCGCGTTTCTGGGCTAAAAATATCCTTTTAGAATGGGAAGAGTTACCCCAACATATAATAACATACGACATAACCGAATGAAAATAAGCAAGGTAGACTAATTTTGCTGTCGAACGATCACTCACTTCTGATACCGTTCGAATAGTAAAAATGGCACTATAAAGTCTTTGAACAATATCCTGAACGTGGGCTTTCCGCGACAGCTTACTATCTACCTGAACGCCTAGAAATTTTAACTGGTCAGTTTCACTAATCGTATGCCCGTTCTGTGAAATTAAAAGTCAGGTTTTGTTGAATTGTGTGTTAGATACTGTAAAAACGGAGTCTTAGGGTAGTTTCCACCTTTGTCTAAGAAACTATTGCTGAAGGCAGATTATATCAAAATTGTGGGAGCCCACGAAATGCGGCGTCCTACGCGAGTGTAGGATAGGTGAGTAGAGGTGCGGTCATAGAGACCTGTAGAGTGCAGGGACGGTAAGGAGATACTATTCAATTAACAGTCATTTGTCAGAAAGAGTCTTACACTCCGTCTCTCTTCTTCCTGGCACTGCCTAGCAGTGACCGTTCTGAGCCCACTTTGCACACACGTGCAGAACACTACGTCGACAGACGCTAGAAGTTTGCAGGCTCTGGAGTTGTCAGCGGTCGGTGCTGCAGCCCCACCGTAGGAGGGTCCGGCGGCCAGGGCACCGCCGTAGCCCGACGTGGCTGTGCTGGATGTCTGTCGGAACCTCAGCGCTCTCGTTGTGTGACGCTATGCTTAGGCTCAGTCCCAGAGATCTCCGTGCACCTGTTGTAGATTGTTGAGGGGCCGTGTAGGCAGAAGACCCAAGAGCGACATGAAGGATAGACCGAGAAGTGGTTCCAGCATACAGCCGCTAAGGCGGTACTTGTACTGGTCCAGAGTTGAACAGCTTACAGATGGGCAGATCGGTTCTCCATTCACGGCAGACTGGCTCCGCCCTCACCTTCAATTAGTCATCGTTGTGGCTGACAGAAGTGCAGCTCGAATAGGTGAAGCTACCTCAGCAGCCAGATGGCTGTGTGCTTGTAGAAGTGAAATCGAGGATGGCGGTATTCACCAGGGCAACTGTCTTTCTGTCTAGTAAGCTCCGTCGGAGCACGTGCTGGAGGTGTGAGATGTCATAACTTTGGCGTTCATTGACGGAGACTGACGTCTTCTGCCTCATCAATTTGCCAAATGAATGGGTGTTCTCGCATCTTGAATATGCTCTCTTGTCTAGTCATCAGCCTGATGGGCGGCACTTCTCCACCTATGGCGTCGTTCTGGTGATCGATGCAGGAACAGTTCCTCGCACCAGCGAAGCGGTGGTGCAACAATATAAATACAAGAGGAAGTAAATCGTGTAGATATGGGAAATGTGATGCAACTAGTGTGATAAGTTTTTGACAGAGCGCAGAAAGACCTAGTTCGAAACAAAGCCACTGGAACAGATTAAATTCGCATTGAATTATTAAGGTCGTTGAGAGAGGAGGCCATGACAAAACTAATCTACCTGATACGCAAAATTTGTGAGGTAGATGAAATACCATCAGACTTAAAATCGTTCAACTGGCTCTAAGCACTATGGGACTTAACATCTGAGGTCATCAGTCCCCTAGACTTAGAACTACTTAAACCTAACTAACCTAAGGACATCACACACATCCATGCCCGAGGCAGGATTCGAACCTGCGACAGGAGCAGTAGCGCGGTTCCGGACTGAAGCGCCTAGAACTGCTCGGCCACGGCGGCCGGCTTCAGACTTAAACCTAACTAACCTAAGGACATCACACACATCCATGCCCAAGGCAGGATTCGAACCTGCGACCGTAGCGGTCGCGCGGTTCCAGACTGTAGCGCCTAGAACCGCTCGGCCAAACCGGCCGGCGACTAGGTTAACATTAATGAACATATTATTTTTTGATCGCACTCTTGCAACTATAATTAAAACCTATTTTTTACAGGGTACCAAGTTTAAACAAAAGTTAGTCCAATGAATAGAACGAGTTGTTCAGGAGAAATGATTTTTGGTTACATTTAAAACTTCCTTTGCTGTACGTCAAACAGTTTATGTTATTGGGCAAATAATCAAAAAATGTTGTTGCTACATATTGAACTGTGTTTTTGAACCACTGACAATTTCAATAATGAGTAACAAAGGTCATTTTTTCCTCCAGTATTGTATGTACAGACATCACTGTTCTCAAATTATGACGTATTATTTACCGCGAACTTCATTAGCGAATATATATATATTGTAATGGAATAGTTAAAACGCCGTAATCTTTGAATAAGACGACAGATGGAGACATCATATTATTCTTACAGTTTGCTTTCGTACAATCAATATTTTCTTTCTTTACTCCAGAAAATTATTTCATTGCACATTATTTAGTGGAAGTATGCATAATATGTGAGGATGTTAATACGTTTGTTTCCAGGACTAGCAATCACACTACAGGAAACGTAGCAGAACTTATTTGTTTGATCAGCTCAACAACATGCGTCTTCCATTTCAAGTTTTGATCACTATGTAAAGTTATCTTAAATCCGTGCATGTGCTACATCAATTGTTGGGATGACTCTGTAAGTTATACAGAACTGAATGCAGTGTATTTTCTCACAGTTTATCGAGAGTTGTTTTTCAGAAGATAACACTGAAAAATATCAGTAGCAATCTGTTCTGTTGCTTCCTCTGTAATGGAATTTATTGTAACATAACTATTGAGCGCAAAAAGTAGTAATTCTTCTCCATGAACGTTAAGTGGAAGATCATTCACATATATAAGGAATAGAAGTGGACGCAAAACTGAAACCTGTGGAACTCCCTTTGTGATTTCTCCTCTCACTAAAATTTGCTACACTTCCACCATTATTTGAATTATTCATCACAACTCTTCGCATTCTGTTCGTTAAGTATGATTCAAACTAGCTGTGTGTAAAGTCATTGACACCATAAAACTTCAGTTTTCTTAAGACAGCAAAGTGATCTACACAAACAAACGCCTTGCAGAGACCACAAAAAATACCGAGAGTCCCCAGTAGAGGAGTGGAGTATCGAATAGGGCAGAGCAGAGAGTAACAACCAGGGCCGGCGCACAGTTCCCCAGAAAGCAAGAGGCGGCCGGCAGCGCCCGTCCTTGCGCTCCTCGGGCGTTCCTGGCCGAGCAAAAAAGCTGTCGCCAGCGTGGAGTGGAGCAGCCGGCTTGCCCGCCTTTGTGCCTCCGGCGCGCTCTCCGCTAGCTGCTCCTGCCTACCGCTGCCGGCCGAAGTGGCCGTGCGGTTAAAGGCGCTGCAGTCTGGAACCGCAAGACCGCTACGGTCGCAGGTTCGAATCCTGCCTCGGGCATGGATGTTTGTGATGTCCTTAGGTTAGTTAGGTTTAACTAGTTCTAAGTTCTAGGGGACTAATGACCTCAGCAGTTGAGTCCCATAGTGCTCAGAGCCATTTGAACCATTTTTGCCTACCGCTGTGGTGCGATCGTTGCTCTAATCGCCGCTGTTGTCTCCCACGTCGTGGTTATATGATTACCCACGTCTGAGCCAATGGAAATGTTACGCGCTACATTATAACTGTGCCCCGAATGCAATAACTTTGCTATGTAAGGTACGACAAGGAAATCACCTCTAAAAGAGCAGCTGCCGCCCTCTCCGTGAAAAGTTGCAGCTTAGATATCAAAATTAATTGGTCACTTATATGCATTAATTGTAAACTGCCGAAGCACCTAGTCACTTCACGGAACTGTGTTTCACTTCTGCCTTAGTCGAATGGAGTGCGCCGTTGAAAGCACGTTTACTTGAGTAAATCGTAAAGCTGCAAGTAAGGGGTGGTAAGCTGCGTCGAAAACCGAAACCGGTAAAAAAGACGCGCAGTTTGGCCGTCAGGTAAAGGGATACCCTATAGTCCCGACAGTCTGGCGCCAATGGCCACGAACACGATCTCCGCCTATGCCATCGGTACTACTTGGCGACGTTTTGCCAACTATAGGGGAAGTTCGCCATTGGCTTATACTACGGAAGAGTCGTGACTGGTTGGTTCCGGTCAACAGGTCACCCCCAGCTTGTCTTGGTACTCGAAGCCAGCTGGTGGTGCACTTAATCAACGGAAAAATTCGAAAGGCGAATCTATAAAAGCGCTAACGTCCCATTGTTCTCTCTCAGTTATTCGTACTTCCTAGTTGAGTTAGGTGGCCGCCCACAGTCCGTCTCCACCACCATCAGTGCATCGACATGTGAGCAGCTTCCATGAGGCGAGTCATCGCGTCATTACTGTCCTTTGCGGCACACTACATTCCACCTCGGTCTAGGCCTTCCTTAAGGTGAGTGACTAACAGCAGTTGTATAGTGTGCTGCATCTCTTTTTTCCTGTACAATGTACATGGCCCAGTCACATTAATGTGACTACTGCCTATGTTCGACATCAACGTGCAGTAACCACTAACAGACGGCATGTGGCAGCACTAACAGCGGAGGGTATACAAAGCGCGCCGAGGAAAGTGGAGAACATAGCAGGCTCTGTCGCAATGCGGAAACAGAGGGATTTATGTGACGTCCAAAAGGGCATGATCACTGGTTTTCACCCCAGTGGTGGAAGCAATCCCGGAGAGTCCGCTCAGGGACTGATTGATGAGTTGCCTTCAACATCATATCATCCCCATCAACACGCAAGTCGCCGAAGTGGCATCAACAAAAAAGACTTTCACCAGGCGACAGGTCTACCCAACTGGGGGCCCTACCCACACGACATTTCATTTCATGGTCTAGTAAATAATGTATTCATGGTATAGTAAATAATGTTGGAGACTCCGTGAGGCTACTCGCCGACGATGCCGTTGTCTATAGAAAGGTAGCGACGCCAGAAGTCTGGAGCGACGTGCACGGAGAGCTCCAGACGACCGACGATCCGAGCAACGCGAACCCCAGTAAATGTTTCGTATTGCGCCTAAACATGAGGGGCGTCCAGTACTGTTCGATTACACCACTGGCGACAAATCATTGAAAACGATAGCTGCCGTAAAATACCTGGGCTTACGGTGTGACCACATAAAACTAATTGTATGGAAACCGTCTGCCAGGCTGATATTCATTGAGAGACTCTTAACGAAATGTAATTCATCCCTGAAAGAAGTGACGTACGGCACACGATTATTGTATGCCGCTCAACGGTCAGGAACACTTACCAACTAATAGACGACAAACAGAAGATCCAACGAAGATGATGATGTTTGGTTTGTGGGGCGCTCAACTACGCTCAATCTCGCCACTTTCATGAATGATGATGAAATGATGAGGACAACACAAACACCCAGTCATCTCGAGGCAGGTGCAACTCCCTGACCCCACCGGTACTCGAATCCGGGAACCCGTGCTCTGGAAGCGAGTACGCTACCGCGAGACCACGAGCTGCGGACCCCAACGAAGAACCACGCGTTTTTACATCAACATAAATACACCGGAAACCAAAGTACGGTGCGTGGCGGAGGGTACCATGTAGAACGACTGCTCATTTCTGTTTCTGTTTCACTCGCGAGTAGAGGGAAAGACGACTGTCTACATACCTCCGTACGAGCCTTAATTTCTAACATTTTATCTCCTTTATCCTCACGCGAAACTTCCGTTGGCGGCAGCAGAATCGTTCTGCAGTCGCTCTCAAATACGAGTTCTCTATATCTGCGCGATAGTGCCTTCCCTACCGGTAACAAATCTAGCAGCACGCATCTGAATTGCTTCGTTTATCTTCCTTTAATCCCACCTGGTGCTTACCCCAAACATTCGAACACTACTCAAACCATCGGTTCCACTAGAGCTCTGTACACCGTCTCCTTTATGGACGAGCTATGCTTCTCCAAAATTCTCCCAGTAAAACGAAGACCAGCATTCACCTTCCCTACTACAGTCCTTACTTGCACGTTCCATTTCATATCGCTTTCCAGCGTTACACCTAGATACAGTATTTAATCAATATGATTGTATCAAATACCACATTACTAATACCGTCCGTGCGACCGCTGCGGTCGCAGGTTCGAATCCTGCCTCGGGCATGAATGTGTGTGATGTCCTTAGGTTAGTTAGGTTTAAGTTCTAGGAGACTGATGACCTCAGAAGTTAAGTGCTCAGAGCCATTTGAACCATATGAACTAATGCCGTATTCGAATGTTACGGGGCTGTTTTTCCTGCTCACCCCAATTAACTTACATTCTTCTACATTTAGAGCAAACTGTCATTCATCACACCAAACAGAAATTTTGTCTAAGTCATCTTGTACATTCCTACAGTAGTCTCGGTATTGTTAAGCGTCGCCGCGCGGGATTAGCCGAGCGGTCTCAGGCGCTGCACTCATGGATTGTGCGGCTGGTCCCGGCGGAGGTTCGAGTCCTCCCTCGCGCATGGGTGTGTGTGTTTCTCCTTAGGATAATTTAGGTTAAGTAGTGTGTAAGCTTAGGGGCTGATGACCTTAGCAGTTAAGTCCCATAAGATTTCACATACTCTTTTTTTTTTTAAGCGTCACCGCAGTCCCCAACAAACCGCATTGGTTTTCTATTGAAATTCCAGAAGCGTCGTTCAACATGTTACTTCCTACCACATACGTTTCGACGAATGACGGCGACGAGAAAATCTGAGAAATTAACCACAGGCAGATTTACCGACAATCATTCCTCCTACGCGCCATTCGCGAATGGGACAAATGCAAATGGTTCAAATAGCTCGAAGCACTATGGGACTTAATCTGAGGTCATCAGTCCCCTAGAACTTAGAGCTACTTAAACCTAACTAACCTAAATACATCACACACATCCATGCCAGAGGCAGGATTCGAACCTGTGACCGTAGCGGTCGCGCGGTTCCAGACTAAAGCGCCTAGAGCCGCTAGGCCACACCGGCCGGCAGGAAAGGACAGGAAGATACGAGATACGTTAATACGTCAGCGAATAATGTTGCCGATACTGTAGCGAGCAAACACTGTAGGAAAAGACAGAGACTGCAGGACACCCACCAACCAACTGGTGACGTTGCGTGGATGTTTCACTCTGAGGTGACAAAACTGGCACAGGAGGGAACCTCGTGGCAGGCCGTGTTGCGCCGGGGCGCTCAGAAGACCGCTGAGTCGGTCAGTCACAGCAGGCGGTGGCGACTGTGAAGGGACATCGCCCTGCTGTAGGCACTGCCTGATACCCACCACACCTTGCACTTGGCACTGATGTAACTGCCTTAATACCAGCCTGTATTCTTCTGTATCGTTATTTATCACTTGTGATCTAATAAACTGTACGTTTTCTGTTTATTGCTCCGGTATGCTGCCATACTGTATGTCACGTAATGTATTGCGTATCAATAAGCGAAAAGACATATTATTGAACGATTACACAATTTCTGCACACTCACTAGAAGCAATCACAACCAAAAATGGTTCAAATGGCTCTGAGCACTATGGGACTTAACATCTGTGGTCATCAGTCCCCTAGAACTTAGAACTACTTAAACCTAACTAACCTAAGGACATCACACACATCCATGCCCGAGGCAGGATTCGAACCTGCGACCGTAGCAGTCACGCGGATCCAGACTGAAGCGCCTAGAACCGCACGGCCACACCGGCCAATCACAACCATTAAATGTCTGGGAATACGTATACAGGGCAATTTCAAATGGAAAAAATCACTTAAAAGTGATTGAAAGAAAGGTAGACAGCAGACTAAGATTCATTGGAAGAACCCTCAGTAAAGATGGTCTAGCTACCAAGGAGGTAGCTTCCAAAACCACCGTTCCGCTGATACTTGCGTATTGCTCACCAGTCCAGGCTCTTTACTAGATAGGGTTGACACAGGAAGTGGAGGAGATCGGAAGAAGAGCAGCACGTTTCGTCACTGGATCTTTTAGCAAGCGGAAAAGTGTCCCGGAGATACTCTCCCGACTCCGGTGGCAGACGCTGCAGGAGATACGTTTTTCATGACGGAGTGGTTTCCTATTGAAATTACGAGCGTATACTTCCCAGCCGGCCGGTGTGGCCGTGCGGTTAAAGGCGCTTCAGTCTGGAACCGCGTGACCGCTCCGGTCGCAGGTTCGAATCCTGCCTCGGGCATGGATGTGTGTGATGTCCTTAGGTTAGTTAGGTTTAAGTAGTTCTACGTTCTAGGGGACTGATGACCACAGATGTTAAGTCCCATAGTGCTCAGAGCCATTTGAACCATTTGAACTTCCCAGAAAAGTCAACCGATATATTGTTTCCTCCTAAACGTCACTCATTCTATTAAAGTTCTTGTTAAGTTCTCACTTAGGGAACAGACGGCAGCAAGTTACCTCTAGGCTGTTCAAGTGATATAAAGAGGGACCCCGCTCCACATACATGGGGAACATTTACTGCTCTTGCTTTCTGTTAATAGTCTGCCATTTTATTTGAATCAGGAGGAGAAGCAGTCCTGTCTGTAAATGATACAAGCACTGTTGTGAAGCCAAGCAAACAAGCATCAACTGAGAAAATAGTAAACGACGTCTTTGTGAAAGTTACTGACTCGTTTTGCACGAATAGACTAGCTTTAAACTTTGTAGAAACACATCTTATCCAGTTTTGTACTGTCAAACCCGGTGAGCCAACATGAAATAATTACCAGAACAGAGAGCTCTAAGTTCTTAAGTGTGAATATTGATGAACACCTAATGAAAACTTAAACGGGAAGAAACATGTAGTAGACTTTCTGGAACGTTTAGGTTTGGTTACTTGTGCCATAAGAATAATTACTAATTTGGCGATGTAAAAGTCAGTAAGCTAACATATTTAGCGTATTTTGATTCACTGATGTTTCACATGGTTATTCAGTGGTAATTCCTCACTTAAGTGAGACGTATTCATTGAACAAAAAGAAGTAAACAGAATTATATCTGTGGGGTTCGCAGATGTACATCTCGGAGAGATCTCCTTAGGCAGTTGAAGCACTAATCACAGTCCACAGTACTTTTATTCTTTTTTGAAATTTGTTATCAACAATCCGAGTTTGAATGTAAGAGAGATATTCACAAGTACAACAGTAGGTCTGCACTACCCTTCTATAAACTTAACTTTTACACATAAAGGGGTGAGATAAGCAACTACAAAATTTTTGAAATTATATGAACTTTCGCCCGCCGCTGTTAATTCCGTGTAATGTTCCACTGCAGCCAACGGTAGTGATAGCCTTCAGTTAACATACAACTTCTTGAAAATTTACGCATAGAAATAAAATTTCTAACACATAGCAAAAGTATGTTTAAATGTCGATTAAAGACGATTCTTCTTAATAGCTCATTCTATACCATATAGGAATTTTTGAATAGAAATAATTAGTAATTTTTACAGGAAAAAGCAGTATACGGCCAGTAAACATTTTTTTCGTCTTTCCATTCCTTCTTTCTGATGACACAGTCTGCATCATGTACTATATACACTCCTGGAAATGGAAAAAAGAACACATTGGCACCGGTGTGTCAGACCCACCATACTTGCTCCGGACACTGCGAGAGGGCTGTACAAGCAATGATCACACGCACGGCACAGCGGACACACCAGGAACCGCGGTGTTGGCCGTCGAATGGCGCTAGCTGCGCAGCATTTGTACACCGCCGCCGTCAGTGTCAGCCAGTTTGCCGTGGCATACGGAGCTCCATCGCAGTCTTTAACACTGGTAGCATGCCGCGACAGCGTGGACGTGAACCGTATGTCCAGTTGACGGACTTTGAGCGAGGGCGTATAGTGGGCATGCGGGAGGCCGGGTGGACGTACCGCCGAATTGCTCAACACGTGGGGCGTGAGGTCTCCACAGTACATCGATGTTGTCGCCAGTGGTCGGCGGAAGGTGCACGTGCCCGTCGACCTGGGACCGGACCGCAGCGACGCACGGATGCACGCCAAGACCGTAGGATCCTACGCAGTGCCGTAGGGGACCGCACCGCCACTTCCCAGCAAATTAGGGCCACTGTTGCTCCTGGGGTATCGGCGAGGACCATTCGCAACCGTCTCCATGAAGCTGGGCTACGGTCCCGCACACCGTTAGGCCGTCTTCCGCTCACGCCCCAACATCGTGCAGCCCGCCTCCAGTGGTGTCGCGACAGGCGTGAATGGAGGGACGAATGGAGACGTGTCGTCTTCAGCGATGAGAGTCGCTTCTGCCTTGGTGCCAAAGATGGTCGTATGCGTGTTTGGCGCCGTGCAGGTGAGCGCCACAATCAGGACTGCATACGACCGAGGCACACAGGGCCAACACCCGGCATCATGGTGTGGGGAGCGATCTCCTATACTGGTCGTACACCACTGGTGATCGTAGAGGGGACACTGAATAGTGCACGGTACATCCAAACCGTCATCGAACCCATCGTTCTACCATTCCTAGACCGGCAAGGGAACTTGCTGTTCCAACAGGACAATGCACGTCCGCATGTATCCCGTGCCACCCAACGTGCTCTAGAAGGTGTAAGTCAACTACCCTGGCCAGCAAGATCTCCGGATCTGTCCCCCATTGAGCATGTTTGGGACTGGATGAAGCGTCGTCTCACGCGGTCTGCACGTCCAGCACGAACGCTGGTCCAACTGAGGTGCCAGGTGGAAATGGCATGGCAAGCCGTTCCACAGGACTACATCCAGCGTCTCTACGATCGTCTCCATGGGAGAATAGCAGCCTGCATTGCTGCGAAAGGTGGATATACACTGTACTAGTGCCGACATTGTGCATGCTCTGTTGCCTGTGTCTATGTGCCTGTGGTTCTGTCAGTGTGATCATGTGATGCACCTGACCCCAGGAATGTGTCAATAAAGTTTCCCCTTCCTGGGACAATGAATTCACGGTGTTCTTATTTCAATTTCCAGGAGTGTAGAAAAGTAACTAACTTTTTCTCGCGGAAAGACCACGAGGGTAAGATTAGAGAGGTACGGGGTGTGTGAGAAAAGTAATGCGGCTGATTATTTATCGACCCAAATTTTTATCTTTTCAGACAACAGCACTGTCCCCCTGCGGAGTCGTTGTTTCCAGACTGATAGCATCGCTGAAAGGCTTCAACTGGTACGGCGTTTAAGATGTTGGCAACGTTCTTTTGAATGTTCTCCTGAGTTCCGAAATGGTCTTTTAATACATTTTCCAATTTTGGGAAAACAAAATTGTCATAAAGACTCAAATCAGATGAATGGGGGGTGGGGGCTGTGAAACAACTGGAATGCGTTTTGAGGCCAGAAATTCTGTTAAGGAACTGGCCGTGTGACATGGGGCGTTGTCATGATGCAGCACGCCGGTATTACTCGATTAACCCTTTTCCTGAGCCTTTAATCAACGTCTTTGTAAATCACTTACGAGTAGTTGATAATTTATCGCGGAGGAATAATCTCACAAGAGCACACACACGGTCGATGTTTTCTTCGTTTTTGGAGGTCACCATAAGCTAACTTCGTCTTTGACGAGCTCTCAGCTTTCCAAAAATGATTTGTGCCATCGAAAATAGTGCCATGCTCTTGATAAGAAATGTTTCCCACAGGCCTGTTTCAACTTTTCTAAGGTCATAGTCACGGATTCCCCAAGTTGACACAAAACTTGATGACATAATGTTTCCTAAATTGCACTGTTCCATTTTCGTAACATGTGACAAAAGCACAACTTCTTGGATGGCGCTCTCAAAAATCACCTGATGACTGTACAGATCCGAAACACAGACTGAGTATCTGGAAGGGATGATCACATTGTTGTAGAGTACTTGACGGGTCAATACAAAAGTTTTGTCTCAGGTACAGATAGTGTTGAGGATCAGTGGACAAAGTTGGAAACCATCGTACAGTATGCATTAGATGAGTATATATGCAGACACACTGTGACCAAAATGGTACTGAAACAGAGGATGACACAGTAAAGGCCGAAATACTAAATGTCTTTTTCCAAAGCTGTTTCACAGAGGAAGACTGCACTCTAGATTGTCGCACAGATGACAAAATGCTAGATATCGAAATAAACGACAGAGTACACCTAGGAACTTGCCACCCTTCTTGCAGCGGTGTACCGTAGGTCTCTAGATGAGTGTAGTGTTCCAAAAGATTGGAAGAGGGCACAGGTCGTCCCCGTTTTGAAGAAGGGACGCCAAACAGATGTGGAGAACTATAGGCCTATGTCTCTAACGTCGATCAGTTGTACAATTTTGGAACACGTATTATGTTCGAGTATAATGACTTTTCTGGAGACTAGAAATCTACTCTGTAGGAATCAGTATGGGTTTGGAAAAAGACGATCGTGTGAAACCCAGCTCGCGCTATTCGTCCACGAGACTCAGAGGGCCATAGACGCGGGTTCCCAGGTAGATGCCGCGTTTGTTGACTTCCGCAAGGCGTTTGATACAGTTCCCCACAGTCGTTTTATGAACAAGGTAAGAGCATATGGACTATCAGACCAATTGTGTGATTGAATTGAAGAGGACCTAGATAACAGAACGCAGCATGTCATTCTCAATGGAGAGAAGTCTTCCGAAGTAAGAGTGATTTCAGGTGTGCCGCAGGGGAGTGTCGTAGAACCGTTGCTATTCACAATATACATAAATGACCTTGTGGATGACACCGGAAGTTCACTGAAGCTTTTTGCGGATGATGCTGTGGTATATCGAGGGGTTGTAACAATGGAAAATTGTACTGAAATGCAGAAGGATCTGCAACGAATTGACGCATGGTGCAGGGAATGGCAACTGAATGTCAATGTAGACAAGTGTAATGTGCTGCGAATACATAGAAAAAAAGATCCTTTATCATTTAGCTACAATATAGCAGGTCAGCAACTGGAAGCAGTTATTGCATACATAATCTGGGAGTAGGCATTAGGAGTGATTTAAAATGGAATGACCGTATAAAATTAATCGCCGGTAAAGCAGGTGCCAGACTGAGATTCATTGGAAAAATCCTAAGGAAATGCAATCCGAAAACAAAGGAAGTAGGTTTCAGTACGCTTGTTCGCCCACTGCTTGAATATTGCTCACCGGTGTGGGATGTGTACCAGATAGGTTGATAGAAGAGATGTTCCAACGGAGAGCAGCGCGCTTCGTTACAGGATCCTTTAGTAATCGCGAAAACGTTATGGAGAGACGCTCTGTAGCTCGGTACAGGCTTTTGTTGAATTTTGGAGAACATACCTTCACTGCGGAGTCAAGCAGTTTATTGCTCCCTCCTACGTATATCTCGCGAAGAGACCATGAGGATAAAATCAGAGAGATTAGAGCCCACACAGAGGCATACCGACAACCTTTCTTTCCACGAACAATACGAGACTGGAATAGAAGGGGGAGCTGATAGAGGTACTCAAAGTACCCTCCGCCACACACCGTAAGGCGGCTTGTGGAGTATGGGTGTAGATGTATATGTAGAACAACACAGCGTTGCGAATCGCTCGCACTGTTATCAGTATGATTAGTTTTCTCACACAGCTCTTACGTGCTGGTACAAAGGTTCATTAACAATCGTTCTTCCTGTACGTCGTTTGCGACTGGAAAGGGGAGATATGACAATTGTAATCAAAATTGCCTTTGCCACAGCATAAGATGGCCTGCGGCGTATGGATTTAGAAGCCGATGTAGACGAATACTTCCGGCAACGCCAGCGCGCGGACTGCGAGTGTCGTTGTACACACTGTGAGGCGCTGGTGGCGGTGCTCGCAGGCGCGGACCTGGCGCAGCGGTGGGAGCAGTCGGGCCTGGAGGCTCCAGACACGGCGGACGCGCGCGCGCGGCTGCTGCAGCAGCTGGAGGGGCTGCGCGCGCGCCGCGGCCGCCTGGAGGACGCGTGGCTGGCGCTGGAGGCGAGCGAGCTGGAGCGCGGCGTGTCGCGCGTCACCGCCTGGATACTGGGGCCGGCCGAGGCGCGCCTCAACGCGCACGAGGCCAGCGGCGTGGGAGCCGCCGCCGCGCACACCGACCGCCTGCGGCGCGACCACGAGGCGCTGGAGCTGCTCTGCCGGGTAAGTGTGCAAGGGGGGCGTGGCCCTGGCTGGCTCTGGCTCTGGCTAAGTGTGCCGCTGGACCCTCTCTGTGCACTCGAAAAGCTACCTGCTGCTGTGCACTGCCTGCTGTAAACCTCTCCGGAAGATGTCGAGCGAATGCCATGTGACACTGCCTCCAGCCTTTCTAGTGGCCTCAGTTCTGTCAGGAAGAGTCTAAAGGTTTCTTCACCCCTGGCCTATCAAGCTGAAGTCGCTCACTGATTATTGCATCACTGGCCATTAAAATTACTACACCACGAAGATGACGTGCTACAGACGCGAAATTTAACCGACAGGAAGAAGATGCTGTGATATGCAAATGATTAGCTTTCCAGAGCATTCACACAAGGTTGGCGCCGGTGGCGACACCTACAACGTGCTGACACGAGGAAAGTTTCCAACCGATTTCTCATACACAAACAGCAGTTCACCGGCGTTGCCTCGTGAAACGTTGTTGTGATGCCTCGTATAAGGAGGAGAAATGCGTACCATCACGTTTCCGACTTTGATAAAGGTCAGATTGTAGCCTATCGCGATTGCGGCTTATCGTATCGCGACATTGCTGGTCGCGTTGGTCGAGATCCAATGACAGTTAGCAGAATATGCAATCGGAGGGTAATAGGGAACGCCGTGCTGTATCCCAACGGCCGCATATCACTAACAGTCAAGATTACTGGCACCTTATCCGCACGGCTGTAACGGATCGTGCAGCTACGTCTCGATCCCTGAGTCAACAGATAGACACGTTTGCAAGACAACCATCTGCACGAACAGTTCGACGACGTTTGCAGCAGCATGGACTATCAGGTCGGAGACCGTGGCTGCGGTTACCCTTTACGCTGCATCACAAACAGGACCACCTGCGATGGTGTACACAATGACGAACCTGGGTGCACGAATGGCAAAACGTCATTTTTTCGGATGAATCCAGGTTCTGTTTACAGCATCACGATAGTCGCATCCCTGTTTGGCGACTTCGCGGTGAACGCACATTGGAAGCGCGTATTTGTCATCGCCATACTGGCGTATCACCCGGCGTGATGGTATGGGGTGCCATTGGTTACACGTCACGGTCACCTCTTGTTCGCATTGACGGCACTTTGAACAGTGGACGTTACATTTCAGATGTGTTACGACCCGTGGCTCTACCCTTCATTCGATCCCTGCGAAACTCCACATTTCAGCAGGATAATATACGACCGCATGTTGCAGGTCCTGTACGGGCCTTTCTGGATAAAGAAAATGTTCGACTGCTGCCCTGGCCAGCACATATTCCAAATCTCTGACCAATTGAAAACGTCTGGTCAATTGTGGCGGAGCAGCTGGCTCGTCACAACATGCCAGTTACTACACTTGATGAACTGTGGTATAGTGTTGAAGCTGCATGAGCAGCTGTACCTGTACACGCCATCCAAGCTCTGTTTGACTCAATGCCCAGGCGTATCAAGGCCGTTATTACGACCAGAGGTGGTTGTTCTGGGTACTGATTTCTCAGGATCTATGCACCCAAATGGCGTGAAAATGTAATCACATGTCAGTTCTAGTATAATATATTTGTCCAATGAATTCCCGTTTATCATCTGCATTTCTTCTTTGTGTAGCAATTTTAATGGCCAGTGGTGTAGATCCCGTAAAGCTACCGGATTGCAGGGATGCTATTTTTACATTTCATCCACTAATCCACGTAATACCACACGCTTTCTAGGTGATTAAGAAAGGGTAATTTAGCAAACCAGTTTATAGCCTCTCTACTAGTAAACAGAATCATAATGTAATTAATTTTTTGTAACCTGATTGTTAAGTTAGTAGCAGAGCTCACATTTGTTGGTTGTAAATAAGATTCAGGTTTTATGATACCTTGCAGTTTAGTATCAAATGTCAGTTGCTATGATTTCTAACTCTTAAATTCACACTGTCGAAATCATAGTTCTATCTTTCATACACATGAACCCAGTACCGGCGATAATGTTTCTAGTTATTTGTTATAATCAATGTAAGATACATTCTGCATACATCACTTGTAATATCATTCCATCTCACCCACGTTAATTCATCATGTTATGCACTTTCATGTCTCTAATGCGAGCATACACCTTGCGTCCACACTCCAGCCTCAGACTATACAGGTTCCACACTGTTCCCTCACATAACGTCTTTCGGCTGCACCAGTCGTGCTACAGTCAAAAGAGAACCAGTGGTGGAGGAAAGTATACGCCACACATGGCTAAGTTGAGCGGAAATGTGACAGGGTGCCTCTGTGCTCCTCAAATCAGGAATGAGTGTGGACGCAGGTCTTGTCAGTTTGGAAGATGAACGTCATCAGCACGCCCGACATGAAGACACACAACAAAAGGTAACATTTGGTCCTGAGAACATTTAAATGAACATCCCGGGTGGTCACAGAAAACACCTCCAAAATATCACATACCCATCTCTGGCCTCAGCCACATTTTCCACAGATTCTGGGTTAAACTCCTCATTCGGCTGTCGGTGAACTCGATGCCTTGCATAATTCGAAAATACGCAGTATCGTCACTCAGTGAACAACACGTCACATCTCCATTCAGCTACTGACCATTCCTGTATTATTTGTACCGTTGAAGATATGTAGCCTTCCACGCTGCTGTAAGCAATGGCGTTTTAAAAATATTTAGCTCCAAATCTCCATCGCACGCGTGCTCGGAAACTGCTTCAGATGGTTCTGCTTTCACTGACAGTAACAACTGTTGTAGTCTTTGAAAGCGACTGCCGTGGACAAGGCATGACACTCGGTTCTGATCCTCGTCGATGACGATTTGTTTACGACCCCTCTGCTTATTCTACATGGCTGTGACTGGTATCCCATCCCTTGTCGCAACTGGACAACCCGCATTGATACATCAACAGATCAGACAGCTTCACCTATGGTATGGGCATGGACACAGCCAAACACAATAGCCCCTCTCCGCCATCCTATCACGTCCGCACGTCGACCCATCTTCCTGTGCCCAATGTATACATTTGACTGGTACATATGCAACACAGAATTGCCATTACGTACGTCGCTACATTGCTTGGTGTCATTTCAATACCATCTACACCGCTCTGATTGAACTCTTGCTCTTTTAATGGTGTGGGTAATATAATGTCTGATGAATATATCATAGAGTTGCACGTGCATATAGATTCCATCTTGCAAGTACCACTCTCTCTCATGGCTTGTGCTAAATATGTTCTGTTTCAACGTTTTCTTGTCAGCCAATAAAAACTGAAACTTGTTTATTTGGTTCTGAAACTGCTGAGTGCAACTGAACGTACTGTCACTTTGCTTGTCTTTATCGTTTGAACACTGACCTACAGAATTTGCCCTGACAAATACAGCTCAGACTTATTATTTTCATTTATAACGCACAATATACATGGATAACGCATTCTGACTATTAACTAACACAAAAGAATGGCCCTGAATTAGAAGAAATCCTAACAATAACCCATACACTTCATAACTCACTTACCTCACAGAAAATCTTCATGACACGAACTACAGCAAATACAGCAAATATGCAGCCAGCTAAATAAAAAGATTCTTACTACTGTAGGCTCTAACTACTAAAAGGCATGTGGTTAGCAAAGGACAGATTTTGTTGCAAAGCAAACGAGGCATTTAACAGATTTTACCTTAATCATGTGACATCCAGTTCGAAAAATTATATAATCGTCAATAATTCCATTACCCACATTTTACAATCCATGTCCGACCATTATTAAATCTCCATGACGGACACACGTCCAGACCGTCTCGTCACGCTAACACTGCTATCACTGCTATCTATTAACTTTCAACCTCAATCACTGCCGACTTTTAACTTCCAAGTGCGAGTTCGACCAGCCACAGAGTCTCTTACAAAGGGCGCACAGCGCTGTCAGTGATATTAATGCAGGGGGCTGCCAACATAGGAACATATAAACAGGCAAACTTACAATAGCAACAGCAGCATCTAGGAAGTGACTGATTTTGTGACACTTCACGAGTTCCTAACCAGTAACTAATTATATAGTTTCATCTGTATGCTTTGTAGCTTAGTTTTTGAATTTTCTGCTTGTTCATTTAATATTTGATAGACACAGCTCTCGTGTTTTCGTTTCTGTCGGCAAGTATGCTTTGGTAGTTTAGGTTTTGAATCTCTGTGTGTTAATCTATTACACACACTTCTTGTGTTTCTGTCAGTGTCTACAGTAGAGTCCACAGCGCATGTCGATAGTCGTTTGTCTGTCGGTGTAATATAGTTCCAGTCTTCAGTGTGGATAGCGAATGTGATTGCCGTGTGCGGATGCGAGCCAAGTCGGTGACACTTCGCTCGCAGCTCCAAGCTATGTTAGCTTCACAGCTTGAAACTTGAGGCTGCTGTGGATGGACATCAGGGTTGTGGGCCAGCTGCGTGGATCCAACGGACGTGAAGCACGACTCACGAGTCTGCCAGACCAGTTACTGCTCACATTGAGATTG
This sequence comes from Schistocerca americana, assembly GCF_021461395.2. Lineage (NCBI taxonomy): Eukaryota > Metazoa > Arthropoda > Insecta > Orthoptera > Acrididae > Schistocerca > Schistocerca americana. Next base: position 820,287,214 of record NC_060122.1, on the reverse strand, counting down.
AATCCTCACCTATGGTTGAGTAGTTGAGTGGGAGATCGGCTCAGGGCGTGGCAGGCTATGAAAGACTTCCTGGGGGGCGAAACGTAAGACCTCCCTGATTACTCTGACAAATAGATTCCAGGAGCGAGGAAAAATCTCACCCTGCAAGATCCGGGCAGTCACAGAGGGTGGGCTTATTGATAGTTGGGAGCTTCAATGTTAGGCACATTATGGAGCCCCTTAGGGACATAGCAGCCAAGGAGGGGAAGAAAGCCAGTGTGCACAATGGATGGAGTCATTCAGATATTCAGATGTGGAATGGGTCCTTCCAGATGCCATGAAGAGTGTAAGGCGTAACCAATTGCAGCTGGTGGCTCACATCGGTACCAGTGATGTGTGTCACTTTGGATCGGAAGCAGAGCTCACCATTTGCAGCATAGTCGACAGTACCAGTAGCGGAAATCTGGTGCAGAGTTGAGTGGATGGGTCTGAATCAGAGGCTCAAACTGATCTGCGACCATGTGGGCCCCAGATTCCTCGACTTGTGTCATAGGGTGGTGGGGTTTCGGGTTCCGCTAAGTAGGTCAGGAGTCCATTACATACAAGAGGCGGCTATACGGATAACAGGTGATGTTTGGCGTGGACTGGGCGCTTTTTTTTAGGTTAGAGGGTCTCTGGGAAACATCAAAAGGGCATCAGTCTCAAAGGGTGCATGGACGAACACAGGAAGAACGCAGATCTAGGAACCATCGGCATAACAGTTGTAAATTGTCGTCGCTGTGTTGGGCAAGCACCAGAACTCGAATTGCTAATAGAAAGCACTGATGCTCAATTCGTTATAGGCACTGAAAGCTGGCTAAAGCTGGAGACAAGTTCAATCAAAATTTTTGCGAAGGACTTAACGGTTTTCATAAAGAATAGGTTAAACACAGTTGGCGGTGGCGTGTTTGTTGCTGTTAGAAGAAGATTATCTTGTAGCGAAATTGAAGTAGATAGTTCCTGTGAGTTAGTATGGGTAGAGGTCATTCCTGGCAACCAGAGAATTGGGTCCTTTTACCAACCTCCTAACCCAGATGTCACAATTGCCGGAAAGGTCAAAGAAAACTTGTCTAACTTCAAACACGTGCCCGACTCACACAATTATAGTTGTTGCTCGCTTCAATTTACCCTTGATATATCGGCGAAAATATATGTTTAAATCCGGAGATACGGATAAAACATCACCCGACATTGTGCTTCTTTGAAAATTATTTCGAGCAATTAGTTCATGAACGCCGTCGAACGGTAAACGCTTGTGAAAACACACTGGACCTATTAGCAAACAAATAATCCTGAGATAATAAGGAGCATCAAGGCGGATACAGGCATTAATGAACACGGGGTTGTCGTAAAGGGGCTGAATACAGTAACTCCGAAATCCTCCAAAAATGAAAGACAAATATACCCATTCAAAAAGCAGATAAAAATTCACTTGACGCCTTCCTGAGAGACTATCTCCACTCCTTCCAAATTAACAATACACGTGTGGACCAGATGTGGGTTGAATTCAAAGAAATAGTATCGACAGCGAATGAGAGATTTATACCAAATAAATTAAAAAACGACGGAGCTGATCCGCCAAGGAACACAAAATAGGTCAGAATATTGTCGCAGAAACAACGAAAAAAGCACGCCAAATTTAAACAGACGCAAGATAGGTGATTCTTTACAGAAGCTCAAAATTATCGCGGAATTTAGTGTGAGATGCTTGTAATAGTTTCCACAGTGAAACTTTGTCTCGAAACCTGGCAGAAAATCCAGAGAGATTCTGGTCGTATGTGAAGTATGCCAGCGTCAAAACACAATCAGTGCCTACACTGGGCGATAGCAATGGAAATAGAATCGAAGACAGTGCTGTGAAAGCAGAGTTACTAAACACAGCCTTCCGAAATGCCTTCACAAAAGAAGACGAAGTAAATATTCCAGAATTCGAATCGAGAACAGCTACCAACATGAGTAACGTAGAAGTAAATATCCTCGGAGTAGTGAAGCAGCTCAAATCACTTAGTAAAAGGAAGTCTTCTGGTCCAGATTGTATACCAGTTAGGTTCCTTTCAAAGTTTGCTGATGCATTAGCTCCAAACTTTACAAGCATATACAAGCGCTCACTCGACGAAGACCCGTATACAAGACTGGAAAGCAGCACAGGTCGCACCAGTATTCAAGAAAGGTAGTAGGTGTAATCCACTACAATCCCATATCATTAACGTCGATATGCAGCAGGATTTTGGAATATATATTGTGTTCGAATATTATGAATTACCTAGAACAGAACGGTCTATTGGCACACAGCCAACGCGGATTTAGAAAACATCGTTCTTCTGAAACACAACTATCTCTTTACTTACGCAAAATGTTGAGTGCTACCGACAAGTGATTTCAGATTGATTCCGTATTTCTAGATTTCCAGAAGGCTTTTAACGTGGTACCTCACAAGCGGCTTGAAATCAAACTACATGTTTATAGAATATCGTTTCAGTTATGTGAGTGGATTCGTGATTTCCTGATTTCCGAGAGGTCATAGTTCGTAGTAACTGACGGAAAGTCATCGAGTAATGCAGAAGTGATTTCCGGCGTTCTCCAAGGTAGTGTAATAGGCCCTTTGCTGTTCCTTATCTACGAGGGTTGGAACTTTAATAGTGGCAACTATTTATTTACAGCTCGTACAAAATAGATACGTGTTTCAAAGTTTTACTGACCTTCAAAGTAGTCACCAGCATTGTGTATAACCCGTTGCCAGCGATGTGGAAGTCGTAGGATACTCTTAGCAGTGCCAGTTGTGATGACAGTTCGAGCGGCGCGGTCTATTGCCCGACGAATTTGTAGCAGTTCTGTATCGAATTCCGTGAAGTGTTTCCTTCAAATTTAAATTGAGTTGAACTTATTACAGCTTAAGTCAGGAGACTGCAATAGGTGGTATAGCACTTAGCAGCCCTATCAGTCAAACAAATCAGTGACAGATTGAACTGTACGTGCTTGAGCATTGTCCTGCAAAATGGGCAGGTCCTGCAGAAAGTGTCATCATTCTGTCTCTGTCCTGTTGATTTTTGAAACACAACCTACGACCAGCATAGAGACAGAAGTGATGACACTTTCTGCAGGACCTGACCATCATTTTGCAGGACAATGATCAAACATGTACAGTGAAAGCTGTTACTGATTTGTTTGACTGATGGGGCTGCTAAGTGTTATACCACCTACTGCACTCCCCTGACTTAAGCCCTCTTAAGTTCAACTCAAAGATTCAACTCATAAGCTGCGTTTTATTGGCAGAACAGTTAAAAGATGCAACGGATTTACTGCAGAGACTGACTACAATACGCCTGTCCATCCACTTTTGGAGTACTGCTCCACAGTGTGAGATCCTTACCATACAGGATTAACGGAGTACATCGAGAAAATTCAAAGAAGAGCAGCATGTTTTGTATTATCGAGAAATAGGGGAGAGAGTGTCATAGACATGATACAGGATTTGGGATGGACGTCATTAAAACAAAACCGTTTCTCGTTGCGGCGGGCTCTTCTCATGAAATTTGAATAACCAACTTTCTCCTCCGAATGCGAAAACATTTTGTTGACGTCAGCCTACATAGGGAGAAACGATCATCAAAATAAAATAAGGGAAATCAGAGCTCGCACGGGAAGATATATGTGTTCGTTTTTTCCCCGCGCTGTACGAGGGTGGGTTAATAGAGAATGATTGTGAAAGTGGTTCGATGAACCCTCTACCAGGCGCTTAAATGTGATTTGCAGAGTAGATGTAGATGTAGACGTAGATGTACAGTTTCAAAATCCTCATTTATCTGCAGCAGGGCGGTTAATAATAAATAATATTTTGACTGACAACTAAGATGTTCGCTCAAGAAACACCAAACGGTGACAACGACATGTAGTGCTGTATAATATTAAAGTTAACACTTTCACGGTACCATTGGACTTGCTTCACTCCCTCTCTCCCTCCCCCCCCCCCCCCCTCTGTCTCTCTCTCTCTCTGTCTCTCTCTCTCTCTCTTTCAACCGAGAACGTATATTTGTTCTCTTTTTACCTTTTGCCTCCATTTGTGTGATGCTCTTCTAAGTTCCTACAGCTCATCTATCAGTCCCTAAACTTTTCCAAATTCCCAATAACGGACTTTGTGCACCGTAGTTTTGTCCTGTGCGAAGGGCTGAGTGAGCAAAGTATATAACGACACCCTTCTAATAGCGTCCGAATAGCATGTTGAGGGAACTCCAATGAAATGCACTTACCTTAGCATTATGTATCGCTCCGCTCACTGGAGGACTGGAGTCCAGCAAGAAAAGTTTGACCGATGGGACAATAGAACAAATGCAGGTTTTTAAAGGAAACCGCAACTTTGAAGCGTGCCGGATTCTTAAAAAACTATTTCCCCTGCTCCTGGCACCAAATCAAACAGAGCCAAATCCTGGTCCTGCCACATGGGTCTTGCATTTTTTTTTTCACCGCTCGCAGTATCCCCCCAAACGTCAGAATCCTTTACACCAGTTGCCGCAGCCAGTGGCCGTAAGGCACAGAGACGCGAATGCCAGGTGCCACCGCCACCGCGCCAGACACTTACGCCACAAGTAAGGCAAGCTGACGCCGAGTAATGACGTCGCAGCGCTGCTGTGATGGAATGCCGCCGATGATGCTGCCGTCTATGTGATGCAGTATGAAGGGCAATCTGATAGCGTCTCTGTAGGTCTTGTCGTGACAGAGGAAACAATGATATGGCAAAAATCGTCAGAAGAGATCTCCGATAGCAAGGTGAAAACAGAAAAGATGTTAAGATTTCATAAGGCAACAAAAACTTATTGAAATACGCCTTGAAATGTGCTGCTTCGTTAGACTGCACGAAACTCGTAGGACTGTAAAATTTTCTTAGTGCTAAATTAAAGCGTGGAAGGTCTGGGACTGATTGGTAGAGGGGACTGGAGTCAAAGCTTCCTTATAATCCCGTCACAAGTTCTGCTTTTATAAATCTGGAAAAAGGAGAAGAGGCAGAGAGACAATGAGTTAACAGTGAGGTGATTAGAGAAAAATCAGAAACTAAGACGTGGAAGGATTGGACAACAAATCTGTCGTGGCGTCAAAGCAGAGGAAACGCCAACCCTTTTCTCCAGTAATTGGGGGAGAGAACGAAACTCAAATCTGCGTGACCCAAGAGAATTTCGACTACGTTTCTCCTAAATCTACATCTACATCTACAGGGATACTCTGCAAATCACATTTAAGTGCCTGGCAGAGGGTTCATCGAACCACCTTCACAATTCTCTATTATTCCAATCTCGTATAGCGCGCAAAAGAATGAACACCTGTATCTTTCCCTTATTTTATCGTGGTGATCGTTCCGCACTATGTAGGTCGGTGTCAAACAAAATATTTTCGCATTCGGAGGAGAAAGTTGGTGATTGGAATTTCGTGAGAAGATTCCGTCGCAACGAAAAACGCCTTTCCTTTAATGATTTCCAGCCCAAATCCTGTATCATTTCTGTGACACTCTCTCCCATATTTCGCGATAATACAAAACGTGCTGCCTTTCTTTGAACTTTTTCGACGTACTCCGTCAGTCCTACCTGGTAAGGATCCCACACCGCGCAGCAGTATTCTAAAAGAGGACGGACAAGCGTAGTGTAGGCAGTCTCCTTAGTAGGTCTGTTACATTTTCTAAGTGTCCTGCAAATAAAACGTAGTCTGTGGTTAGCCTTCCCCACAACATTTTCTATGTGTTCTTTCCAATTTAAGTTGTTCGTAATTGTAATACCTAGGTATTTAGTTGAATTTGCGGCTTTTGGATTAGACTGATTTATCGTGTAACTGAAGTTTAACGAGTTCCTTTTAGCACTCATGTGGATGACCTCACACTTTTCGTTATTTAGGGTCAACTGCCACTTTTCGCACCATTCAGATATTTTTTATAAATCGTTTTGCAGTTTGTTTTGATCTTCTGATGACTTTATTAGTCGATAAACGACAGCGTCATCTGAAAACGACCGAAGACGGCTGCCCAGATTGTCTCCCAAATCGTTTATATAGATAAGGAACAGCGAAAGCCCTATAAAACTACCTTGGGAAACGCCTGAAATCACTTCTGTTTTACTCGATTACTTTCCATCAATTACTACGAACTGTGACCTCTCTGACGGGAAATCGCAAATCCAGTCACATAACTGAGACGAAATTCCATAAGCACGCAATTTAACTACGAGCCGCTTGTGTGGTACAGTGTCAAAAGCCTTCCGGAAATCCAGAAATACGTAATCGATCTGAAGTCCCTTGTCAATAGCACTCAGCACCTCATGTGAATAAAGAGCTAGTTGTGTTTCACAGGAACGATGTTTTCTAAGCCCATGTTGTCTGTGTGTCAACAGACCGTTTCCTTGGAGGTAATTCATAATGTTCGAAGACAATATATGTTCTAAAATCCTGCTGCATATCGACGTTAATGATATGGGCCTGTAATTTAGTGGATTACTCCTACTACCTTTCTTGAATATTGATGTGACCTGTGCAACTTTCCAGTCTTTGGGTACGGATCTTTCGTCGAGCGAACGGTTGTATATGATTGTTAGGAATGGAGCTAGTGCATCAGCATACTCCGAAAGGAACCTAATTGGTATACAGTCTGGACCAGAAGACTTGCTTTTATTAAGTGATTTGAGCTGCTTCACTACTGCGAGGATATTTACTTCTACGTTACTCATGTTGGCAGCTGTTCTCGATTCGAATTCTGGAATATTTACTTCGTCTTCTTTTATGAAGGCATTTCGGAAGACTGTGTTTGGTAAATCTGCTTTGGCAGCACTGTGTTCTATAGTATCTCCATTGTTATCGCACAGAGAAGGCATTGATTGTTTGTTGCCGCTAACATACTTCACATACAACCAGAATATCTTTGGATTTTCTTCCAGGTTTCGAGACAAAATTTCGTTGTGGAAACTGTTATAGGTGTTCCGCATTGAACTCCGCGCTAATTTGCGAGCTTCTATAAAAGATCGCGTCTGTTTAAATTTGGCATGTTTCTTTCGTTGTTTCTGCATCAGTGTTCTAACCCCGTTTTGTGTACCGAGGAGGATCAGCTCCGTCGTTTGTTAGTTTATTTGGTATAAACCTCTCAATTGCTGCCGATACTATTTCTTTGAATTTAAGCCACCTCTGGTGTACACTTATATTATTAATTTGGAATGAGTGGAGACTGTCTCTCAGAAAGGCGTCAAGTGAATTTTTATCTGCTTTTTTGAATAGGTATATTTTTCGCTTATTTTTCGAGGATTTGGAGATTACAATATTCAATCTCGCTACGACAACCCTGTGTTCACTAATCCCTACATCGGTTTTGATGCTGGTTTTAACTCAGGATTATTCGTTGCTAAGAGGTCAAGTGTGTTTTCACAACAGTTTACTATTCGCGTGGGCTCAAAACTAATTGCTCGAAATAATTTTCAGAGAATGCTTTTAGCACAATTTCGGATGATATTTTATGCGTACTTCCGGAATTAAACATGTATTTTCGCCAACATATCGAGGGTAAATTAAAGTCACCAGCAGCTATTATCTTATGAGTCGGGTACGTGTTTGAAATCAAACTCAAGTTTTCCTTGAACCTTTCAGCAGCTGTATAATCTGTACTGGGAGGTCGGTAAAAGGATCCAATTATTATTTTATTCCGATTGCCAACAATGACCTCTGCCCATGCTAACTCACAGGAAGTATCTACTTCAATTTCGCGAATGACAACTCTCTCAACGACCTGAACCATTCGATTCATTATATCCTAACGCAAAATGGTAAACCGCATAAACGCTGCTTCTAACGTATTTTCTTATTTCATCTTGTATAATTTTCGCTGCTGCAGCAATATTCTCTAAAATGTTTTAATCTGTCTTCGTAAATATTGATGTTTTGCAAGAACATTCAATAACCTGCTTGTTTCACTTGTTTACATGTAATACAAATTCTTTTATATGTAGCCCGTCCAATCGACAAAACAGTTATTTGGGGTCTTGCTAACTTGCAAACAGGAGAACTATGGTGTCTTCGAAACTTATTGTTATTTCTTACCCTTTTAATTTCATTTCGTTGACGAACGAGACTGTTTGTATTACTAAGGAGCTATTTCTTGCCACTGTTTTTCGACCCTAAAGTGTACTCTTGCGCAGTTTTAAGTTTCAGCTTGCTGGTTAAACTCAGAGGCACTGGACGCGCTTGTTGCTACAGACGCTTTTATGCTCTCCGCGATGAGACAAAAACGGCGGATCTCTGGCGCAGCTTCGAGGAAAGCGACGGGTAGAGACATTTTGAGCAGTGGAAGGAGCATATAGAGGCCTATACGAGCACAAATTGATCGTACTTCGAAACTGAACACTGTTACCTGTCCACATTTAATGAGTGTACAAATTCTCAGCATCAGTCTGGTATCTTTCGTGTCATACCCCTTAGTGTTAAAGAACTGGACCGACAGGCCTTTTACAGCCCTCTAGAAACGAATTTCTCTTTTTTTCTGTTTCATATCTCTGTTGGCACAAGTAATTTAAGAAATATGCGAATATAGATATGCAAGAAATGAAGATATCTACAGGACCAGGCAAAGTGGAAGAATGCCTGAAATAAAAAAGAATTCTGTTCTTCCATATCTAATGATGGTGAAGGACAGCAAGTTACCAAATGAATTTTCAGTCACGTTTGGTCTGCAGACAGTAAAAAAGAATCCAAGTAATAAAGGAAGCTACGGCAGGAATAGTTATAACAGAAGTCATAATACAAAATAAAACTAATATATATAGGAATTTATTAAAAAATTTCAATGGTACTCAAGAGAAGAAAACTGAAGAAAAATAAATGAAAGAATGAAGAGCTATTGGAAAGTGAGAAAGGAAGTGTAGCAGAGACGTAAAGGAATGCTTAATGCTGTTGAATCTGGTGCCTGGGCGGGGCAAAATTGAAAGAAGATGAAAAAAGGTGTTCTCATATACATTGTACAATACTGGCATAACTCTTCGCTGTTTCCATAGTCTTCTCGTAACTTTCGGCACTGTATTCCAGTTCAACAAGTGCAATGAAGTTATGGTGTTTACTATAAAAGGCAACTAGAACAATAATGAATTACGAGCGTGTAAAGGTCAATGCTGGGCTCACAAACGCTGTTTCTCTCATTGACATTCAAGATGAATCCCACTACTTCCCCAAGATACTGTGAATCCTAACACAAACGTTCACCTTAAGAGTACAGGACAGAAATGTCAATCGCAGATAGCAAAAAGTTTATGGATTACTTGAGACTCGTTCTGTCATTCAGCTGCTTTAAAACGTTAAGCAACTGGTTGATAGTAACAGATAATGGTGCCAGAATCACCTGCCGCCACACTCTGTGAAGTGGATGCCGGGAAATTGATGTAGATGTATACTGGTTACGTCGTGTTGGAAAAAAAATAAAAGAAAGATTGAAGGTCCGGCCAGAAAAAGTAGACTATAAAAATGTTTATCTGCAAAGTATCCTGTCACATTTGCCAAGCGACTAATGAAACAATCACACAATTTCTAATGAAAAATCAGAGAACCATTTGGTTGCCAAGTAAGGTAGTCCATTGAAAAGGTGATAAGACTGGTTTATAGATTTACTAGCTGAGTACCTGGTATTGCCCGGATATGTATTTATTCCAATCATCTATCAGTCCATCTCTCTTTCCATCTCCTCCTACCCCCCCCCCCCCCCTCTCGGTCCAGGTCAACCACTCCGCACTCTCTCTTCATCTCATCCTGCCCTTGCCTCTCCGCACTTGCTCTTCCACCCTCTCTCTGTCCATCCCCTCCTCTCTCTCTCTCTCTCTCTCTCTCTCTCTCTCTCTCTCTATCTCTCCACCACCACCTCCCCTACCTGTCCATTTCCCCCTTCCCCTGTCCCTGTCGATCTCGTCCTCAGTCCTTTGTCTGTCTATGTCCTCTTTCCCTCTCTGTGTTCACTCTCCTCTTCCCCATTTCTCTCACCACGTTAGCAGCCTAACCCCAATAGGGGGTTGCTGGTTTTATTCCGATAGTATTTATTTCCAGGTAGTAACTAATGTGTGTTGCAAGTTTGGTTGAAATCGTTCCTCGGTTTAGGAGGCGCTTTTTACCCATGCCTTTCCCCTCAAACGTCCACGTCACTTACTTGTAAGATATTCGATGTGTATTTCTTATGTATCTCTGTCGAATTTCGTTCGCCCTGCAGTTTCGTCTTCATGTAGCTGAATGTTTGTGACGTCGAATCTCCTGAACTATGAGTGGTAGAATACTATTATTTTGCACGTACAGCCAGTGGTGCATACGGCCACTGTCTGCGACATGTCTTGCGAACAGAGTTAGTACTAAATAAGTAGTAAATTAAAAGGTCGTGCTACATGTGGTGATTTCACTGCGCGAACAGAGAAAATACGTTAAGTGATGAACGTTTTTCCTTTCATCATTTTGTCGGGGGTGTCGGCAAGAAAAGTCTCGTAAATGTTTGACACTATGTGTAAAGTTGGTTGCAAGTGACTAACATCCAAACCTACAGATTTGAGACAGATCGCTACCAAACGTTGTGTACCGATAATCAACCAAAACACCGATTTATTTCGTGCTTTCTGCTGTCGTCCAGTAGAAGATGCGTAAACGGCAATTAAAAGTAACGCCAGAACTACGGGGTATAGGTAAAGCGTGTCTGCGGGGCATGACTGTGAAGACCTCTGGAGGTTGGAGTTGGCCTTTGGCTGTGCTGCGGTGAGGACGCGCTGTTTGTGTTCCTGCCGCGGAGCGAGCGCTCGTGTTTGTTTACATAGTACTCGGCCGTTTCGCGCGTGCCGTACTCAGCATATAGATCACTATGGCGCACCAATACAGAAAATCGACGCTCAAATTTACGTTCCGTAACGAATTTGCACGGCCCAAAGCACTCGAAGTCGAACGATTTCTACGAGAAGAAGTTAAAATCCCGGCTACCGACATTCTCGGCATTCACTTGTCCATTGTGAGTAGTATCGTATATGTCAAGATCATCAACGACGCAACATGTGAACGGATCCTTCGGGACACGAAACAGGGCCTCCGTTTCTGCCATGCTGATGGCAATGTGGGGACTGTGCACGTCGATTATTCTGGCATGGGACTTCGCACGATCAGAATTTTCGAACTTCCTTTCGAACTACCGGCGGAGGATGTCGTGACAGCGTTGCGCCCCTACGGCACGGTCCATGATCATATTGCGGAAAAATGGACGCAATTCCAGACATATCCGGTGCTGAACGGCGTCCGCCAGGTCCGAATAGAACTTAAAAGACATGTTCCTTCATATCTGAATATCGGTGGCTGCCGTGCCATCGTCATCTACGATGGGCAACCGAAGACCTGCTCTGGTTGTGGGAAGGAGGGACACCTCAGATCAGAATGTACGCAACGTCGAATCACTCAACTGCCGCCGGTTGAAGCGGACCCGCCATCGCAGCCGACGCTGCTTCCTGTGACTTATGCAGCAGCCCTCACGACAGCTACCACTTCACCACGACAGCCGGCATCCACTGTTGGGTCGCGGCTCCATGCTCGAATACAGGGCGATGATGACACACCCGTTCCACAAGCTACGGATTCAACTCCGATGCCGCCGCCCCCGTCGACGGATAACAACATACATGACGATAGCATGGCCGTAGAGTCGCTTATTGTGGCTACGGCTGCCTTTGTGCCGGAACGTCGTGAATCTTTGCCATCGTCTGACACAGAAGGACACACCAGGAAGCAACGCTCTCCGAAGCGACGGAAGCGGAGGCGTAGAGCAACTTCCGAACGGGATGCGACACAGCCTCCAGAGGATGACGATTCCACCTTCAATGACGACGCTACCACAGAGGCAGCCGCCATCTGTTGCAGTGTGGCACGATCGAACGAAACTGAGGACAAACCACATCTTCTACAGTGGCAAAATCGGATGCCGAGATGCAGGACAGATGCTGCCCACCACCTTCTGGAGTGCATGCACCCATGCCGTGTCCTGAGAAAGCTAGGGAGGCCGATCTCGCTTTCAGTTCCCCGACGTGGGCGGATGACCACGACGACGACGGAACCATGCAAGTTACGCCAACAGGGCCCACGGCATTGGCGCCAGCTCTCTAGAAAGGACTGCAGGTGAGGTTTGAGGGGATGCGGAGGTGTCAATGCAGTCAGAAGCGTCATAGGTAATTCCAGGCTTAATGGATAACTTAACACCTGCGGTTCGGCAACAAGCTTATCGTATCGCCACGCTTAACCTCAACACGATACGAACGGCAGTGAAGATCCAGTTGCTGCGTGAGATGCTTCTTTCTTCGGATGTTGACATTGCCCTGTTGCAAGAAGTATATATAGCGGCCCTCCCCGTTTTCTACGGTTATGTGACATATGTGTCACCGGCGGACCGGAATGGCAGCGGTACGGCAATACAGTGCGCGGCGGAATTGCCATCGAAGAAGTGACTTACCTTCCGTCAGGAAGGGGGCTGGCGATCACAGCACTGGGCACGCGCACCATTAACATTTACGCTCCATCAGGAACTGACCAACGCCGCGAACGATCGCTGTTCTACTCGGAGGATATCGCCCCTCTCTTTATCAGCCGCTTCGAGCAATATATCTTCGGCGGCGATTTTAACTGTGTGCTCCACCCCAAAGACCAAGTCCCACATTTCTCGACTTGTCAAGAACTTCGGCTCCTGGTTCGAGATCTGCTTCTCACCGACACGTGGGAGACAGTGCACGGTGACCGTCCCGGGCCGACATACCTTACTAGTCACTCTGCCAGTCGCCTAGACCGCATTTATGTCTCACGAGCTCTAGCGCCGGGAGTATTGGACGCCGAACGTTGGCCGCTTGCCTTCTCCGATCACAGCGCTTTCATATGCACACTCACTCTACAACAGCAGCGGATATGGCGCAGCCGAGGACCCTGGAAGCTGAATGTGGCACATCTTCAAGCCCCGGAATGCCGTCAGATTATCGCCAACACATGGTTGGATTGCGAACGCCGTCTTCCCCGATACCCATCGACTCTAGCATGGTGGGTGGACTGTGCAAAACCAGCTTTTCAGCGTGTGCTAACGGAATTCGGAAAGGATATCGCAGCTTGGCATCGTCACACATTGGACTTTTATTACACGATGCTTCGCGAACTCGACAGCCAACCACCATCTCCAAACCGACAGATGGAAAGCCGCCGAATTAAAGGTAAAATATTGTCCCTTACGAGGAAACGTTTGGAGGGGGTCGTAGTGCGATCGCGACGTCAAGACCGAGTGGAAGGAGAAAACCCGTCTATGCATCACATCGTGCTCGACAGCCGCCGACGCCGACAGCAGCTGATCACGGACCTCGTTTTGCCAGGTGGTAGGGTCGTAATGACTCAGGCGGCGGTTACAGAAGCCTTCTCGGATCACTATCGCCGGTTTTACGACGAGGTGAATACAGAGGACGAGGAAGCGAACGATCACGACATACCGCAGCACGTGTCGCACACCCTCGACAATGCAGCAGCGGCGACGCTGTTAGGTGGAATTACACGAGACGACATCGAGGACGCGCTTAACAAGGGAGCACTCAACAAATCTCCCGGGCCAGACGGACTGCCGCTCGAGTTTTATCGTACTTTCCGCGATCTCATGATGCCCCGATGGATCATCATGTACCAGGAACTGATGACCCCCGGTTCCCACGTGCCACCTGCATTCGTGGAAGGTCTCCTTATACCGATACACAAGCCTTCCAGAGGTCGGACGGTCGAGGGCTACAGGCCAATTACAATGCTCAACTCGGACTATAAAATCTTCGCCCGACTACTCGCCAGCCGCATAAAGAAGGTTCTGCCCCTACTCCTCTCAATGGAGCAAACGACACAGGGCGGAGTGACCAACATGCAAACGGCAACTAGTGAATGCAGGGATTTAATAGCCATCGCCACATCCTGTCGCCTTCGAGCTGCTCTGATTTCCATTGATTTCGACCACGCCTTCGACAGAGTTCACCACAAGTTCCTCCTGTCCGTTATGACCCGCATGGGCTTCCTGCCTGACTTTCTCGACATTTTTCAGCGCCTTTTCCTTGGGGTTGCATCCCGCGTACTGGTGAATGGAGGGATTGCGGGTCCCTTTCCGATCCGACGGTCAGTTCGCCAAGGATGCCCACTCTCCATGATCCTTTACGAGATCGGATTCGAACCACTTGTCGGAGGGTTGAAACATAGGCTCTCGGGCATGTCATTGAGGGATCACACCTTTCACTGCAGGATATATGCTGATGACCTTCTATCACTTGTCCGATCTGGTGACGAGGTACGCTCCGTGATACAATGGATCAATCGCTATGGTTTGGTAGCGGGCAGCCTCATGAATGTGGCCAAGTCGGCAGCGATGCCCATTGGGAGAGGTCTACAGGAGGACGCTCTAGCCCCCCCTCCCACTAGTTAACAAGATCCGGTTCTTGGGCATAACATTTACACAGGATGTGCGCCGCACGGCTGCCATGAACTATGCACGATTACTACAGACAATAAGCACAGAAGTTCGCCGGAACTTACTTCGACGGATGGACCTCCTACAGCGTGTGGAATACCTCAACCTTCACGTGGCAACTAAGATGATCCACATGGCCCAGGTCCTACCGATATCTACAGCGATGGCACACAGACTGCAAGCAGCGTTTGGATATTACCTTACCGCCGGACACCTATTCAAAGTCCGCTACGAAACACTCACCCTCCCTCCGCTTGATGGCGGACTGGGACTTATAAATGTACGAGCGAGGGCTACAGCATTATACTTGTGCACAATGATGAAATTGTGGACCCACAAAGATGCTTCCCTTACGGGTCGTCTGTTAGAGGAATTGCTGCCGGCGTCTCTTCCGCCACCTGCCACGGTTGCGCACATTACACCCTCCTCTCGCACCTCTCGGCATTTATTCTTTATAGTTACGTGCATGATGATGATGATGATGATGTTTGGTTTGTGGGGCGCTCAACTGCGTGGTTATCAGCGCCCGTACAATTATCCAATCTTTGCTCAGTCCAATTTCGCCACTTTCCTGGATGATGATGAAATGATGAGGACAACACAAACACCCAGTCATCTCGAGGCAGGTGAAAATCCCTGACCCCGCCGGGAATCGAACCCGGGACCCCGGGCTCGGGAAGCGAGAACGCTACCGCGAGTTACGTGCACCCAGACCTTCCC
This sequence comes from Schistocerca americana, assembly GCF_021461395.2. NCBI lineage: Eukaryota > Metazoa > Arthropoda > Insecta > Orthoptera > Acrididae > Schistocerca > Schistocerca americana. Next base: position 820,271,991 of record NC_060122.1, on the reverse strand, counting down.
AACACTCGCACTCCCAAGGCGAGAGACTTTTACAGACTGCTGCTAAGGTCCATCCCTCGCAATGTGATTGAGAGGAAGAGCCCTACGACCCTATGGCCTGCAGTGTGGAGTGCTGTCCAGAAGTCGTTCCTCCCCACGTGGGTACGAGCCGCGTGGTACCAGGTGGTGAACGGGAAGATCGTAACACGTCAAAGGCTGCACGCTATTGGGATGACGGATTCCCCCCTCTGCCCACGTTGCCACCTCGTGGATACTGATGAACACCGTTTAACATGTGGATCGGCGTTAGAGGTATGGCTGCTAGTGCAGAAGATCCTCGCCTGCTATCTACGTATCGCGCCTCGCACAATTGAGCCACGGCTCCTCCTTTGTCCAGAGGATACTTATTTCCCACCTGCGAGGACTCATGCTCTCACATGGTTTAAAGGCATGTCCATATACTACCTCTTTCGAAATCATGAGAAGATGGTACTTGATTACTGGCAATTTCTCCAGGACAGTCACAGCACACTTAAGTGTACACCCCGGTACCGACAACTATTTGCCAACTATTTGCGCAGTGTCTTCGATAACCCCCCTCACAGTTGGGGAGTACCGGGCAGAGGATGACCGCCGACATGGGGCTCCACACGCTGCGAAATGTTGTACCAATTTGGAACATGGAATCTGTACGCAGATGGGCCATGCACATGTAATGGCGTGCGGGATTTGGTTACATTTTTTTTCTTTATTATCTATCATCACACTATTGGTTTCAAATTCTATTTCATAGTTTAGAAGGAACTCTTGTTCTGTTGTTGCTACGGATGTACATTCTCATTTTGTTTGTCGTAACTGAAAGACGCCTTTTTCCATCTATATAAAAAAAAGGTTGGCAGAGGAAAAAATTTAAAAAAAAAAACAAAAAAGAAAAAGAAAATATATAAAAAAAGGATGGTAGAGCACTTGCCCGCGAAAAAAAAAAAAAAAAAAAAGAGGCGGAGTTGGTAGAGCGTCAAATCGTCGTGCCGAAGGTCGCGAGTTCGAGACGTACTGATTGCGAATTTTTTTTATAGTTTACGCATGAAATTGTTATATGGGAGAACATTTTCCTGACATGTAAAATCACATTTCGGAGTTTGTAACAATATTAGTTTGGCAGTCTGCTTTCGCTTCGTTAGCTGAAAGTAGCAACTTATAGAGTAAATTTTTATTAAGAAAAAGTCTGGTAAAGGATTGACATTATGTGTAAAGTTGATTGCAAGTCACTAAGCGCTCTCACGCACAAATACTGGATGGACATTGTCTGGCTGTTTGTGAGAAATGAGAGTAGTGAACAATAATACACTACTGGCCATTAAAATTGCTACACCACGAAGATGACGTGCTACAGACGCGAAATTTAACCGACGGGAAGAAGATGCTATGATATACAAATGATTAGCTTCTCAGAGCATTCACACAAGGTTGGCGCCGGTGGCGACACCTAGAACGTGCTGACACGAGGAAAGTTTCCAGCCGATTTCTCATACACAAAAACAGCAGGTGACCGGCGTTGCCTGGTGAAACGTTGTTGTGATGCCTCGTGTAAGGAGGAGAAATGCGTACCATCACGTTTCCGACTTTGATAAAGGTCGGATTGTAGCCTATCGCGATTGCGGTTTATCGTATCGCGACACTGCTGCTCGCATTGGTCGAGATCCAGTGACTGTTAGCAGATATGGAATCGGTCGGTTCAGGAGGGTAATACGGAGCGCCGTGCTGGATCCCAACGGCCTCATATCACTAGCAGTCGAGATGACAGGCATCTTATCCGCACGGCTGTAACGGATCGTGCAGCTACGTCTCGATCCCTGAGTCAACAGATGAATAGATGGGGACGCTTGCAAGACAACAACCATCTGCACGAACAGTTCGACGACGTTTTGCAGCAGCATGGACTATCAGCTCGGAGACCGTGGCTGTGGTTACCCTTTACGCTGCATCACAGACAGGAGCGCCTGCGATAGTGTACTCGACGACGAACCTGGGTGCACAAATGGCAAAACGTCATTCTTTCGGATGAATCCAGGTTCTGTTTACAGCATCATGATGGTCGCATCCGTGTTTGGCGACATCACGGTGAACGCACATTGGAAGCGTGTATTCGTCATCGCCATACTGGCGTATCAGCCTGTGTGATGGTACGGGGTGGCATTGGTTACACGTCTCGGTCACCTCTTGTTCGCATTGACGGCACTTTGAACAGTGGACGTTACATTTCAGATGTGTTACGACCCGCGGCTCTACCCTTCATTCGATGCCTACTGTACCCTACATTTCAGTAGGATAATGCACGACCGCATGTTGCAGGTCCTGTACGGGCCTTTCTGGATACAGAAAATGTTCGACTACTGCCCTGGTCGGCACATTCTCCAGATCTCTCACCAACTGAAAACGTCTGGTCAATGGTGGCCGAGCAACTGGCTGGTCACAATACGCCAGTCACTACTCTTGATGAACTGTGGAATCGTGTTGAAGCTGCATGGACAGCTGTACCTGTACACGCCATCCAAGCTCTGTTTGACTCAATGTCCAAGCGTATCAAGGCCGTTATTACGGCCAGAGGTGGTTGTTCTGGGTACTGATTTCTCAGGATCTATGCACCCAAATTGCGTGAAAATGTAATCACATGTCAGTCCTAGTATAATATATTTATCCAATGAATACTCGTTTATCATCTGCATTTTTTCTTGGTGTAGCAATTTTAATGACCAGTAGTGTAGATACGTGTACCAAGTGTGGTTGAAATCGATCCAGTGGTTTAGAAGATGTGGAACATATTTGCGTAGACTTTTGTTGCAATATGTACGGATACGGGCAAAGTTGCCTTTATAAACTAGTACACGTAAACGCTCTGATACGTTGTCACTGTGAGGTGACGGTGAGGTGTTGCTGTGTGGTGTGCAGGAGACGTACGGGCTGTACGCGGAGCTGCTGCACCGCATCGACTCGCTGCCGCGCTGCCCGGACGACCTGCGCGCCCAGCGCCGCTTCATGGACTTCGCCTGCCGCTCGTTCGCCTCGCGGCTGGAGCGCCGACGCAACGTCCTCATCACCGCCCAGAGGTTCTCCAGGCTCGCCGGAGAGGTGCGCCACTCGTCACGTAACGCTGCCCGCCGAATATACCGCAGGCTGCACTCTACTCGTGTCGACTGTTTATAAGACGTTCATAGTCGAGTTCAGAATACACATTCCGCAAAATCGATCACATCTACATAAACTGATGACAGGAAACGTCACAACTTCCCATACAACAGCGTGATGGTCCACCTCTGAATCGCAGTTCACAGCAGCCATTCTTCGCCGTAGCCGATTCCCGTAAGAGTTCGGGCACTGTTAGTGCATTCGCACAGAAGAAGATGGTCAAGTGGCCGGTGAGCCTTAACTATATATATACTAAGATGGTATCGAGTAATGATTATAATGGGCAGACGCACTAAGAATGTAGTTGAGAATGTGGGTTTCGCGGGAGGCGTGCCAGAGATAAATCCCTGCAGTCGCGCTATCCTCTGTGTCCTCGGTGGCTCAGATGGATAGAGCGTCTGCCGTGTAAGCAGGAGATCCCGGGTTCGAGTCCAGGGCGAGCACACATTTTCATCTGTCCTCGTTGACGTATGTCAACGCCTGTAAGCAGCTAATCGTGTTCATTTCATTGTAATTTCATTCTAACGAGCTGCATGGTCACCGATGGTGTCTGTTCTTTCGGACATGTGCGAAAGGACAGATACCATCTTAGTATATATACTTCTATGTGAGTTCACTGTCGTACTCTTCAACCCACTGACGCATTATTCTCGCGTTGCGGCACAGACAGTGATCCTGCTGAGAGATGCCATCCCCGTCGTGGAAGACTTCCAGCACAAAGGGATGCAGGTAGACCGCGCGCTCCTTGGCTGTCACGGTGCCTTCCATTACTACTACAGGTCCCGTTGAGGCCCACGTGAATGTTCCCCACAGCATAATCCTGCCTCCACCAATCTGTGCCCGTGGCGTTCGTTGCGTATATTTCGACCAGTCGTTCATCTGGATCACGGCGTATCCGAACAAGAAACGTAATCCACCGTACCAGGCAACCCGTTCCCACTGATATACGGTCCTCTCTCGACGATCCCGAGCTCAGTGTCGGCAGACGTGCCACAGATCGCCGCCTGTGCTGCTTTACAGAGCGTCCAGCCCACCACCTCCATGTTCCGTGATGAGGCGTCGACATTCAACACTTCGCCTGTGCGTGATTCCACCGCCCTTCAGCCACTTTCCACGAATAGTCAGGGCAGCAATACGTGGACAGACGGCCAGTTTCATCGTTCCCTAGCTGCTTGCTCCTGGACGCCAGGCCATAACAATCTCTTTTTTGTCAAATTCTGTTATATCAGTACACTCCTCCATTTGTGTTCTGTGTCATCGCTAAAATAATTTCCCCGTTTCTCTCTGATCCGCTTATGCAAGGTGTTAAACAAAAAAGTATTTCGTATATTGGGAGGAGGTAGTATGGACCCAAAAAAGAGGAAAAGGCCAGTAAACATTGGCCCTATCTTAAGTGCTACGAGGCTTGTTCAACTTTGTTTCTGTAAAACGCACCTCTTTCACTACGACCTACAGAATGCAACAAACAATTGAGTGAACAGTTGAGAACACGTTACTCTAATGTACAACAGCAGACCTTCCAGTGTAATCTGCTTGCTATCAAACACGACCTACGCTCCTCGGCCATCGGTAAAGGAGGTCCTCAATATGGTGACCATTCATAGCAAGGCATGTTTCCGTCCGAAGTCGTGGGGCAAACTCCAGGTCCCTTACACATGCGCTGGCAGGTACTGATGACTTGTTGCTGCGGTGTTTCTACACCAGTAATGAGGCTTGCTTACACCTAAATTTTCAAGTGGCACAACAACCAAAAACGCAACGAACTAGCATGTTTGACCTCTCCAACCAATTTGTTGCCCCTTAAATGTCCATGCATAAACCACGTCTCCAGCTGTCGTTGGTATGGTACCTTCTCTACCAGAACAGGCAAGTCGTTTGATAGGAACTGACGATACCTCGCACCTGTCAACCTGTTTAGCTGTTTAGTACTGTGTAAGGTGCTATTGGTCCATCGCCAGTAACTCCCCCCCCCCCCCCCATACATTAATTGAAAATTGGCGCTGATCGCTCGTTTCTTCAACAGCGTGTGCATTTGCAGCACCTGACTCATGTTGGTGATGAAACCTGACAGTCCTATCTAGCCGGAAACCAGCCTCGTCTGCCAACAGTATCATTGTTGTCAAGAATGGATCGTCACCAAATATTATCAACAGCCCTTGGTAGTACTGCAGTCTCGAAGGCTGTTGATATGGCTGAAGGGCTTGGACACGCTGTACATGATTTGGATACAGCAGAACTATTCATGCAGGATCGTCCAAAGCAGAGGATGATTAACCCTGATAGGTGCTGAAATTCTACATACACCATCTCCAGCATCTTCTTCCACTTCTTGCAGTGCCTGCTCCTCCACGACGGGAGTCCAAATTGTGCCAAGTTTGCCACAGTCCGACGTTGTTTGAGCTACTTAACCATAGTCTGCTAGTCGCTGGAAAAGACGTCTGAATAAATGTGCACACAGTACCCTGCACTCTGGATATTTTTCACCAGACAGAACACAGCTTGGACGCTTGCTTTCATTTGCCAGACCATAACAGAATATCGTGTCTACCACTTCCCGTGTGGAATAATAGACTTCCAATATGCTGGTAAGTGCAATGTTAAGATTAAAATGTAAAAGTATTTCACAACTTATCAAAACACAAACTGGTTTCATTCGAACTAGTGTAAGCACTGCACATACAGATAGCTGTGAAGACGGTTTACCATAACAGTGCTAACAGATGTTTACTGCATGCTTTATCCGTGGACTACAATAGAGTAACAGAGGAATGTGGCCCTATTTGCTTACTGTGGATCGTTCGTAATAACAAACAGCTCTCAGTAGAAGAGATGTGTTTCACAATGGCGAAGATGAACAAGTGCTCATAGCTCTTAAGGTATGCACTGTAGAGCGCATATTTACTGGACTTTTTTTCTTCTCTTGGGCCACCATACCAACTCCAAAAAGGTCGTATTCCTCTCTTTTAACACCCTGTACGCTTTTTCCCTGCCACGTCACGAGCCCACAGCGCCACCAGATGGCACTCAGCTTCGCGGTGGGCTAGAGAGCCTGTATAGCGAGAGAGTGGCCAACCGGACGATACGGCGGCCATTTTTCTGCCAAACTGCGGGTGGGACTTTTGAATGGCCAGCAGTGGAGTAGTGGCGCACACACTCACCGAATCAAAAGCACAAGACAATATGGCGAAATCATTCGTTAAATGCCTTTCTTGCAGCTATAATATACTCATAGTAGCCTACTACGTACAGCAGAGGAAAATTTGATACAGTGGCTGTAAAACTTATTCGTTACTTGCATTTATCTCCTTTAAAGTTCGTTTACTAGACATATTGCATTGAAAGTAACGTAAATAAAAAAATATAGTGTATAGCATTTGTTTTGAATCGGAAGTGCATAACGCTAAAGATTTAACGTACCTGTATTACGTCAGATGAATGAAAGTCGTAAGCAGTTGTTTACTTGTGACATGCAAAAAGTGTGAGACGTATTAGTACTTTTTGTCACGTCTTTAAACTTTTTGCACGTCACAAGTAAACAAATGCTTACGAATTTCTTTCATATATATAGAATACCTCTGGTAGATAACAAACGAAAAAGATTACAAAAATCAGGTAATGTTAAATGTAGGCTACCGTAATAACAACCAAATATAACAAGAAAACTTCCGTATCCCTTCTACCCCACAGTAAGTAGGCCTATTAAAAACTGTCTTCAAGAGTACCTACAATTATTGACTACGAATAATGTTTCAGCAACCACGACAACTGCGGAAAACGTGCTTACAACTTGCCTACGTCAACAGTCAGGCAATAACACTGAAACCAAAATAATGCCTAGCGTTCTGATTCGGAACGAAATAAAGTTTGACGCTATAAAGTCGAATGAGCATGGCACTACAATTAAAGGAACTTTCCGTTTCCAGCAAGGACTGTCAGATGTTGGCTTCAGAAAAGCTTCTGATGCCACCAGTATGCACGCAAACGCTAATTACGTACTAAAAACGATATACAACTATATCGAACATTCATGCACAACGCATAACAAGTCTATCAGTAATTCAGATACCTCTTAATCGTTTCCAAAAGTCCTCTGAACTTCAACTCAAAAGCACGGCCAACATAGGAAGCGCGAGAGACGTTTGGCAGAAAAATGGCACCAAAGCCAATCAACCAACCACGGGCAACTTCACCTATTGCCTCTCTCTCTGTATACAGGCTCTCTACGGTGAGCAGCGGTCGCAATGTTTTGGCTCGTCAGTGTATATCGATTAAATGGAAAAAAATGTCCATGCGTGGACAGCTGACAACCACTGGCTTCCTGCCATACTACTAGCCACATAGGTAGAATCACGTAAAGTTGTACGGCAGAATACCATTGTTATGGCTATTCATGCATGGACGTACTTTATCAGGAATATAAATATGTTACTGGTTTCCCAGATACATTTTCTCGTAGAAAGTGCATTCAAGAATCGATCACGTATGTTGTGTCAGTAATCAACATCAATAGACTGCAGCGTAAGAATGTCGGTAGCCTTTCAGATTGTATTGTGGCTGCGTTCCTTCGAGATCCCATTGTTCACAGCGATGGACCAATTAAACTAAATAACTACTTTATTTATTTAGTTTCTTTAATGATGTCAATATTTGCACCCATTTTTCCTGATTAGATACTTCAGTTATGTTTATCACGTAGACAGGAACAAATGTTACCCGTGTTTTGCAACCGTATATTTATTTGGTTTTAACCAGTTTGAGTTACATGTAATTGTTTGGAATATAGTCATCGGCCTATGATGAGCGTCCATGGCTCACCACTTGGACACATAGGAAGGGTGCAGGTTACGATATGTCACGCGCTCACTCTGCTTCCTATAAAACTCTCGTGTCCATTGAGCCACGTTAGTCTTGTTAACATATAACTCGGACCTTTGATATATTTTCACAATAATGCCCCGATCTGCTGGGGCTGCATGTGTGTGACTGATACTTGGTATCTCTGTGACCCGTACCAGTTCAGTAAGCGTGTGGACAATTCAATTTTTACAACTTTAACTTTACTCCTGCTACAAGGCGAATGAAGATATATGAAAAAGCTCGTGAAGCATATCATTGATTTTTATTCCATTTTACCATTACTTGAGTGTAATGTGTTGCTGTGTTGGTTCATTTTCAACTGTTTGAAAAGTCTTCAGCGTGTGGCACATGTAACGTACCGAAAACTGTGTGGAACAGAGTTTTTATAAATTACCGTTCACATCGAATGAGTTCGTCTCCTTAATATATGTCTGATTTAGACTGTTCCCTCTATTCAAGCTGGTACTTGTCCGTTTTCGAGCTGCAGTTCTCTCATTTCACCAAAGGCACGAAGAGTTGACATCCCTGACTTGCCAGATTGAGGCTTGCTTGAAGTCTCGTCCTCTCACGCCACTGTCTTGCAATCCTACTAATCCCCAAGCCCTCACCCCAGGTCATTTCCTGAGTGGAACCGCAATCACATGCATCGCTCAGCCAGATCCAGGTACAGCCAACCTGAGCTTGCTCATAAGGTGGGAACTACTGCAGCAAGGCTTCCAGATCTTTTGCCGGCGCTGGTCATCTGACTGCCTGTATCATCTGCAGCAGCGGGCCAAGTGGATGGTCCCTAGTCAGAATGTGCAACCTGGTGCATTGGTCATAGTAAGAGAAGATAACCTGCCACCCTTATGTTGGAAGCTGGCCGTCATTGAAAAGTCAACGTTGCCGTGACACTGTACTCCTTCCCCGTGTATGTCTTTTCTGGAGTGTATTCGGCCCTGAAGTCATTTTCAAAGATGACAATGCACTACCGCGTCGAAGAGCGCAGGTGGGGGAGGTGTGGAAAGACGTGTCATTGAATAGACGTGTCATTTCTGTTCGTGTCATTGCGCATTTCATTCACTTACCTTCTGCAGTACACTGTAGCTTTTCTTTCTATGTACGCTCCAAGTTTTGTCGAGTTATGTTACTTGCTAATGACAGTCGTGCCAAAGTTACTTTCATCCTTTAAGTTTAGCACATCAGTGTATTTTCGATAAGTTCCGACTCCAAACATTGGCGGCATGAGGATGCGACGCAATCAGCATATTAAAAATGAAAACCTTACGCATACCAGTAATGGTAATAAATTTTCCAGCTTTAGATCACAAATGCTGAATGAATATACTAAGTCAAGCACACTACTGCACGTGCATCCTTTCATCAGTTGTTCCCCTTTCAGTGTATTCTCACTTCAAAATTGTAGAATAACTTACAAAGAAGTTCCAGTGCAACCTACAATCTCAACAGAATGCAAAGCGTTGTAGTTTTACGAGAGCGTTCTGAAAAATAAGGCCTCGGAATTTTTTATGTGAAAACTCTTTAAGTTTTTTAAAATAAACAAACGTTATTGACATTCTACATCTTTATTCTTCATGTCTGCATATTTATTTCTCATAATAGTCACCCTAGCGAGATATTTTCACTGTAGAATGTTTGACTTTGTTGACAACCAGAAACTCGTCTTTGCTTAAACTTCACTAACGAAACGAAGTCCTCGAAGGCGTTCTTTAAGTTTTGGAACAAGATGAAAATCGGATGGGCCAAGTCAGAACTTTATAGAGGATGATGGATGACAATGAACGCAAGACGTCGGATTGTTCCACATGTGGCAGTGCTCGTGTGTCATGCAGAAGGAGGGGGTGCTCCTTGTGTGAACGACCTCTTCGAGTTCGAAACTCGATTACGGCACGCTGTTTCTCAAGCACCGACAACTTATGTTACACGCCGCCATGTTATACCCTTTAGCAGCAGAGGGCGACAAATATGCAGACATTAACAGTAAAGACGTACAATGTTAATAATGTCTGTTTTATTTAAAAAGCATTAAGAGTTCTCATATAAAAAATCCGGAGGCCTTACTTTTCAATACGCCGTCGTATAATAAAGAAAGTGGAACAGAAATTGAACACAGGAAGTGAATTGTACAAAGACTTTCATTTCAGATGGCGGTTGCTTTCCAGGTACTGTAACTGACTTAGAATTTAGAACCTTCATTTTATGCCTTATTACACGTTTCGTACTGATTCACCAACAATTGTCTCTCACTGAGCCAGTTAAGGAGGTAGAGAAATATACTGCTGTTAAGAACGTAGCAAGAAACAAAATGAGTATTGTGTACACACATTTCTGTGTACTATGACTGCGCAGCGTGTGCTACAAAGTATGAAGTGCTGTCAGAGAGAAAAAGCAGTCTGTTGTAAAACTCTAAAACATACCTTGAGCTCGAACATAATGATGTATCTCGACCAGAATGGCCAACTCCATACCAACCACTATGGATTCCGAAAACGTAGACCATCCGAAACCCAACTTCCGCTCGCATGGAATCCTGAAAAACCTGGATCAAGGCAGTCAGATGGGTGAAATATTTCTCGACCTCCGAAAAGCATTTGACTCCGTACTACACCAACGTTTATTAACAGAAGTGAGATTATATGGGTTATCAAGCAAAATTGGTGACTGGACTGAGGATGTTTTGATATGGATGACGCAGCAAGATATCTTCGATGGAGAGAAATCAACAGATGCAAAGAAGTGACTTCGAGCATGCCCCAGGGAAGTGTGTCAGGACTTTTCTGTTCATGTTGTGAGGTAATGACCTGGCGGACAACATTAACTGTAACCTCAGCCTTTTTGCAAATGATTCATTTATCTACGAGAGCTATTCGGAAAGTAAGATCACATCGGTTGCGAAATGGAAACCACAGAAAAATCAAAAATGTTTTATTTGCAACAGTTTGCCACATCTTCCCGCTATTTCTCTACGTAGTCGCCGCTCTGACTTAGACATTTGTCGTAGCATTATACCAACTTCCCTATGGCTTCATTATAGAAGGCAGCAGCCTGTGCTTTCTGCCACTGGTCTGCAGTTTGGTACCTGTGCCAAAATGTTGTCTTCACAGCCAGCAGTTCAAGTGAGCACAGATGAACATCAGAGGGAGGCAAGTCCGGGCTGTACGGTGGGTAATCAGACGCTTCCTATCGATAAACGCTGCAGGGGCGTCATCATTGCCCCTGAAGTGTGCGGCCGAGAACTGCCAGGGAGAAGGAAGTGCATGACAGGTACGTTATGTGGGGTTGCATGAAATCAGGCGAAACCTCGCAACGGGCACCCATGACTTGCGGAAGACACTATCGTTCCAAGTATCTTTGTGTTCCCACTGTCTGCTCAGAACTGAGAAGAACGGTGTGAAGCAGTCGACACAACTACTGGACAGGAATTTCGCAGCCTGCAGGATCTTACTTTCCAGATAGCACTGTCAGAAAAAAAAAACACAAAAAATTTCAAGATAGGACTTAATAAGATTCAAAGTGATTCAAAGACTGATAACTTGTTTTAAGTGTTCAGAAAGTAAATCGTGCACTCCATAAAACACATTAAAGTAGTAGCCCATGACTACAATATTAGTGACTGACTGATGAAGTGAACAGAGGCATACAAATATAAGAAGCAGTCAAATCAAAACGAGGCAAATGGAAAAAATAATAAAACTGTTTATTATTTCAAAAATAAACACCATAACTGTTAATACATTTAACCCACTGTGCGAGAAGGTGGTCAGTGCCTCTGTAGAAAAATGTCTGCTGTCGCCTAAGGAAATATGATTGTAGCCTGGCGTGCACCTCTTAGTCTGAAGCAAATTGACGCCTTTGAATGCCTTTTGTCAGGGCTCCAAAAATACGGAAATCGCATGGCGTGAAATCGGGACAGAATGGTGGATGTGTAAATGCTTCCCAGCGTAGGCGAAATGGAATCATTATGTTGCAGTATGGGCGATTGGCACGGGAAGAAGTCCTGACATGTGGTACTATACTAAGTACCCTGTGCCATGCACTTCACAGTGGTTTGCAGAGTATGTATGCAGAAGTAAATGTAGAAGCCAGAAGTAACTTTTCACAACTACGTCGAACGAGACGAAATACTTCCCAGTCTACCACAAAATATGCTGGCACAAGACAGACATGCATGGTAGGAACCTTACAAACAGTAGAACGAACTTGTTAAGGCTACCTGTCCAAACCTACTTGTTATATTTATAGAAACTTCTGAACTGAACCAGCCATCGATTTCCCTTTTACTTACATAGTGGCTTAGAAACAAGTGACTTCGAGTTGGGTGGATTGCAATTTGAACACTGACTACATCTGGCCATCCCCATCTAGGTTTTCTGACATTTCTCTCACTTCAAGCGAATGCCAGAATGGTTCATTATTTAAGGTTGTGGACGATATTCTGCTACACACTAATCCAGCCTTCCTTCACTTGTTCATATTTCCCTAGTTTGAATACACAGCCGATTTCTTCCATCAGCTGCCAGCTTCCTTCAGACCAATCAGACAGGCCAAAGAGAACAAGAGAAAATTCCGAACGTACATAAAAGCGCTAACGGGTCGAAGGCTTCTATCCATTCACTCAATGTCTGGTCTAGTGCGGCAACAGAAGACAGCAAAGCGAAAGTGCTCCCTGGCGTAGAGAAGCAGCTGAAAGAGTTGAAAAGAAATAAGTCGCAAGGTCTGCGATGAATCCCAGCTCCGTTTTACATAAAGTACTCTATGGCGTTGTACTCTTACGTAGCTTGCACATATCGTGAATCACTCGCCCTGGGCAAAGTACGAAACGACAGCAAACTAGCGCAGTAGATTCATTTGGCAGGTAAAAGAACAGACCTGTACACCAGAGACTCGTCACTAGTGCCTCAGGAAAGTGTGATAGGATCGCCCATATTCTCTCTAGACATAAACGATCTGACAGACAACGTTAGGAGTAGTGTGCAGCTGTTTGCTGATAATGCTGTGGTATATGCGTAGGTTTCGTCGCTGAGTGATTGTAGGAGGACGCAAGATTTGTTAGAAAAAATTTATAGTTGGTGTAATGAATGGCAGCTATCTCTAAAAGTAGAAAAATATGTTATGGCAAATGGACAGGAAAACAATTCCGTAATATTAGAATGCAGCATTAGTAATGTGCCGCTTGACACAGTTGCAGCTACTAAATATCTGGGAGTAATGTTGCTAAGCGACATGAAACAGGATGAGCATTCAAGGACGGTAGTAGGGGAGGGGGGGGGGGGTGGAGGGTCGACTTCATTTGGAAGAATTTTAGGAAAATTTGGTTCATTTATAAAGGAGACCACTTGCAGAAAACTAGTGCGACCCATTCTTGAGTACTGCTAGAGTGTCTGGGATTCTCACCACGTTGGACTGAGGGAAGTCATCCAAGTAATTCAGATGCAGGCTTCTAGGTTTCCTTACTGGCAGGTTCGATCAATACGCAAGTATTATGGAGGTGCTTTGTGAACTCAAATTGGAATGTCGGGAGGTAAGAAGAGGTTCTTTTCGCGAAACTCTTTTGAGGAAATTTAGAAGTCGTGCACAGAACGATTGTACTAATGGCAGTGAAGATTTCGCGTAAAGACAGTCGTTTTTCTCTTGTTCTGTTTGTGAGTGGAACAGGAAAAGAAATGACTAGGAGTTTTACAAAATACCCTCTGTCATACTCCATATGGGGGCTTGCAGAGTATGTGTGTAGATGATGGGGTAGAACAAAACTCTTTGTTCCTGTTCATATTCTACTGTGAAACAAATTTTCACCCTCATAATTACAGTGTATGTTTCATATACACTGGTACTCAGTTTTTCGTTCCACCATAGTTAAACGCTAAGGGTACATGGTTGAAAATTTTGTTGCAGTACCTGGAGCGATCAGATGAGCTGCTGATATCGCTGGAGCGCAATGACACCGAGCTGGAGCGCCGCCTGGAGCAGGCTGAGGAGGCGCTGCGCCAGCTGCACGAGGACAGCGAGGCCCTGGGTGAGCAGATACCTGCTGCGGCTGCTGCTGCTGCTGCCGCTCTGCGCTGCGCGCTCCATCCCATCACAAGCTGGGCGTCAGCCAAACATGGCTGGCTTCACTCTGTCTCATGTGTAGTGCCAACTTAGGCCTGGGTTACTTCAGTGGACATCATCACTGTCTGTACACTTTACCTGTTTTTTGCTCCTCAACAATTAATTTAAGCACTCGACTCAGGTGTCATTTGCTGAGAGCTGTGTCTCCCTTCTGATGAGGGATGAGGTGACAAAAGCAAAACAGCCAATTCTGATTTTCAGTTGGTGTCATAGCTCTTGTTCAACGTTAGTGAAACTTTTTAGATACCCAACCTGAGGTTGTTATTGTAGCCACAGTTTGTGAACACCAGCGTGCCACTGAAGTGCCAGTCATCTTTCTTCTCAGGCTAATTTTCATCTCTATACCATTCGAGCAAATTGGCTAAGGTTACTGCCTTTCCCATTCCCATACGACCCAAGAGTACTGTTTCCAAACTGGCATCTGTCTGTTACCTTATAGATGACACAAGGGCACAGATTGTCACACTAGTTCTTCATACCTGGTAATTTTGCACAACGTTACTGTTGTAACGACATATTCGACGTTATTCTTCAGTTCCTTTCAGAGTAATATTTGACCAAACAGTCCTATTGGGTAATAGTGTCCAGCACACAAAAACTGGCGTTCTGGGAATGCAGGGCCGATGTGTATCTCCACCCCCTGTCAGTCACTCTATATATATGTGGTCCGAACCTGAGGTCACACAAAAAGAGGAGACTGTGTTGGCACCTTTGGCCAGCGAAACCCAACAGGGCACCCCAGCTGCAGCAGTGTACAAGTAGGCACTCCATCCATCGTGGCCGCCATTTCGTTGTGTTTGCTTTGTGTCTTCTCTTTCATTATACACAGCACTGGTTCCCAAGCATTGCTGTAACTTCAGCCACAGTCCCAGTTGATAACATTGTTCCAGGTTCGTATTTTTTATGGTTTCTATAACAACGCTAAAATCCTGGTGCATTCATATTACACTGCATGAATCTCGGACAAATAGTGTTCTACAGCCATCGACCTGTTAGGATACTTTACTTGGGTGTGCTGTTGATATTCTCGGCAGCAATCTTCAATAGTGCACACAGCTGTCCAATATACACTCCTGGAAATGGAAAAAAGAACACATTGACACCGGTGTGTCAGACCCACCATACTTGCTCCGGACACTGCGAGAGGGCTGTACAAGCAATGATCACACGCACGGCACAGCGGACACACCAGGAACCGCGGTGTTGGCCGTCGAATGGCGCTAGCTGCGCAGCATTTGTGCACCGCCGCCGTCAGTGTCAGCCAGTTTGCCGTGGCATACGGAGCTCCATCGCAGTCTTTAACACTGGTAGCATGCCGCGACAGCGTGGACGTGAACCGTATGTGCAGTTGACGGACTTTGAGCGAGGGCGTATAGTGGGCATGCGGGAGGCCGGGTGGACGTACCGCCGAATTGCTCAACACGTGGGGCGTGAGGTCTCCACAGTACATCGATGTTGTCGCCAGTGGTCGGCGGAAGGTGCACGTGCCCGTCGACCTGCGACCGGACCGCAGCGACGCACGGGTGCACGCCAAGACCGTAGGATCCTACGCAGTGCCGTAGGGGACCGCACCGCCACTTCCCAGCAAATTAGGGACACTGTTGCTCCTGGGGTATCGGCGAGGACCATTCGCAACCGTCTCCATGAAGCTGGGCTACGGTCCCGCACACCGTTAGGCCGTCTTCCGCTCACGCCCCAACATCGTGCAGCCCGCCTCCAGTGGTGTCGCGACAGGCGTGAATGGAGGGACGAATGGAGACGTGTCGTCTTCAGCGATGAGAGTTGCTTCTGCCTTAGTGCCAATGATGGTCGTATGCGTGTTTGGCGCCGTGCAGGTGAGCGCCACAATCAGGACTGCATACGACCGAGGCACACAGGGCCAACACCCGGCATCATGGTGTGGGGAGCGATCTCCTACACTGGCCGTACACCACTGGTGATCGTCGAGGGGACACTGAATAGTGCACGGTACATCCAAACCGTCATCGAACCCATCGTTCTACCATTCCTAGACCGGCAAGGGAACTTGCTGTTCCAACAGGACAATGCACGTCCGCATGTATCCCGTGCCACCCAACGTGCTCTAGAAGGTGTAAGTCAACTACCGTGGCCAGCAAGATCTCCGGATCTGTCCCCCATTGAGCATGTTTGGGACTGGATGAAGCGTCGTCTCACGCGGTCTGCACGTCCAGCACGAACGCTGATCCAACTGAGGCGCCAGGTGGAAATGGCATGGCAAGCCGTTCCACAGGACTACATCCAGCATCTCTACGATCGTCTCCATGGGAGAATAGCAGCCTGCATTGCTGCGAAAGGTGGATATACACTGTACTAGTGCCGACATTGTGCATGCTCTGTTGCCTGTGCCTACGTGCCTGTGGTTCTGTCAGTGTGATCATGTGATGTATCTGACCCCAGGAATGTGTCAATAAAGTTTCCCCTTCCTGGGACAATGAATTCACGGTGTTCTTATTTCAATTTCCAGGAGTGTACATCTTGGCCAATATTACCTACGGCGCGCTGGTGTACGAAATAAAGGCTGTGGGTGGCTCTATCTCCGTAACTTTATCCGTTTCCTCAAATTGTGTCGTAGTGTTAGGGTGCAGAACATGCCTCATCTGGAATTCCAACTGACGGTTTTTCCGGAACACTCTTCTGAGGTGTTCCAATTCCCAGGAAAGACTGTCTGCATCTTAGAATGTGCATGTCATCTGGACTAGCGTTTTGACCAATTGACGGTGGCGACATATCTGATCGCCAAAATATTATATCCACTCGACACTATGAACTGACAGTACACCCATGGACTGTTTCATCAACATATTAAACCTCAGCTTCAGACACTTCTTGATTTCCTGAGTTATCTCTAATTTCCATATACCAGTGATATTTGCGTCTGTTAACCATCATTCACATGTGGAATATACTTTGTGTGCATCATTGCATTTAATTTAAAAATGAAAATTGGTATCGACCTTAGTTCAGTGTCCAGTACGTATGAGACATTGACTCGAAAATGGATACTAGTAAGTCGCAGCTAATTTTGATAGTTAATATGAAATCAATCACTCATCTTACAACCTTCTACTCATACAAACTCCATTACAGTCAAAATTGTTAGTGTGCTCATGGATCAGGAGTAATCATTGTTTCTGCAAGCAGGATAACTTCCTTTTTTCGGCATGCTCTTTAAAACTTCAGTAACATATTTCCACCAGAATAGTAGCCAAGTAACACTCCCTGTGGCAAATCTTCAGTACTATGATTTACATCAAGACTGGTTGAACCGTGCAAAGTCGTAGTGGCTTGAGAAAGCTGTAAATGTTTGTATTATGTCTCCACGATTTCCTCTTTGAAAATATCAGCGACACATCTGCCCAATTACGTTATATGTGGGCAGTCAAGCAGTGTGGCTTCATTTTCAACAGTTCCTTCCTCTGTAATTCCGTAAGTGCCTCGCCTCATTCATCAGAATGATCTGTTTGGTACGCTAACGGCACAAGATCATCAAACAAAAACATTTTCACACTCATTCCGCATTGCTATCATCTGATCATGGATCCAAGTGTCCTGCGTTTTATGCATGACCCACATGACGCTGCTTTTAAGAAGAAGAAGAAGAAGCACTTTCAGTCAAAATGACAACCTTATGAGAATGACAACAAAGGGACTGCTGTTGCAATCCAAAGCAAAGGCAACCTTCAGTTCTTGTTTTCTGCATTCCATCGTCTTTCTTTCTCTTGTTTTGACATCGTTTTTAAGGCAATTCATCAGTTCATGACGTTCATAAAACACTTTACACATAACTGCTTAAATGTTCTTCTGTTGCTATGTGTTTCCTTTTCTTTCACCACATCACTGTTGAAGAATCCATGCTGCAAATTTACAGTTTAATTAATTAATATTGTTGTTGTGCACTATTAGACTATAGAAAGACATAAATCACTACCTCAGTGTTTCTGCGGACCGCTCTAGTTTTATGGCGGGTCTCTTTTCACATTTCCAAGACAGTTCCAGTTTCACAATGGCAGTGAGCTCTGAGACCCGTTTCTCACATACAATCGTCATCCATTTCAATAAATTAATTGTTGTGTGCAGCAGTCACTGCATATAGTTATTTTTATCCAGCAGTCTGTAACATAACCGAGTTACAAATTCAGAAAGTCTTTTGTTTTCACGAATTTCCATATCTGTCCCACATACTGATTTACTTATAGGGAAACATAAAAGAAACACCCACAAATGATAGTCGTGTGCTACTGATCAAATTAGTTATGTATGTGTGCGTGAATTGTTCTAAGTGAAATTTATTATTCATCTCTACAGTACAAAACTGCTTATAAAGCTAATAATCTTATTAATATCACTATTGTCAACAATAAGTAAGGAAGATTTGTCTCGTTCTTTTAATTCATTCCTAATATTCTTACATGCTCCTGTCTCACCTGTTTCTTGTATCTTCCTCAGACACACTGCAGCCCACAACTACATTTCAAAACTACCCTTACCATCCACTGTAATATTAATTTTATTGGCCGGCTGGAGTGGCCATGTGGTTCTAGGCTCTACAGGCTGGAACCGAGCGACCGGTACGGTCGCAGGTTCGAATCCTGCCTCGGGCATGGATGTGTGTGATGTCCTTAGGTTAGTTAGGTTTAATGAGTTCTAAGTTCTAGGCGACTGATGACCTCAAAAGTTAAGTCGCATAGTGCTCAGAGCCATTTGAACCATTAATTTTATTAATATTACGAATGGCATTATTACTATTCATCACCCTACCTCTGTAGTTACCATAATTTGCTTGTACACTGACCTGCTTCCACACATATTTTTATTTCCACGCCTTTCTTATCAATAGCAGTAGTAGTCCTATGGTTGTATTTTAGTGTGTACTGTAACTCTCATCGTTTGATTTTTCACATCTAGAGTGTATTTTTTCTTTATTGTTTGTTTCATTTCCCGTTTTTTGTGGGGGGGGGGGGGGGCGGGGAGGCTGGCAGGCTGCTGGGTTGTTCCTCATCAGTTGTTCAGTAATATGTATAAAATGTAACACTTTTAAGAGATGGAAGTTCAAGAATTAAATATTTAGAAATCTGTGATTTTCGTGTGGTAGAATGACTAATAATGTGATAATGATCTTGGTATGTGTTCTGCCATTCTTGTTGAAGGTGATGGTGTTTTTATGTTATAAATGGTTCAGAAAATTTAGTGTCACTGGAAGTTGATTGCCAGTGGAAAAGATAAGAGGAGAGGTTCATATGTGTGTGTTATTGTAAGTGAGAAGGGACTTAGTTATTTCAGCAGTGAAATAATTGGAAGTAAGAACTTCAGACGTGTCTATGCAATATATTTGTGTCGTTTATGTGACAGAAGGGAAACGAATCGTGTCAATAAAGTATCTGAGCAGTCAAGGGTTTATTAGGGGCTAAGATATCAGACTCTGGAGGAGGGCATTGTATTGTCTAATTTTGTGTTAATTTTGGAACCTATTTTGTATACTTACATCCATTACTTATAAGACCCATGTGTTGGGTACACTATTTGTGTTGTGCCTGAGATTATTGATGTTAATAACATTTATCAATCCAGAAAGATATACCATTGGCATTCAGCATCAGCAATTAATAATAAATAAAAGACTTAGGTGCACTGCTTTCTGCAATGTAAATAGAATACATACATTACAACAGTTTTGCTCCCACAAAATATATATCTATAGATTGACTGCGGTTATCCTTTTCAAATGCTATTCTGTTACAATTAATTTCTTCCCACCTTTACTACAATAAACGAATAAGTCAATAATATCAGTAGTTCAGGATCAGTTTTCTGAGTTTTAATTATTATTTTGAGACAAACGGAACAATGGCACGTGGCTTTTTTGAGTATGCTGTAGTGCATTTCATTTCCCAGGTCATGTGTGGGGGTGGGTTGACTTTGAGAGACTCGTGATACAGCACAAAAATGGCTGCATTCCAGAGTGGCAGGTGTGTAAGTAGTGGCTGGTCTGAATATTCCCGGCTGTGGCGTGGCAGCAGCCGAGATGGGCAAGGCATTTAGAGGATATGAATATGACTGGAAGTCTTTACTTTGACAACCAAAGTACTGAGCGACCCTAGCGCAGTAGTTGAAGTGCTTCATACGAGTACCAGCAGCAAACTCGTCCAACTTATGATGATAGGTGATCCTCACCGTCTTTTTCGATGTCCAAAGTGCAACACCTGTCAAATTCCCTGACCATGGAAAATTATTAACAGTGACTTGTACTATGAGACTTTCGGTAGCCTAAGCAACTCCATCAGGAGCAAACAGTATGTGTTGCTCAGAGAGAGAGAGAGTGATTCTGCTCCATGATAACACTCCTCCCCCCCCCCCCTACAGCCCAAGGCCAGTCATGTCGCCCTGTGACTTCCATATGTCTGGACACTGGACCACTAAAGAAAAAAAGGATCTCAAAATGAAGTGCTTCAACTCGGACAGTGAACTCAAGGACATAATGGAGGGTTCCTATCACAGCAACAGGAATTCTGGAAAGAGGCAATCGTTCAGCTCATGAGACAGTGGGATAGTTGTGCTCACACCTCTCGTGATTTCTTCAGAATAAAGACTTGAGTTATACTCACAGTGTTGTTTTGTACCTTTTCTTTTGAACATCCCTCATATATTGTAAACAGTAACTGTCCTATCACTCTTCCTTGGGTTATATCTGAAATTAAGTTCGCCGGCTGAAGTGGCCGTGCAGTTCGAGGCGCTGCAGTCTGGAACCGCGGCAACGCTACGGTCGCAGGTTCGAATCCAGCCTCAGGCATGGATGTGTGTGATGTCCTTAGGTTAGTTAGGTTTAACTAGTTCTAAGTTCTAGGGGACTAATGACCTCAGAAGTAGAGTCCCATAGTGCTCAGAGCCATTTGAACCATTTGAAATTAAGTTTACATCTGTCATTATTGTTGCTATTGATCAAGGTATTGATGCTGCACTAGGATGGTGTTGCTAACCATGCTGAAAAGTAAACATCTCTTGCAAATAAGAGAAAATAATTTAGAGCTAGAAGAAAGCCAGTAAGCAGCTTTATGACGCTGGATGGAATGGAGGTTTAAAGCAAGTCAGCTAAGGGTATGTTACTAAGAAATGGAAGGTCCATTATGTATTGATAAGGAAGAACAGACAGGGCATAGAAGGGTATGTATGGTGTGATACCAAGTAATGGTGCTGTAGGGTCCTTGAATCGCTGATTAGTGTTTCAGATGATATGAAGTGTCATTGCATTTTTTGTTGATGTGTTAACAAAGTGATCTTACAGGTGTTCCAGGGAGGGAAGGAGGTGAAGCAGGTGGCTGACTTCATATGAAATGGTGGTTGATGTGACATGATATTGTGTTGTATATGTGTATGGGTGTAGCAAAATACGGCATATTTCCCATTAACAGAATAAGTAAGACACAAAATCCGTCTCAGACAGAGTAGGATTAGCCATACTTTTAGTTGCTGGGTCACGTGACACCTGACAAGTTTTGCTGAGTGCTAGACTGCTCTATCCCTTGTAGCATTCTCTAAATGGCACCTGTGCTGGACAATCAAAAGTCCTGTTGCAGTCTGACATCACAGTCTGGAAGGCACGACCTCACACGAAGTGGGGCCACACTAGGGAGGTACACCACTGGATCCCACCCTGAAACTGCCTTTCATTTATTGCAAACGATTCCACACGGTTCCAAAGAAATCAATATTGCTTCAGCTGCTCTACATTATACAGAAGAGACATTTCCATATGCTGAGAATTCTCCCAGTTAATCTGT
Organism: Schistocerca americana; assembly: GCF_021461395.2. Taxonomy (NCBI): domain Eukaryota; kingdom Metazoa; phylum Arthropoda; class Insecta; order Orthoptera; family Acrididae; genus Schistocerca; species Schistocerca americana. The sequence goes on along the minus strand of NC_060122.1, from coordinate 820,250,065 downwards.
ACTTGGAATGGACGTTTTTCCACGATACAACTGGCACCAGACCTTACACTGCATGAGTGCTACAGCGTTGCGAGCTAGCTTCGTGCTGTTCCTGCTAGCCGAAAATCGGGTGTACTACGTAGTAAACTTATAGCGAATCTTTCTCTGTGTGAGACGGACACCGCCATGTAACATAAGCAAAGAGAGGGCGCGCGTCTGTCGTGGCAGGTGAGGTGGAGCGGGAGTGCGTGCGCGAGGGCGAGCGGCTGTCGGACCTGCTGGTGATGCCCGTGAAGGACGCGCTGGGCCGCCACCTGGCGGTGGAGCGCGCGGCCGACACGGCGCGCGCGCAGCGGCTGCTGCAGCAGGTGTGCGCGCGCGCGGCCGCGCTGCGCGAGCGCGTGGCGCGCCACCGCCTGCTGCTGCGCCAGGCGGCGCTCGTGCGCTGCTACGAGGCGGACGCGGCGCAGGCGGCGGCCTGGCTGCGCCAGCTGGGAGCCGCCATGCGCGACCAGGTCGGCTGCTCCGTCGCCGAGATCCAGCGCCAGAAGGAGCAGCACCAGGACTTCCAGCACACCGCCAAGGTACTCTGCCAGCGCCCAGCGGGCACTGGAGGCAGCTTGTGAGGGCAGCGTATGACCTATTCACAGGCCGACTAATTGGTCACCTCCCCCTGCGAAGCTAGTCTGCCCAATCACCTCTGTGGTGTACGATTTCATAGCAGTCGGGTCAAGGATCTTGGTGTGTCGGCTCCACCAACACACCTATACCCGCTAGCCCCGACCTCTACCTGCCACCTCACACTCAGTCCTTCTCCATTCTATTTTGGCACAGTGAAAAATGCCACATGACTGAGTGCAGATGGGGTTTGGCATCAGCCACCCATTCATAGGCCTACCTCTTTGGTCACCTCCCCCCTGCGAAGGTGGTCTGCCCCGTCATATTCACCTTCATGATGCATTATTTCATAGCAGTCGGATCAAGGATCCTGCTGTGTCGGCTCCACCAACGCACCAATATCCGCTAGCCCCAACCTCTACCTGCCACCTCACACTCCGTCCTTGTCCCTTCTATTTTGGCACAGCGAAATCTGCCACGTGACTGACTGCAGATAGGGTTTGGCATGCAGTCACAGCGAGTCCAAACACTGTCAGATGGGCCATCGACCCACTCGACAAGGGGTCCCCCAGTCTTGTCTGCGTGTGAACGGGCAGAGCTAGAAGTCAATAAACACTGAAACACTGGACACTATACTGGCAGGTCCACAGACTCCTGGAACTTCTTGGCAAATCAAGGGCCGTTTCTGAAACAATATTCATCAAATGGCAAGTTGAATACCTTCTCTGGACATCATTAACATCAAAACTCTGATGGACTGCTTGTATGAAAACGATATGGCTATGAAACTTTTGTCACATAACAATCGTGGCTGTGTTTATCTCTCCTAAACATTCTAAAATTTTTACGCATTGTACTTTTACACCCTATTCAGACCCTGAAAAACCATCCGGAAATTTCCGAAGTAAACGTGTCACACAATTGATTTAAGAATTATAATAGCAACGTCATTATTTACACAATATGACATCGGAGTACGCAGTCACAGTTACCAGTATTTCACTAATCACTGCGACTGTGAACATTGGCCTCCAAACTATGGCTACAAAACTGTAGAAATCACAGGAATGGTTTTCCTTTCAGTGGTTTGGGAAATCAGTTTTTTTACTCTTGCTGTGTGTCTTTCCCCTTCTGCCTTCCCATACTCAACGTCCTGTGGTTTTCTGGTTCTTCCTACACACTCAGAAACCGTGTTGACATTTTTGTTGATAACAGGCTCGATCAGCCTGTGAATGTGCATGTTTTCGTGGCTGGTATATTCTTGGTATGGCTGCAAGCCCATCCACATGAGCAGGCCTTCATACTTCCACCTGAAAATTTTCCTACCTTAAATGTAGCCAGTAAATTCCTAATTTCCTCGCCATTTTTAGAAAATATTAGTGTTCTTGCTCCCTGGTTTTCAGAAAGTTGGCTGTGAAATTTGGAAGTTAATGTACGTGAAAATACAAAAGCTTCCAATAAAATTTTTGAAGGTGATGATCCACATGCTCTACTAACAGAGATATCAAGGCGCAACTCACGTCCCGCCCTCACGGCTTTACAGCCAGTATGGTTCTGGGGCACAGTTTCCATATGCAGTTGTAATCTGGCATGTCATTTTGAATCAGCACACAGTCGACTGTGAAATCAAGATTCATTCTCGGAAGTAGAATTTGACCAGCAGTATACTTACCTACTACTATGCTAGCTCTCTGCATTTATCGACTGTGGAGCTCATATTCCGAACTCGTAGTCTGTCCCTTGTAGATGCAGTCTTGATCCTTTTTCATCAATTCATGTCCAAGTATAGCAATAATGGGTCTTTTACAACTTCACTCTCCCATTGCTTCCTTGGTCCGCTGAACAAATGTGTTGGGTCTTCCTGTGCCCACATCTTTGGCTTAAAGATGGTACATTTTGCAAGCAATATGGCCTGTTCATGGTACGTTTTCCGCCACCATGTGATGTAAAATGTTAAGTTTTCACATAATTTCTTGTAATGCTCAGTGTCTTCTTTACCAGACATATGTTTCTTCAGCAAAAATGTTTGGCCAAACGTAGTAGTTGCTTGTGACCAGCCTTTGTGCCTCATAAGTTCTCCTTTTCCTGTAGGGTCGTTGGAACTATTATATGTCATTTCTTTAGTGTTACTGCACGCAGAACAGCAGATCCTATCCTGGTTCACACCAGAGTATGTTTGTTTTGGATGTTAACAACCTATGGTTTTACCTGCAGTTTTATGTTGTTTGTTTGCTCATTTGATGTATATATCTCAAGTCCTCTCCCCCCCCCCCCCCCCAATCCCAGTCCCAAACGGTCCGGCTGCAGTGCGACACTGTGAGGGACTCCTCTGGAAAGCACCCCGATTACCAGCTGAGCTTTGGCAGCACTGTTGGCTGCGCTCTTACTGTTCCCGCCGTCTCAACCTGAAACTCTGCCAGTGTTGTGATGTCATCTAATCAAGGAAAAATATAACTACTCTCCTTGATATCGTCACTTTTTTCAAGTACCTTTCCCGAGTACAACGTTAAACAACATCAGTCACTTTTTTGGAAAGCCCACCCTTTATTTAGTTTACCATCGGATGTCGCAAGAGACTATAGCCCTAGTATTATTGCCTGAAATTTTACCCTTTTATGGCAAATCTGACCATATGTAAGTAAATGCATCCGACTGGGATGATTTAAGTTGCAGGGCAGTAGACAGTAGTAAACCAAGACAAACTGAAATTAGAATCCTCACTGCAGACTTCGTGCCTATACTAACCACGTATGTCGGTAAACTGCGTCTTTGAGATGCAATTTGGGCAATGCAAATGTTTTTGCCATCTGTGGACTACATTACTGAATAATTAAAAAAGCCCCGAGCTAGTGTGGCAACAGAAATTATCTCTATGCCTCCATCTCTGCAGGCACATGTCTCAAAGTTTCATAGAAACGCAAGCTTACCCATGTAGCTGAAATTCCTATTAAATATTTTTCCAATCATTACTTAAGGCAGATTGCGTCACCCTAGCTCTGAATACAATTAAAATGAATAGGATACGTTTTGAGAAACTGTTCTTGAGTCAATCATGTGGAGGTATGTAACACGTGGAACGATTCACTAAAGACGAGGAAGGATGATAATAAATTCGTAATATTACACCTACACCAGACGTAATATAATAAGCAATATTCATGTACAAGATAACATGTTTCATGTGCAGATACAGTTCCATGGACCATGTGGCTTTATATTCCCACTATGTACATTACACAAAAGAAAATCACTGCATATTGTCATTTATTCCTGAAACATTGTCTTACGAGTGGAAGACTATTGTGATAAGTCATTTGAAGCTTTAGATGATTGAATAAAAATGAATGTTCTACACAAGTTGTAAGAGCAAACATTCATCAAGCCAAATATGTCATGGACAGAAATCTGATCTGATCTGATCTAAAAGCCCACGTAATGTACAATCACGCAAATGTGGTGCAAATGCGCAAAGCCAGGAACGATCCCACAATAATCCCGAACGAAGTGGGGCGAATGTGCACATTTGACTATCACAAGGCATAGCGTCTGCAGTACGAGTAAAATCGGGACGTCCAGTCTTGACAGCAGCAGGAAGGAACAATTCTGACACCTTGCGTTCTTACTGGCCGGCGCTAGTCGATCGTCACGTGACAGATTTTCCACCCAGAGAAGTATTGCTCTTGCAGCTCTTTGGGTCTTACCAGTGATTCATAGTGCATACGAATGCGGAACCTGAAATGTATTTTGCTATAGCAGGCGCCTTTCAAAGTGGATATGATTTCCATTGTTCTGATGTTTCCTCCTCTGTACACATCGAACGGACGAGGATGTACAATTATTCCTATAACCTTTGTAGTCCCACCTCGAACGTAGTTTTAGTAATTCTGTCCTTCCGTGGAGTTTCTATATTTTCAAACATTCTGGTTACTGGTCTCACCCTTCTCAAAGACTTTAACACCATGCCTATTTTCCGTGCCGCAAATAGAGAAAATCGTTTCGTGCCTAGTATTCCGCCCTCACTCTGGTGAGCCTTTATCACCCATCCATAGTCAGCGGCTATCTCCTGCATCCATTCGCTATCAGGTTTACGTTCTGAAACATTCGGGTGTTACCGTCCTTCTCATTAGGTTCTACTATAGCCTATTTCATAACCATCAAGGCCTTCCTCTTCTCGGTCCATAATAGCCTGGATGTACGTTCGCTCCTCTTCATTCTCGAATGCTTCCCTTTCACGCTCACACTATCTTGCAAGAAAATTCCCTTGTTTTTCTTTTATCTTCCGCTGCTGGTGGCTGTTCTGGTTACAGCCATCATTGTATTCGTTATCTAATTCAAGAAGGTGAATTGTGTTCTCGGGAGACACTGCGCAAAGCGGTGCTTATCCAACAGAAGGGAGCCGATCACGTAACGCTTCCAAGGAGGTGAGCGTACGAGCTCTACCTGGAGTGATGGTAGCACAGTAGCGCTGGAGAGCTGGCCGAAAGCGCAGAAATTTCACACGAAGGGAATACGGATTTTAACGAGATTTTACATGCGTAAAAGTATCCGACAAGGGAAGCCTTTATAACGATAAAATTTTAATTGACATATCTCGCATAATATTTCAGTCTAAAGTCAATAAACAATTAAATGTGTGAATGGATTATGAAGCAGCTGACAGTGGCCAGCGTTACATGATCTGAGTGATAGTAAGTCGACACCCCGTCCTTAAAATGGTCGCAAAATTTTGGCCATAAAGTGAAAAGTTTGTAACAAGTTTTCGTTAATTTGTGCTATGTAATGTTCAAACTTAAGTTGTGTTACTGACTGTGAAACCCAGTCCAAGTTCTTTACTGTTATTTTCTGCATACCATCTGAAAACTGCAATGAATCTAAATTCTCCGACTGTCTGCCCATAGTTATATCCCAAATGCCATAGAGCGGCTGTGCCAAGTCTGTATCACTCTGTTTCTGAAACAACCAGTCTGCCAGCTCCCATTTTGGAGAAACTTATCATGTTTAATTTCCTACACCACATTATGTCCCACTGTTCGTCCCCAGGTGTGGGGGAGGATGGGTGGAGCAGGTTTAGGTTTGGGGGGGGGGGGTGGATGATATCAGTCGTTCCTGAGATTTGATTACAGGCTTTCGGCTAATAGGAATGTCCCCCAGCTGCATTACGGACTCTGTACAATAAAAGCTCAGCAGTGCGCTCCAGTCTCGTACTTCTGAGGCAGCAGGATTATTTTCTCAGAGCTCTCTCCATCACAGCAGTCTGGCTCGCTATATCTGTAGAGTGCTCCGTGTTGCACAACACGCTTAATCTGACTCCTCCAGCAAGGCCTGTCCAGCTCTGTTAGCCCTGCGGAAACTGCCAGCATAGCCCTCTACTTCACTGAAGCACACAGATGCTTCCGTCCAGACCTGAAGAAGCGCTCGATAAGGTAGTGTCCCTGTGAGTTCTAAATTTCAGTTGTGGCCAATATTATAATGAACGTTATTGTGCAAGGGTTACTAAGCCACTGTGAAGTTGTGTTAAATGTTTTAAGACGCTCACGATAAAGATTATAGTATTCTGCTACAATTGTGATTAAGAAAGTATTTATTCAGCAATTAGAAGTTGCGCAGAAACGTTGGGTTGTTAGCTTTAGTGCTGCACAAGCAGACTGCCACATGGTACTAAGCTGCCTGACGACAATTTGATGCCAGAATCAACCACGAACTTGGAGAAGCGATGTTAACTGACGACTATTTCCTGAAGGCAACACGCTATTAACACTCACGACATTTTGCAAAGAGAGACTAGTGGCCGCCAGTGGATTGTAATGTTGCTAAACAGCAGGGCACCAGTGAGCCCTCGTACCACGTACCAAGTACCGTACTAACTCAACAATAAGACCCCACCGCACACAAGCTGCCCGCCAAAATTTCGAGGAAGAAAGAAAACAAAATATTTTGCGTGAAAATAAGCCGTACACTGATTGAGAGGAGAAAAATTACCAGAAATTTACTTGTACGAGGGGCGTTTGAAAAGTCCGTGCAAAAATAAAAACTACTTACGTATTTGGGGTAAGCCTTTTTTATTTTTCGACATAGACTCCTTTTAGACTTATACACTTCGTCCAACGCTCTTCTAATTTGTTGATCCCTCCCGAATAATAGGAATTGTCCAAGTTTGCAAAATAGTTATTAGTTTCTGCTATCACCTCCTCGTCTGAATAAAATCTTTGTCCCGCCAGCCATTTCTTCAAATTGGAGAACAGATAGTAGTCCGGGGGAGCCAAGTCTGGAGAATAGGGGGGGGGGGGGGGGGGGATGTGAAACGAGTTGGAATCCTATTTCCATTAATTTTGCGACCACAACTGCTGAGGTGTGTGCTGCTGCATTATCGGCGGCGTTTTTCTTGCAGCTCGGTTTTCAAACGGTCCAATAACGATGAATAATATGCACCTATAACAGTTTTACCCTTTTCCAGATAGTCGATGAGGATTATCTCTTGCGAATCCCAAAAGACAGTCGCCATAACCTTTCCGGCCGAAGGAATGGTCTTCGCCTTTTTTGATGCAGATTCTTCCTTGGTAACCCATTCTTTAGATTGTTGTTTGGTCTCAGGTGTATAGTAATGTATCCATGTTTCATCCACAGTGACGAAATTACGCTTAAAGCCCTGCGGATTCTTCCTAAACAACTGCAAACCATCCTTGCAACACTTCACACGATTCCATTTTTGATAAAGCGCGAACAATCGCGGAACCCATCTTGCGGATAGCTTTCTCATGTCCAAATGTTTATGCAAAATATTATGTACCCGTTCATTCGAGATAACTACAACACTAGCAATCTCATGCACTCTTCTGTCATCCATCACCATTTCATGGATTTTATCAATGATTTCTGGAGTCGTAACCTCCACAGAGTGTCGAGAACGTTCAGCATCACTTGTGCCCATACGGCCACTCCGAAAATCTTGAAACCACTTATAAAATGTTCTAATCGAAAGTGCAGAGTCACCGTAATGCTTATGAAGCTTCTCTTTAGTCTCCTCAGGCGTTTTGCCTTTCATGAAGTAATGTTTAATCACCACACGAAATTCGTTTGCGTCCATTTTTTACAATCACTCGACTTCCTTGATTCACACGAATGCCAAACACAAAGAAATAGACCAATACGGCTGAAACTTGGTGTGCGTTCTTTCCAAAGATGCTACTAACTAAACATGACCTCGATCCGCGCCGGTGGCGCCATCTCTCGGACGTTGCACGGACTTTTCAATCGTCCCTCATAATTTCTTGTACGATGTAGGTATGTACCGTAAACATTTGTTCTAACTTACGATGCCATACCTTGCCACCTAACATACTGGTACCACGTTTTGCCTCATTCACTGTCATCGCTATCAGTACCGGTGTTCACCTCATCAGTTTCACTCCCATTATTTTCTTCATTCTCTTCATGCAGTACGTCATCGTCGTTGCAATCCAACGCATTCGATAAGCAGCATTTCTGGAACTCCTCGATGATGGATTCTGACAGCATGGAGGGCCATGAAGCAAGAATACACTCGCACAGAGAGGTGACTGATGGCTTCTTGATCTTACCAGGTGGTATAAGGGCACGGTCGTCCTCCAGGAAACAGTCTGAATGCATTTTTCTGAGGTTGTTCTTGACCAGCTTATTTAAGACCACACCTAGCACCTGCAGTTTTGAAGCCATTCCTCCCTGTACTACGACAAGAATTGCCTTTTGTGCACCAGGTTTATCATTTACTTCAGCAATTAGGTAACGCATAAAAGCATCCAAATGTAGTGTGGCTCTTTTAGCAAGCAGTGCCACAGTTCTGCGATTCGAAACGGTAGATAGCTATTCCAAAAAAAAAAAAAAAAAAAAAGAAAAAAACATCAGGTACACTGTCATGCAGCCCTTTTCTTGGCAACGAATTATTAAGGACTTAGAAAAGTTATCTTTGTCACAATTTTTCTCTTCAGTGTGACACATGGGGTTACTTTCCCCACCATCGGCTGTAACAGTTAACACATCGGCTGTAACAGCTAACATCGTAGTTCTTCTTTTTTTAATTGGTGGCCCCTCTTAATGGGATATGGCTCTGAGCACTATGCGGCTTAACTTCTGAGGTCATCAGTCCCCTAGAACTTAGAACTAATTAAACCTAACTAACCTAAGGGCATCACACACATCCAGGCCCGAGGCAGGATTCGAACCTGGGACCGTAGCGGTCGCTCGGCTCCAGACTGTACGGCCTAGAACCCAGGGCCACTCCGACCGGCACTTAATGGGATACTTTTTGCCCTTTTATTTCTACTGCCGTATTTCTCGGCATGCCATAAAATACTGGCGTTTCTTCAGAACTGCGTCTGATGAAAAGAGTGTGGGTGACACGTTCGCAGCTGGATGACGTGCCGCTGCAAGTTAAGCAGTTCATCCTCGAAGTCAGCTTGCACTCTGTAGGGAGGTATTCTCCAGGAGTGAAAGCGCTATCTGCCCATAAACGACGACACCAGCCAACATTCGCACTCAACTGTCCCTGTGGCAAGTTTAAGATTTCCGTGGTCATAAGCTGAATTGTTTCATGTGAGATAGGCATCCCATCTTTCCTCTTATCTAATTCACAGGAAAGAACCTTAGTTTCAAGTTCCGGATATTTGCCACATTTCGGTTCCCTGGATAATTTTCACGTCGAAACTCCATTCTTCCATTTCTCTTCTGAAGTAACGCGACTTCGAGCATTAGATTCATCCAGTCCGTACTTTCTTCTGGCGTGTCTGTTCGTTACGGCTTTGGCATAACGCACAACCACAAGTTTAAAGCTTGCATCGTAACTGTGTCGAATCCCTTGGCTTCAAGATGCTTTTCGTTCAAAATTGTCGTTCATGTCGACATAAATCGGACTTTCCGACCAGTACCCAACTGAAACTGACTTACAAGCTAACGAAACAATGTTGGTAGACATACACAATCTAAACGCCAATAAAATACCGGTAAAGGTTTGCATTGTTATGTAAAAAATGTCTTGCTGGCAGTTTTCGGTTACATACACTAGTTGCGATATTGGAGATGAGCATAATTTCTTTGCAGCAAGGGTATGTAAAACGACAAGGTGTCAGATATAAGCCGCACCCTAACTTTTTGAGGGTGAAATTTGGGTAAAACGTGCGTCTTACCTTCGAACCAACACTTTAGTCGCGCTGTGGTGAATAAGCAGACAGCAGTGTGGCTGGTCAGAGCAGCTGACGACTGTTGAAAGTACTGGCTGACAACTGCTACCTAAGACATTTGTCGGCAAATGTGCTAGGGTGCCATTCCAATTCGAAGAAGAGTACAGTGCCATCAAAGGACGATTTCGGGCTTCATTGTTTTCGTTTAACCAGTGGCGTCTGCTTTGTAAGAGCACAAGAGCACGTGAACATCGTAACTTTTGAAACCTTGGTGATTTATTGGTTACTTTTCTTTGAAAGCTGTTAAACGTAATGTAGATGCAGTAATCCGAAATACACGGCAGTAAATCTACCGCCATGTGCTACATATTGCTCCACTACACTTGGTGAAAGTTGGCATAGGGTCGTAGGCACACCTTCACTTGTGCACATCTGCACACGCGCACCTGGCGTGACTAAATTGCCTTATGGACCAAATACACACAAATCTGATAAACAATGTGCACAGTCCACGGCGTGCACTGCTAACACTTACCACTCCATAGAGGTTCAAGTGAGTGCCACCAGGTGGCAGCACACTGCGCCAGACTTCTATCCACATTCGCCATGAATCCCGCTAGGTGGTACCACACTCGCCAGATATGCGAATTCACAGACTACCGGTATATACTAAAATTAGATCGGATATCAGTATATGTTATAGTTATACTGAGAGAAAAACATATTTTATGGGATTCTGGGCCGGCCGGAGTGGCCGAGCGGTTCTAGGCGCTACAGTCTGTAGCCGCGCGACCGCTACGGTCGCACGTTCGAATCCTGCCTCGGGCATGGATGTGTGTAATGTCCTTAGGTTAGTTAGGTTTAAGTAGTTCTAAGTTCTAGGGGACTGATGACCTCAGATATTAAGTCCCATAGTGCTCAGAGCCATTTTGGGATTCTGAATGAGATATAGTACATAAGGTTTTGGATTTTATCGTAGAGTAATCCATTTGAGGCGCTGAAAACCATAAAGCACATCATCGTCGACTGTGAAACTGTAGCATTTGTCCATCCTTCTGGCATCTGTTGGTCTTGTGGTTTATCTGTGCTGTAGGCCCACATTGTCCATATATATTTGAATATTCACGATATTTTGGCCCTTATGGCTCTCAACGCCTCATATTTATTCTAGACAAGTGAACTTGCTGGTAGGCAGTACTTCTTGAATTTAATCATATCCGCAAATGGCAGTTTGTGTTTGGAGTTTGTTGTCCACTGTACAGGAATCGGCTTTCCTGTGGAGTGTCAACATGAGCTCTGTTGAACCTGTATTAAGAGCTAACAGAAAAGAAAATTACGAGGAAAAGTTAGCTCCAAAGAAACTAGGGCATTCCAGACCAGTTTCGCTGTCTGAGAAAGTGAGGAAATCAAATACTGTGACTACAAGCGAACATTTAACAAAAAATTGTGTATAATAAGCATTAAGACGTTGTGTGGGTGCAACGCAAGAATGCCTGATGATCAGCTCAGAAGTTAATTCGTTAACTAATACGTGAATTTGGGATATTGTACATTTATACTAAAAAATAAAGAAAACACGAAAACTTTCACTTACACAAATATGCGAAACGGACAGTAGAGAAATCTTAAACATTACTTCGTTCTTGTCATAAACTGTACTTAATTATGTACAAAACAACGAAACTGTACAAAAAGAATTCTTCCTTTCTTCTTCTTCTTCTTCTTCTTCTTCTTCTTCTATCTATATCCGTATTCCTCTCCAGCTACTGCCAGGTCTGGGTGCTGCCGAGTCCTCTCCATTCAGCTGGTCCTCCCACTACTTTTCTTCCTCCACTTGCTGCCAGGTCACACCCATTTTCCACCGTGTTCTTCGACGCCCTCTAGGTCTTTAGTTCTTCCATAATTTTGGGGAGTCTCTGCCCATGCATCCTTTTAACATGCCCATACCATCTTAATCTCTTTTTTTCAATTTGTTCTCTCATATATTCTTGTTTAAGGTCCTTTCTAATCTCTACATTCCTTTCTCTGTCCATTCTTGTTTTTCCCTTAACTGCTCCGAGAAATTTCATTTCCCGTGCGTGCAGTCTGCTCGAGTCCTTTTCTGTCATTGTCCATGTTTCTCCACCATAGGTGACAATAGGGAAATAATAATTCTTATACATACGGAGTTTTGCTTTCTCTGAAACTTCCTTATTCCAAATCAGGTGTTTTATTGTTTAGTAGAAATTGCCTCCCTTCTGTAACCTCCTATTAATTTCGTTAGTTATTCTTCCATCCCTAGATATTTCACTCCCTAAATAAGTGAAACTTTCTACCACTTTGAGAGGTTCTCCATCAAGGTAATATTTCTTTTGATCTCTTTCTCTCTTCCAAATACCATTACTTCACTCTTATCTTTATTTATTTTTAATCCATACCTTTTCATTATTTCCTTCCACGCATCAAGCTGTAACTGTAGATCTACCTCTTTATCACCCCATATTACCATATCATCTGCAAAAATCATCTTTTTTTTCTTTTTCTTTTACTATATCTTTAGCTGCTATATTCATTCCCTCCACCACAACATTAAAAAGTGCAGGAAGTAGAATACTTCCTTGCTTAAGTCCTTGTCTTATTTCGAAGTATTCAGTGTTCCCCAATGGTGTTCTAATTCTACAATTGTGTCCTCAGTACATTCTCTTTATTACAATAATGTATCCATCTTCTATATCTATCTTCTTCATTTCTTCGCAGAGTCTTTCCCTGTTAACTGAGTCATATGCCTTTTCTATGTCTATAAAAATCATTATCACCCTTTTGTTATACTCCCAACTGCTTTCCATCAGTTGACAGATAGAAAATATCAAGTCGATCGTGCTTCTTGCTTTCCTGTACCCATGCTGTTCTTCACTCAGCTCCTTTTCTATCTTTCCACTAATTCGATTTAGTAAAATTCTTTCAAAAATCTTGCCTGTATGACTCTTACTATTATTAAACTTCCTAGCAGATTAAAACTGGGTGCCGGACCGAGACTCGAACTCGGGACCTTTGCCTTTCGTGGGCAAGTGCTCTACCAACTGAGCTACCCAAGCACGACTCACGCCCCGTCCTCACAGCTTTACTTCTACCAGTACCTCGTCTGCTACCTTCGAAACTTTACAGAAGCTCTCCTGCGAACCTTGCAGAACTAGCACTCCTGAAAGAAAGGATACTGCGGAGACATGGCTTTGCCACAGCCTGAGGGGTGTTTCCAGAATGAGATTTTCACTCTGCACTGATATGAAACTTCCTGGCAGATTAAAACTGTGTGCCGGACCGAGACTCGAACTCGGGACCTTTGCCTTTCGCGGGCAAGTAATCTAGAGCAAGTGCTGTAGAGCACTTGCCCGCGAAGCTGTGAAATCGCTTCAATCATTTGTAATAACCCTGTATTCACATCATCGCCGAACATCCCGTCTCGAAAAATTACTAAGTGATTAAGACTTCACTGATAACAGGTATTTTCGACGCACGTGCCATGCAACAGGTAGAAGCATTTCGTTAAACGCAGTGGCAGTTCGTAGATATACATTCTGGATGTTCATAAATTTTTAAATTCAGATAAATATGAAGTGCGAAATTAATAGCACCTGCTGTATAACACTTATGCTCATCAACATATTTATACAACTTCAGCCGCTCTCAATAATAATAACAATAATAATAATAAGCAGAATGAGATTTTCACTCTGCAGCGGAGTGTGCGCTGATATGTGCGATTTCACAGCTCTACAATAACTTTATTATTTGAGATATTTTCACAATGCTTTGCACACACACACAAACCCTCAAAAAGCTTTTTTTAGGTATTCACAAATGTTCAATATGTGCCCCTTTAGTGATTCGGCAGACATCAAGCCGATAATCAAGTTCCTTCCACAGTCGGCGCAACATGTCCCCATCAATGAGTTCGAAAGCATCGTTGATGCGAGCTCGCAGTTCTGGCACATTTCTTGGTAGAGGAGGTTTAAACACTGAATCTTTCACATAACCCCACAGAAAGAAATCACATGGGGTTAAGTCGGGAGAGCGTGGAGGCCATGACATGAATTGCTGATCATGATCTCCACCACGACCGATCAATCGGTTTTCCAATCTCTTGTTTAGGAAATGCCGAACATCATGATGGAAGTGCGGTGGAGCACCATCCTGTTTTGAAAGATGAAGTCGGCGCTGTCGGTCTCCAGTTGTGGCATGAGCCAATTTTCCAGCATGTCCAGATACACGTGTCCTGTAACGTTTTTTTCGCAGAAGAAAAAGGGGCCATAAAATTTAAACCGTGAGATTGCACAAAACATGTTAACTTTTGGTGAATTGCGAATTTGCTGCACGAATGCGTGAGGATTCTCTACCGCCCAGATTCGCACATTGTGTCTGTTCACTTCACCATTAAGAAAAAATGTTGCTTCATCACTGAAAACAAGTTTCGCACTGAACGCATCCTCTTCCATGAGCTGTTGCAACAGCGCCGAAAATTCAAAGCGTTTGACTTTGTCATCGGGTGTCAGGGCTTGTAGCAATTGTAAACGGTAAGGCTTCTGCTTTAGCCTTTTCCGTAAGATTTTCCAAACCGTCGGCTGTGGTACGTTTAGCTCCCTGCTTGCTTTATTCGTCGACTTCCGCGGGCTACGCGTGAAACTTGCCCTCACGCGTTGAACCGTTTCTTCGCTCACTGCAGGCCGACCCGTTGATTTCCCCTTACAGAGGCATCCAGAAGCTTTAAACTGCCCATACCATCGCCGAATGGAGTTAGCAGTTGGTGGATCTTTGTTGAACTTCGTCCTGAAGTGTCGTTGCACTGTTATGACAGACTGATGTGAGTGCATTTCAAGCACGACATACGCTTTCTCGGCTCCTGTCGCCATTTTGTCTCACTGCTCCCTCGAGCGCTCTGGCGGCAGAAACCTGAAGTGCGGCTTCAGCCGAACAAAACTTTATGACTTTTTCTACGTATCTGTAGTGTGTCGTGACCATATGTCAATGAATGGAGCTACAGTGAATTTATGAAATCGCTTCAATTATTTGTAATAGCCCTGTTTTGTTACGCAATGGCTGGGTGGTGGGGGCTCTTTCGTCCTGGGTGCAGTGAGAGGCTAGCAGTCTGCGCTTGTCTGTCCCGCAGGGCTCGTACGAGTACGGCCGGCAGCTGGTGCAGGCGGCGTTGGCGCTGCGCCAGTGCTGCCGCCTGGCGACGGCGCCCAACGAGCAGCTGAGCGCCGCGCTGGACGCGGCGTGGCGCCGGCTCGACGCCGCCGCCCAGGAGCACGTGACGCGCCTGCGCGTCTCCGCCGTCTTCCACCGCAGCGTCGACCAGGTGCGGCTCTGGCGCCGGGCGAGCGTATAGTCACTCCTAACAGAGAAACCAGCCGTTACAGGCACCACCGTACTCCAGTACCATGAGGTGAAGAAAGTCACGTGATACCACCTGATATCGTGCCGGGCCTCCTTTTGCCTGGCGTAGTACAGCAACACGGCAACGAGTCGGAAGTCCCCTGCAAAAATATTAGCCAAGCTGCCTCTATTGCCGTCCATAATTGTAAAACTATTACCACTCCAGGATTTTGTGTAACTCCTTGGTACACAAAACGGGTTAGAACACTGTTGCAGAAACAACGGAACAAACATGCCAAATTTAAACAGATCCAAAATCCCCAAGATTGGCGATCCTTTACAGAAGCTCGAAACTTAGCACGGACTTCAATGCCAGATGCCTATAACACTTTCCACAACTAAACTTCCTCTCAAAAGCTGGCAGAAAATGCAAAGAGATTCTGGTCGTATGTGAAGTACACTACTGGACATTAAAATTGCAACACCGCGAGGATGACGTGCTACAGAATCTACATTAAACCGACAGAAAGAAGATGCTGTGATATGCAAATGATTAGCTTTTCAGAGCATTCACACAAGGTTGGCGCCGGTGGTGACACCTACAACGTACTGACATGAGCAAAGTTTCCAACCGATTTCTCATACACAAACAGCAGTCGACCGGCGTTGCCTGGTGAAACGTTGTTGTGATGCCTCGTGTAAGGAGGAGAAATGCGTACCATCACGTTTCCGATTTTGATAAAGGTCGGATTGCAGCCTATCGCGATTGCGCTTTATCGTATCGCGACATTGCTGCTCGCGTTGGTCGAGATCCAATGACTGTCAGCAGAATATGGAATCGGTGGCTTCGGGAGGGTAATACGGAACGCCGTGCTGGATCCCAACGGCCTCGTATCACTAGCAGTCGAGATGACAGGCATCTTATCCGCATGGCTGTAACGGATCGTGCAGCCATGTCTCGATCCATGAGTCAACAGATGGGAACGTCTGCAAGACGACAACCATCTGCACGAACAGTTCGACGACGTTTGCAGCAGCATGGACCATCAGCTCGGAGACCATAGCTGCGGTTACCCTTGACGCTGCATCACAGACAGGAGCACCTGCGATGGTGTACTCAACGACGAACCTGGGTGCACGAATGGCAAAACGTCATTTTTTTGGATGAATCCAGGTTTGTTTACAGCATCATGATGGTCGCGTCCGTGTTTGGCGATGTCGCGGTGAACGCACATTGGAAGCGCGTATTCGTCATCGCTATACTGGCGTATCATCCGGCGTGATGGTACAGGGTGCCATTGGTTACACGTCTCGGTCACCTCTTGTTCACATTGACGGCACTTTGAACAGTGGAGGTTACATTTCAGATGTGTTACGACCCGTGGCTCTACCCTTCATTCGATCCAAGCGGATCCCTACACTTCAGCAGGATAATGCACAACCGCATGTTGCACGTCCTGTGCTGGCCTTTCTGGATACAGAAAATGTTCAACTGCTGCCCTGGCCAGCACATTCTCCATATCTCTCACCAATTGAAAATGTCTGGTCAATGGTGGCCGAGCAACTGGATCGTCAGAATACGCCAGTCACTACTCTTGATGAACTGTGGTGTCGTGCTGAAGCTGCATGGGCAGCTGTACCTCTACACGGCATCCAAGCTCTGTTTAACTCACTTCGCAGGCGTATCAAGGCCGTTATTACGGCCAGAGGTGGTTGTTCGGGGTACTGATTTCTCAGGATCTATGCACCTTAATTGCGTGAAAATGTAGTCACATGTCAGTTCTAGTATAATATATTTGTCCAATGAATACCCGTTTAACATCTGCAGTTATCCTTGGTGTAGCAATTTTAATGGCCAGTAGTGTATGTTAGCGGCAAGAAACAATCAATGCCTTCTCTGCGCGATAGCAATCGACATACTATAGAAGACAGTGCTGCCAAAGCAGAGTTACTAAACACAGCCTTCCAAAATGCCTTCACGAAAGAACACGAAGTAAACATTCCAGAATTCGAATCGAGAACAGTTGACAACATGAGTAACGTAGAAGTAAATATCCTCGGAGTAGTGAAGCAACTTAAATCACTTAATAAAAGCAAGTCTTCTGGTCCAGACTGTATACCAATTAGGTTCCTTTCGGAGTATGCTGATGCACTAGCTCCATCCTTAACAATCATATACAACCGTTCGCTCGACGAAAGATCCGAACCGAAAGACAGGGAAATTGCACAGGTCACACCAATATTCAACAAAGGTAGTAGGAGTAATCCACTAAATTACAAGCCCATATCGTTAACCTCGATATGTAGCAGGATTTTAGAACATATATTGTGTTCGAACATTATGAATTACCACAAAGTAAACGGTCTATTGACACACAGTCAACAGGGGTTTAGAAAACAATGTTCCTGTGAAACACAACTAGCTCTTTATCCACATGAAGTGTTGAGTGCTATTGAAAAGAGATTTCAGATCGATTCCGTATTTCTGGATTTCCGGAACGCTTTTGACACTGTACCACACAAGCGCCTCGTAGTGAAATTGGGTGCTTATGAAATGTCGTCTCAATTATGTGACTGGATTTGCGATTTCCTGTCAGAGAGGTCACAGTTCGTAATAATTGATGGAAAGTAATCGAGTAAAACAGAAGTGATTTCTGGCGTTCCCCAAGGTAGTGTTATAGGCCCTCTGCTGTTCCTTATCTATATAAACATTTTTTGAGACAATCTGAGCAACCGTCTTCGGTTGTTTGCAGATGACGCTGTCGTTTATCGCCTAACAAATTCATCAGAAGATCAAAACAAACTACAAAACGATTTAGAAAAGATATATGAATGGTGCGAAAAGTGGCAGTCGACCCTAAATAATCCACATCACTGCTAAAAGGAACTCGTTAAACTTCGGTTACACGATAAATCAGTCTAATCTAAAAGCCGTTAATTCAACTAAATACCTAGGCATTACAGTTACGAACAACTTAAATTGGAAGGAACACACAGAAAATGTTGTGGGGAAGGCTAACCAAAGACTGCGTTTTATTGGCAGAAAATGTATCTACTAAGGAGACTGCTTACATTACGGTTGTCCGTCCTCTTTTACAATACTGCTACGTATCTGGGATCCTCACCACATAGGACTGACAGAGTACATCGAAAAATTTCAAAGAAAGGCAGCACGTTTTGTATTAGCGCGAAATATGGGAGAGAGTGCCACAGAAACGGTACAAGATGTGGGCTGGAAATCATTGAAAGAAAGGCGTTTTTCGTTCTCACGAAATTCCAATCACCAACTTTCTCCTCCGAATGCGAAAGTATTTTGTTGACACCGACCTACATAGGGCGGAACGATCACCACGATAAAATAAGGGAAAGCTGAGCTCGTACGGAAAGATATAGGTGTTCATTCTTTCCGCGCGCTATACGAGATTGGCATAATAGAGAATTGTGAAGGTGGTTCGATGAACCTTCTCCCAGGCACTTGAATGTGATTTGCTGAATATCCATGTAGATGTAGATGTAGATGTAGATGTCCTCTCGATTATGTGTCATTAATGTTCGGATGATCTGGGTGGCCAAATCATTGACTTGAACTGTCCAGAAAGTTCTTCAAAGCAATCGCAAACAGCTATGGCTCAGTAACATAGCACAATGTCGTCTATAAAATTCCATCGTCATTTGCCTGCAAATGGTCTCCAAGTAGGCGAACATAACTGTTTCCAGTCAATTGTCGGTACGGTTGGACCAAGCGGACCCAGTTGATTCGATTATGGTACCACGACCAGCTTACACAGTGCCTTGTTGACAGATTTGGTCCATGGCTTCGAGGGCTTGCGCCATACTCGAACAGCACCATCAGCTCTTACCATCTGAAATCGGAACTCATCTGACCAGTACTCCAGGGTCCAACAGATAGGATGACAAGCCCAGGAAAGGTGCTGCAGGTGATGTCATGCTGTTAGCAAAGGCACTCGTGTCGGTGGGCTGATGCCACATCCCATTAACAGCAAATTTCGTCGCATCGTCCTAACAGACACGTTAGTCGTTTGTCCCACACTGATTTCTGCGGTTATTTCACGCACTGTTGCTTCTCTGTTAGAACTGACAATTCCACGCCAACGCCACTACTCTCGGTCGTTAAATGGAGGCCGTCGGTCACTGTGTAGTCCATTCTGTGAGGTAATGCCTGAAGTGTGGTGCTCTCGGCAGACTCTTGAAACTGTGGATCTCGAAATTGAATGTCCCATGCGTCTACCTCCAACTACCATTCCACGTTCAAAGTCCGTTAATTCTCATCGTGAAGCCATAATGAAGCGGAATACCTTTTCATATGAATCACCTCAGCAAAAATGACGGCTCCGCCAACGAACTTCCCTTTTATACACACATCAGAAAAAGTTTTGCATCACCCCATTTCCCAGAACCCAAGAAGATAGACCTTGACTGTGGATACTGTATCACGGACACGATCCCTTTGACTGTTCAGAGATATCTCTAAACCCGGCCAAAGATGTAAACAACCATGCATGAGCAGCGCCTGTTAGACGGAGAGTATCCGACAGCCGATCAGTTCCAGTCATTCCACAAGGAAGGAGGTACACGGCTCGTGTTCTGTGTAGTTCAACCACTAGATGGTCAATACCGCCGTTCGATCGCGTCCGCATTGTTACTTTGTGCCAGGAAGGGCTCTCAACAAGGGGAGAGTCCACGCGTCTCGGAGTGATCCGAAGCGATGTTGTTCGGACATGCAGGAGATACAGAGAGATAGGAATTGTCGATGACATGCCCCCCTCAGGCAGCCCAAGAGCTACTGCTGCATTAGATGACCGCTACCTACGGATTATGGCTCGGAGGAACCATGACAGAAACGCCACCTTGTTGAATAATGCTTTTCGTGCAGCTACAGAACGACTCAAACTGTGCGCAATAGGCTGCACGATGCGCAACTTCAGTCCCGATATCCATGGCGAGATCCATCTTCGCAGCCACGACACCATGCAGCGCGGTACCGATGAGCCCAACAACATGCCGAATGGACCGCTCAGGATTGGCTTCACATTCTCTTCACCGATGAGTGTCGCATATGCCTTCGAACAGACAATCCTCAGAAACATGTATGGAGGCAACCCGTTCAGGCTGAACGCCTTAGACACACAGTCCAGCTAGTGCAACAAGGTGGAGGTTCCCTGCTGTTTTGGGGTGGCAATATGTGGGGCCGACGTAAGGCGCTGGTGGTCGTGGGAGGCACCGTAACGGCTGTATGAAACGTGAATGCCATTCTCCGACCGATAATGCAACCATATCGGTAGCGTATTGGCGAGGCATTCGTCTTCACAGACGAAAATTCGCGCCCCCATCGTGTACATCTTGCGAATGACTTCCCTCAGGATAACGACATCGCTCGACTAGAGTAGCGAGCATCTTCTCCAGACATGAACCCACCGAACATGCCTGGGATGAATTGAAAAGGGCTGATTATGGACGATGTGATCCACCAACCACTCTGACGGATCTACGACGAATCGCTGTTGAGGAGTGGGATAATCTCGACCAACAGTGCCTTGATGCACTTGTGGATAGTACACCATGACTAATGCAGGCATGCATCAATGCAAGAGGACGTGGTACTGGGTGTTAGAGGTACCGGTGTTTACAGCAATCTGGACCACCACCTCTGAAGGTCTCACTGTATGGCGGTACTACATGCAATGTATGGTTTTCATGACCAGTAAAAAGGGCGGTAACGATGTTTACGTTGATCTCTATTTCAATTTCTTGTACAGGTTTCGGAACTCTCGGAACCGAGGTGATGCAAAACTTTTTTGATGTGTGTACCTTATGTACATGATACTACTGCCATTGAAACGTCCCCTATGGAAAATTATAAATTGCTGTGCTGATAAACCTCTTACGTTATTTGATTTTCAAACAGCTGAGCAGAACTGAACGTACTCAGACATTTCTCTCTTTACTTATTCTGATCAACAGTAAACTGACACACAATATTTTTTTAGCGCAATGCAATCTGACTTTCAGTAATCCCTGACTTACAATAACCTATACCTTTCATGAATCACTTACCTCACAAAAATCTTCGTTACTCGAACTACTACAATACAGCGTGCGCCAATACTGCCAGCTAAATAAAAGATTCTAACTACTGAAGGCACTAACTACTGGCTGGTTCAAATGGCTCTGAGCACTATGGAACTTAACATCTATGGTCATCAGTCCCCTAGAACTTAGAACTACTTAAACCTAACTAACCTAAGGACATCACACAACATCCAACCATCACGAGGCAGAGAAAATCCCTGACCCCGCCAGGAATCGAACCCGGGAACCCGGGCGTGGGAAGCGAGAACGCTACCGCACGACCACGAGATGTGGGCGCACTAACTACTGATAGGCATAGTTACCAAAAGAAAGATTTTGATAGAGAACAAACAAAGTATTTACCTTAATAACGTTAAAAAGTCATATTCATGATATCCGGTATTACAAATTTACTCTTTCTGATGGACATAGTTCAAGATCGTCCGCTCTCAAAACTCTGGCATCTCTCTCCCCACATCCACCATTGTTGGCGGCTCACCTCCAACTGCGCAACACTACGCGCTGTTCACATCAAACTGCCCAACACTACAATAGCGAATATTCCAACAATGCCAACCAGCCACGGACTGCACGCAGCACAGTCAGTGATTTTCATACAGAGCGCTACGTGGCGTTACCAACATAAAAACCTAAACAGCCTACTTACACCATCTATATATGTGAATATCGCTATCCCATGAGTTCTGTGACCTCAATGTCTGTTCTAGCGTCACACAGGTTTTATTTCATTTCAATTACCCTTCCTCGTATTCGAAGTTGTGAAATGTCAAAATCATTATAGAGAGTAAATAACGACCATTGGACAAGACCATGTGAACACTTTTTAGATTGTTTTCTGTGGATATGTCGCCAGTAAGACTGTGGTATCTTTGCTCATGTTGTGCGTCGGTTTTTCCAACTACCATTGATTCTTTCCACCATACATATCCCATAAAATGTTTCCAATTTTTTAACCTCGTTTTACCCTATATCTTCTCTTACACTGAGACCAGAGTTCCTTCTCACGTCCCACTTTCCTCTTCTACTGTATACCTTCACAGTGAGATCTCGTGCCGCTATTTTTATGTATTTTATTATACAGGGTGAAACACCAACAAAATTTAGAGATTGTTAAGTGCTATTTTTCTCAATATTTTGGTACAAAGGGCGTGTGGTCTCCAGTCACTCGTTACAGATCAATAAATTTCCTTTTATTTATCAACTATATTCATCTTTCTTTTTATACCACACTGTTTTTTTTTTTACTTTTTTTTTTCATCAGTCTACTGAGTGGTTTGATGCGGCCCGCCACTACAGGCCACATGTCCTGTGGATACACGTTACGTGTCTTTAATGCAGTGGTTTCCATTGCCTTCTGCATCCTCATGTCGTTGATCATTGCTGATTCTTCCGCCTTTAGGGGCAATTTCCCACCCCTAGGACAAGAGAGTGCCCTGAACCTCTATCCGCTCCTCCGCCCTCTTTGACAAGGCCGTTGGCAGAATGTGGCTGACTTCTAATGCCGGAAGTCTTCGGCCGCCAATACCCGTAAAAGACTGCAAATGTCCATGGTATTTAGTATCTTGCTTGTAAACATAACCTGTCCATTCACTCCCGGCACTTGCTGTTGACAACCTATGCCCACTCTACTCTTCGACCTCGTGTTTGTTTTCCCGGGAGTTTTGCACGTTAACGCAGCAGTATATCGGTTTACTGCTGGCGGACAGGCCGATGTGCATCCCGTGTAGGGGTTCACTGAATGCAGTGGCAGAGTGACACAACGACGCTATGCTGAACTGTTCCCAGTGCAACAGCAGTTACAGCACATCGCAGTATTTTGCGTCGGTAGGTTTTGGAATTCTTCACCATTAAACCTCATTATTCCCATGTATCGCTGTTAACGTAGAGCTAACACCGTCACAAAAAGAGTTATTCTAGCAAGACAATTTCACGAGAGATGCATATTTCAATATTTTTGACTATTTTTATAAACACACATCATTCCACCTGTCGTCTGGAGCTGCGTGCAGACACCACGACTACACGAGGGGTAGACGCTGCCCGCATGGGTCTAAGCGAGAGCAGAGCTGAGCTCTTTCAACAAGGAAACGAAAACACGTGTTGTTCAGCAGTGAAATCATGTGCCCTTAATGTGTTCAATGTTTCGTTCTAACATTAATGTTTATGTATAAGATAATTCTTATTCAATAGGACATTTTGAAAGATGTTTTAAAAAATTCTAATTTGAATAGGGTAAGCTTATTAGCGTAGTGTCATAACATTTTACATAGTCTACCTGCTTGATACCGATGCATCACATTTTTGTGTCATGAAATACGTTAATTGCAGACTTTGCAAGCTGTTCAATACATTTTAGTGACTAAAGTAAACATCTGTACTGTTTAAAAATTTTACTGAAAAGTTTTTATTGAAATATATGAATAGCAAATGAATAGTTAGCAGCAGACCAACAGACGACTACCACTTGTATATAAGAACTCCCTCACGTAGAATGACTGACAGTTTTGTTTCTACAGTAGAGAGGTTGAACCCCAGCAAGTGTTTTATGGTATGACATCACTTTATCAAAGGATAAACAAAATTACTGCTGCCATTACTACTACTACTACATTTTAATTTCCATTTAATCTGCATAACTTCTGTTTTAACTTTTAAACTTATTTATCCCTGAGGATGGTAGATGCAGGCTGAAACTGATTACTGAGTTCGAAATTACTGTGATTGTGCCGAAAGATAAATCATTTTCAGAAAAGTTTCTCCTGGCGTCACGAAGGCCCTGTAACGTTGGCAAAACCAGACTGTGGATTGTAGCTTTCACTGAGCGCTGTAAGCGAACCTTAGTCGACTTAGAAAAGGGCACCCACACGTAATGATTACTGAGCCTGCTGGAAAGTGATTGCTACAGCTGGTCGCCACTATCAGTGACAACAGTAACGACGCAGTTACACCTCTTTACTCCAGCATTCTCTCATGCCATACACGATGGATCCCAAAAGAGCTGTGGGTGAGTGCGCCGCATCTGTAATGAAAGGCGCGCAAAGAAGCACTGCGACCAGTTCTGGAGCCCAGCTCCAGCGATTGGAGCCCATACAAAGTGGGAAGGACGGCATACATTGTATGATTTCAGTGGCATGCTGCTAGGACAGTAACAGATCTGCACAGCGCAACAAAAATCGAATAGCTGCACCGGGAGATTAAATTGAGAATCTTCGGAAGAAAGGCGACTTTGTTCTCATGAAATCTTACTTGCTAAATTTAGAGAATCAGAAGCTGAAGAATACTGTGAAATAATTTTGCTGCTTGCATCATATAACAGGTGGAGAAATCATGAGAATAAGATAACTGAGATTTACGGCACATGCAGAACCAATAAAGAATCAATCCAAAGCGAATGGAAAGCGACAGAAAATCACAAATATTGGTATCAAGTATGCTCCTACAACTACGGAATTTGTAGATTTAGATAAGGCTTTTGACAATGTTGCCTGGAACACCCTTAATGAAACTCTGAAGCTCTCAAGGACAGAAATACGTGGAGTGAATGTTATCTACATTATCTAGAACTTGTACAGAACACAAACTGTAGTTATATGAGTGGAATGACTTGGAAGATAAATACTGGGTGAGAAGAGAGTGAAACAGGATTGTAGCCTATCCTCAGTGTTATTGGGGCTGCATAGTTAGTTGGCTGTAAAGGAAAAAGAATAGTAATTTGGAGAGTTAAAGTTGAAGGACAAGATATAAAGTTTAAGGTTTGTCAGTGTCATAATTCTGTCAGAGATGGGAAAGGCTTTGAAGAGCAGTTGAATGGAATAGATAGCATCTTGAAAATAAATTAGAAGATGAAAATCAACAAAGGTAAAACATGGGCAATGGAATGTTGTTGGATCAAATCATGAGATGCTAGGGGCATTACATTAGGAAATGATACTTCCACAGCAAAACAACTGCTGATGGCCAAAGCAGAGAGGACTAAAATGCAGAGTGGCAGTAGCAAAAAGTGCAGTTCTGGAAAAGAAAGCTTGGAGATACTTTCTGAAGGTTCGTGTCTGGGGTGCGGCCTTGTATAGGAGGGAAATGTGGATGATAATCAGTTCAGGCAAGATGACAATAAAAGATATAACTCGGAAGAGGAGAAGTTTATGGTACGGTATGACTAAATACTACGTACAGGTTGACAGCACACGTTCTGATGCTAGAAGGAATCATGAGTTTGGTAGTGCAGGGGGATGTGAGTGGGAGAGGGCGTAAAGTTATAGAGGCAGAGCAAGGCTTGACTACAGGAAGCGGGCTCTTATGGGTGTAGGTTGCAGAGATGAAGAGACTTCGACAGGAAAGACTGTTATGGGAAGGCGCATCAGACTACGAGTAGTCTTCAGACCACAAAAATAAGATAGATGTACAAATTCATCCTCCAGCTAAAATTCCAAACAAAGAAGGTACAAGTCCTAAGGCTACAAACATCGTATTACAGGTATATTAATCTCTTTTTATTCTTAATCAGTAGTTCTGTCTGTAAGAGCAAGTCCCTCAATAAACGCTGCTTTAATAAAAAGAGGCCACCTCCGCGACATCCCTTGCAGCATATCCTACACACACGAGTCGCCAAGTCTTCTTACCACACACACCTGTGCTCCACTTACAGCACTGCGAGCAGCTGAGGGAGCTGATCGCAGAGGCGTCCGGCGCGGCGCCGGCTGCTCAGGAGGAGGCGGCGGGGGCGTGCCGGAGGGCGAGGGCGCAGCGGCTGCTGGCGGCGCGCGAGAAGCTGCTGCTGGAGGTGGGCCGCATGGTGCGGCTGGGCCGCCTGCTCAGGACCAGGCTGCGCGAGCCGCTGGCCGCCAGCGACAGGTGAGGCCTGCCTGCTGAGCCTGCAGCGGGCGACGAGGTGCTGTTTGTGCGTGGCGTGGACTCGACTAATGCCTGAAGTAGTACCGGAGCGAATTGACAACGTTAATCCTGCAGGGCAGTCCATAAATCCGTAAAGTACGAGGGGGTCGAGATCTCTTCCGAAGGCATCCCAGATATATGTATGTCTCGGGAGGTGAAGTGTTTAAACTCTGAAGATTGTTCCTGGAGCCGCCCTGTAGCAATTCTGGACGTGTGAGGTGTCGCATTACCTCCCTTTCCTGTTCCAGTCGCGTACGGTTCGCGGGAAGAACGACTGCCGGAAAGCCTCCGTGCGCGCTCGAATCCCGACAGCAAGCTACACCGCGATTCAGAGCGCCTCTCTTGCAGAGTCTGCCACTTGAGTTTGCTAAACATCTCCGTAACGCTATCACGCTTACCAAATAACCCTGTGACGAAACGCGCCGCTCTTCTCTATCTCCTCCGTCAATCCGACTTGGTACGGATCCCACACTGATGAGCAATACTCAAGTATAGGTCGAACGAGCGTCCTGTAAGCCACCTTCTGTCACGTTGAACGATTCTCTTCAGTCGTCGTTGGTCCCGTTCTTGCAGGATCTTTTTCCGGCCGCAGCGATGTCGGAGAATTGATGTTTTATCGGATTCTTATATTCGCAGTATACTCGTGAAATGGTCGTACGGGAAAATCCCCACTTCATCGCTACCTTGCAGATGCTGTGTCCCATCGCTTTAACACCGCGTCCAAACTCACTTAAATACTGATAACCTGACACTATAGCAGCGGCAAACTACCTAACAATTGCGCCAGTCACTTGTATTATATAGGCGCTGACGACAGCAGCGCCGTATTCTGCCTGTTTACACATCTCTGTAATTGAATAGGCATGCCTATACCAGTTTCCTTGGCGCTTCAGTCTAGAATGCAATAGACTCTCGTCAGCCCATGACTTGTTCGTCTCACTCATTTCTGAGTGGTTAGTCAGACGACACTAACTTTTGAGCGTAAAGTATTCATTTCTTTGTTTCGTTGTTACTGTCACGTCTCTGCCTACAGAGGCTGTGTACCATTCAGTTTCCACACAAGAAATATTCCAATGTTGCTTAACTTCCATTGCCGATGAGACTGTTTAACAGTCGCATAAAAGTCTCATTGTCTATTGTCTATTTCCATCTATCCACATGACTACTCTGCAATTCACACATAAAGTGCGTGCCATAGGGTTCATTGAACCACTTCCACACTGCTTCTCTGCCTTAACACTCTTGAACACTTAAATCTTTCCATGTGAGCTTTTTTTCTCTTATTGTATTACGATAACTATTTCACCCTACATAGCTGGGCATCAACAAAATATTCTCGCATTCGGGGGGAGGAGGTTGGACAATGAAATTTCGTGGAAAGATCTATTCACAATGAAGAATATCTTTGTTTTAATGATTGCCAACACAACTCATGTATCATATGCGTGATACTCTCTACCCTACTTCCTGATAGTAGAAAGTGTGCTCCCCTTCTTTGAACTTTTCCAATGTCCTCTTTACAAGTGCCGAACTTTTTCGGAGGCTCTGCTACAGTTTTCCTTACTCACAGTGTGGTTTCAGCTGTTTATACTGTTCTCAAGAAGTTATATTATAAGAAACTTCGCCATCAAGTTCAGCACTCTCGAAGGACGTAACTCAGTGGTGAGCGACCATTCCAGTTTTCTTCTGAATGTTGGCTACACAGTTAATACACACATTCTTTTGGCTTGCCATTCTGTTGAAAGCATCACTGCTGATTTTCGCAAATATTGCTTATGATGTTGTGTGACTGGAGAATATCTCATACTTTTGACAATGAACGTAATATGAGGAAATCAATGAGGCTCAAAGGTGGCAGCCAGTTAGATCTTGGTAACGATTGTCAAAAGCTCAAGTTTAAACTTTGATATGACATGCCTTCACAGCGTATCAATTATCTTAATGTTCAACTGTATCTTAGCAGAAGCTGTACCTTCACTTCTTTTTATTTCTTTAGTAATGGCTGATGACCACTCAAATCTTTCTCACGAAAATATACAGGGTGATTCAAAAAGAATACCACAACTTTAAAAATGTGTATTTAATGAAAGAAACATAATATAACCTTCTGTTATACATCATTACAAAGAGTATTTAAAAAGGTTTTTTTTTCACTCAAAAACAAGTTCAGAGATGTTCAATATGGCCCCCTCCATACACTCTAGCAATATCAGCCCGATACTCCAACTCGTTCCACACTCTCTGTAGCATATCAGGCGTAACAGTTTGGATAGCTGCTGTTATTTCTCGTTTCAAATCATCAATGGTGGCTGGGAGAGGTGGCCGAAACACCATATCCTTAACATACCCCCATAAGAAAAAATCGCGGGGGGTAAGATCAGGGCTTCTTGGAGGCCAGTGATGAAGTGCTCTGTCACGGGCTGCCTGGCGGCCGATCCATCGCCTCGGGTAGTTGACGTTCAGGTAGTTACGGACAGATAAGTGCCAATGTGGTGGCGCTCCATCCTGCTGAAATATGAATTGTTGTGCTTCTTGTTCGAGCTGGGGGAACAGCCAATTCTCTAACATCTCCAGATACTGTAGTCCAGTTACAGTAGCACCTTCGAAGAAAAAGGGACCAAGAACTTTATTGGCTGAAATGGCACAGAAAACGTTCACCTTAGGCGAGTCACGTTCATACTGAGTTGTTTCCCGCGGATTCTCAGTGCCCCACGCTGAACAACTGTCGTCGATTCACTTCTGCCGTACTCAATAACACAAAAAGCTTTCTGTTGAGCGGTCGCCATCTTAGCATCAACTGACGCTGACGCCTAGTCAACAGCGCCTCAAGCGAACAAATGTACAACTAAATGAAACTTTATAGCTCCCTTAATTCGCCGACAGATAGTGCTTAGCTCTGCCTTTTGTCGTTGCAGAGTTTTAAATTCCTAAAGTTGTGGTATGCTTTTTGAATCACCCTGTATTTACATTGTAAGACTCTATGTTCTTTCACCGTTAACAGGAGAATATCTGTGATGAATTCTAGAAACTCTCTTCCTCTCGTGGTAAAGGGGTGAGAAGAAGCTGATATCTGACAAGACAAACACTGATGACGGCCTCCAATAGTGCGCCAACAGATTCCCTCTCAGATCGATGTTGTTGGATAACGACCAGCTGCATAAAGCGTAGGTTGGAGAATGGCTTATACTCAGTTTGATATTGACTTCTGAGATATCACGACAGACAACCGAAGTTTATACGAATGAGTGAAAAACAAACTTATATTTGCACATAATGGCTGAGATCGCCTTTGTCCTTCAGGTGGTCTTAAAAATAAAACTTTTATCCTATAAATATTCTAATGAGGTAACCTGTTGGATTTTCGTACTGTTTAGTGCCAGGCACCTTCTTTTCTATTTGGGTTTACCGTCCTGTCTGCAACAACGGCATTACAATCTAAGCAAATTGTGCCTTGGCTCTGACAGTAATGTTAGGCTCGGGAGGCCCTTCTTAAACAGCTGAGTGATTTTATAATAGAAAGTTCGATCCTTCTCAATATGTCAGCCTAGCCCTGTCTTTCTTTCTCCCTCACTTATTCCGTTTCATTCAGTTATCTTTCATCGAGCGCCAGACAATACAGATTCCCTAAAGGATAAGATTTTATACCAAGAATGCGATTTTTACAACAAATAATAAAAGTTACACATTTCATGTGTACACAAACTTAAAACTACCCTACTTGAAATATGAACCTGTATATAATAAAGATGTTATTAGTGTTAAAACCTGATCAGACGAATTTCCTGTAACGCTCATACAGTTACACATTTATATTATTCAAATGGTTCAAATGGCTCTGAGCACTATGGGACTCAACTGCTGAGGTCATTAGTCCCCTAGAACTTAGAACTACTTTAACCTAAGGACATCACACACATCCATGCCCGAGGCAGGATTCGAACCTGCGACCGTACCAGCAGCGCGGTTCCGGACTGAAGCGCCTAGAACCGCTCAGCCACAGCGGCCGGCCAAAAACTGCTATTTATGCATGATTTTACCACTGTTGGCAACATAATTATTGCACTTAATGTTTGTAACATTTCACCTGATTACATAAACGAGTAATGAAGTTAAGCTAAATAAATTTGACAGAACAAAAATTTGTATACCACTTAATCAGTCTTGTTTGCAATTTATTCTTTTATTAACAGCGCGTTTCGCCTTCGGAAGGCATCTTCAGATTACCTAAAAAAATTTCTTTTTACAACATTTTAGAACCAGAAAACCGATCTGTGTTGTAGTGAAGCACGCATCGAATCAGATGAACCAGCAAAGACGTTTTCCTTTTACAAAAACCATAAAACGACTTTATTAAGGTCTTTGTGGGTTTTTCTGCTATACATTCTCTGGACTCCGAAATAATGTTTCTCTTTTTCCTATACGTTCTTTGCTTCTAATACTTACACACCGTCTTTGTTCACTTATTTTTTAACAGTGAGTGGTAAGAGTAAACGTGTTGTTTCATTCGATATCAATAACAGACACGGTAAACCCTAGCCTAAAACGCTAACATTTAAAATAAAAATATACTTATTCTAGTACTGCTTATTTTGTATTTAAAAGTGAAGGTGACTGCAGCATTAAAAAATTGAAGGCATTTGTCACTTTGTGGTCTCGGGTGAAACAGCGGTACGCTCGGTGCGTTTGTGGGTAAGTGCCAGGCTATAAATCTTCAGTGACGTGGTGCAGTGGTCAGCTCACAGGACACACATTCGGGAGGACGACGGTTCAGATCCCTATCCGGCCATCCAGATTCAGGTTTTCGGTGATTTTCCTAAATCGCTTAAGGCATGGATCCTTCGATCCCGACCCTTCAGTAATCCGACCTTCCGCTCTGTCTATAATGACCCGCTGTCGATGGGACGTTAAGCCGTAACCAGCCTACCTACCTAAGATTCCGCAGATATGACGATCGATCCTCAGTCAGTAACGGGATTTTTCTTCTGGCATTTTTCACTTATTTCAAGTCTACCAATGACTTGTTACTGGCATGTCTTGCAGCACACGAGGGGGAAGGGTGGGGGTGGGGGGTGGAGAGGGGCGAGAGCCTACGCTGCACTGTACGACCCTTAAAACTTGCTGGGCTAGTCATTTAAAAGCTCTCAGAGCAAGACAAGGTCATAGCACCTCCATACCTGTTTTATTGGGACTATACCTGCAAAAGAATTGTGGTGTTCAGTTCAATCAAGTGACTGACAACGGTTTTCCTCCTAAAATAAATAATGCTCCTCTAAAGTGAATGCGTTTAATATTGTGTACATGAGAAATGCACTGTAATTTTTGTAATTAGACTACCGTCTAAAGCGACGGCAGTCGGCCTGGTCCCTGCCGCTCAGTAGTGAGCGTTCCAGCTGTCTTTGTAGACGGCAGGTGGTGGGGAATGACTTAAAAACGTTTTCATTAGTGTTCCATAAATTCTTGACACGTAGTATCTGGTAAGTAATTATTATTATATGCTTTAACTATCTGCAACTACGCTTTACGAATTTTATCAAGTTACTTCCCTACTTCATAAAACACCATTAATGTGAAACCAGTAGAGGTTAGAAAAAGTTACTTGTAACAGAATAAGAAAAGTGGGTGATAATTAAAAAGGGTAGCTACCCTGGTCGATAGCGTTAGCAGGTTGCAGAGATAACGGTCGTAAGACAATGTTTTAAATATTGTTCCTACGACGTTTCGCAATACTTGGAACGGGTCGTCAACAGGTTTAAATTTCACGCCAGCAAATTAAAATTACTCTGGATGCTTTCTGTACGTTTATGTTTGAATTAAAAGCTTCTTACACAGCATAAAGTTTCTTATTCCCAATAAACTCTGAAGGTATTATTTATCGTTTGGCACATACAGCTGATTGCTGTGTACTCCATTTGAGTTCAAAAATGTTCAAATTTGTGTGATATCTTATGGGACTTAATTGCTAAGGTCATCAGTCCCTAAGCTTACACACTACTTAACGTAAATTATGCTAAGGACAAACACACGCACACCCATGCCCGAGGGAGGACTCGAACCTCCGCCGGGATCAGCCACACAGTCCATGATTGAGGCGCCTCGGACCGCTCGGCTAATCCCGCGCGGCTCCATTTGAGTTCTGGATATGCACTTTGTCGAGTCTAGCCTGTGGATGGCGTATGGCAAATTCCATTTTGAAACAGGATGCCACAGCGAACGCGCATCGTTGGCCCACTCCGCATTCCACTTAGTCTACAGACTCAGTGAGTCCTTAGGTACTGAGGGATTTCTAGATATTCTTCGATGTAAAGTTTATCAATCCAGCGTATCAGAATAATTTGTTAGCTGCCTGTTGGATCGTATTTTTCGACGCTTTCCTACGAGTGCAGTTAGCCTTCCGAGTTGTGGTTGTTCAACATCGGAGAGTAATGGTAGCCAGTTGAATAAGATGGACTTCTAAAGACAAAACGTTGTAGGACGAGAATGTCAACATGTTAGGATGTAGTACTGTGGTTGCAACATCAGAGAATCTTAGGTGACAAGGGCCACTGCATGATTATCAATAATGGTGCGATTTCATACAATCAGTACTTTGGTCACTCAGGTTTGTCGGTGTCTAAACTATGCGTATAAATGTCACAAATGCGCTTCAACAAACGCTGATGTTGTTATGGACAGTAATTTAAAATACCTCTTCCCTGTGGAATGTATTACTGAAATACGTTACGTCTGTTGGCGTTGCAATGAGGCCTAGTACGAACTGGAAGCATTTGTAATATGTCAGCAAGAAAAGCATTTCACTCACACAGCCCATCACAGGCTTGCGTCTCTCGTGTGTCTTCCTGAATTAAAGAGCTAAAACTGTAACAACAAAAATAGTCACGAAAGGCGATTTACTTCTTCAAGTTTTAACATATATTCTGCTCTGTATTTGACGAGAACTAACTTCTTTTTCAAACGTTTCACAGGACTACTTTAATCTTATGAGACTTGACGTTGTCACTTCGTGCACGCTGTCTAACCTAATCAAATGCGTTTTCAATAAAATTGTCTTGATCGCACTAAACATAACGATTGTGTTGAGAAGTTTTGACGGCTGAACATTTATCATCAGAGCTCTAATAAAAATGTCACGTGTCGTATTCCTTACTGAATGTTTACATGACGACATACGTTTACCAAAAACCGTTCTGCGTTGCAAATGTATATACACTTTGCATCTATTTTCAAACGCGCTTACCAAAGAGCTTAATGTTATTTACCAACCAGATCGTTATAGGCATTTAGAAAGAACTACTGCGGAAACCAGTGAAACGATAGCCTCGAAGAGTTTGCAGAAATGGCAAACTTTCTGTGGCACTTAATATTATTGGAGTCTCTGTGGTTCCCGCTCGATTTAACGAACAAGCGGCCCTTGTGCCGTCCCGTCGCGTTTGTGTGCTGTGTTTGAGACACCCCGTGCTCTCAGGGGCGAGCGCTTCCTCGCCACAGGAACAGACGCCGGCGGTAAACTGTTTACGCGCCTTCCCACCGAGCGCCGCTGCTCGCTCCCATCCTATTGAACAAACTGTTTACAACCGCGATGCACTGCTTCACCTTGAGCAGGTCGGTACAAAATATCTCAAAGCTTCGCCTCTCTCAAAGAATTTTCAGTGGTAGCATCCTCAAACGCGCAGTTTTAAGTACGATGAACGGAATAACGGATGATGAGTCACTTTAACTTTTCGTTTTTCGAGTCACCTGTCTTACAACCAGTGTTACGAGCCCTTCCGTTTCTTTGCGTAGCAGCATTGTATTCATTTCTGCCAGCATTGTGTCCAATATCATCAGCTGTATGTACTGTTTACAGTGATAGTTGTCTTTTCTTAAAAATTTTCCACTCCATTGCTTCTTCCGCTGTCACTGCTCAAAGCCCGGTTGGGGTCCAAACAGCTAGCAAATCTGAGGTCGTCGCATGCTGCGCTTGATGATGGTGATTGGGCCAGTCGGCGAAATATTGCGTACGAAATGGGATCGTCGATCTGGTTACACTCCGAAATCTGTAATCTCTCCTTCCATTGTCATGTATTACTGGGAGTCGTGATACGTGTACTGCGACCATCTACATCATTCTGATAAGAATTTTGCCCAGGCTTTGTTAGCGAGATGTTTCAACACAGATCTTCACATCCCACTTTAAGACCGAACGATGTGGCTTAGTGGTTAGCACACTTGTATTTATTTGGAAGGACAACGGTTCAAATTACCATCTGGGCATAAAGATTTAAGTTTTCTGTGATTTCCCTAAACTTATTGAGGCAAATGCCGGGATGATTACTTGGAATAGGGCACGAGTGATTTGCGCTCCCATCCTTTGCTACTCAGAGCTTGTGCACTATCTCCAATGACTTCATTGTCGACAGTACGCTAAACACTTAGCTTCTTTCCTACTTTATTTGAACATGTCATTCTTAGTGTCTTCTTCCTCTTCTTCCTCTTCCTCTTCTTCTTCTTCTTCTTCTTCTTCTTCCCTCCCTCCTCCCCCTCCTTCTTCCACATTTGTCACTGCTTACGTCGATCTCTCGCACGATTCTGCATTCCAGACGTCAAGTTCATTTTTAATTGTGTGATAATGTTTAATTATAATCGAATTTTTACATGAAAAATGTTTTCTTGCGTTGCACTAGATAGGGCTTTCTCGTTTCAACAACCAAGTCAATGAGTGGTTCCTCAATGCTGCTCTACTGCTTGAGGCCAGGCAGCCCCTTCGAAGAGGAGTCAAAGGGGTTGCCTGCTCTCAGGCACCAGTGCACCACTCAGGTGAATGGGTGTCAAAGTATCTGAACTGGCACATTTTTAATTTTCGTAATGAACGTGCGCTGGTGGTGCTGAGGGTGTTGCCAAACTGGTGTGATTTAGAGACACATGTGTCAATGTTACGGCCCCCTCCTCCACCCCACCATGATCACCCCAAAGGAGGGCGCGAAAAAGGAGGACTGAAACAGCATAACACCCTCTCCTGCTTCGGATCACGTTCAGATTTCGTTGATTGGTTTTGAATGGTCCATAATCGTTCCACGATGTATATTGGAGCAAAAATTGTGGCCGTGCCACACTCCAAATTGGTCAGATCACGTTCAAATGGCTCAAATGGCTCTGAGCACTATGGGACTCAACTGCTGAGGTCATAAGTCCCCTAGAACTTAGAACTACTTAAACCTTTTTATTGCTCCTGAAAACCACACATTGCATTTTGTACCACCATACGACGAGACCTTCAGAGGTGGTGGTCCAGATTGCTATACACACCGATACCTCTAATACCCAGTAGCAGGTCCTCTTGCATTGATACATGCCTGTATTCGTCTTGGCATACTATCCACAAGTTCATCAAGGCACTGTTGGTCTAGATTGTCCCACTCCTCAACGGCGATTCAGCGTAGATCCCTCAGAGAGGTTGGTGGGTCACGTCGTTCACAAACAGCCCTTTTCAGTCTATCCCAGGCATGTTCGATGGTGTTCATGTCTGGAGAACATGCTGGCCACTCTAGTCGAGCGATGTCGTTATCCTGAAGAAAGTCATTCACAAGATGTGCACGATGGGAGCGCGAATTGTCGCCCATGAAGACGAATGTTTCGTCAATATACTGCCTATATGGTTGCACTATCGGTCGGAGGATAGCATTCACGTATCGTACAGCCGTTACGTCGCCTTCCATGACCACCAGGGGCGTACGTCGGCCCCACATAATGCCACTCCAAAACAGCAGGGAACCTCCACCTTGCCGCACTCGCTGGACAATGTGTCTAAGGCGTTCAGCCTGACTGGATTGCCTCCAAACACATTTCCGAAGATTGTCAGGTTGAAGGCATATGCAACACTTATCGGTGAAGAGAACTTGATGCCAGTCCTGAGCGGTCCATTCGGCATGTTGTTGGGCCCATCTGTACCGCGCTGCATGGACTCGTGGTTGCAAAGAGGGAGTTCGCCATGTATGTCGGGAGTGAAGTTGCACATCATGCAGTCTATTGCGCACAGTTTGAGTCGTAAGACGACGTCCTGTGGCTGCACGAAAGGCATTATTCTCTAAGGTGGTCATAGGTTGTGTTCGAAAAATTAACAGCATAGAGACAGAAGTGATGACACTTTCTGCAGGACCTGACCACCATTATGCAGGCCAATGCTCAAGCACGTACAGTGCAAGCTGTTACTGATTTGGTTGACTGATGGGGTTGTTAAGTGCTATCCCCTGACCTAATCCCTCGTAAGTTCAACTCGATTTCTAAACTGAAGGAAACACTTGAAGGCATTCGCTTCAGAACTGCTACAAATTCGTCGGGCAATAGACCGCGCCGCTCGAACTGTCAACACAACTGGCTCTGCTAAGAGTATCCTGCGACTTCCACATCGCTGGCAACGGGTTATACACAATGCTGGTGACTACTTTGAAGGTCAGTAAAACTTTGAAACACGTACCTATTCTGTACGAGCTGTAAATAAATAGTTGCCCATATTAAAGTTCCAACCCTCGTATTTTTTAATTGGGATGGGTTATTAATAACTAATTTCATACGTCAATATATGTATTGCAAAGGTACTGTGAATATTCAGATTTCCTTAAATAAATGTCCGCAAGGTGATCTTGGGTGGGCTTGAGCTATTATTCTGATTACACCCTTTTGTGCAACGAATACTTTTTCTCCTAATGATGAATTGCCCGAAAGTGTAGTGCCATATGAAAGCAGTGAATGAAAATAGGCATAGTAGGCTAATTTACTGATATTTTTATCACCAAAATTTGGAATAACATCAATAGAATATGTAGCTGAGCCTAAACGTATCAACAAATAATCAGTGTGTTTCTTGGCTCTGAGCACTATGGGACTTAACATCTATGGTCATCAGTCTCCTAGAACTTATAACTACTTAAACCTAACTAACCTAAGGACAGCACACAACACCCAGTCATCACGAGGCAGAGAAAATCTCAGTGTGTTTCTTCCAGTTCCATTTTAGCATCAACGCATACGGCCAGAAATTTTGAATATTCTGCCTTAGCAACAGATTTCTGTTCAGTCTGTATCAATCAGTGTTGTTATGCTATTTACTGTACAGAACTGTGTTTACTATGTTTTCTTACAATTTACTGAGAGTCTTTACAGAGAACCAGTTAATAGTTTTCTGAAAGGCATTATTTAGAATTTTCTCAGCTAATTATTGTTTGTTGGGTGTGATTACTATACCTGTATCATCAGCAAAGAGAACTAGCTTTTCATCCTCATGAATATAGAGTGGCAAATCATTAATATATATCAAGAACAATAAGGAACCTAAGACTGAACGTTGTGGGACACCATTCTTGATTTCTCCACAGTTAGAGGTGTCTGCTGATTTTTACAGACTATCTGTACTGTTAATTTCAACCTTCTGCGTTCTTCCAGTTAAATATGAATTAAACCATTTGTGAACTGTCCCACTCATACCACAATACCTAAGCTTATCTAGAGAAATTTCATGATTCACACAATCAAAAGCCATTGAGATATCACAAAAAATTTCAATGGGTGATGTTCGGTTATTCAGAGAATTTAATATTTGATCAGTGAAAGCACACATAGTATATTCTGTTGAAAAGCCTTTCTCAGAACCAAATTGACATTTTGTTAGTACTCAATTTTCACAAATGTGTGAAGCTACTCTTGGGTACATCACTTTTCAAGAATTTTGGACAAAGCTGTCAGAAGTGAGATTGGATGGTAGTTGTTAGCATCAGATCTATCCTCTTTTTTATGCAGTGGTTTAACAACAGGGTATGTCAGTCTATCTGTTTCAGTGATCTACTACGTATGTAGCTGAGAATCCAACTTATCTGTTGGGAACAAGCTTTCAGTACTCTACTGGACATGCCATCAATTCCATGCAAGCTTTTAGCTTTGAATGAATTTATTATTTTCCTAATTTCAGTGGGAGAGGTGGGTTGAATTTCAGTTTTATCAAGTTGCATAGGTATTGCCTCTTCCATGCAGAGCCTTCCATTTTCTAGTGAATTGCTGGTTACTACTTTCTCTAAAACATTTAAAAAATTATTATTAAAAATATTTTTTACTTCTGACTTTTTGTTAACAATTTTTTCGTTGAGTCTGATCGAAATACAGTCTTCCTGTGCTCTCCGCTGCCCTGCTTCCCTTCTATCAATATTCCAAATTGTTTTAATTTTGTTGCCAGAGGTGCTGATCTCAGCATAAGTTACGTTATACAAAAATCTCCACCACTGCTGTTGCGTAGCACCCCACACGCACGAAGTACAACAGTTCGCCTATGCTCAAGCTACATAATTCAGTCGAATGGCATTTACTATTGTGAGCGATGTAACGTGGTCTAGCTCGCGACCTGTGCTGCTGGCAATATTCGCCATTCAGCGAGCTTTTGTGGCCACCTGTACCTACTGCTGACTGAGCCGTTCAGAGGCTGCCATCCAGTCTACTCAAGCGACACTACATTACGACTATGATCATTAGCTATATCCTGCTTTTCCTGTCGTGTTAACACGTCATTTGCGTGCTCCATTGACGATACTGCAGTTTTCTCCAACAAAGTCGTAAGGAAGCCAATACACTGCCGCCTATCGTGTTCACGGTATCATAAACCTCTTCCTGTCCCTACAGCAGTTTAACAGACTCGCGGAGCTCTTCCATTAAAGAGGATGTGGTGCGAATGTTGTGTATCCCTGCTGGCCCAGATGTGTTGGCAAAAGCTGTAAAACTGAAACAGGCAGAGCCGTGGCGCTGCGCCAAAGCAGTTGCGCAGGTGCGGGGCGCGACCGCGGCCGCGGCCCATCCAGCTTCCTGCCCTCCCCATTCTGCAGGCGACTCGCGGCGACAGCCCGTTTGTTTGGCAGTAGCCGCACGAGTGCATAGATTTAAATTTACCTCATGTAATTACCTGTGGAAACTTAAAAGATATTAAATAACACGGCGTATTAAGAAGGAGGCTGACTGGATACTCAGGCTAATTTGCATGGTTTCGTGTATAATGGCTCCAGCGTCTTTCAAACTAGCTAGTCACTCTACAGTTTACGTTAATCACCTAACGCCACATCAGCGATAAGGAGACAGAGAAAAGTAATACGACAAATCGGTCCTATTTTTAAATATAGCTATTTTTTAATCGCTTACATCATGAAGAACTTGCCCCCCTTCTAACAGCCGTGTACCGCAAGTCTCTAGAGGAATGGAAGGTTCCAAATGATTGGAAAAGAGCACAGATAGTCGAGCATATGCGCAAAACTATAGGCCTATATCTCTGACAACGATCTGTTGTAGAATTTTAGAACACGTTTTTTGCTCGCGTATCATGTCATTTCTGGAAACCCAGAATCTACTCTGTAGGATTCAACATGGATTCCGGAAACAGCGATCGTATGAGACCCAACTCGCTTTATTTGTTCGTAAAACGCAGAAAATATTAGTTACAGGCTCCCAGGTAGATGCCATTTTCCTTGTCTTCCGGAAGGCGTTCGATACAGTTCCGCACCGTCGCCTGATAAAGAAAGTAAGAGCCTACGGAATGTCAGACCAGCTGTGTGGCTGGATTGAAGAGTTTTTAGCAAAGAGAACACAGCATGTTGTTCTCAATGGAGAGATGTCTACAGACGTTAAAGTAAGCTCTGGCGTGCCGCAGGGGAGTGTTATGGGACCATTGCTTTTCACAATATATATAAATGACCTAGTAGATAGTGTCGCGGATGGTGCTGTAGCATACAGAGAAGTTGCAGCATTAGAAAATCGCAGCGAAATGCAGGAAGATCTGCAGCGGATAGGCACTTGGTGCAGGGAGTGGCAACTGACCCTTAACATAGATAAATGTAATGTATTGCGAATACATAGAAACAAGGATCCGTTATTGTATGATTATATGATAGCGCAACAAACACTGGTAGCAGTTAATTCTGTAAAATATCTAGGAATATGCATACGGAACGATTTGAAGTGGAATGATCATATAAAATTAATTGTTGGTAAGGCGGGTGCCAGGTTGAGATTTATTGGGAGAGTCCTTAGAAAATGTAATCCATCAACAAAGGAGGTGGCTCACAAAACACTCGTTCGACCTATACCTAAATATTGCTCATCAGTGTGGGATTTGTACCAGGTCGGGTTGACAGAAGAAATAGAGAAGATCCAAAGAAGAGCGGCGCGTTT
Organism: Schistocerca americana; assembly: GCF_021461395.2. Lineage (NCBI taxonomy): Eukaryota > Metazoa > Arthropoda > Insecta > Orthoptera > Acrididae > Schistocerca > Schistocerca americana. Next base: position 820,209,788 of record NC_060122.1, on the reverse strand, counting down.
CGTGACAGGGTTATTTGGTAAGCGTGATAGCGTTACGGAGATGAGGTATCGAATATATTGCTTCCCCCTACTTATACTTCCCGAGGAGACCACGAATGTAAAATTTAGATAGATTCGAGCGCGTACGGAGGCTTTCCGGCAGTCGTTCTTCCCGCGAACCATTCGCGACTGGAACAGGAAAGGGAGGTAATGACAGTGGCACGTAAAGTACCCTCCGCCGCACACCGTTGGGTGGCTGGCGCAGTATAAATGTAGATGTATATGTAGATGACACTAACCTGACCGACATCCGGAGATGAGATGACAACGTGTCTGACTAATACAAAGAGAACCAGCGATAGCATGAGGAATTTTCCTTGATGTCAAGACTGCAATTTGGTTGCCCTCAGACTCCTGAGGATAAGTTTGGTGCTGATTATAGGAAAAGTAGTGGCTCTGGTTTTGAAAACGAATTTTACGAAACAATATATTAACAGTCAATAATTTTTTTCTAGGTTTATGACAGCATTGTCAATATGTTAAACTACCGACGTTTCGGTCACTGTTGCAAGTGATCTTCTTCAGGGTAAACAAAAGCACCGTGAAGAAGGTCACTTGTAACAGTGACCGAAACGTCGGTAGTTTTGCACATCGCATATGCGGTCATAAACACAGAAAAATTTTAATGACTGTGGCAATGGCCACGGAACCCTATGTTTATAGTGTATTGACCGTTCACCCTTCTAGCTCATTTAAAGGGAGGAAGGGGGAACACTAGGATTTGCGGTCCTGTACAAAATACTCGATACGGAGCCGAAGGTCGGATTGGCGAAGCATCGGGGAGGAAGTCTGTCGCGTTCTTCTCGAAGGGACTGTCGCGACATGTGCCGGAAGGGGTTCAAAGAAATCGTAGGGAACCTAAAGCTGGGTGATCGGACGGGGATTTGAACGGGCGCCCCTCCCAGGAGCGAGTCCACTCGTCGTACCTCTGCTACTCCTTGCATTGTCGCCATTAACACTACTGTCCAACGAGGCTCTAAGGAGGAAACGGAAAAAAACAGGTTTAGGTTGACGTCAGATAAATTCGCTCTTTATCAGAATCTTGTAACTTTTAATGATAATTTCGGAAAATTTGGGCTTACGATAGGGAATCATATGCCAAAGGCACTTGGAAACCAAATAAACCGATTTCACATCTACATACATACTCCGCAATCCACCATACGGTGCGTGGCGCAGGGTACCTCGTACCACAACTAGCATCTTCTCTCCCTGTTCCACTCCCAAACAGAACGAGGGAAAAATGACTGCCTATATGCCACTGTACGAGCCCTAATCTCTCTTATCTTTGTGGTCTTTCCGCGAAATGTAAGTTGGCGGCAGTAAAATTGTACTGCAGTCAGCCTCAAATGCTGGTTCTCTAAATTTCCTCAGTAGCGATTCATGAAAAGAACGACTCCTTTCCTCCAGAGACTCCCACCCGAGTTCCTGAAGCATTTCCGTAACACTCGCGTGATGATCAAACCTACCAATAACAAATCTAGCAGCCTGCCTCTGAATTGCTTCTATGTCCTCCCTCAATCCGACCTGATAGGGATCCCAAACGCTCGAGTAGTACTCACGAATAGTTCGTATTAATGTTTTATAAGCGGTCTCCTTTACAGATGAACCACGTCTTCCCAAAATTCTACCAATGAACCGAAGACGACTATCCACCTTCCCCACAACTTCCATTACATGCTTGTCCCACTTCATATCGCTCTGCAACGTTACGCCCAAATATTTAATCGACGTGACTGTGTCAAGTGCTACACTACTAATGGAGTATTCAAACATTACGGCATTCTTTTTCCTATTCATCTGCATTAATTTACATTTATCTGTGTTTAGAGTTAGCTGTCATTCTTTACACCAATCACAAATCCTGTCCAAGTCATCTTGTATCCTCCTACAGCCACTCAACGACGACACGTTCCCGTACACCACAGCATCATCAGCAAACAGCCGCACATTGCTATCCCCCCTATTCAAAAGATCATTTATGTAGATAGAAAACAACAACAACGGATTAAGTTGTTCCAGTACGACAGATGACCAAATGGCAAGCACGTTTCGAAATAATAAGGCAAGAAGTGAACGTTGGCTAAACAGTACTTAACCAAACTAAGAACATATCTTAAAATGTACTTAATAGCTTCTAAAACTAATCTAATGTCTTACGAATGTCACTGCAAAATCTCCACTATAATAATAAATGATACATACTTTATAAACGTTATGAATAGAGAGGAGGTAGCGGTATGTTTGAGGCTTTAATTTACGAGTGGTAAGTGTTCGGTTTCGACAACCTGTCCAATATGAACAGTTTTGACTTATTACAAGCATTTGTTGCGGTGATTATGTCTTTAGAATACACTTCATTTGAGTGACAATCCGCATGCTATGCTGAGATAACGTACTCTCCAGTGCTTCCTACCCACCAGCGCGCCTAAACACACAGCATCGCCAGCTCTTTATAACGACAGAATACAATGGTGAGTGAGTTCTGAGAGCTCAGTGAAAACTTACATTAGGCAGATGGCCGGCTTGATGTCGCGGCCTCGCACAGTTTTAATTTCTCAAAAATGTTCGCCCGGTATACTCTGCAAGATTCGCACTGCCTCGTCTTGCATTACGCCTGTGACGTTCCGCACCGACCACAAAGGCCTTCCTGTGCTGATGACGTAAGAAGAGGAGGGAGTGACAGTCACAACAGCGTGAGGCGGTAAAGAATAAATCGGAGTCGTTCTGGGTGTGGATTCCCATGGGAATAAGACGAGTAAGAATTCATACGCTTGTTTCGGTACCAACTATTCGATAATGTCATAGTGTGGTAGGAAAGACCGAAGTATCGGTACCGGTGAAACTTCTCCTTTGTACGTAAAGAATGAAGTGCTGGAAAAACTCTTATGTTATATGATTTTCAAACAGCTGAGCAAAACTGTACGTACTCAGACAGTTCTCTCTTTACTTATTCTGATCATCACTAAACTGACACACAATATTTTTAGAGCAACGCAGTCTGACTTTCAATAATCCCTACAAAAGAATGGCCCTGACTAACAATAACCTACAGCTGTCATGAACCACTTTCCTCACAAAAATCATCGTTACTCGAACTACTGCAGTACAGCGAGCGCCAATACGGCCAGCTAAATAAAAGATTCTAACTACTGAAGGCACTAACTACTGATAGGCATTGTTAGCAAATGAAAGATTTTGATAGAGAACAAACAATGTAATTACCTTAATAGCGTTCAAAAGTCATAATATATATCTCAGTTCATGACATCCAGTCTTACAAATGTCCTTTTTATGACGGACACACATCCAGATCGTCCGCTCATAGTTACCTCTCAAAATTTTTGCATCTCTCTCCCGACATCCACCACTGCTGGCGGCTCACCTCGAACTGCCCAACGTTACACGCTGTTCACATCCAACTGCCCAACACTACAATAGCGAATATTCCAACAATGAGTCCTACCAGCCACAGACTGCACACAGCGCAGTCAGCGATTGTCATACAGGGCAGTATGTGGCGTTATCAACATAAAAACCTAAACAGCCTACTTACACCGGGCGTATCGAATGGAGTTGAGGAAAATAATAATATTTTACTCCTACTTTAAAAAGTCTTAAAATGTATGTATTAGCTATGCAGTATATAGGCCATAGAAGTGCAGTAGCAACGTTAAATGTAATGTGCAGTCTGTAATAAATATACCAGACGTCAGCAACAGATACCAGTAATGTTATGAAAGTATCCACTACTGTAAAAGAGATTCTAGTTTTTATTTTGTAATCGAGTTGGTTCAAATATTGATTAATTCCCATTTTTGGTGTGTATTGGAAATGAGTACTTTTGTCTTAAAAAAGCGTCTTGTAAGTAAATTATTTCGCCTTAAGGAAAATCTTATAATGATGTACTGTAATCATGAGACGTATGGGCAACATAAAATTCATGACATGTTCTGTAGTTTGCGGTTGGAATATTTGTCCTTTATTCCTCATGTATTGTTGTTTACTATCAGGTTCGTCATTGAAAATATACTACAAATTCCATAGTCTGCGTTGTGTTCTACGTAAGTCGCTTCGTGTTTAAGAAAACTATTAAAAGAAACCATTTCTCTGTGAAGAGCGATCTTTTATTTTGAAATAAACTCGTTAATTCATTACTAGCAGTGATCTAATTTCACCCCCTTTCACATTATAAAGGTATCACCAGGTAATGAAAAGAATAAAACCAGTACAAATGCTTCAAATAAAACAAGAAAAATGGCTCAAATGGCTCTGAGCACTATGGGACTTAACTTCTGAGGTGATCAGTCCCCTAGAACTTCGAACTACTTAAACCTAACTAACCTAAGGACATTACACACATCCATGCCCGAGGCAGGATTCGAACCTGCGACTGTAGCGCCTATAACCGCTCGGCCACCTCGGCCGGCCATCTGTCTTGGTCTTGCCTATAATAGCATCTATCACTACCAGCACACAGCAATTTTTGTTGTGACGTAACTGAGGAGTTCATTTTTCTGTTTTCCTATTTTTTATTTATTTCTTGTTTTCCTTGAGATCGGCCATAACTTTTGTTATTATTTGTAAAAATAATAACAAACTACTTAAACCTAACTAACCTAAGGACATTACACACATCCATGCCCGAGGCAGGATTCGAACCTGCGACTGTAGCGCCTATAACCGCTCGGCCGCCTCGGCCGGCCATCTGTCTTGGTCTTGCCTATAATAGCATCTATCACTACCAGCACACAGCAATTTTTGTTGTGACGTAACTGAGGAGTCCCCTTAATGGGGACAAATTGTCTAATTGCTAAATAGTAAAATGAAGTATTAAATAACATTATAAACAGCCGACCAGTTGCAATGGATAAAGAAATTCTTTACCTAGGTTTCGACGAATATAAATTTGTCTTCTTCAGAAGGTAACAATTTTACATTAGTAATGACTAATGTACCATCGCCGATTTTACAATTGTCGGCATAGATCCATGTGTCAAAAATAAATATAGCCCTAGAATTAGGGCGATGGTACATTAGTCCTTACTAATGTAAAATTGTTACCGTCTGAAGAAGACAAATTTATATTTGTCGGAACCTAAGTAAAGAATTTCTTTATCCATTGCAACTGGTCGGCTGTTTATAATTTTATTACGTGAAACAGTTGCTGTTGTGCAGCTACGTTTAAAAAAAATTAAGTGTTATTTCGAAATAAAAGAACAGCCTTGACAGTTTTGTAGCGACTTCTGATCCATACACAGAAAGACTAGTCAATAAAAGCTTGAAAAATACACCTGCATTCACTATCTTGCGAGACTGCCGGTGTCGATACCTTTTTCCGATATTCTCGGAATATTCGTACAATTTTAGGTACTGGTGTAGATACGACGCTTCGTGTCGAATTTTGTACCGGAACGTCTGTACTGGTGGGACGAGTGCTGTATTGGTGAGTTGCTGGAGGAAGCACACGGGGTGAGGGGTGGGGTGGGGCGGGAAGGGGAGGCAAGGGCAGGGCAGGGCAGGGCGCGGTGCCAGAGGAGTAGGCCGGCCAGTCGAGCGCCGACCGCCGAGCGAGCTGCAGCGACCCTCTCGCCGCCATGGCCGACAGGTAGGTGCGCTGCGGTGTGGCGCGTCCTCCTTACACCAACAAAGCCGACACGGAGTGCTACGGGGACGTCGCTGTCCACGATACGTGCAATTGCTGTAGTCGATAACGGCTAGAGCTAGGTGAGGCTGTTCGCAGACGATGTTGTTGTCTGTAGGATGGTTACAGCGCCAGAAGACGGTAGCGAAATGCAGCAACGCCGGCAGAACGTCGGTGATTGGTGGAGGAAAAGACAGTTGACCTTAAACAAAAGTAACATCCCGAGGACAGGAAGAACCCGCCCGTATAGCCTAGAGGGCTAAAGCGGCAGCTTCTGGGACACGGGCAGGCGAGCCAGCCCCCTATCGAATCCGTGTTTGCGCTCAAAAAGCGGTGGGCCAGCCACTCTGGATGCGGTTTTTAGGCGGTTCTTCACATCAGATTAGGTAAATACCGGGCTGCTAGTCCCGTACCGCCTCAGGCACACTGTACGCAGTCACTTGAGCATGAGATTCAGTCCGGACGCTTTCAGATGGGGTACAACACAGATTCCTCCCCGGGAGAGTGGTGGCGTCAGAAAGATTCGGCCACCAAATGCCAGTAACACCGCCAGAAACGATATGTAACAATGCCGACCCCATAGTGGAACGGCAAGATCGAACAGGAAAACAAGAAGTGGTGCGCATAAGCAGGCGATGAGAGCGCCTGCTGTTGGACTACGCTATTGGCGACAAGGCAGTGTAAACAACAACAACAACCGTAACAAACGCAGAAGCAACTGTGCGTAACCTCGTAAAGGGGAATGATCACGTAAAATTAGTTGTAGGAAAAGGAGATGCCAGGCTGACGTTCAGTGCTAGAATCGTAGGGCAATATATTTCATAGGCGAAAGAAGTGGATTACATAACACTCGATCGATCGATTCTTGCGTATTGTTCATCAGTCTGGGAACCTCACCAGATTTCAGTAATAGACGAAACAGAATGTTTACGATTAACGACAACCAACACAGCTGTATGGACACATATTTATTGTGTCACGACGAAGCCGGCCGAGCGGTTCTAGGCGCTACAGTCTGGAACCGAGCGACCGCTACGGTCGCGCGTTCGAATCCTGCCTCGGGCATGGATGTGTGTGCTGTCCTTAGGTTAGTCAGGTTTAAGTAGTTCTAAGTTCTAGGGGACTGATGACCTCAGATGTTAAGTCCCATAGTGCTCAGAGCCATTTGAACCATTTGTCACGACGAGTCTCGTTAGTTAGAATATCATTAGATTGCCGAGTTGTGCCGCTATTATGAAATAAGAGGTCTAGTTTTCTTACGTAATGTTAGAGGCAAAATTTCGACAGGCCGATGATATGAAGAGTCTACCGACCACCTGGCGGAAGTATGGCGAGCTGCAAGTGCATGCGATACTACATAGACAAGATTCATCAAACAGCTGTGCAGAAGCTACGAGATGGGTTACCTGGCGCAAGGGCTTTACAGAGATCCTCTACAAACGCCACTGGCAAGCGCTACAAAAGAGGCGCTGTGCGTCACGGAGAGGTTTACTGTCGAAGCGTTATGTTACAAGGACTTTCGATCAGTATGTTACTTCGCTTCAAATACGTCTCGCGAAGTTTCCACAACACAATCAGGAAAACTTCAGATGGTATGGAAGTTTGCCGACAGTCATTTCTTCCCACGCGTCATTCGCGCTGAGGGCGAGGGTGCACGGGGGGGGGGGGGGGGGGGGGGGGGGCGGAGAGAGATGGACAGTGATAGCAGAAGTACCATCCGCCACAGAATGTAAGGTTGCTAGCAAAGTATGAAGCTTGGTGACTAGGCGCGTAATGAAAAGAGAAGTTAACGGGCTTCAGGTTGTGACTCAGTACATAGACATACAAAACGATACACTGTCTATCTGAAAAGTTCCGTGATTAATTTTATTCCTGTTGTATAAGCGACATCAGCGTAGTAACTACGGTGGAAGCTTGAACTAACAACTGAAAACAACACATGTGAGTTCGACCAGGCAGTGTTAAGCAGTGGACGTGCGGCCGTGGTGCGTCGGCGTTGCACCGTTACAAGTCGCACTGGAGTGACGTCTCTAAATCAAGTGCTCGAGGCATTCTCCAGAATGTTTTGCGGAGAAAAGTGTGTACAGAAAAGTTTGTTCCGCACGCCTTGACTCCCGAACAACAACAACGACCTAGTGGGCACCTGCAGCGACTTGACTGAAATGTAAAACGGGGACAATTCTGTTCGGGAAGAAAAAATCCTCAAGCGTGAGAAGACTTGATGTCAGAAACAGGAACCTACCACAAAACGACAAAATACAAAACTTCACATGAAGGGTCAAAGATTTGGCGACATAACCGACAACAGAGCCAACTTAACGCGTGAGTTACACATCCCAAAGTAGGAATTTCTTGCCAGTTTCACATGGTTGCATGAACATTCTGTACGTAGTCCTCAAGTGTGGGCAGACTATGCAGAACATCTCAAGCTTTAAAACTAAGATTTTTACTTTTTTCTCTGTTTTATATTAATCCAGCATCGAAAACTTTTTGCATTCAAGGGGTATATCGTAGAAAACGCTATATGCTAGCCAAAGGCAGAGTTCGCCGGAAAAGCCGGTCGCCACGGGCAAAACTCTGTAACTCGTGAATACTGCTGGAAGCCAGGACACTTCGTGCAGAGGAAAATGTAAACTGTTCCGGCGATGAAATCACGCAAGAGTACACTTCTGCTCTGCCCTGAGTGTATTTCGACGCGTCAGTTTCAGTGCGTCCTAAACAGCGACAGTCACAATTACCACGTTTCGTTAACAACCATTAGTTTTGGATATGCATGTTTGTTTGAGGCACCAGAACCCGCTCCCGACTTCCCACCACCAACCATAGTAATGGACTGTTAATTACCACTGGGACCGTACTGACTATGCTTTCACAGTAGCCCAACACACGATACTATTCTATCCTTGTTATTTTCACGTGTCTGCTAGTGTAGTGATATTCTTATATGCTGGATCGAAATTCAAACGGACCACGTCCTATCTCCTAGACGCACTAGTCCAATAAAGTATTTAAAACTTCAGGGGAATTTGGAAAGTAGGAGATAGTTACTGATACAATGAAGGTGTGAAGCGTCCCTCCATAGAGGCTTTGTGTGGGAAAGGGAAGGGTCCAAGTTTGAGTTCTGCTCCGCCTCATAGTAAGGATGTGTCAGATAGTTTTCATAATAGTGACCACTCCGCAGCAAAATGAAAGATTGCTTCTCGATCCACTGTAATATTAGGTATTTGTGACGCAGCCAATGCTACAGGTTTTGTATGGGGCACAACTTACACTGTCCCACCCAAAATGTTATCAAAGGCGCTATTCTCTTTCCTTATGTGATAGAGGACACATTGGATGGCTCCGCACACAATGGCTGTGCCTACGACACAGACTTCCTCCCCCTCACCTCTCAAGGCCACTGGCGACGCGAATGCGCAACTAAAAAGTGCCGCTATCTGGTTGTGAAATGTTTAGTAGTTCTGCAGTGTCTGTATCTTGTTAACTAGCTAGTCATGTACCAAAAAACAGAGGCAACGTTTTACATCTTTGGTGATAATTATTGAAAGCAGATAGATACTGTTATGATCTTGTCATTGCAATTCGGCGTAGGACTTGAGAGAATTGGATCTGGTTCCCAAGAGGACAAGTTTTCTAAAATTCCGCGAGTTACTTCAAATAGAACTTTAAAACAAAAATATTTCACGTACTATGGATATCACGGTTGTTAATAAACTTTCAAGGTATCTCAGTAAACTTTACTATTGCCCGTCTTACTGTACTTATGTCGACACATCTTAAACATTGCAAACGCTTATCATAGAGACCTGTGCATGGTAAACATATGTCGTATATGAATCCCTCGCTTTAACACTAATTGTCAATCTATTTCCATTACTTCCAGAACCAACATTTTTTCGTGTATTCCCCTACGGAAGGACGTGCTTCTGTCTTTCGTATGGGAAAACGGAAAGCCTCATAAAGATACTCCTGTCAGAATCGCAGTTACTGGATGAGATATTAACAGCATACAGATCTGAAAATTTCCAAGACTGGCATAGGTAGCAATGTTTTGATGCAGGTTCAGAAAATAGACGAACACTCTATGGTAGAGGTTGAAACATGCGAAATGAACGATGTGTTTTGGAAGATAGAGCAGAGGCCAGAACCGAATTTCAGTAGGAAGAACGAACTTCCAGTGTCAGTAATGATCGAAGGCAAGTGGTATTCCACGTTTCGAATGGGCTGCGTTTGCTCAATCGCATGCACTTCGCTTCTTTTATTTCTCGTATGGTACTCATAAATTAACTATTGACTAAAATTAATTTATATAAATCAAGATAGTGTGTTTCTTTTACTACTGTGATTAAAGACGGGAAAGAGAAGGGGGTTACGTAAGATGAATGCAGAAGCTTGTAACTTGACGTGCCCGCCACAAGGATTAATTAAAATCACCACACTATTCGTATTCTACATTAGTAGTTAGGGTCTATCAGATACGATTGCGAAAAGAGAAATAAGAAACATCGTTAGATGTAAAACATGTTTCGATAATGTCTGTATTTACTAAGATATACCAAATTCATGTTCATAAGTCGGCCGCTATATTGGCAAAGAACAACTGGAGACCTACAATATGCTATTAATAATTATTTTCTAACGATTAGCGATTTCAGATGTAGAAGATGGAAACCGAGGAACTATCAGTCGTTGACTCTGAAGCAGATAAACTAACTGAAAAGAGAAACTAGCGAAATAATGCTGTCGATAAACCGATAGATAGGTATAACAAGGTCGTTTTGTTTTTACTTCCGGTAAACTTGACAGTCGGTACGCCAGCGACGTTCGACTGGGATAGCTCCCCACGTATGCTAGCAGTGGGTGCAGAAATAAATTCCGGTGTGTTGCTGCAGAAGTGTCGCTATTCGAGTGACTTATTAATTACTTAATGAAAAGTTTTAGTTGCACTCTTTTTGCACTCTCGGGCTTTTCGCAGACTTCGCGGTTGTTTACGAGGAAATGTTTTCCGATAAAAAACCTTACACAGAAAACTGCCCATCGCAATCTCCCCCCCCCCCCCCTTCCCCTTGATTTAGTAGTAAGATGATCCAGTGGACAGCCTGTGAAAAACTGAACACAGACCAAACATGAAAATAATTAGGTGGTGTACTGAACTGCGAAAAAAGAAGCAAAATAGAAACAGTGAATGGTCCAAGCTCAAGATACGCAACATCGAGCAGTTCAGAGTGGCCACGGCGTCGTGGTTATGTGGTCACCGTGCAGCACTGCGCCAGGGCGGTCCGTATTCAAATCTCCCTCGTGTCCCACTTTTTTTTCCCAAGGGTATGAACTGTATAATTCCAATTCCAAAGAAAGCAGGTGTTGACAGATGTGAAAATTACCGAACTATCAGTTTAATAAGTCACAGCTGCAAAATACTAACACGAATTCTTTACAGACGAATGGAAAAAATGGTAGAAGCCGACCTCGGGGAAGATCAGTTTGGATTCCGTAGAAATATTGGAACACATGAGGCAATACTGACCTTACGACTTATCTTAGAAGAAGGTTTAAGAAAAGACAAACCTACGTTTCTAGCATTTGTAGACTTAGAGAAAGCTTTTGACAATGTTGACTGGAATACTCTCTTCCAAATTCTAAAGGTGGCAGGGGTAAAATACAGGGAGCGAAAGGTTATTTATAATTTGTACAGAAACCAGATGGCAGTTATAAGAGTAGAGGGGCATGAAAGGGAAGCAGTGGTTGGGAAGGGAGTGAGACAGGGTTTTAGCCTCTCCCCGATGTTATTCAATCTGTATATTGAGCAAGCAGTAAAGGAAACAAAAGAAAAATTCGGAGTAGGTATTAAAATCCATGGAGAAGAAATAAAAACTTTGAGGTTCGCCGATGACATTGTAATTCTATCAGAGACAGCAAAGGACTTGGAAGGACAGTTGAATGGAATGGACAGTGTCTTGAAAGGAGGATATAAGATTAACATCAACAAAAGCAAAACGAGGATAATGGAATGGAGTCGAATGAAATCGGGGGATGCTGAGGGAATTAGATTAGAAAATGAGACACTTAAAGTAGTAAAGGAGTTCTGCTATTTGGGGAGCAAAATAACTTATGATGGTCGAAGTAGAGAAGATATAAAATGTAGACTGGCAATGGCAAGGAAAGTGTTTCTGAAGAAGAGAAATTTGTTAACATCGAGTATAGATTTAAGTGTCAGGAAGTCGTTTCTGAAAGTATTTGTATGGAGTGTAGCCATGTATGGAAGTGAAACGTGGACGATATGGGTAGATCACATAACTTATGAGGAGGTACGAATAGAATTGTGGAGAAGAGGAATTTGTGGCACAACTTGACGAGAAGAAGGGACCGGTTCGTAGGACATGTTCTGAGGCATCAAGGGATCACAAATTTAGCATTGGAGGGCAGCGTGGAGGGTAAAAATCGTAGAGGGAGACCAAGAGATGAATACACTAAGCAGATTCAGAAGGATGTAGGTTGCAGTAGTTACTGGGAGATGAAGATGGTTCAAATGGTTCAAATGGTTCTGAGCACTATGGGACTTAACATCTGAGGTCATCAGTCCCCTAGAACTTAGAATTATTTAAACCTAACTAACCTAAGGACAACACACACATCCACGCTCGAGGCAGGATTCGAACCTGCGACAGTAGCGGTCGCGCAGTTCTAGACGGAAGCGACTAGAACCGCTCGGCCACATCGGCCGGCGGAGATGAAGAAGCTTGCACAGGATAGAGTAGCATGGAGAGCTGCATCAAACCAGTCTCTGGACTGAAGAGCACAACAACAGCCGGCCGGTGTGGCCGTGCGGTTAAAGGCGCTTCAGTCTGGAACCGCGTGACCGCTACGGTCGCAGGTTCGAATCCTGCCTCGGGCATGGATGTGTGTGATGTCCTTAGGTTAGTTAGGTTTAATTAGTTCTAAGTTCTAGGCGACTGATGACCTCAGAAGTTAAGTCGCATAGTGCTCAGAGCCATTTGAACCAGCACAACAACAACAACATGAACTGTCCGTCCGGTCACTGACATGTCTGTTCGCTATATTCAAATCTGTGTCTGGGTCGTGGTGTAACGTCCGTTTGCAGCAGCGAGGTGTAAGGTAGAGACCTCCAGACGTACGTACCTCCTGTTTTTTCTACAGAAGTACCACGTATTACGACTCTTGCGTTCCGATTCGGAAGTTTTGATTGTTGAATTCCTTTGTTGTAACGTAGTTCCCACCCTTTTATTTGTTGTTTTCATTTCTGTGAGAGTTCTATGCGGCACATCGCCTACTCTCATTATCCATCACATTTACTTGCGACGGTGATGTATTCTTGTCACATGACTTATATTTTATAACCAGTGTATAGTATGACAGTTGCCAAGACTACAGAAGGGGAACAGACACGCCAATGACCGGACGGGAAGTTCATAACTTCGTGGGGAAAAAGAGACGGGGCGCTGGGGAGATTCGAACACGGGTCCACCGCTTTGTAGTCAAACACCGTGACCACAACCAAGGCGTCTTTTAATTTGCTCGATGTTGCACATCTTGGACAGTTCACTGTTTCTATTTTGCTTCTTTTTTCACAGTCCAGTACACCTTCTTCCTGTTTTCATGGCTCAAATGGTTCAAATGGCTCTGAGCACTATGGGACTTAACATCTGTGGTCATCAGTCCCCTAGAACTTAGAACTACTTAAACCTAACTAACCTAAGGACATCACACACATCCATGCCCGAGGCAGGATTCGAACCTGCGACCGTAGCAGTCCCGCGGTTCCGGACTGAGCGCCTGAACCGCTAGACCACCGCGGTCGGCCCTGTTTTCCTGCTTCATCCGTGTTCAGATTTTGACGGGCTATCCACTGGGCTATTTGACCAGTAAACCTGATAGGGGTACGATGGGGAATTTCCCTTATCAGCAGGATTCTGAAAGGATATCTACTTAGAGCAAAGCGTGGTAGGCATATCTACTCGTAAAGAAATGTAAAGCTATGCTCACTTAATAATAATTACTTAAACAAAAATAAATTTTTAATATTACACGTTTTTAAATCGGACTAAAAGTATAAAATAATTTATCCTGGCCCCATGCAGATTCCTAACCCAATACTAATAATCTTGAAAGATTGTGCTTGTTAATTTTTAGTATCTACGGCAATACTTGTAATATTTACAACGAAAAACGTGGGTCGCATGCAGCACATAAGTGATCCGTTAACAGTTCATCTCCTAACCATTATTTACTGCATTTGCCACACGTTTTCCGTTAAAATCTTACAAGTACTGTCAAAGCTATTAAAATTCACAGTGCACATTTTAGGAGTCGCTGTATGGGACTACGAACCTGTAAGGGGCTAGGAGAAATTATTTTATATTTTTTAATCAAATTCAGAAACATATCATATTAAATATTCATTTTTCTATAAATATTTATCTGCTTTTGAGTCGTGTGTGTGTGTGAAATTTTTCAGCTGGTTTAAAACACTTTGATGAGATAATATTTTTGTTTAAATAATTAATTAAATAATTATTTACGTTCCAAAAAAGAATATACTATTACAAAGTAATATGCTGTTGCAACCATCAACCGCTACGCCACGTCTCGCTTACTGGAGGAACGGATACATTACCTACTTTATATTCATTGCCACTAAATCACGGTTGTCTTCTGCTGACTTTGTTACCTTCACATGTTATTTTTTTATTTTTTGTTCATTTATTGACTTTCGGAACGTGCCCATACAGCCATCTCAGAACTAGAATGTCAATTATGACGATACGAACACGAGGACAATAGAACAGTCAGTCCCTGAGAGGAGAAAATCTCCGACCCGTCCGGGAATCGAATCCGGGCCCCGTCGGTTAGCAATCCGAAGCGCTGGCCGCGCACCTGCCGAGGCAAATACGGTCGCATCTTGCAAAATGGCTGTTACGAAGCAGAAATCATTTTGTACTATCGAGTTAGCCAAGTTTAATTCCGTGATTACACAGCAAAGTTGTTTCAGGTCGAGGTACCAAATTGATCCTCTGAATGGAGGTATCGACAATTTGTAGACACGGGACGTGTATTTAAAGGAAAGAGTCCTGGCCGTCCTCGTGTTTGCGATGAAAACGTCGCACGAATTGAAATCGCTTTCCAACGTGGCCCTACTGAGTCAACTCGTCGTGGAAGTCGGGAGGTAAAGATACGTGGTTTCAGACGGGGGTTGGTTAAGAAGCGGTACAAGTTACAGCTGTTACAGACTCTACGTCATGACGACAAATACAAATGTGTGGCATTTTCTGAAGTGCTTCAGAATGCTGTTGACTATGATAACACTTTCGCACAACATGCACACTTTGAACCACCCAAAGTCAATGTGTTTTGCGCGATATTCCACTTACCTATTTACGGCTCATTCTTCCTTGATGGAAACGCGGTTAACGACCAAGAAGAGGACAACTTCATTTTTCGACACGAGGGGGTTCGCCAAGAGTGCGAACATCTGAAAGGAACTCTACTGGGCCGTTGGATTGGTCGTCATACAGTCGGCGACATAACACATCTGAGCATGCCTCCGCAATCACCATATTTGACGCCCTACACTTCTTCTTGCGGGTTTTCATTAAGGGTAACGTTTATCCACCAACACTGTCACAGAACCTATAAAAGTTTGGGAACCGGTTTTGTGATACCTTAACATGAGTGATGGACATACTTAGTGATATGTGGGAGGAATTCGAGTATCGATGTGATGTTGTCCGTGTCACTGATGGAGGACATACTGGAAATCTGTAATCTAAACTTGAGATGTTCGTAAGCATATGTCCTAAGTTTCACAGTTGTATTTCTTAAATATATGCGTTCGAAGCACGTACATCATTTTTGAAACACCCTGTGTACAAGCCTTTTACTCGCAACTTCACCAGTGTACGTGTATGTCACGTACACTGGTGTCCAACATCAAAGCAACAAAAGGAAATTTTGCAAAGTTGCGTTTATTTTGCCCCAAAATAGTATAAACAGGCGATAGTAAAGTAGAAACAACGTAAAGAATACAGAACGTAAATAACTGCAACATGCATAACCATAGACTAAAATGTTCGTTTTTTTTATAACTTAACGGTAACCTCCATAATGTCTTTTAATCTGCAATCACTTTCATTGTTACGCACTTTTGTGTGTGGCTTCCGCAAATTTGACAGACAGTCGGATTTAATTTTGCGTAGGGAATCGGAAAGCTAGTATAAATTTACAACAAATGTCTTACTCGCTATGCCCTTATGGTGAATACTGGTCGATAAATGCATGTAATCTGTGTACATAAATCATTTTTGATATTCACGTTTCTTTAAATTTCCGACCTTATTGGAAGCCGAAAGAAAACTAAGACTTTATGTATGGTCCCGACGTCATTACGTTACGTATTTGTAATAATTCACAGCAAAGGTATTGTTGTTGTTGTCTTCAGTCCTGAGACTGGTTTGATGCAGCTCTCCATGCTACTCTATCCTGTGCAAGCTTCTTCATCTCCCAGTACCTACTGCAACCTACAACCTTCTGAATCTGCTTAGTGTATTCATCTCTTGGTCTCCCCCTACGATTTTTACCCTCCACGCTGCCCTCCAATACTAAATTGGTGATCCCTTAATGCCTCAGAACATGTCCTACCAACCGATCCCTTCTTCTGGTCAAGTTCTGCCACAAACTTCTCTTCTCCTCAATTCTATTCAATACCTCCTCATTAGTTATGTGAGCTACCCATCTAATCCTCAGCATTCTTCTGTAGCACCACATTTCGAAAGCTTCTATTCTCTTCTTGACCAAACTATTTATCGTCCATGTTTCACTTCCATACATGGCTACACTCCATACAAATACTTTCAGAAACGACTTCCTGACACTGCAAACTACACTCGATGTTAACAAATTTCTCTTCTTCAGAAACGCTTTCCTTGCCATTACCAGTCTACATTTTATATCGTCTCTACTTCGACCATCATCAGTCATTTTGCTCCCCAAATAGCAAAACTCCTTTACTATTTTAAGTGTCTCATTTCCTAATCTAATACCCTCAACATCACCCGACTTAATTCGACTACATTCCATTATCCTCGTTTTGCTTTTGTTGATGTTCATCTTATATCCTCCCTTCAAGACACCATCCATTCCGTTCAACTGCTCTTCCAAGTCCTTTGCTGTCTCTGACAGAATTACAATGTCATCGGCGAACCTCAAAGTTTTTATTTCTTCCCCATGGATTTTAATACCTACTCCGAATTTTTCTTTTGTTTCCTTTACTGCTTGCTCAATATACAGATTGAATAACATCGGAGAGAGGCTACAACCCTGTCTCACTCCTTTCCCAACCACTGCTTCCCTTTCATGCCCCTCGACTCTTATAACTGCCATCTGGTTTCTGTACAAATTGTAAATAGCCTTTCGCTCCCTGTATTTTACCCCTGCCACCTTTAGAATTTGAAAGAGAGTATTCCAGTCAACATTGTCAAAAGCTTTCTCTAAGTCTACAAATGCTAGAAACGTAGGTTTGCCTTTCCTTAATCTTTCTTGTAAGATAAGTCGTAAGGTCAGTATTGCCTCATGTATTCCAGTATTTCTACGGAATCCAAACTGATCTACCCCGAGGTCGGCTTCTACTATTTTTCCATTCGTCTGTAAAGAACTCGTGTTAGTATTTTGCAGCTGTGGCTTATTAAACTGATTGTTCGGTAATTTTCACATCTGTCAACACCTGCTTTCTTTGGGATTGGAATTATTATATTCTTCTTGAAGTCTGAGGGTATTTCGCCTGTTTCATACATCTTGCTCACCAGATGGTAGAGTTTTGTCAGGACTGGCTCTCCCAAGGCCGTCAGTAGTTCCAATGGAATGTTGTCTACTCCGGGGGCCTTGTTTCGACTCAGGTCTTTCAGTGCTCTGTCAAACTCTTCACACAGTATCATATCTCCCATTTCATCTTCACCTACATCCTCTTCCATTTCCGTAATAATGTCCTCAAGTACATCGCCCTTGTATAGACCCTCTATATACTCCTTCCACCTTTCTGCTTTCCCTTCTTTGCTTAGAATTGGGTTTCCATCTGAGCTCTTGATGTTCGTACAAGTGGTTCTCTTATCTCCAAAGGTCTCTTTAATTTTCCTGTAGGCAGTATCTATCTTACCCCTAGTGAGATAAGCCTCTATATCCTTACATTTGTCCTCTAGCCATCCCTACTTAGCCATTTTGCACTTCCTGTCGATCTCATTTTTGAGACGTTTGTATTCCTTTTTGCCTGCTTCATTTACTGCATTTTTATATTTCTCCTTTCATCAGTTAAATTCAGTATTTCTTCTGTTACCCAAGGATTTCTATTAGCCCTCGTCTTTTTACCTACTTGGTCTTCTGCTGCCTTCACTACTTCATCCTTCAAAGCTACCCATTCTTCTTCTACTGTATTTCTTTCGCCCATTCCTGTCAATTGTTCCCTTATGCTCTCCCTGAAATTCTGTACAACCTCTGGTTCTTTCAATTTATCCAGGTCCCACCTCCTTAAATTCCCACCTTTTTGCAGTTTCTTCAGTTTTAATCTACAGGTCATAACCAATAGATTGTGGTCAGAGTCCACATCTGCCCATGGAAATGTCTTACAATTTAAAACCTGGTTCCTAAATCTCTGTCTTACCATTATATAATCTATCTGATACCTTTTAGTATCTCCAGGGTTCTTCCATGTATACAACCTTCTATCATGATTCTTAAACCAAGTGTTAGCTATGATTAAGTTGTGCTCTGTGCAAAATTCTACCACGCGGCTTCCTCTTTCATTTCTTAGCCCCAATCCATATTCACCTACTACGTTTCCTTCTCTCTCTTTTCCTACACTCGAATTCCAGTCACCCATGACTATTAAATTTTCGTCTCCCTTCACTATCTGAATAATTTCTTTTATTTCATCATACATTTCTTCAATTTCTTCGTCATCTGCAGAGCTAGTTGGCATATAAACTTGTACTACTGTAGTAGGTGTGGGCTTCGTATCTATCTTGACCACAAAGGTATTATTAAATCAAAATTAGTGAAGTAAAATAAATTACCGACTTTACTATGGGCGTTAGATTGCCTTCCATCATACAGAAATCGGTCAGTCGTTCTCGATTGGATGAAATCAGCACAACCCAAAGTATAATCGTGCTCGCCATAGGAAATTGTGACAGTACGAATGGCCTCCACGAAAACCCAGATGATGTCGTTTGCAATCGAAGCCGTTGAACACAAGGATGTCGAATCGTTGGAAAATTGCTGGAAAATGTAAGACGATCTGTAGTTGGCGATCGCTTGACGCCAAGACTGACAACTGACCCTTAATAAAGGGACATGTAATGCAATGCGCATAAATGGGCGAATAAACACGAAGTTTTAGGACATAATCACAGCGGAAAAATCACGAAATCAACGAACGCTCAAATATCTGCGGGTAGCTATGCAAAGCAATTTAGTGTGGGAGTTTTAGTTGTGGGGGAGACACTTGCCAAACTAAGGCTCAGTGGGAAAACGCTAAGATAGTTTCATAGATTCGCGAAGGAGGGTGTATTCTCCAATTAATTGCTGGGTTTCCTATTCTGCTTCTATTCTCTTCTTGTTTGAATTTTTGTTTGAACTGTTTAAAGTCCACCGGCCGGAGTGGCCGAGCGGTTCTAGGCGCTACAGTCTGGAACCGCGCGACTGCTACGGTCGCAGGTTCGAATCCTGCCTAGGTCATGGATGTGTGTGATTTCCTTAGGTTAGTTAGGTTTAAGAAGTTCTAAGTTCTACGGGACTGATGACCTCAGATGTTAAGTCCCATAGTGCTCAGAGCCATTTGAACCATTTTTTTTTCTTGTTTACAATCCGCGTTCCAGTTTCGTCTAAGACTACACTCAAGAAAAATATCTTCAGAAAAGACTTGAATTAATATTTGATTTTGATTAATTTTCCTTTTTCACAGATGCTCTTCTTGCTACTGTCGTTCTGCATTTTATATTCTGTCTACTTCGACAATCGCCGGCCATTTTTCTGTCCAAATAACAAAACTCACTGACTACTTTTAGCGTCTCATTTCCTAATCTAATTCTATCAGCGTCACCTGACTTAATTCCACGACATTCCATTACCCTTATTTTATTATACTGATGCTCGTCTTAGTACTACCGTTAAATACGAATACGACGTGGCCTGCTCAGTCCGTCCATGGTTAATTTCGTAATTGTGTGCTACTGATTCGTGTCTCTCTCTTATAGGCATTATCTTACATTTGCACACATTTAGCCGGCCGCGGTGGCCGAGCGTTTCTAGGCGCTTCAGTCCGGAACCGTGCGACTGCTACGGTCGCAGGTTCGAATCCTGCTTCGGGCATGGATGCGTGTGATGTCCTTAGGTTAGTTAGGTTTAAGTAGTTCTAAGTTCTAGGGGACTGATGACCTCAGATGTTAAGTCCCATAGTGCTCAGAGCCATTTGAACCAACCGTCTGTGCAATAGCATCGTCAGTGAAGATAGTGTGGTGATGTGTAGAACGCTTTTCGGAAATCTAAGAAGACGGAAGCTACCAGTTCACCTGATTCTACTGTTCGGAAGATATCGAGAATAAACAAAACAAACCGTGGTTCACAGGAGTGGGGTTGGGTTGTTTGGGGGAAGACACCAAACAGCGAGGGCATCGGTCTCATCGGATTAGGGAAAGACGGGGAAGGAAGTCGGCCGTGCCCTTTCAAAGGAACCATCCCGGCATTTGGCTGGAGCGATTTAGGGAAATCACGGAAAACCTAAATCAGGATGGCCGGACGCGGGATTGAACCGTCGTCCTCCCGAATGCGAGTCCAGTGTGCTAACCACTGCGCCACCTCGCTCGGTCACAAGAGTGGAGTTCACTGAATCTGTGCGCATTCTTGAACGGTCTTGACAAGGGTAACTATGAAAGTCTAAGTATAAACAGTTCCAGTAAAGGCCGTCGACACAAATAAGAGGGCGAGTTAATAATAATGGAGCGTCATTAGGCGCGCCGGCCTAGCGCCGTGTCCCGAGCTGCCAGTGGACAAGGCAGCGGGTCTCCGCGGCTTTGCCCGCTGTGAGGGACGGCCGCACAGGTGCGCCGGCGGCCCACGGGAGATCACTGGCCGGATACGATTCTGATATAATGTTTGGCCGCCCGCCAGCGGCACGGCACGGGACAGGACAGAACAGGGCCCCGCTGGCCTTTAACATAACGAGCACGCTCCGTGCAACGCAGACGACATTCCCCGCGGATGGAATCGTAGTCAGTTTTGGCGACTGCCTGCTTGCTTCATTTCGCTATCGCTCCAAAGCCAGTTGCCGTACATCAGCAGCTTTCCGAGATGCCTGCAGGTTACAATACAGTTTCACAGTCTGCTGACAGATGGCAGCTCTGATTTCCTCCTACGATCTGTTCCACAGTTCATAGCCAGATGGTGTAAACACGTTTCCCTATCAGTCTAGATTAAGAATAGTTTCTGATCACAAAAATATATAAAAATAGCTGAACACGCAGCGCTGTGCCGTTACATATCTGTCTAAATCTCTCGTAAGACACTAAAAGCAATCAAATCCACAAAGAAACTAAAATCACAGTAACTTTGTTAACATGTTTTAAAAGTACAGCTACAATATACAAATTACACATTGTCTAAAAATCCGGTATAACATTACTTTGTGACAGAACTTGGTTGCAGACAATTCGTTCACATTGCATTTCTGAAAAAAGAGTAATGAATTCGACTGCACTCATGCATTGGGTTTATGAGCTACAGATTCCGAGGAAAAAACCTACTGAACTCAAATCCCCTTTGCAGTATTTAATAGACTGCGCCTGCGATTTATGGATCGCCATTTAGAGCACTTCATGAGACAAAGCAAAACTGGCAGGATTAAGAGGAGAAAAGATGGGTTGAAGTTAGATTTGTAGGTAAATAGCGAAGTAGAATTGCAGTAACAGCATGCTTTCTAGTCACGTGTGCACAGGGTTATAAATACAAAATCAAATAGGGGTAATGCAGTAGTAAGACTAATAATGAATAAGAAAATAGGGATACGGATAAGCTACTATCAACAGCATAATGAATGCATTATAGTGGCCAAGATAGACACAAAGCGAACACCCACCTCAGTGGTACAGATTTATAAGACAATCTGTTTTGCAGATGTTGAAAAGATAGAATGTTCTATGAGATAAAGTAAATTAAACAGATAGTTAAGGGAGATGGAAATGTAACTCTAAATGGCGACTGGAATACGATAGTAGAAAAAGGAAAACAACAAAATGCATTAGGTAAAGGAACGAACAAGCCGATAGTAGAATTTTGCACAGAGAATAATTTGCTCGTCACTGCCACTTGGTTTACGAATCATGAAAGAAGACTGCGAACGCGAAACAGACCTTTGGGATATTACAAAGTTTCAGATCAGTTTTATAACGGTTATACAGAGAATTATAAATCAAATTTTAAACTGTAAGATATTTCGAGGGTTAGATATGAACGCTGACCGTAATTCATTGGTTATGAACTGTAGGTTAAAACTGGTTTGAAAAAAAAAGGGTAGGAAATTAAGGCAGTGGGACCTGGATCACCTGAAGCAATCATAGAGTGCTGAGAATTTCAGAGGGAGCATCAGGCAACGTTGCCTACGGCCTCGTCGCAGTGGTAAAATCGGTTCCCGTCAGGTCGCCGAAGTTAAGTGCTGTCGTGCTTTGCTAGCTGAGGGTGGAACGGCGGGTCCTCCAAGGCCCGTTCTGCAAGTGGTACACTTAACGAATCCGGTATCATCAAGATGTGGGTGCAGACCAGTACGTCTGACAAACAGCCTTTTGCGGTAAACGCGTACTCTGAGGAAGCGTTCTGCTTGAAGGTCAGAAGAAAAGGAGATACACATTTATAGCTGGTCAATTATTTTTAATAAATCAGTAAACATTTTAATTCTACCTTGCTTTTATGCAGTGAATATGATGTAATACTTCAAGTTCGATGGTTAAGCATTACATGGATGTTGTACGAATATATTAACTGAGAAAAAGGAATTTTGATGTAGTGGTTCTTCCTGTGATCTGGACAATAAGGAAGTAGCACTTATTATTAAGCTAGCACCTTCATCATTCACAGAATTTGGATACCTTTGGATGTATCCTTTCTGTCAGTATCTCAGTGGTACGGCCACAAAACAGACGCCTGGTGTGAGATATGTTAGGAGGTGTAGCATCGCTGTACCTTCGCGATTAGCGTGCCACGAAAGTCCTCTAACTCATTTGTCAGAACATAATCCGAGGTCAGATGTAATGAGGTATATCGAATGGAATTCCCCTTCATGCCAACCAGCATGGATTCCGAATACGTCAATCGTACGAAACCCAACTCGCATTTTTTATATACTGAAAGCCATGTATCAGGCAATGAGGCAGATGCACTACTTCTCGATTTTTAGAAAAGCAGTTGGCTCAGTCTCCATAATGGAATTTTCATTCTGCAGTGGAGTGTGCGCTGATATGAAACTTCCTGGCAGTTTAAAAATGTGTGCCGGACCGAGACTCGAACTCGGGACCTTTGCCATTCACGGGCAAGTGCTCTATCCGCTTTTTTAATCTCATTTTGTTCGTCATTGGTCGCTGTATTTGTTGGGGGCGGACGTCGCATGAAGCTTGTCCAAGTTCGTCGTTGATCCATTCACTCAGTTTTTTTTCATTACAGACGGCAGCTAACCCTCTGACCGAACACTCTGAGCTACAGCGCCGGCAGACTGAGCTGCCCAAGCACGACTCACGACCTGTCCTCACAGAGCTTCAATTCTGCCTGTACCTCGTCTCCTATCATCCAAACTTCACAGAAGCTCTCCTGCAAACCTTGCACAACTGAAGCTGTGAAGACGTGCCGTGACTCGTGCTTGCGTAGCTCAATCGGTAGAGCACTTCCCCGCGAAAGGCAAAGGTCCCGAGATCGAGTCTCGGCCCGGCACACAGTTTTAACCTGCCTTCGGCTCCGAAAGCCCATGTCGATAATGTTTGCTTGAATGGTTCGCACGCTAACACTTGTTGATGACCCAGCATTGAAATCTGCAGCAATTTGCGAAAGGGTTGCACTTCTGTCACGTTGAACGATTCTCTTCAGTCGTCGTCGGCCCCGTTTTTGCAGGATCGTTTTCCGGCCGCGGCGATGTCGGAGATTTTATGCTTTACCGGATTCCTGATATTCACGGTACACTCGTATATCGTCGTACGGGAAAATCCCCATTTCATCGCTACCTCAGAGATGATGTGTCCCATCGCTCGTGCACCGACTATAACACCACGTTCAGAGTCACTTAAACCTTGATAACCTGCCACTGTAGCAGCAGTAACCGATATACACCAATGCTCATAAATTAAGGATAATGCTGATACATCGTGAAACAACGCTCAGGTGAGTGGTTTGCAAGTTTAAGTCACCTCGGTGTATGACCATGCGGTGCATTTGACCTGCGGTCGTCGAACGGTGGCGCTGGCAGCAGTGCACGTAGGCAGAGGTGTGTTGGTGCATGTCAGAGTACAATGCAGGGAGTAAGTGTGCAGACGTTTTCAGACTTGCTAATTGTGACTGTGTGTTGAAAATGGCTCAAAGAACACATATTGATGACGTTATGAGGGGTAGAATACTAGGGCGACTGGAGGTTGGTCAAACACAGCAGATCGTAGCACGGGCCCTCCGTGTGCCACAAAGTGTGATCTCTAGATAATGGCAACGATTCCAGCAAACAGGAAACGTGTCCAGGCGCTACAGTACGGGACGTCCACAGTCTACAAGAAGACCGATATCTCACCATCAGTGCCCGCAGACGGTCACGGAGTACTGCAGGTAGCCTTGCTCGGGACCTTGCCTCAGCCACTGGAACAGTTTTCTCGAAACACACAGTCTAAAGACGACTGAATAGACACGGTTTATTCGCCCGGAGACCTGCAAGTTGCATTCCACTGACCCCTGGTAACACGAGAGCCCGTAAAGCCTGGTGTTGAGAACACAGTATATGGTCATAGGAACAGTGGTCCCACGTTATGTTCACGGACGGGTCCACTGATTCTCGTCGGGCTTTCATCTGGCGTGAACCAGGTACCAGATACTAACCCCTTAATGTCCTTGAAAGGGACCTGTATGGAGGTCGTGGTTTGATAGTGTGGTGTGGTATTATAACTGGTGCACGTATACCCCTGCATGTCTTTGACAGAGGAACTGTAACAGGTCAGGTGTATCGGGACGTCATTTTGCACCAGTATGTTCGCCTTTTCAGGGGTGCAGTGGGTGCCACCTTTCTCCTGATGGACAATAACACACGGTCCCACCGAGCTGTCATCGTGGAGGAGTACCTTGAAACAGAAGATATGAGCCTGTTCTCCAGACCTAAACCCCGGCGTGCACGTCTGGGATGCTCTCGGTCGACGTATCGCTGCACGTCTTCAGACCCCTTCGACACTTCAGGAGCTCCGACAGGCACTGGTGCATGAATGGGAAGGCTATACCCCAGCAGCTGCTCGACCAACTGATCCAGAGTATGCCGACCCATTGTGCGGCCTGTGTACGTGTGCATGGTGATCATATCCCATATAGATGTCGGGGTACATGCGCAGGAAATACTGGCGTTTTGTAGCACATTTGTTTCGGGACGGTTTTCTCAACTTATCACCAATAACGTGGACTTCTGTGTCGTGTGTGTTCCCTATGTGCCTATGCTATAAGTGCCAGTTTTGGATAGTGCCACGTTGTGTGGCACCACATCCTTCATTTATGAGCATGAGTGTAACAATTGCGCCAGATGCTTGTTGTCTTTTATAGGCGTTGCCGACCGCAGCGCCGTATTCTGCCTATTTACATATCTCTGTATTTGAATATGTGTGCCTATATCAGTTTCTTTGGCGCTTCCTGTGAAAGTTTACTTAGGAAGTTTTCAAGAATAAAATTGAAGTGGTCTAGGAATATATTACAAACCCTACGTATCGTTCCCATAGACATCGCGAAGACATGATTAATTACAGCCTGCACAGAAACGTGTAAGTAATCATTTTTCCCGCGATACATATGTGAATGAAAGTGATAGCAGTTAGTACAATGGGAAACACCCCTGACCGCGCACTTTACAGAGGTTTCCAAAGTGCAGATGCAGACGTCGTTAGAGGAGTCGGTGCCTAGAAATTTCGAGGTACGTTGATGTTCGGTGAGACATCACGGCGGGTACACGCGGCGGCCTGCGGGAAAGTGGAATATTTGTCAGCGCTCCAAGGCGAGGCGCCCTATGAATAGTTGCGGTTATCGCGAGCCACGCAACGCCGGCCCCCGCACTTCTAAAAGTGCAGCCGCCACACAGCAGCGCCGGCTGGCCGGCTGGCCGGCGGGCGGCGCCGAACCAGCACAGCCACCGCACTACCGTGTACTGTACTGTACTGTACTGTACAGCGGCGCGCAGGCTGGGTGACCGAGTACTGGTGGTCCCTCTCTCTCTCTCTCTCTCTCTCTCTCTCGCTACTTCTCACAGCAGCACCACACACAACACAACGATACGTCTACATGGGGACCGGTTTCCCACTGACGGGTTTCGGAACAGCGCTACTTGTTGATCAAACAAACACTGTATTGTCAATTCTAAAGAAGCGGATTTCTCTTTCATATTTCAGCGCCCACAATCGGTATTCCCTCCACTGAACAATCTATTGCATTTGAGGAGTGACTGGGACGCCAGGTTGCTTTGTGCTTTGTAAAATGTTGCTTAATGTGGCCGAAGTGAATTTATGTGAGAAAAGTAGCAATACTCGACTGACCAGTAAGTGATCTGTTCCCTTCATTTATGTGAACAGGAGTACATTTTATTGTTATTATATGGAAAGAGATACATATACATCTACACCAGTACTCCGCACGCCACCTGACGGTGTGTGGCGAAGAATACTTCTGTTAGCACTAACTCATCCCCCTCTTCCCTCTGCCATTTGCGAATGGCCCAAGGGAAAAATGATTATTGCTGTTAGCTGTATTTTCACGAATTTGTTCGCTGTGATCATTTCCCGAGATGTATGTGGGAGGGAATAACATGTTGTCCGACTCTTCCGGGAAAGCACTTTCTCGAAATTGCAATAGAAAAACTCTGCGTGATGCACAACCCCTCTCTTGCAACGTCTACCACTCTAGTTTGTTGAGCATCTCTGTAACGCTCTCGTGCCGACTAAACGAACCCGTCACAAAACGCACCGCTCTTCGTTGGATCTTCTCTATCTCCTCCGTCACTCCCATCGGGTAAGAGACCCAGCGTGATGAGCAATACTCGTAATCGGTAGAAAAAGCGCCTTGTAAGCTACTTCAAAATGTTCAAATGTGTGTGAAATCTTATGGAACTTAACTGCTACGGTCATCAGCCCCTAAGCTTACACACTACTTAACCTAAATTATCCTAATGAGAAACACACACACCCATTCCCGAGGGAGGACTCGAACCTCCGCCGGGACCAGCCGCACAGTCCATGACTGCAGCGCCTAGACCGCTCGGCTAATCCCGCGCGGCTCTAAGCTACTTCTGTCGTGGATGAGGTACATTCCCTTGGCCCTATATTACTATAGCAGTATAGCACTCCGTCTTCAGGCCACAAGTGGCCCATCGGGACCATCCGACCGCCGTGTCATCTCAGCTGAGGATGCGGATAGTAGGGGCATGTGGTCAGCACGCTGCCCTCCCGGCCGTTATGATGGTTCTCTCTGACCGGAGCCGCTACTATTCGGTCGAGTAGCTCCTCAATTGGCATCACGAGGCTGAGTGCACCCCGAAAAATGGCAACAGCACATGGCGGCCCGGATGGTCACCCATCCAAGTGCCGGCCACGCCCGACAGCGCTTAACTTCGGTGATCTCACCGGAACCGGCGTATCCACTGCGGTAAGGCCGTTGCCCCTATATTACTATACCCTTCTAAAATTTACGATTGCAGTTGCTATCAACTCGCGGTTCCCGCCAATCTGGTATTTCAGTATAGGCTGTAAAAAAGGACATTTTGTACTTATTTTCTTTCTGAAACGCCATTGGACACCTTGTAATTGCACTTAATTAGTGCATAAACTATAACTTATGACTTCCTTTAAATAAAACATACAATTTACAATGGTTTAGTAACAATGTAACATTTCCCCTCTTTAGTGTTCTAGGGCTAAATCTGTTCCTATCAATCTCAGCCTGGTATCTGCTTTTCCTGCTATTTGTTTTATGTGGTCATTCCAATTTAGATCGCTTCGGTTAGGTACTCCTAGATATTGTCCGTTAGGCTCTGTTTCTAGCAGTTTGTTATCAGTATTGTAGTTGTATGTGTGCGCAATATGTTACATTTATTTACGCTGAGGGTGGACTGTCAGAGTCTGCACAGTTCATCAATCTGAATTTAGGTCGTTCTACAAATCGATGGTGTCTTCCGGCGAAGTTACTTCCTTCCTTACAGACGACCGCGTCGTCTGTGAACAGTCTCAAACAGCTCCCGACGCTTCCTACTAGATCATTTATATGCATTTTAAACAGTAATGGTCCTACCACACTTCTTCGGGGTACCGTGAATGAATGATGATACATTTACTGAATTAGGAAAATCTAATTGGTTGGCAATGAGCGTGTATTCCACGCAGGAAGTATTTGTGTTTATTAATCATACAGTTAAAGTGTCACAGGTCAAACTACATGACAATAGGAGCAAACACGTCCTAGTGAACATGGGCAGACAAAATGGTCTTTTTGCGAGGTAATTGCGAATGTGTGGCTCCAACCCGCCACTCAGTTCGGTGTGAAATGCGTTCCCAGTTAGCACAGCGTGTATCTGTGATGCGCGCTAACTGAGCTCAAATTTCATCCGTGGTCGACGTTACAGAATGTTGTAGATTGGTGATGCGACACCAGCCACTTGAGCACATTTTGCTGCTGGTGAAGCCTGCACATAACGCGCCAGTACGACGCAAGATTGGTAGGCCCAGCAGGGGCTAATACCTCGGTTTCCAAGATCACTTGGACCTTGGTCTTCCGGAATTTTTCCAGTTAGGCTCTTCTCAGAACTGAAGTGTACGCCACTGCCGACTACTCTGTTGAACAAGTGCAGTAGCGAATTGTACTGTCTTGTCAGGCTATACGTTTTGATCCGGGAATGTTTGAAAGAATTCGTAATTCAGCGCAGGTAACTTAGCAGTGTTGCATCCAAATACAGGGTTACATAATCAAACTTCCAGTTTCAGAACGCTGCAGAAAGAGAATCACTGCTCAGAATGACGTCAAATTTGAACATCATATTATTGACGGAGAGAGAAACGTCATGAAACAAAAAAAAAAAAAAAAAAATTAGGAAAATTTTACCAATACATGAAGCTGTAAGTGTCTTAACGTAAACGATGTCGGCTACAAATGAGACTAATCGCAATATGCCGGTTTCGTCTGTTTGCACATTACACCATACGTATGGTTCAGTGTGCATGACTGCACAAGTTGGAGAGACAATGGCTCAAAATGGCTCTGAGCAATATGGGACTCAACTGCTGAGGTCATTAGTCCTCTAGAACTTAGAACTAGTTAAACCTAACCAACCGAAGGACATCACAAACATCCATGCCCGAGGCAGGATTCGAACCTGCGACCGTAGCGGTCTTGCGGTTCCAGACTGCAGCGCCTTTAACCGCACGGCCACTTCGGCCGGCGGAGAGAGACAATGGTTGCGGTACTGTTGGTTAGGTAAGCCCGGCAAGGTCGTACCACGTCGGATGGGAAAAATGAGTTTTTAATTGTCCTGACGCCTAAAACCGCATAAAAGCAAAATTATCTTGGGACCAAAAACCGCATAAAAAACAAAATGACACCTGTTTCTAACGGTCGTGAAACGAGCGCAAGACATGATCAGAATGCTGTCCGCTGTTTTCTGCCATCAGCTGAAATCGAGAAACGCATATTCCACAACAGATCGGAGTGTTTCTGGCTTTCAGTTCAGCAACATTCGTAACTGCAGCACTGAACACAACATCTTTCAGATAACCACACATACGAATGAAGATCAGGTGACCTGGAAAGCCAGGCTGCAAGGAAATGACGGCTGATAATTCTAGCATTTCCGAAGAACCTCTGCAGCTTCAATGGCTGTGCAATGTGCGGAGGAGCGTCATCTTGCGTAAAAACGATCCTACCGACACATCGACACTGTTGAAGGGTTGGAATGAAGTTGGTGCGCAAAAGTCTCTCAAACGTTTATCAGTGACGGTACAGGTAACACAACCCGCAGGACTCATCTCCTCGAAGGAACAAAGTAAGAGCCTACGGAATATCAGACCAGCTGTGTGGCTGGATTGAAGAGTTTTTAGCAAACACAACGCAGCATGTTGTTTTCAATGGAGAGACGTCTACAGACGTTAAAGTAACCTCTGGCATGCCACAGGGGCGTGTTATGGGACTATTGCTTTTCACAATATATATAAATAACCTAGTAGATAGTGTCGGAAGTTCCATGCGGCTTTTCGCGGATGATGCTGTAGTATACAGAGAAGTTTCAGCATTCGAAAATTGCAGCGAAATACAGGAAGATCTGCAGCGGATAGGCACTTGGTGCAAGGAGTGGCAACTGACACTTAACATAAATGCAATACATAGGAAGAAGGATCCCTTATTGTATGATTATATGAGAGCTGAACAAACACTGGTAGCGGTTACTTCTGTAAAATATCTGGGAGTATGCGCACAGAACGATTTGAAGTGGAATGATCATATAAAATTAATTGTTGGTAAGGCGGGTGCCAGGTTGAAATTCATTGGGAGAGTCCTTAGAAAATGTAGTCCATCAACAAAAGAGGTGGCTTAGAAGACATTCGTTTGACCTATACTTGAATATTGCTCATCAGTGTGGGATCCGTACCAGGTCGGGTTGACAGAGGAAATAGAGAAGATCCAAAGAAGAGCGGCGCGTTTCGTCACAGGGTTATTTGCAAAGCGTGACAACGTTACGGAGATGTTTAGCAAACTCAAATGGCAGACTCTGCAAGAGAGGCATCGCGGTGTAGCTTGCTGTCCTGGTTTCGAGAGGGTGCGTTCGTGGATGAGGTATCGAATATATTGCTTCCCCCTACTTATACCTCCCGAGGAGATCACGAATGTAAAATTGGAGAGATTCGAGCGCGCACGGAGGCTTTCCGGCAGTCTTTCTTCCCGCGAACCATACGCGACTGGCACAGGAAAGGGAGGGAATGACAGTGGCACGTTAAGTGCCCTCCGCCACACACCATTGGGTGGCTTGCGGAGTATAAATGAAGATGTAGATACGGCCCTTCAATAAACGATGCCGTTAACACCTCACTACACAGTGACCTTTGCAGACAGTGGTGGTACCAATTGATGTGCATTTGGATTTTCCGTTGATTCGTCTATCCACAGACTTTTCCATCACCAATCATTGTTCATTTCCATGTCAGCAAGAAATTCCGGAGCGAAAGTTTATCTTGCTGCCAAGTCAGCAGGCAGCAACTCCTGAACATCAGTGTATGGATAGCAATGCGGGGCGTTTAGTAGAATTTTATGCACCGTCCTCACAGGCATTTCCCCGTGCACTGCATGCTAGCACAGCAATTCTCGAACCCTCCTGCAGTGCTGTGGCCACACTTTTGACAGATACTCAATCAACTGCATTTCTCCCTCTGCCACACTGCGCTTCAAAAGAACTAGCCTTTTCGAATTTTATCATAATTTTCTCCAGACCCTTCGCAGACATCGAACCTATGCCTTTTTTCATACTCTTGAGTGTCCAGAACTTCTGCAGTACTACTGGTGCACAGCCATCGTTCTTGTAAACGAGCTTTACCAGCAGCGCACGATCCCTCAGGCAGTTAGACATGTTGGGCGTCTCGGACGTAAACTAAGGAATAGCTCGTAATACGGTATATTCTTCATTTTTACTTGTTAACCGTCTAGCAACAGCTGAATGAAACACCATTGTCGTGCCATACGCGTTTCGCCTTCATTCTGTGCAAGGCATCTTCAGTTGCAGGTTCCGTGGATGATTTTCTCCTTGTTGTGTTTTAGTTCCTTTTTCGGCGCTGTTCTTCTTCTTATAACTGCCATTTCGGTTTTTGTTTTCCACACTTCAGAGCACTAGGAACCGAGAACTGTTTTGAAGCTACGTTTTGCTTTCGTTTGGTTTGTGAGACAAACCAAAATATAGCATCAAAACAAGTGTTCAGTTCCTAGTGCTCTGAAGTGTGGAAAAACCCAAATGGCAATTATAAGAAAAAGAACAGCACCAAAAGCGGTACTAAAACACAACTAGTAGAAAATCATCCACGGAACTTGCGACTGAACATGCCTTGCGGAGAATAAAGACGAAACGCGTTTGGCACGAAAATGGTGTTTCATTCAGTTGTAGTTAGACGGTTAATTAGTAGAAATTAACAATATACCGTAATATTATATGCAACTGAGGAAGACACGGCTACAAAATTTGAAGGTGTTAAGGAACAGCTGTGTGCCGTGCGTTTCATGGATGCATATTCTGACGGTTACAAGGCCGTCCGTTGGTAAAATTTTCATTAAATATTTTTTGTCCCATGATGCTTCCCAGTGTCAATAAATTTGGCGTCATTCTCAGCAGTGGTTCTCTTTCTACAGCGTTCTGAAACTGGAACCTTAATTATGGACTCCCTGTATGAGGACGGTTCATGGAATAGCCCCTTTAACAGGGAGTGAATTGTAGCACGTAACGTGCGGAAGTGATATTGTATTTCTTGTTGTGGTAGGCCGTGGGTGAAATCGGGGCCCAATTAGATGTGGATTTCATTTCTTAGTTTACATTTAATATACTACCCGACGTCAATGGTGGCTCGTAACTACACTTTCAGAATTATTTGGCAAATAGATCGTTCGCAGACTCATGTCTACTGTGCCGTTTTTCTTTATGTTATCATGTACCCGTGTCAGTTTTCGCTGTTAATTATGGCACACTCTGTTTACATATTCTCTGTTTTAGTGACAAAGGCTCTCGTACACAATTAATAACTGTCATTGAATTTTCGCTAATTCTGTGCACATGAATAGAATGTGACTTAACTGCTTCCGAACTTTTATAACCATTTCAGTACGCCAAAATTTTCAAGTGAAATATATTTTCATGTACTATTTTCCTTTTACATTCCTTAATATTTTCGAGCACTGATAATCTCTCATCACCGTTCTGACGAAATCGTAACAGGTGATTTCCTGATACCATTCGTCGTGAATAATTTACGCTCGGAAGATCCGATATCTGACTGGGCTAATTATATCGTTTCGTGCCCAACCTGTAAACACGACAACGAAAATCGGATTCTGAAATCCTGTTTCGTCTTCCGGCCGCTGTGCTGCATATGAACGCAGCGTCTGCAACCACCTCCGCTCACTTTGAGTGAGCGTGGATGGGACAGATGCTGTCAAACAAGTGGAACTTTGTTTATTCTTGTTTAAATTATGGACTTGTAGCCCGTCATGCTCAGCTGCCATTGATATACTGTTGCCAGCGACGCTGTCCCGAGATTTCGGTGCTGGGCACTGCCAACTTCCGCGCCGACAAACGTCACGTAACACTCGTAGGTCCGTTCGACATTTAGTCGTAGACTGTACGCTTGTAGCTCGAGAAGTCACTAAAGTAATAGTTTCAGTACAGCCCTGAAGGGTGCTCAGCTAGAAAAGGATCGTGGTACTTCTCTTCCAGCAACAATTTTCGAAAACAGAATACAAATTTGAATCTTTGTTTAATAATGCAAATGAGTGGAAGATTTCAATCGATTAATGATCGTTCTACCTTAGGGCTCTTCTAATGATTTTTCGTCTATTCGGTTGATTGGAGCTTCTTCCAAATACTCTTAATGTTCGTTCAACGCGTGTTCTTCTGCTTTTTTCTATTTTTCTGCATGTAATTGTCAACGAGACAACGGTTTCCTTTACATCATTAGTGAATCCCACTTCTCTTTCTATCGCCACTCCCCTTTTCTCTCCATTTTCATAAACTTATGAGCGTCGATAAACAGCAGTTGATAATTTCCGTTCTTAACTAGCGTACCCTACATTGCTTCATTACAATATACACTCCATCCCTTTATTTCCAGAGCTGAGACTTCGCGGCGAAATAGTTACAAAACGTTTCTACATCGTGTCCTCCATTTTTCACCGATATTCCAGTCCCAGAAATCATTAACGCTGTAAAATCCGTATAGTCAAAAATGGTTCAAATGGCTCTGAGCACTATGGGACTTAACTGCTGAGGTCATCAGTTCCCTAGAACTTAGAACTACTTAAACCTAACTAACCTAAGGAGATCACACACATCCATGCCCGAGGCAGGATTCGAACCTGCGACCGTAGCAGCAGCGCGGCTCCGGACTGGAGCGCCTAGAACCGCACAGCCACAGCGACCGGCCTCCGTATAGTCACGATTCTTTTATGTACATTAAATACCTCGGAAAGCTAAGAGAACACGTTTTTGCTACTTCTGCCATAGTCGACAACGTTCCTGTGAAAACAAGCTTAGTTCCTTTCAAAATAATGTCTCAAATATTTTTTTGCGGATTTCTTCATGTAAAACACATAATACCTTGTTATTTTCATCAAGATGCACGAATTACAGTCGGCAATCATATCAAACGATAGAGGGCAGTAGAGCAAAGTTGTCAATATACAACAAGCATTAATTATAAAATAAAATTTAAATTGAATTAAACACTATCACTCAGGGAAATAAATCCTAAAAGACTGCGTTTGTCACACATAAATGTCTGAATGGTGTTGGCTGCTAGATAAATTCTGATTGCTAGAAAATTATGGTTAAAGCAGCGTTACTAATGAACTTCTCTACATTGTTACTGTAAGTTCTTCTTCAGATTTCAGTTGACAGTTTCGTCAACAGTTGAATCACAATTATAAATTGACAATGAATGCAATTACTTACGCTAGTAACACATCACTCTTACAAACGAGCTCTTTTTCCGTAATTTAATCACATTTTTCAGCGATCATAAACTCCATCGTGTTGATCTACATCTACATGAATACCCCGTAATTCACACTGAAATGCTTGGCAGAGAGTTCATCGAATTACTTTCACACTATTTTCCTACCGACCCACTCCCGAACAGTACACGGGAAAAGCGAACACTTAAATTTTTCAGTGCGAGCTGTGATACATTTTACGAGGGTCGTTCAATAAGTAGTGGCCGACATTAAAAAAAAAAAAACCATTAATATACATAGACAAACGTCCTTGTTGGTGCTTCACACTTGATGTTTGTTCTGTGTGCCGGTGAAGTTTCGAACCGTTCTGGCAGATGGCAGAGCCGTAGTACAGCGTCAAAATGGCGTCTACATACGACTCACGTTACAAGCAGCGTGCTGTTATTGAATTCTTGTGTACAGAAAAAGAAGCCGTGGTGAACATCCACAAACGTTTGTGTGCAGTGTATAGCGATGCTGCAGCTGATAGGAGTACAGTTGGGCGATGTGTAAAGAAAGTTAACAGCCCAGGAAATGCAGAAACAGAGCTCCACGATTAGCCACGCTCGGGGCGTCCCGTCACAGCCACTGCCCCAGACATGCTGAATCGTGCGGATGTCATTATTCGTGCCGACCGGCTCATCACTAGTCGACAATTGGCTCTACAGTTGTCGTTCAGCACTAGAAGTTCGTCTGCAATGATAGAGACTCTCGGATATTCAAAGAGGTGCTTACGATGTGTTCCACGAATGCTCACAGCAGACCACAAGATTCAAACAAACGCCATTTCATCTGAATTGTTGGAGCGTTTTGAGACCGACGGAGAGGCATTTCTGTCACGGATCGTTACGGGGGACGAAAGCTGGGTGCACCACTTTGCGCCTGAAACTGAGAGGCAGTCCGTGGAGTGGCATCATCCTCATTCACCTACAAAGAAGAAATTCAAGACAACCCCATCTGCGGAAAAGTCATGGTGACAGTCTTCTGGGATGTGATGCCAAGAGGATCAACCATCAATTCAGAGGCATACGTGAAGACTCTGAATAAACTCAAGAACCGTTTCCGACGTGTTCGATCGGACTAGAATCCAGCAGAAAGCTTGCTCCAACACGATAATGCACGCCCATACACAAGTCTGAGAACCGGCGAATACATCGCCAAACTGGGTTTGATACTATTGCCTCATCCACCCTACAGTCCTGACCCGGCACCCTCGGACTTCCATCACTTTGGGCCGTTTAATGATTCTCTACGGGGAACACGCTTTGAAGACGACGAGAGTGTCAGTCATGCAGTGAAAACATGACAACGCCTACAGGACAAGAGCTTTTACCAGCAGGGAATACATGCTCTTCAACAACTTTGCCGTACGGCCATAGAACGTGATGGAGACTACGTAGAAAAATAGGACACGGACAAGACATGTTGATGTATATTGCCACCAAATTCTGACTCTTAACAATAAATGTGTTCTGGGGGAAAATGTGGGGCATTACTTACTGAACGACCCTCGTATTTCATGACAATGGTCATGTCCCCATACTTAGATGGGCTCCAACAAAACATTTTCTCGTACGGAAGAGAAAGTTGGTGATTGAAATTTCGTGAAAAGATCTCCCCGCAACGACAAACGCCTTTCTTTAAATAACTGCCACCTCAACTCGCTTACCATATCCGCTACACTCTCTCCTATTCCGCAGTAATGCAAAATGAGCTGCCCCGCCGGCCGGGGTAGCCGAGCGGTTCTAGACGCTACAGTCTGGAACCGCGCG
Source organism: Schistocerca americana (assembly GCF_021461395.2). NCBI lineage: Eukaryota > Metazoa > Arthropoda > Insecta > Orthoptera > Acrididae > Schistocerca > Schistocerca americana. The sequence continues at coordinate 820,173,341 of NC_060122.1, read as the reverse complement.
ACCGCTACAGTCGCAGGTTCGAATCCTGCCTCGGGCATGATTGTGTGTGTGATGTCCTTAGGTTAGTTAGGTTTAAATAGTTCTAAGTTCTAGGGGACTAATGACCTCAGATGTTGAGTCCCATAGTGCACAGAGCCATTTTGAACGATTTGAGCTGCCCTCCTTTGAAGCCTTTCGATTTCCCCCGTCAATTCTATCTCGTACGAATCCCATACCGCGCAGTAACACTCCAGAAGAGAACAGACAAGCGTACAGCAGGTAGGGGCAATTCCGTAGGACTGGCAACCTGTTAGAAACCAAGGGGAAAGTGGAGATGAGAGGTCCTGGCTATTAAATCCACGTTGCTTTTTTTTTCTTTTTTTAAGCAGACAGCTCCCTCGGCGTATGTTGTAGGTGCGCTGAACCTGTAATGGTCGATTTGCAACCAATGATGAAGAACTTCTCATTCTCGTGTCAGCTCTCCGCAGTTACCAAGGGCAGTGCCACATCTCTCGTAGAAATTGAATTTTTTGTGCAGTGCCTTTGCTCCACATACTTATACTTGCTTACGCTCAGAGTAGAAAATACGTAACTACTGAACTTCACAGTTGGTTCCCTGGGATTTCCCCTTTTTCCAAAGATTTCCTCAACTATCTGACGAAGTGAGGTGGCGCAATGGTCGGCAGACTGGACTCGCATTCGGGACGACAACGCTTCAAACCCGCGTCCAACAATCCTCATTTACGCTTTCAGTGGTTTCCCTAAATCGCTCGCAAATCCCGGGATGGCTCCTTCCAAAAGAGCACGTCCGACTTCTTTCCCTGTGTTTTCGTAATGCAAGCTTGTGCTCCGTTTCTAATGACCACGCTGTCGACGGGACGTTAAACTTCGATCTTCCTTTCTTCCTTAAATTATCCGAGTCCAATAAAGGTATACAGCAGCTTAATTTTCAGCGTTAACCTTTCAGCAGGTGGCTCGCAACACCTGAAGGTAATGCCCAAAACTTCCGATCACAAGTCTTCCACTGTGTTATCTTGCTCCATATGATGAGAGGATGGAGAAATCTAACTATTCGTGTACTGCGGATAAACGATCAGTAAAACGCCCAGTATAAAATATTATAATTAGTGTTATTCTCGCCTCCAGAGAAGGAATACGAACGTATAGGGAACAAATACGTTTCGTCAAATATCGCCTGAAGTAGCTACAGTATAGAAGTTATTTTACCATTGTCTCCACCAAGCTGCTGTCCCGAAAAGGGCTGTTGATAAAGTATCGATATTTAATCCGAAAAATTTCGATATATATCGGCTATATTTTTTCCCTCGGCTTATCGATATCAAAGTAATAGTATTGAATGCCATCATTTTTATTTTATATTATATGTTTTCGCCATTTTCGGTAAATATTTAAAGTTGTTCTTTTGAAATTGTAGTAGATCATAATTTTACTTTCACTGTATGAAGGAGTGTTACTGCTTTTTGAGCTATCATGACATCCAGTCTTTCTCTTTGACTGTGTGAAGCAAGTATACGTGACACACAAGAAGAAGTCGGATTGCACACGGGGGTAGCGGTATGAATGGAATAGCAGGATTTCTGATGTGAAGAAGTAGTTGCGTTAGAAAAGAATTTTTAACGTACTTAAGGTGCTATTTCTTCACATAGGCTCTCTTCAAAAAAAGTTACTGAAAATGAACAAAAATCTAAATGAAAAGACTGGTCTTTGCGGTGGACGGAGGTGTGTGTGGGGAAACGTTCATGTAATCGGCGCTATCAAGAGAAACTGCAACGGTCAGTTTCACCACGCTATTTTGACACTACAACTTCTAGGTGGCTGGCGTTTGCAGAAATGAAAAAACAGGGAAGTCGTCATGAAGTGTTCCGGACAAATCCGGTATGTGACGAAACCGAACGACGGACCCGTCGGACACCTATTATTGTGCCACTTCAATGCAGTTACCGTGGTTAGCAAAGTGGTTATCGCCAAGCATTAACGTGCATCCTTTTCCTTTCAATTCTTGCTCGAAGGGGGATAAGCAGGATGCTAGCTTGTTGATGTACAGAATATCTTATAATAAATCAACACTTAAATATACAGTTCTAAAACCGGCAGTAAATTTACAATGTGCAGCTAATATTTTTATAGGTTGGTAGGTCGATATTTTATCCGTCTATACGTCGAGATATCGATTCCTTACTTCGATATATCGACACAGTATAGTAGTATTCTTTTAAATATCAATATATTGGATTCCTGATAATTTTAAAAATATCAACAGTCCTAGTTCCAAGTCTCTCGTCCACCAGTTCGTGAGCCGCGCAGTTCAGGTTTTAGTGGTGTTTTCTTCATCTCGAACACGCGGTCGGTCTGCGGTCTGCAATGCGACCACGCGGTGTTGGAGGAGGTTTTCCCTGTCAGTGACGTCAGATACGCCGGCGCGCCGCACAGCTGCGGTTTACGCAATTGCGGCGGGCAGAGCGACCGCGGCGCGCGCCTTACCGAATAAGCCCGGCGCGCAAGCGCGGTGGAGGGTGGATCGCTGCGGCGTCCGTTGCATCTGGCAGGCTCGAGGGAGAGTGAAAGAGAAAGAGAAAGAGAGAGAGAGAGAGACCACGATGGCACCATGTGGCAGGGAGAGACACGGGGGGCGGGACGGCAGTAACCGGGCGGCTCGTCTTCCAGTAATCATTCTCTCCCACCACAATTCTCCACTTCTCTCTCTCTCTCTCTCTCTCTCCCACTCTCCCTCTTCCTGAAGTCTGCTAGCACTCTGAAAATAGCCTAACTCCTAGCGCATTCAGCTCATGTAATCTTGTAACGTTTACTCTGATCTCGTTTCAAAGTCGTGGAAGAAACGTCCTCTGTCGCCGTTCACGCGATGTGCCATAAACACGATTTCGCTGCACGATATAACTACACCATAGTCGGTGAAGGAAATGTTTGTCTCCGAATCTACGTAGGGACTACAGAAAATAAGCTACGCAAGTCGTCTCACGCTAACACCATTGCGCGGCAGGAGTAGCGCACGGCCAGAAGTGAGAGTACATCTCCTATGTTTACTGCAGACACAGTTCTGCTGCGCTATGAATAACAAGAGCTTCACAGGGTAGGAGTGAAATGGCACGGTAACTAAAACGTACTCCGAACTTGCAGTATACAGGACGGTACAATTCTTGTGGGGAAAATCGTCTAAGTTGCACACAGATTCACCGTAAAGTTGTGGTGGTATATAGGTCTATACGATGTTGTGTTCAACCTTAGTGATATGGGGCCAAAAATTTGACCGAGGCGGCACAGACATGGGTAATGCTGTTCAGGAAGTCCAGATTTCGCATCGTGTGATTCCCATCCTTTCGGCAAGCTGAAAGAACAGCTGCAGCGAAATAGATTTCCCAATCATGAGGACTTTCACACACCAGTGACGAAGGAATGCATGTCTAAGTAACTGAATGATTGCTAGAATATCCTGGGTCCAGTTCTGGGACTTCAATTTCCAAAATCAGCACCCTAGTAGACAACTTTGCCAAGTGGTCAGATTGTTCATTCCCTGAGATTCCATGTTCAGGGATCCAAACAAAGATGGCTGCCCATCCAGCTTGGTGGAGGTCAGAAAGAAGATCCTGGGGAGTTGTAACTAATGGGTGATGAGGGTAGCTCTGGTCTATAGCCTGAAAGCTGCTCAGGGAGTCGCTGCAGATTAGAAGCATCTTGTCAGAGCAAGAATGAGCGTGGCCAAGGGCTCATTTGATGGCCACCAATTGAGCAGTGAAGAAACTGCATCCATTGGGAAAGCAGCACGCTGCACCGTGCATGTGTGTTTGCGAAACCAGTTCATCCATCGACTGTTGAGCCGTCAGTGTATACCACTTCCAAACCATGGGGTCAACTGAATCTTTCAGTCCAAAGCAAAAAATCCAGACTGACCTGAGGTCAGGGTACACGCAAAGGGGGCGTACATGGTTGCTACCTGACAAGAGGCGACAGTGAGGCAAGTTGGAGTTCAGGGCTGAGACACTTCAGTCGAACTTCAATTGTGACCTAAGTCTGTGTCTCTGTTGTGGGAGGTGAATCTATCTACTAGGAAAAAGGATTCGGTAGTTTGGATGCATAGGGGAGCTGTGAACTTGTACAGCATAATTGAGTAGCTGTTGTTGGTGCCTGGTCCATAGTGAAAGGACCCCAGCCCCCATGAGTAGACTGTTTACAGGGATAGTTCGAAAGGTTGCAAGTCATACCCCACACTAGTGTATCAGGTCCAGTGACCACAATGCTGAGATCGAAGCAAAACCACATGCCAGGCTTCCATAATCAAGATGAGACAAGATCAGGGCTTTGTAAAGCTGCAGAAGGGTAGTTCAGTCTGCACCCCAACTCGTGTTATTGAGACATGATGTGTATTAAGATGTAGCCAGCACCTTTACTTAAGTTGGCCAAGATGGGGAAGTCACGTCTGCCAGACATCGAAGACCAGTCCCAAAAGGCGATAAGAAATTGGTCATCGAGGTAAAGTCGTGGTTGTGGATGGACAGCAGGACGGCGACAGAAGTGCATGACGCGAGTCTTGGCGGCGGAAATTTGAAAACTGTGGATGAGGGACCATGACGGTGGCTTCCGAATGGCGCTCTGCAATCAGCATTCAGCAACAACCACATCACAACAAAAATCGTCGGCTTACAAGAAGGGTGATACAGAAGACCCCACAACTGCTGCTAGACCGTTGACAGCCACTAAAAAGAGAGGGTCGCTTAATGCAGAGCCCTGTGGGAGCCCACTCTCTTGGATATAGGGGGTACTGTGGGAAGCGCAGCTAGAACCTGGAAAGTACAGTGCGACAAGAAGTTCTGGGCAAAAATTAGAAGTGAGCCCCAAAGACCCCCACTCATGTAAGGTACTGAGACTGTGGTGTCACTACATGGTATTATAAGGCTTTCGTGGGTCAAAGAAGACAGCAATAATGTGTTGACTTCGGAAAAAAGCTGTCTGGATGGCAGACTCCAGGCAAACAAAATTATCAGCAGCGGAACAGCCTTGGCGAAAACTACCTTGGGATGGAGCCAGAAGGCACCAAGACTCAAGGAGCCAACACAGCCACTGGCACACCATGTGTTCATGCAACTTACAGAGAAAATTGGTGAGACTAACTGGGTGATACCCAACTGTCTCTTTGGAATGCTTACCCCGTTTCAGTATTAGGATGTTGACACTCTCCTGAGCTGGGCGGAGTGGCCGAGCAGTTCTAGGCACAACAAGCTGGAACTGCGCGACCGCTACGGTCGCAGGTTCGAATCCTGCCTCGGGCATGGACGTGTGTGATGTCCTTAGGTTAGTTAGGTTTCAGTAGTTCTAAGTTCTAGGGGACTGATGACCTCAGAAGTTAAGTCCCATAGTGCTCAGAGCCATTTGAACCATTTGATACTCTCCTGCCATTGAGATGGGAGCTCATATTCACTCCAGATACGGTTGAAGATAGTAAGAATGTGACACTGACAGTCCACTAATAGATGTTCATGCATTTGGTTGTGATGTGGTCTGGCCCTGTGGATGTATCTGAGCAAAGGGCTAGGGCACTGACGAATTTCCACTCACTGAATAGAGTATTATAGGGTTCCAGGTGCCATGTAGAAAAAGATGTGCAGCTGCTCAAATTGCTGCTTAAGGGCACAAAAGGCAGGTTGTGAGTTCTCAGATGCAGAGGCTCAAGCATAATGCAGAGCAAAATGTTTGGCTACAGGTTCTGAGTCAGTGAAAACAGCACTGTTTAAGGAAATATAAAGTACACTTGCAGAGGACTGGTGTTCATAGAGGTGTCTGAACTTTGCCCAAACATTCGAATGAAGTGTATGTGGTCCAATGTTTGAAACATACTGTTCCCAGCATACTTCCTTCACTAGTTCAGGCACAGACCCTTTTAAAGCTAATGAGGTGCTCGATTGATGGATGCCACTTATGTCGTTGGAGAGCCTGCCTACGATCTCTAATGGCCTTGGCGATTTCCAAGGTCCACCAAGGTACTCCCTTCTGACAGAGGTATCCCAAACAATGGGGGATCACCAAGTCGGCTGTTGACAGAATGGCTGCTGTTGCATTCTGGACAGCCACATGAATGCTTCCATTTAACAGAGAGCTCAGAACAACAGCAGAGGTGAGAGTATCCCAGTCAGCACTGTGGAGAGCCCATCTAGGTGGGTGCCCAGGGTAGCAATGCTGGGGGAGAGACAGAAAGACTGGGAAGTGGTAGCTACCACACAGGTCTCCATGGACCCTGCAGTGTATGGATGGGAGAAGACCAGAGCTGCAAATAAACAGACCAATGGCTGAGTAAGTTCCATGTGCCACAGTGAAGTGTGTGGTGGCACCAGTATTCAAGAGACAGAGGTCGAGGTCTGCCAGTACATTTTCGGTATCTTTACCATGGCCAGCGATCACGTTCCCAACCCACAAAGCGTTATGTGCATTGAAGTCGACAAAGATAAGGAAAGGCAGGAGGTGGGGAGCTGAGAAACAAAGGCAGACAATCATATGAGGCATTTCACCATCAGGTGGGAGATAAATATTTCAGGAGGGAGACAAACATTACAGATGGTAAGAGCCTGAAATTCCCTTTCCCTAACAGCCGCAGCCTCCAAAGTTGTATCAACAGGGACAAGTTCGCTACCTACAGAGTTAAGAATATATGTGGAAGCTTCACCCAACACCCTGTCTTAATCGGCACAATTCTTACAATATCCCCACTAACTATGGATGGCAGACGTCCGCATTGCTGGAAACCAAGTTTCCTGAAGAGCAATGCAGAAAGCAGGGGAGAAGCTTAAGACATGTCTGAAATCCTCTGCTGTACCCATAGGACAGGACAGATAGTTTAATTTGTGGAAAGGGTCCAAAATGAGTGGCTGTCAGTTGCGCTCGAACATACTACTTTATTCATTTGGCAAACATTACAAGAGTAAAGAAAACATTAAAAACAGAGCAAGCGAAACATTAATTTTAGAACTTAATTCGCGGCTAAATGCGCCATTCACTCTCACGCCTCATGGCCAAAGCAATGAAAAACTGGCTGAAGGCCAGTCACTTAAGACTCAAAAACAAGAATTTGAATTTTAAAAGGCTGAAGGCCTCATCTTAAAACATTTCTCTAAATTAGGCTGAAAGTCCAAACAATCTCACGCCCCAAGGGCAAAACTACTTTAACTTAAAATCGGCTGAAGGCCAATAACTTACGGCTCATAACTTATGGCTCAAACAGGAATCTGAATTTTAAAAGGCAGAATGCCTTATCCTAAAATGTCTTTAAATCAGGCTGAAGGCCCAAATAATCTCAAGCCTTAAGGGCAAAACAACTTTAATTTAAAATCGGCTAGAAGCCATACATAAACAAACAACTAGGAAAAATAAGAAAAGGCAGCACATCAAACGGTGCTCAGAAGTTTTCAAGGGTCGCCCTGTAAGTCAAACACTAACACTCGCTTAGGTGAGACAGGCAGTCGGCCCAACAATTTTCAATCCGACGGCAACCCAACCAACAGACAGTCAGCGGACCAAGCGACAGGATAACTTCCGCTCCACCTGACCAGCACACAACAGGGAGATCAATGGAACAATGCAGAAGGTATCGGCGCCCACAATGAATTACACATTCAGCTGTCAAACTACATGCCATGCTGGACAGCCACAACACGATGAGGAAAATAGACTCCTGAAATTACGTCAACGGCCAGGGCAAGTAACCAGAACGTTAACGGCCACAAGAAGAAGATTCCGCTGGTGCACTTCAATTCAAAAATAATCAAGTTACGTTAAACTCCACAGGAGGGCGGCTAGAATTTTGCTAACCTGAAAACACACGTTGTTGCTTGCGGGAATGTCCCAGCAGCCCACAACGAAATTCAAACGACACAGTGTGAACAGTTGGGGCTGGCTGGTAGATTAAGTAGACTCAACTTTCGTGTCTGGGATCGGTGAACCATGGACCTCGTAGCAATGGGAACAGCCCCTCACACTCCCACCGCGCGTGGACGCCACCAGCGCCCCCGGCCAGACACGTGCCACAGAGATTTCCTCGTTGCTCCACACCAACCGACCAACTCCGCACACGGTAGAGCCAGAAACTATAGGCGCGAGACCAAAGGTAGTACAAGGGTGCGAATATCGATACACGCTGCTGCTGCCACTCGTGGAGAGAGAGGATAACAGCAAAATCGCGATAACTGCGGGAGACTAATCATAGAATAGCAACCAAGGTTTCATGCAAAGCATAACACGTGTCAGCCACGGCTCAATATATCATAGATCAGGTAGGTGGTGGAAGAAACTGCTACAGTTCCCTTGGATAATTGTGCTGTCTATATACTGAGGGTGTGAAGGACAAAGGAGGCAGGCTATGTCCCAGGGTCACTTGCTGGGAGGGTGTGGTATCAAGACAAATAGGTTCTGTTACAAGCTGTGTGGCGCGATTTGGAGCCTCAGGAGCCACTGGGATCACTGCAATGGCCACAGAAGCACGACACATGGGATTCACTGACATGGGAGCCATCGGAATTTCCTTCCTCTTTGAAGACATTTCTGTCTTTCTCTTCCTCAGAGGGTTTGGATGAATTAGCTTCAGGGCATGAAGAAGATCGTGAAACCCTACAACCAGCATGTTGTGGCTTATTCAGCCACTAGTTCGGTTACAGATCATCAGAAACCTTGGACGGGAGTGTCGCAAGGGTCACCTTCCTGGTTTGAGTAGCCAGACAAGGGTGATGTGTTTCCAGATGGGTGATGAGCATTGGCCTCCCACTGGGTGGGGAGCCATTGGCAAATGGGGTATCAGACAAGAAGCAGGAGGTGAGCCTGCAACTATCGGGGGGGGGGGGGGGGTGAGGGGGAGGGGAGGGCAGGCATTGTCAAGCAGCCCTGAGGGCTTGCTGCAGGATGGAGGAGAGTACTGTCTGCAGAGAGGGCGGCGCTTCATAACTATAACGAACGAAATTCTCATATGTGCAGGATGTAGACACTCATAATTTTTATTGCTCTTTTGGTACACCGGTCTTACGTTCTTGTATTTTTTTCTCTCTCTGAAAGATAGTGTCGTCTGGGGAGCAGGAAGACAGGTGGCCTCCACAGTTGATGCAGACAGGGGGAAGAGCACAAAGAACGTTTGTGTGCAGCAGTTGTCCACAACCCCTACAGACCGAGCTGGCGACACAGCACGAATTCATGTGCCTGAATTTCATACATTTGAAGCATCACATTTGGTGGCAGGGGGAACATACGGTTTCACATTACCTTGACCTTTTCAGCCAATGAATCGCCCTCAAAGGCCACGCTGAAGGCTCTGGTAGCAAGCTTATTGTCCTTTGACCCCTATAGACAGACGGATAAAGTGTACACTCTGTCGCTCCAAGTTAGTGCATAGCTCATCATCAGACTGCAAGTTGTCACAATGGAAAATGATACCTTGAACCATGTTTTGACTATTATGGGGAGTGATAGTCACTGGAATGTTGCACGGCTTGTCACAAGCATGCAACACCCATGACTGTGCAGGGGATACTGTTTTATCAAAATTCATCCTCTCTTCGTTTTGGAAATAGCTGCAACTTCTCCAACGACGCCCTTTATACTCTTTACATAGAACAAAGGCTCTGTGGCCAAAAAAGAATCTCCAATCTTGTACAACCTAGGTATTGAGAGGAGTATTTCTCTGCTTCTTAGCCTGACATTTCTCCCATGGTGTAGCCATGGAAGAAAACATGTTGAGGTCGTATGCCTCTGTGTTGAACGAGTTATTTCCTTCTGAAGAGACTGCTTCATCGATTTCATGTGCAAGTCAGATTACCAGTGGGAGAAAGCTTCATTCACTTGAGGTGCAAGTCATCCACCATGATGTCTCCCATTCCAACAGGAGCTCTCCCCATGGGCGCCACCCAGCCACATCAATGGCTACCTGGCCAGTAATCTCTTTCTCAGAATCCCATGCCCAGTCGCAATGGGACGTACTCCTTGACAAACATGGAGAGGTATCAGCTCAGGCACCAACAGTGTGATTCCCGTGTGGTCAGGGAGTTGGTACCTTGCAGGTACTTGACGCCCCTATCCCCACAATGGGATAGCTACCATGTTGTGTTTTGGGCATACTATCTAAATGGAATTATCTAACTGGCATGTAAGGGTGCTAAGGTGAAAAGACACAAACGCGGATGAGACACCATACTGGGTTATGTTCCCTGAACGATTGAACGATCCACACTTCTGAAAAATTTGGGAAAGTGGTGGCAGGTCAAACCCAACAATGCGGACCATTTATTTATTAATGAAAAGGTGTAGAGAGTGCCGGAAGTGGAATAGAAAACTAGAGTTCTCTATCATGTACCAGATCCAAGTGGGGTCTATACCAGAAAGGGCAGAGGGGGAAAGGGATAGTGGAAGTATAGGCTTGCAGCACAGAAAGAGAAATAATGCTGCAAACGCTGGGGCCCTGTGATGGCCAAGCACGTACTCACAAAACAGTTGTGAGCTCCCTGAGGGGGCGCGGGGGGGGGGGGGGGGGGGAGTTGTTTGGCCTGCCATAATAATGTATAACTTACTTTTTCAAGTCCCCTCGTAAATCAATTTCCTGCAGTCCTATATATATGAAGTACAGATTCGATAGTTTTCTTTCGACCCGTGAGACAATGTTAAAAAGCCACACTTCTTATACCACTGAAAGGAACCGTATACCAATCTGATTCCCCTAAAATAGACGCCCGACCGTACCAGTGGACCGGGAACAATACACTACAAATAGTTTCCACTTAACCTCCAAAACTGGCGTCCTCGGAATCCCAGAAAAGCATCGTTATAAAATTTCAGGCGTAGGAAAGTCAAACAGATACACAAAGCCGAAAACTTTAAATTCCGAGGCAGTAGTACGGATCATTTCTAGTCTGACAAGCATCGTCGTTTGTTCGACCAATCGACCATTAGCTCCTCCAGCTCTCTCTCTCTCTCTCTCTTTCACACACACACACACACACACACACACACACACACTTGAGCGTATCCTGCCATATGGCGCTCGCTGTTTTCGTGATTAGCCAAAGTCATTTTTTATTTTCATTTAGTGGCCAGATACACGCGCTTCCGTCCGCTACAGCTGCCACTCAATCTAAGGCACCTAAGTTCTACCCACATCTGAATCATGTGAACTTTGTTCTGTTTGCTATCGTATACATTGACCAAAAAAATCCCGACAGCATGTGCAACGTAAACGTGAGTTGGTAAGTATGTTTTTACACATCAAAAAATGACGTAAATTCAAATTTCGTTTCAGTCGCTTAAGATTTGCGCTATTAGCGCCACTAAGAGGATGCAAATTAGGTTTACTTTAAATACGCGTTTTAGCGGTCGTGAATGGTAGTCACCTTTGAGATTGGACGTAGTGAGTTGGTTTTAGTTAATAATATCTTTAAGACAATGAAGACGCCATTATCAACAGCTTACTGAGCATAAACGAGTATCAGCAGTTAGCACCGCAATGACACAACGACCTGTTACAAATCGGTTACTCCGAACAAGTCGCTCTGTAGTGTGCAGTCCACTAACCCCAAACTACCGCAATTTGTGACTTCAGTGGTGTTAGTAGAGAGCTCGTTGGAGGGCAGGGTGGAGGTCTGCTGTATTTTCTAATGAAAGCTGGTTCTGCCTCGGTGCCAGCGATCACCGTGCATTGTTTGGAGGGAGGCCAGCTGAGGACGTCCACCCAAACTGTCTGCGTGCTAGACACACTGGACCTACACATGGAGTTATGTTCTGGGGTGCGATTTCAAATGGCTCTGAGCACTATGGGACTCTACATCTGAGGACATCAGTCCCCTAGAACTTAGAACTACTTAAACCTAACTAACCTAACTAACCTAAGGACATTACAAACATCCATGCCCGAGGCAGGATTCGAACCTGCGACCGTAGCGGTCACGCGGTTCCAGACTGAAGCGCCTAGAACTGCTCGGCCACTCCGGCCGGCACTTCGACAATCCCCGGTCATTTTTCTGTCCAAATAACAAAACTCATTAACTACTTCTATCAGCGTCACCTGACTTAATTCCACGACATTGCATTACCCTTATTTTATTACACTGATGCTCGTCTTAGTACTACCGGTAAATACGAATACGACGTGACGTGCTCAGTCTGTCCATAGCTAATTTCGTAATTGTGTGCTATTAATTCATGTCTCTCTCTTATAGGCATTATCTTACCGGCCGGTACGATTTCGTATGACAGCAGGAACACTCTCGTGGTTACCCTATGCACCTTAACTGCAAAACTGTACCTCAGTCTCCTGATTCGACTTGTTGTTTTGCCATTCATGAGCAGAATTCCAGGGGGATACCGCTGAGGTAACCCATAACGTCGACATGTTTCCATGCACTACTCGATCGCCAGACCTGTCACATATGGGCTATCATCGGACAACTCCAGCGTCATTGTGTGCGTGAATGCGAGTGTGGTTGGAATGACTGCATGAGTGTCGTTTTGTAGCTTTCATTCTCACTGTATACAACAATTTTAGCGGTTTTATCCACATTCGTGCACTCCGAAAGACGGTTCACCTTTGCGTTTTTCATACGTCCAATTTATTTCTAGACCTGAAACATACGGTAAATGACAATAAAAATCCAAAACCGAGCGTGTGTTGAACTTCGATCTCTTGATCAGAATAACTTCACAAAATAGTTCCACATTTCGGCCTCACAGCCACTAATCGCCGTGCTCCCGATTTTTCTCCGTGACGAACATTTCTATTCCTTATGATTCGTTTCTCGCTTCTTCTTTGGTACCTATATTTGCATGTTACGAGAGCTATCAATTGGAAATACCCCCCCCCCCCTTTCTTCTGCCCTGCTCCTCTTCCTTGACATGCTGGCAACATCACCGATTTTATTCCATGTCATCTTCCTGTCTGCCGTGCAATCTTCTCTTCGATGCTGCAGGCAGTTCCTTCGCAGTATATGTTACACCACGATGCTTTGTTCGGCCTTAACATTTCAACGAGTTTTTTTTTTCACCTCCTGCTCCCAGAATTATTTCTTCGTTCAGCAGTCTGTCTGTCCATTTTACTTTTATAATTCCTCGCGCACAAGCACATGTCATAATTATCCATGTATTTCTCGTCTATCTTTTTCACTGTCTTTGATTAACTCCCACTTAACACTATACTTCAGACAATACTCTTGGCGAATCACTTTTTTTCATCTTTTCAAACACTCTTTAACTCATACTTGTTCTGCGTATTACTTCCTCCACAAAACTGGCATTTTTCGTCATCAAATTTTCTAACTACCTAAAAGATTTTTCTTGTTCGAAGGTGTTCCTTTTCAGTGATCTTCTGACGGAGCCTTCATGTTCACCGATTCTAATCACTTTGGCCTTCCCTTCGTTTACCCTCGTTCCATACACTTTTCGCACGATTACCATCCTCTTCATCATATATTGTATAAGGAGCGACCAAAATGTTTCCGTTCGAAAGCCTTACAGTCCGGAATCGACATGCCGGTCAGGCAAACTTGCCGTGAGCATTGAGGCAAACGCCCCACTGGTGCACCAGATCGAAACTACCCGTTCGATACAACACGGTGTCCTGCTGCGTGAAGAAGTCCGTAACTACATGTTGAACATGCCTGTCCGACCCTTCAACGCCTTTTTTAAGGGACCGAAGGCGTGTCAGGAGAGATGAAGGCTGTAGGGCGTCTGGCCGAGCGTCCCAGTGTCGAGCGTACAGCCCTCAGACCGACCGGCGTCTCGTGTCGAATCGCGAGCAGCACCATTCCCAAAGATGGCTTTCGACACCCGTGCAGCCCAATACACCTTCATTCCCCAGTGGATGTCTGCCTGTGTTTGTCCTTTAGAAGCGAAGAAAAGAATAACAGCGCGCTGGTCCTGTATTTGATAATAACGTCGCCCCGGTTCACGTTTCCACATTTATCACACGCACGTCAGAAAGATACGAATGCCAGACTAATCCGTTGTCTGCGTGTCGCTGCTTCCGTACGCTTATCGGAGACGCCCTACGTTGCATATACGCCCTCAAACGGAAACTTTTTGACCGCCGCTTATATCTCTTCCTTTGATTCATCCAACACTACTTGGCCACTGCATAGGTAACGGTATTTATCTCCCCCCCCCCCTTTATTACTCCACGTCAGTCTGTCATTTTATCAGCATAACTGTTAACAAGAGTTCGTGACAAACAACCAACCGTTTTTCACAACTCTTAGCTGCTTCCATTTAATAAAGTCGCATCATGCGCGATTTTTCCGTCGCTTTCCTCTAGTATTTAGTACCATTCAATTCGGACCGTGATCAAACTATACTGGCAGGCATTAACTAACTATACATCTACTACAGCAACCTTCTTTCTTAACAGGGCGACATAGTTTCTGCATTTCCCTGCCGCAGTCGCGTAGTCCAGGCGTTTGCGACAAACACCATACACACAGAAGTGCCAAAGAAACTGGTACAGGCATGTGTATTCAAATACAGAGATATGTAAACAGGCAGAACACGGCGCTGCGGTCAGCAGCGCCTATATAAAACAACAAGCGTCTGGTTACTGCTGCTACAAAGCATGTTATCAAGATTTAAGTGAGTTTGAACGTGGTGTTGCAGTCGACGCACGGGTGATGGGACACAGCACCTCCGAGGTCGCGATGCAGTGGGGATTCTCTCTTACGACCATATACGAGTGCACCGTGAATGTCAGGAATCAGGAAAAACATTAAAGAACCTTCAACATCGCAGCACGTAAGCAATCGTTGGTTAATATATTAAAAAACCCGCCTCCATTGCGAAAAAAGCACCTAGTTCTAAGTGTTAACCCAGGCTTCGGCGTAGATTACTACACCTTCTTCAGAACAACAATAAAACCCACAAGTGCCTAAGAAGACCTTTGTCAATGATTTAAAAAACACCATAGTTATACGTTTTTCATTTTCGTTTATAAATGTTTAACTTCGTTGTGCTCATCTTATAACTTGTTTTCAAGACACTACCCATTCCGTTCACCACCTCTTCCGAGTCCTTTGGCGTGTCTGAGATAATTACAGTGTTATCGGCAAAACCTCAGAATTTTTATTTCTTCTCTCTGAACTTCAATTTCCTTTTCAAATTAATCTTTGATTTCAGTCACTGCTTGCTAAATGTAGCAATTGAATAATGTGGGGATTATGTTACAACACTGTATCAGTGCTTAACCACTGCTTCCCTTTCACGTCCTTAGAGTATCTCATAATTGCAGTCTGGTTACTGTACAAGTTTCATTCACTGTATTTTATGTGTCGTACCTTCAGAATTTCAAAGAGTGTAGACGAATCGACACTGACAATAACTTTCGCTAAATCTAAAAATGCTATCAAAGTAGATTTGTCTTTCTTTAAACTACCCTCTAAGGTACGTCGTAGGGTCGGTATTACCTCGCGTGTTCTTGCATTTCTCCAGAATCTAAACTGATCTTCGCTGACATCGGTCTCTTCCCGAATGTTACGGTGAAATAAACCATTCATGCAAAAAGTGTGCATGACTGAATTTTCATCCTCGGTGATACTTACGAAAACATCCGCAGTGTTCTCAATCAGTCGTGGATAAAACAGTGTCCTTAAACGACGCTGTCAGCACATCCACTACGCCGCCTGTGGCGGACCTCAGCCACTAGGCGGTCTGGCTGGAGTAGGCGCGGGTCCGGGTGTCCCTGTTTATTCTCTCCCCGCCGGATGTCAGCCGGACGTCGAGGGCCGGATATATCGGTGCCGGTGCTCGAGAGCGCAGCGGGCCGGCGCAGCACGTGGGCTGCGCGCTCAACACGTGGCCAGCGGCCGCCTGCGGCGACGAACCACGGCAGCTCCTGGGTCCGCCTTGCAATCCGATATGTTATTTCCGTATCTCTGTCTGACCACGATGTACTCCAGATGGAATCCTCCCGTGTCTGCCAATCTCTTCCAAGTGTACCTCCTTCTCCTGTGGTTCTTGAACATAATATTCGCTATTACTAGCTGATATTTATTGCAGAACTCAATTTATCTTTCTCCTCTCTCAGGCCTAAAACCAAGCCCATATTCTCCCGTAACACTTTCATTTACTCCTTTCCCTACAACCGCATTCCTGTCCCCCATGACTATTAAGATTTTCGTCTCCGTTTACGTAATCAATTACCGGTTCAATATCCTTATATACTTTCTGTATCTCTTCATCTTCAGCTTGCGACGTCGGCATGTATACCTAAACTATCATTGCCGGCGTTGGTTTGGTGTCGGATCTGATGAGAACAGCCCTCTCACTGACCTGTTGACAGTAATGCACTCTCTGCTCTGCTTTCTTATTCATTATGAATCCTATGCCAGTTAGATGCCATTTTCTGCTGCTGTTAATATTGTGGTGTCACCTCCAGACACCACACTTGCTAGGTGGTAGCCTTTAAATCGGCCGCGGTCCGTCAGTATACGTCGGACCCGCGTGTCGCCACTATCAGTGATTGCAGACCGAGCGCCACCACACGGCAGGTCTAGTCTAGAGAGACTCCCTAGCACTCAGCGCCAGTTGTACAGCCGACTTTGCTAGCGATGGTTCACTGTCTACATACGCTCTCATTTGCCGAGACGACAGTTTAGCATAGCCTTCAGCTACGTCATTTGCTACGACCTAGCAAGGCGTCATATTCAGTTACTAACAGATAATATTGTGAATCATGTACCGTCAAGAGCAACGTTCATCATTAATGGATTAAAGTTAAGTATCAAACTAATTACGTCCGCTTTCTGAATTCTCATTTCTTGTCATGTTCCAGACCTCACGTCAGTATAGTTCTTCCCTCCCCACGCCAGCCTGCGTGAGCTAAAACGCGTGCATTTCGGCCTCCTCTAAAAACACTATGTTGGCTCTTCTGCCAACACAACAAATAATCCCCTGTGTTCGTCTGATCGGTAATTCGTATCTTCTTTCGATTTCATTTCACTAACTTCCACTATTTCCTACTACGTTCCACATGTACATGTACAGCATACACCACAAGCTACTTAACAATGTGTGCCGGAGGGTACTGATGGCTCCTCCCCCCTTGCATTCGCAAATGGGGCGTGGCAAGAATGATTGTCAGTAAACCTCCGCATTAGCTTCAATTTCTCAAATTTTTTCGTGGTTATTTCGTGAGATGTAAGTGGGAGGAAGCAAAATTTTGTCCGTCTCTCCCCGGGAAGTTCTCTCTGGAAATTTCAACAGTAAACTTCTCCGTGATGCGCAACACCTCTCTTGTAACGTTTGCCACTGCAGTTTGTTGAGCATCTCTGTAACGATCTCGCGCCGACTAAACTATTCCGCGACGGGACGCGCCGCTCTTTGTTGGATCTTAAGTATTTCTTCTATCAGTCGCAACTGGTAAGGATCCCAGATTAATGAAAAATTCTCAAGAACCGGTCGAACAAACGCCTTGTACGCCATTTCCTTTGTAGATACGTGCAAACTTCTGACGTTCCACGCTCCGACTCGTAGAACATTATCTCTTCGTTGGTTATTCCATGTTTCTCTCGTGATCGCCTCCCACATGAAAGTCCTTTCCCGGAAATCCGAATGGGGAACTGGAATCATTTGCCAATGGAGAGATCATCGTGACACCTTTTTCAATTATAGGCCTCACGTCCTGTGGATACACATTATGTGTCCTTAACGCAGTGGTTTCCGTTGTCTTCTGCATCCTCAGCCGCTGATCACTGCTGACATTTCCGTCTTTTCGGGACAATCTCCCACTCCAAGGGCAAAAGAGTGCCCTGAAATTCTGTTCACTGCTCCGCCGTCTTTGACATGGCCTTTCGCAGAGAAAGGGTGACTTGTTATGCCGGAAGTCTTCTGCCCCAAAATTTAATCAGTGGTTGGGTTTAAACCCTGGACCCATGGCGTTTTGGTTACGAATCAAAGATGCTACTCTCCCATTTTTTTTGTTATTGTTCGCGTCAGTTGGTCTGGACGGACGTCACACGACACCGCTTCCAGTTCATCGTTGAATACTTCACTCAGTTTCTTTTATTATTGTTATCATAGAGGATACGCTGCCCTCTGAACGCACTGAGGTATCGTGACGGTCGAGGATCGCTAGACCACGCGTACAACGCCAGCTGCGGACTGTGTGAACAACATTGCAGGACACGTGCACCCCTTCGTGCTGGATGCCTTTCCCGACGGCGGTGGCATCTTCCATCAGGATAACTGTCCCGTGTCACAAGGCCATAATGGCAGCACAGCGGTTGGAGAAGCGCGTGTGTGTACTCACACTGACCTTTCGCCACCAAATTCGCTTGATCTGAACCCGATCGGGCGCTATCGGCAGCCAGCTCCGCCCCCACAAATTACCTGCCAATACATTATGGAAAATACTTGCGTGTAGACGTGTGCCGCATACCTCCGGAAACTTACCAAGAACTTCTCGGATGCATGTCACTCAGAATAGCTGATTTACTGGGCTCCAAAGATGCACCAACGTCGTATTAAGCAGGTGGTCATAATGTTTTGCCTCATCGGAGTATCTCGCGTCGAACAACGTACATTTTATTTTACAATTTTTAAAGTATGCCGTTGGGAATAGGGAGAGCAGATTGGAACAAAAAGGAAATACAAAACCGAGCCAGATGACAAGAGCGTGACTCTCGAAACGCGTAGCATTGTGTTAATTTTTCTTTATCATACGCTCTATGCTGAATAAATGTATAAATTTCTCCTTTATAGTAAGACTACCCCGAGATAGCATTGTGATGACACCCCTTCAAGGAGGGAACTTCATAAACTGTCCTAGGAGACGAGTGGACGACATTTATAATGGTCTGGATCGTTTCCAGTTTAATCTTGCGAGAACCAACAGCACGGAACCGAATACTTAGTAACCCGAATAAAAGTGGCGAGCTAAAAATACGTGACAGCTCGCTAATTTATTCGTTCTTATTTGACGTGAAGATATTATTCTGGGCGCCCGTTCAGACGCGTTCCTCGTGGGGCTGCCGCAATATTGCGAACACGCATCTGCCGGAAGTCGACGCCGCGATCCTCGTATTCTTTGCCACAGCAGGATAGTAAAGTTAAATGTGTGTACTTTACCAGTGCCGTAAGGTGATAACTATGTCAATACGTTATAAATATCACTGGATCACTTACAATCACAAGGAGGCTAACACCGTTAGAGCGATGAAAAGCAGAAGACTTCATTGGGTTGGACATGCAGTGAGAAAGGAAGAAACGATATGGCCCAAAATTGCAATGGCGTGGATGCCATCAGACGGCCGACCAGACGGAATATGCGGGAAGAGATGGATGGATGAAATAAGGCAAACTTTGCTGCAGCTGGCAGCCTTGGAGAACTGGAGACGGGGAGCGGAGGACAGAACCAGATGGAGAGATGTAACTGTGACGTCGTGCTGTCCTCAGGCCGTGACTGCGTAGTGTAAGATAAGGATCACTTAAAAAATAAACGTTCGCATAAAAAAAGGTTTTGGACAATATTTTAGCGATTTTGTTGAACCTAGTCATGTTAAAGACTGCCGGTGTGCGCTTCGTTATTCAAGATAATGGGATCAGTGCGTATTTTTTTTCTTTTTCTTACCACGACTATGCTATAGTCTACTACTGCACTCCTGCGTTTTACAAAAATCGTCACTGCTGAGCGTCTCTATGTTTCGAATTTACCATGCTGTAAAGGATTTTATTCACTGGGCGGTGAAAATGAGACGATATTGACCACTGTATAAGAAATAAATAAGCATCAGTTTACCCGTTAGAGCTCATTTGGCAGATGATCCTGAATGACTCATACAATACATTAAATGTATTCGCGATTGCGAATATGGACAACCGCCAGCTATAGAATGGAATGACGACAAAGAAAATTTGTTACCGAACCGGAACTCGAACTTGGATTTCCCGCTTGTCGCCAGCGATCACCTTACCCACTTGGCTATTTTTTTTTTTTTTTTTACTCATTTTGTTCGTTTCAGTTCGTTGTGCTCGGGGCGGACGTCGCAAGACACCCGTTTCAGTTCGTCGTTGATCCATTAACACAGTTTTTTTTTTTTTTTTTGGTTGCAGAGGGAGCCAATCCTCTGACCGAACACGCTCAGCTACCGTGCTGGCAAATTTAAGCAGCAGCGGGATGAGAACCCGGAAGCGACTACGTTTTGATTATGAATCAAAGATGCTATCCTAGACCACGCGTATAGAACAGCTATCCGTGCCCGACTCTCTGCTAGACCCAAACTTCCTTATGTCGTCAACCATGCGTCTCTAACCCGTACTCGTACATCCACTGTGTATATTCCCGTACAGGAGACACTTTGCTTGAAAGTCGCTTGCTCGGTGTCGGCTGATAAATACGATATTGCAGTGCCTGTGTTATTCCGAATTACGATGCAAAGTTCCTTTGGACACGCATGCATGTCTAAAGGAACTTTGCATCGTAATTCGGAATAACACACGCACTGCAACATCGAATCCATACAATGTCGGATAGGTAGAAAATTTTAGGTACTGGGGAGAAACTATAAAGGGAGTCCCACAGGGCTCAATTTTGGGTTCACACTTATTCCTTATATACGTGAATGACCTTCCACTCAACATTCAACAAGCGGAATTGATACTTTTTTCAGACAATACTGGAGTTTTCAGTGACTTTTCGGGATTTCAGCAGGATGACGTAACTTCTTGCCTTGATATTTCGGCTGACAACCATCCTGCCATCTGCATGTGAATGTTTTTCACTGGAGATTGGAGGTTAACTTCGCTGACTTCCTACCAAAAACTGGAGCTGAGACGCAAGCGTAAAGGCAGCCGCTACATGTCCGACCTCTGTCGAGCAGATGTAATGGTGATACTATATGGGTCATCTTTGTCAGAATGTGGATAGCGGGATTAAAATTCAGATGTCATTAATAAAATAAATTGTCGCTAGACGTGCCATTAGCCATAAAATGTTTCTTTCCTGTAGATATTAAAGAAATCACAGAGTCCCACGCCAGTTGAAAGCCGCCATCAAGATTAATAAGTTCGTCCGTTAAACGTATTTCCACCTGCTCCTTCATAATTGCGTCCCAGAAGGACCTCGTCGATGATAAGATTTTCGTAGCAAAGTAGTCCATAGAATGACCTGTGTAAATCCACTGCGTATGCGTCTCCACACTAATTTTTGTATAAAGTCAGTGATGTGAATCAGCAGTCTCCAGTGCAAAAGACTCACTTGAGGATGGCTGAACGGTTGTCAGCCGAAACATCGTGGCAAGAAGTTACGCCATAGGAGCCCCATAATAAATTCCGTTAGAGAGAAAGGAATAGAAAAGATTGTAAATAATGATTTCCAAAGAATTATTAAGTGATTCTCATATAATGGACTCTCCCTAAATTTTGAAGAAACACACTTTATTAAGTTCTGTACAACAAATAGAGTCATACATACAACTAATGTACCATACATGAATAGAAGTCAGTAGATATGGTAGAATGCTCCAAAACAGAAGACTAGCGTATTCATTGCAAATAAGTCAGAACCACACAGCGCAGGGCTAACACATGGACCCTTCATCATATATTCTCCTGTCTTTATTGTGCGCCTTTTTTAAACCCCAAAAATCTTTCACAGAGCAAAGCAGCGTATTATTTCACAAAATCACATGTGATCCTGGTCATTACAAGAACTAAGCTTCGTCAGGTGACAGGCGCTTCGCCTTCATTGACAAAGCGTTAACGCTTATTCTTCCATCCTACCTGACTGAAAAGTCGTATACATCTTATTTATCATATAACGTGTGGACTCCCCTTTACCAAGTTAAGGACATGTAAGCAGACACCTTCCACATTCTGGTCTAGCCAGTTTGCGATTATCGTCCTCCTCAAGGGGAAGTTGGCTCACAAAGTTCTAAACCCTTCACAACTACACAAAAACTCCATAATACAAAATTTAGCTACACTATCGAGAGTTATCCAACGTCAGTCATGTAATTTACAATACGTATAGCATTGCAAATAGGTTCAGAATGTCGTCACGACGCTTTCCACGAAGAACGCTACTACAAGGGCAAGTATTCTAAATGTTTACTTTTAAGTATTTTATCAACCTTCATAGAGTCGCGACTCATTTTTTTCATTGGTACTGTGTACAGGGTGTAACATATATAAGTGTAGATACTTCTACTGGTGACTGAAGACAGTTTACTGAACTACATTACATCTGTACTTACTTCATTTGCAGACTAATAACTATAGCCTTTAAAAGTAGTATGTTTTTAGGATGGTTAGTACGTCCAAGCACACGTGGCAAGAACAAGCCATTAATGCTTATTTTCCCCTGGGTAGCAGGGCAGGTGTTGCAGAGTGGAAGCAAAACGGTTAGTCTATATACATAGCAGTAATCCACTTAGTGGTGAAGTACGACCATGCTGAAAACATCAGGTGGTAAGGTTTGTGACATGTTTGTGAGAAGACAGTTCGACGCAGAGAAAAAACAATTTACACTGTAATGTATTTACATATTGAGGTACCACGTATAAAAACAGTGCACTTATACCATTTACAGCCTGTATCTTTTAAGACATTAAATATTTCATTAAACAATGAGACCAGTGATAAAGCAGATAACGGTGTTCACAATAAATTCTTGAAACTATTATGCAATATCATTTACTGGAAACCACCTACAGATATCTTAAACCGGTTATACAGTATTAGGGATGTTAATAGCTTGACGCGCACTGTAAATTTACACTATGTGATCAGAAGCATCCGGACACCTGGCTGAAAATGGCTTACAAGTTCGCAGCGCCCTCGATAATGCTGGAATTCAGTATGGTGTTGGCCCACTCTTAACCTTGATGACAGCTTCCACTCTCGTAGGCATACGTTCAACCAGGTGCTGGAAGGTGAATGGCAGCCCATTCCTGACGGAGTGCTGCACTGAGGAGAGGGATTGATGTCGGTCAGCGAGACCTGGCACGAAGTCAGCGTTCTAAAACATCCCAAAGGTGTTCTATAGGATTCAGGTCAGGACTCTGTACAGGCCAGTCCATTACAGGGATGTTATTGTCGTGTAACCACTCCGCCACAGGCCATACATTATGAACAGGTGCTCGATCGTGCTGAAAGATGCAATCGCTACCTCCAAGTTGCTCTTCAACAGTGGGAAGCAAAAAGTTGTTTAAAACATCAATGTAGGCCTGTGCCGTGATAGTGCCACGTAAAACAATAAGGGGTGCAAGACCCTCCATGAAAAACACGACCACACCATAACACCACCGCCTCCGAATTTTACTGTCGGCACTACACACGCTGGCACGTGACGTTCACTGGGCATTCGCCATACCAACACCCTGCCATCGGACAGCCACATTGTGTACTAAGATTCGTCACTCCACACAACGTTTTTCCACTGTTCAATGGTCCAATGTTTACGCTCCTTACACCAAGCGAGGCGTCGTTTGGCATTTACCGGCGTTATGTCTGGCTTATGAGTAGCCGCTCGACCATCAAATCCAAGTTTTCTCATTTCCCACCTGTCATAGTACTTGCAATGGATTCTGATGCAGTTTCGAATTCCTGTGTGATGGTCTGGATAGATGCCTGCCTATTACACATTACGGCACTCATCAACTGTCGGCTGTCTCTGTCAGTCAACAGACGAGGTAGGCCTGAACGCTTTTGGGCTGTACGTGTCCCTTCACGTTTCCACCTCACTATCACATCGGGAACAGTGAACCTAGGGATGTTTAGGAGTATGGAAATCTCGCATACAGACGTATGACACAAGTGAGATCCAATCACCTGACCATATTCGAAGTCTGTGATTTCCGCGGAGCGCTCCGTTCTGCTCTCTCACTATGTCCAATGACTACTAAGGTCGCTGATATGGAGTACCCGGCAATAGGTGGCAGCACAATGCACCTAATATGAGAAACGCATGTTTCTGAGAGTGTCCTCCGGATACTTTTGGTCACATAGTCTATTTTCTTTTTACCGCAGTTTTAATAAACTGTAGGGAATTGTAGAACTGTTAGCCACATGTTAGATATATTTATGCCGTGGAAGGTTCTGAGGGTTGAGAAGGACACACCACAACTAAAGTAGAAAGCTGCGTCGCAGATCCATATGCAGGCGAATCCTTACTGTCAACAAAAGCTGCACAAATTGGAGACAAGCGTAATGACAAGTATGCTAGAAGCGTTTAGTGAGTCGGCAGTCAGGATTACATGTAATCAAATGTTCCTAAAATGTTTCGGCCCCGCGTGCATCAGATTCGTCTGTCCAGGGTTTAGTTCTATATCCGAAACCGTTTCATCAAAGAAGATCAAAATGCACGCACACACGCAAAAATTATAGATAATTGAACGCGAACTGAAAAACAATGAAGTCGGGTTCTAAACTTGTCGGGGAAACCCTTGCAGCCTGTATTGAATTGGCGGAAGAACTGTAACCATTCTAGCAACAGTCTCTCGTAAGTCACTGGGCGAATAGGGCGTCTCAGGTGTTGGTGAAAAGGCGTAGGTCGTTTCAGTCTTTAACAAGAGTCAGAGGACAGGTGTAGACTTTTCTGGAGGCAGAGTAAAAAGGATGCTTCAGACACTGATCGCGAACAACTTAGTTTGCTCACTTTATTCACGAAATTCATTGGTCTCTATGTAGCGTAGTACATGTTGATGGTGTAGTTCTTGACTTCTGGAAATACAGTACCGGACCGCCGTCTAATGAACAAAATAAGCTCTCACGGAATACAAGACCAGGTATGCAATTGGACTGAAAATTTCGCAGCAAACAGAAATTAAGCCGTACTCAAGTGGGAGACAACGCTGGAAGTGGCGGGGAGACCTAATGAAGGACGATGGGGCTGTTAATGTTAAATACGTGTATATCGCGTAGCGTAAAACATTTGCAGATCTGTGAGTTCATAGGCCACCCACAAGTGTACAGAAGTGTCACGTCGTTTGAAAGCTGTTATGAAATACAAGTGGACCTGCAGGCGGTCTGAGCTAGCTGCAAAGACTGGCTGGCAACTCAGATAAACGTAATGTAATACGCAGTAAACAGAGGAGAATGTCCGATATTCCATTTATACATACTCCGCAAGCAACCGTACGGTACGTGGCGGAGGGTACTTGGTCTACTACTATCACTTCCCCTTCCGCTCTTTCGTCTTCCGTTTGCAAATGGAAATAAATACCTTTGGTAAGCCCATGTCCTCAGTTATTTGTTGGATGTATTCGAATCTCTATCTTACCGTTCATTTTTTATCCACCCTCTAGCACCATGCAAGTAATCCCCCGGTATCTCAAAACGTGTCCTATTATCCTGTTCCTTCTTCTTGTCAGTGTTTTCCATTTATTCCTCTCCTCGCAGATTCTGCGAAGAATCTTCTCATTTCTTATCTTGTCAGTCCAACTAATTTTCAACATCCTTCTATAGCATCTTAGGTCAAACACTTTATGATTCTTTTCTCTTCAAGTTTTCTCACGGTCCGTAATTTACTTCCATACAATGCTGTGCTCGAGACGTACGTTATTAGAAACTACTTCTTCAAACAAAAGCAGATGTTTGGTACTAGTAGACTTCTCCTGGTGAAGAATGATCTTTTATTAGTCTACTTTTTATGTCCTCTTTGCTCCCTTTGTGATGTGTTATATTCCATCAAAGTAGGAGCACTTGTCATTTCGTTTACTTCGCTCTCCAGAATTTCAATGTTAAGCTTACCGGTAACCTCATTGCTGCTACTCTTCATTACTTTCGTCTTTCTACGCCTTACTCTGAATACACAGAGTGTGCTTGTTAGACTGTTCGTCCCATTTAACAAGTCCAGCAATTCCTCCTCAGTTTAAATGATGATAGCAATTTTACCAGTGAATGTTGTCACTGATATCCTTTCATCTTGAATTTTAATACCACTCCTGAAACTTCCTTTTGTTTCCGTCGTTGCTTCTTCGACCTGTAGGCTGAACTATAGGGGTGAGGTACTACGTCCCTGTCTTACATCATTTCTAATCTGAGTAATTTGTTCTTGGTCTTTAATCGTTATTGTACGCTCTCGTTTCTTATACACGTTGCGTGTTACCCGTTTTTCCGTGTAGCTTATACGTATTCCACTGAGAATTGGATGTCTTGCACTATTTTACATTGCCGAATGCTTTATCTAGAATGACAAATCCTAAGAAAGTGTCTCGAATGTTCTTAAGTCTTGCTTCCATTACTATCAAGTGCACCATCATAACTACCTCTCTGGTGCCTTTACCTTTCTTAAAGCCAAACTGATCGCCGTATAACACACCCTGAGTTTTCTTTCCCACAACGGCAATTAAAAAGACGCGTAATGACCACGAGAGTGAAACTGAAGAAATTCTGGCCTGCACAAGGAGTACGGACAGTTCTGCTTGTCGCGTTCTATCGACGTATGGTACAAGAAGTCGGAAAAATATTCTAAAACACTGTGTTTCGCTCCGTACTGCGACTTGCGAAAAGCGGATGCAGTTGTACAAGTACACCAAAGGTGTGAACGCACCGAGGATAAAAACCGCCCGCACTGCCCTACAGTCCGCTTAAAATTACTTGACATTTGACGTCTGTCGCCTGCCACATCCGCTGCTGGCTGCCGCTCGCCGCGACGCGTGACGGGAATGGGAGATGCTCCGTCGACAGCTCATTTTGAGAGATGAATGACTGAACTGCAGCAGACATAGGGTATTGTAACCCTGAATTTAAACTTGTGTTCTAATCTAATCACGTCGTGATGTCCAACGTATCCAAGAAAACGGCCATCAACAATATGAAGCAGAAGCAAAATCACGGTCGCTTTGTTGACGGTGTTTAAGACTAAACTCTACGAGCAAAGACAAGACAGAAAACTCTTCATAATATATGTGTTAGGGTAGGCATCTGCCGCAGAAAAATTTCAGTTTTAGCGGTAAAAGCAAGCCGTAATTTTGCGCTACCTTTGGTTACGTGAGACTGTCCTCACACTGGCTGCACGAGATGCTGCGTTACCAATAGGTGAACAGTCCTGGTTCCCACTTGGTTGCAGATCATAGGTAACACAAGCAGATTCCAGACGAAAAAAGAATAGTAGGATAAAAATACGAGCAAATAAAGAAGTCAGTACGATGATGAAAAAGAAGCGGCAAAGTATTAGAAATAAAAAAAATTTATTAACTGAATAAAAATTACAACCAAAGTCTTTTTATTAGATTTAGAAAAATGAAAAATTTCGCTGCATTTGACGACATTCGAAACTTCTACACGTCAAGTTTATATGCTAGCCATTATGTTATAGTGTTATGCTGCTAAAGGTAGTTAAATTTACGAATGTGGTGTCTCAGTTGCAACGATTGATTGACAGTGTTCAAAAATTTGGCTTCACGCAATGTGAGAAGCTTATCTAACGTAAGCCGATTTCTGTGGTAGTAATAATTCATTAAACGACGCTAAATCGCGTCATGTGTGGTAGGATTCTTTAATATTTGGTTCTAATGCTGTGTGTGTGTGTGTGTGTGTGTGTGTGTGTGTGTGTGTGTGTGTGTGTTGGGTGTGGTTATCATGTACGATGGGGAAACGAAATAAAAGGGTCAGACCCAGGAGTCGGCGTACAGACACATCAAGGAAGAAAGCCGCATAAGGCACTGGAAGTGAAATAATTGTTGTGGCAATGTGGCAACGGCGAACGGTTCGGGCAAATCGTTGAGCGCTTTGATTGGAGAAAACCATATGCAAGGGGTGAAGTGTCAACTATCATGTACTTTGGATAACTTTGACCATACTTTTATTTTGGATCAACTGAGTGTTTGTGTTGTCCTCATCATTTCATCATCATTCAAGAAAGTGGCGAGATTGGGGTGAGCAAAGGTCGGGAATTTGTACGGGCGCTGATAACCGCGCAGTTGAGCGCCCCACAAATTAAACGTCATCATCATCATATTTTGCATCAATCTTACGCGTTTCGAATTACGTCATTTTCAAAGCCACTGTTATGTCAGTTGTATAAAATTGTTCGTAGATACGTTGTATCCAGTCAACATTCTCGATCAAGAGACAAGTATAAACTGCTACCAAGGAAAATTGTCAAGTGGATTAAACCGCTAGGCTGCGCCGCCTAGCGGTTATCAAAAGTGCATCCAAATGAAAGCGTCGTAGCCGGCCGGGGTGGCCGAGCGGCTCTAGGCGCTACAGTCTGAAATCGCGCGACCGCTACGGTCGCAGGTTCGAATCCTGCCTCGGGCATGTATGTGTGTGATGTCCTTAGGTTAGTTAGGTTTAAGTAGTTCTAAGTTCTAGGGGACTGATGACCTCAGATGTTAAGTCCCATAGTGCTCAGAGCCATTTGAACCATTTTTGACAGCGTTGTCTCACAGCATCCTGATGCAAACTGCGAGCGTCAAGTAATTTTAATCGGACTATGGGAGCCGAGACAGGAGTCGGGGCTCGCAGCGCGCTCTCCGGCTGTCTGGGGCGCCGGTGCGCTGCGTCGCGGTGTATTTGTTTACGGGAGAGAGAGAGCGCACTGCCGGCTGGCGCAGTTCCCGCAGCGGCCGGGGCATTTTTAGACGCGTCTCCTCGCCCCGCGCCGCCGCGTCGCGTCCGTCCGTCACTCTTCCGCCCTCTCAGGCGCTCACCGCGCAGCTGTCACCGATCTGGGACGCGGCCGCACTCAAAGGCGAAGGGAGGGCCCGCGCGAGCCGCACGACCCGGAGCGGCATTGCTGCCGCTGCCCTGCCACAGGGTCGTGCTAAGGTGAAAACCTCTGAGGCTGCCAAAGAACAACGGGAGCACACCAAGGGGGAACACTAGTGGTTCCCAGAGGACACCAGGCTAATGCCGTCTACATAATGACCTCAACTCGGCGTCTCTAGTCTCGATAATGACCTCAATCCGGCGAGGAAGAGAGTACGGAAGTTTCTTCAGATACACCGTATCCAGCTGACGCCATTAATAAAGATTAGAGCTACCAAACCGCGGCGATATCGATTACTGCTTTTGGCGCTGTTCCCAATAAGTCGAGATATGTGAAGCGCATTGGATTGGACTGATTAGAGATTAGATTAGATTGGATTAATACTAGTTCCATGGATCATGAATACGATATTTCGTAATGATGTGGCACGAGTCAAATTTTCCAATACATGACATAATTAAGTTAATTTAACAACATAATTAAGTTACTATAACAACTTTTTTATTTTTTGTTTGTTTTTTAATTTTTTAAATAATTTGTTTGTTTGCTTTTTCTTTTTTTTCTTAATATCTAAAAATTCCTGTATGGAGTAGGAGGAGTTGTCATTCATAAATTCTTTTAATTTCTTCTTAAATACTTGTTGGCTATCTGTCAGACTTTTGATACTATTTGGTAAGTGACCAAAGACTTTAGTGCCAATATAATTCACCCCTTTCTGTGCCAAAGTTAGATTTAATCTTGAATAGTGAAGATCATCCTTTCTCCTTGTATTGTAGTTATGCACACTGCTATTACTTTTGAATTGGGTTTGGTTGTTAATAACAAATTTCATTAGAGAGTATATATACTGAGAAGCTACTGTGAATATCCCTAGATCCTTAAATAAGTGTCTGCAGGATGATCTTGGGTGGACTCCTGCTATTATTCTGATTACACGCTTTTGTGCAATAAATACTTTATTCCTCAGTGATGAATTACCCCAAAATATGATGCCATATGCAAGCAATGAGTGAAAATAGGCGCAGTAAGCTAATTTACTAAGATGTTTATCACCAAAATGTGCAATTACCCTTATTGCATAAGTAGCTGAACTCAAACGTTTCAGCAGATCATCAATGTGTTTCTTCTAATTTAATCTCTCATCACAGGACACACCTAAAAATTCTACCTTAGCTATATGCTTCTGATTAAGGTCTATATTTATTAATGGCGTCATACCATTTACTGTACGGAACTGTATGTACTGTGTCTTATCAAAATTCAGTGAGAGTCCGTTTACAAGGAACCACTTAGTTATTTTCTGAAAGACATTATTAACAATTTCATCAGTTAATTCTTGTTTGTCAGGTGTGATTACTATCCTTGTATCAAAGCAAAGAGAACTAACTTTGCCTCTTCATGAATATAGAATGGCAAGTCATTAATATATATTAAGAATAACAAAGGACCCAAGACTGACCCTTGTAGAACCCCATTCTTGATAGTTCCCTGTTTGAGGAATGTGCTGATCTTTGCAAATTATGAGAACTGCTTATTTCAACTTTCTGCACTCTTCCAGTTAGGTACGAATTAAACCATTTGTGCACTGTCCCACTCATGCCACAATACTTGAGCTTGTCTAGCAGCAGAATTTCGTGATTTACACAATCAAAAGCCTTTGAGAGATCACAAAAAATCCCAATGGGTGGTGTTCGGTTATTCAGATCATTCAAAATTTGATTGGCGAAAGCATAAATGGCATTTTCTGTTGAAAAACCTTTCTGGAAACCAAACTGACATTTTGTTAGTACTTCATTTTTACAGATATGTGAAGCTACTGTTGAATACATTACTTTCTCAAAAATTTTGGATAAAGCTGTTAGAAGGGAGATTGGACAGTAATTGTTGACATCAGATCTATCCCCTTTTTTATGCAAAGGTATAACAATAGCATATTTCAGTCTGTCAGGGAAAATGCCCTGTTCCAGAGAGCTATTACATAGGTGGCTGAGAATCATACTTATCTGTTGAGAACAAGCTTTTAGTATTTTGCTGGAAATGCCATCAATTCCACCTGAGTTTTTGCTTTTAAGCAAGTTTGTTATTTTCCTAATTTCAGAGGGAGAAGTGGGTGAGATTTCAATTCTATCAAATTGCATAGGTATGGCCTCTTCCATTAACAGCCTAGCATCTTCTAATGAACACCGGGATCCTACTACATCCACAACATTTAGAAAATGATTATTAAAAATATTTTCAACTTCTGACTTTTTGTTCGTAAAATTTTCATTCAATTTGATGGTAATACTGTCTTCCTGTGCTCTTGGTTGACCTGTTTCTCTTTTAATAATATTCCAAATTGTTTTAATTTTATTATCAGAGTTGCTGATTTCAGACATGATACACATACTTCTGGATTTTTTAATAACTTTTCTTAATATAGCACAGTAGTTTTTATAATGTTTGATAGTTTCTGGGTCACAACTCTTTCTTGCTGTCAGATACATTTCCTTTTTCCGGTTACAAGATATTTTTATACCCTTAGTAAGCCATGGTTTGTTACATGGTTTCTTACGAGTATATTTAACTATTTTCTTGGGGAAGCAGTTTTCAAATGCATTTACAAAAGTGTCATGAAATAAATTATATTTTAAATTGGGATCAGGTTCACGGTACATCTCATCCCAGTCTAACTGCTGTAGGCTTTCCCTTAAATTTGCAATTGTTAAATTGTTGACTGAACGTACTACTTCGGAGGACTGTTCAATAGTGCTGAATGGAGCTATGTCATATATTGTAACTAGCTGTGCACCATGATCAGAAAGACCATTCTCAACAGGCTGAGCATTTATCTGGTTAAACGTATCTTGGTCTATAAAGAAGTTATCTATCAGTGAGCTGTTATCCTTTACCACCCCAGTAGGAAAATCAATAACGGGTGTCAAATTGAAAGAACCGAATAATACTTCAAGGTCATTTTTCCTATTACCCTCTTTCTGAGAATCTACATTGAAGTCCCCACAAATAATAATTTGCTTCCCCCTGTCTGACAGATAGCACAACAAGGAGTCCAAATTTTTCAGAAATAGATGAAAATTTCCCGATGGGGACCTATATACAGTTACAACTGTGCCTTTATTTATTTTAAGCTCATAGGCACATGCTTCTATATGTTTCTCTACACAAAACTTTTTTGTTTCTATACTTTTTGCACAATGATAGCTTTTGACATATATGGCAACTCCTCCTTTCTCCATATTTTCTCTAATTACATGTGCAGAGAGCTTATATCCACTTACATTTACCTTATCCATATCAGTAACAACGTGATGCTCAGACAGGAATAGTATATCTATTTCATCCTCAGCTTCTAAATCTTCTAAACAAACCAGAAGCTCATCTATTTTATTCTTTAAACTCCCAATATTTTGATGAAATATACTTACATTATTTTTAATTATACTTTTATGAGAACCTTTCCTTATTCTAACATTTTCAGTACTCTCCTGTCTGAGTTTCTCATTGTGCTTAGGCCTAGTTCCTATACCAGTGGTCACATGGTGTTCAGAGAGGCAGATTATGTCAACTGGGTTGGGTGACTTTAATTCATCAATGCAATTACCTAGGTCTGAGATACAACTTGGTGGAGATAAAATTTCTGGTGATTGGTGAAAATTTATAATTGACAGCTGTGATTGGTGATCCAATGTGCTAGAATCGTGCTGTTTAATTTCTTTCCTAAACTGAAGATTTGTTTCAACCCTGACCTCTCGTAGAACTTGACATCTTTCTGTCTTACCTATCCTAAAAAAGGTGCTGCTCCCAACACCTGTAACCACTGGTATTTTACCATTCATGGCAGTGCCTCCCCCCTTAAATTTCCTGCTATTACCCTAGCCAGTTTACCCTGCCCTTTCCTGTTGAGATGTAGGCCGTGCCTGGTATAGTCCCACCTACTGAGAGAATCAACAGGAACCACACCAATATGAGCCCCCGCACCCGACCCAAGCAGCCGTTCCAACTCCAAATTAACTCTCCCAACAGAAGAGTTCAAATGAGGCCGGTCATGGCGTCTCAGGACAGATACAAATTCAACATTGGCGTGTCTCGATGGCGACGCAATCTTTACCAGGTCACACTCTATAGTGTACCCAGGCAGAAGACCACACAGCGAGGTTATCGGTCTCAGCGGATTAGGGAAAGACGGGGAAGGAAGTTGGCCGTGCCCTTTCAAAGGAACCATCCCGGCATTTGCCTGGAGTGATTTAGGGAAATCACGGGAAACCTAAATCAGGATGGCCGGACGCGGGATTGAACCGTCGTCCTCCCGAATACGAGTCCAGCGTGCTAGCCAATGCGCCACCTCGCTCGGTATGTGGAGTGGAGATAGGGCTCGTCGAGGTACGACAGGGCGCCTGAGTGGTCGCACTCGAAGAACGTATGGGCGCAACCTTGTGAAAGGGGCTGTTGTCGTCGTAAAAGGCGGGAATATCTACAGCATACTCATTATAAAGATGTACAAGAAGGCACAACACCGGGTCCCCCAGAATTCATAATTTTTCTTCAAGTGCTGTACACTGGTCCCGCTCTTACCTCACATCTCGCCAACATATGTAATGACTGGAACAGAAAAGTCACAATGCAGGGATGTAGTATCAGGCATCCCACAAGAATCGGTATTGGCCTCATTACTCCTCTCAATATATGTTAATGATCTGTCAACAATTCTCTCGCACTGTGACGTATCCAGTCACATTGTTCAAAAAGGGTGAAAACGCCTGAAAACATCGAAAAGACGAGCGCTCTGTTTCTAACCAGTCCCAGAAAATCGATCAAACCAACTGCACAACAGGTGGGAATCAACCGCGAGACACTGCGACAAATTGTTGTTCAACACCTGCATCTTTTCCCATACTAAATTAAAACCCATCGGCCATTAAGTCTAGGGCCATGGAACACCGGTTGTGTTTCCCCAACACTACTGTCCACAGAATTAACGAACAAGAATTTTTTGTGAATATGCTTTGGTTTAGCGACGAAGCCCACTTTCATTTGGATGGCTTCGTCAGTAAGCAAAACTGGTGCATTTGGGAGACTGAGAATCTGCGTTTCGCGATCGAGAAGTCTCTTCACCCTCAATACGTGACGGTGTAGTGTGCAACGTCCAGTCACGGAATAATCGGTGCGATTTCCATGATGGCACGGTGACTATCGAGCGGTACGTGAAAGTTTTGGAAGATGACTTCATCCCCATTGTTCAAAGTGACCCTGATTTCGACAAGATGTGATTCATGCACGACGGACCTCGACCCCATCGAAGCAGGAGAGTGTTTGATGTCCTTGAGAAGTACTCGGGGGCCGCATTCTGGCTCTGAGGTACCCAGAAACCAATGGCATCGGTCTCGATTGGCGCCATATTCTCCGGGTATGAACACGTGCGACTCCTTTTTGTGGGGTTATATTGAAAACAAGGTGTACAGCAATAACCCCAAAATCATTGCTGAACTGAAAACAGCCACTGAGGAGGTCATCGATAGCATCGATGTTCCGACATTTCAGCGGGTCATGCAGAATTTCGCTATTCCTCTGCGCCACGTCATCGCCAATGATGGCAGGCGTATCGAACATGTCATAACCTAAATCCGAATATCTCGTAGTGACGGTTTCATGTTGAATAAAGTGTGCACGCCGTAGTTTCTAACTAATCTACGTTTTGTTTCATATAGTTCAATAACTGTCACCCTGTAACACGGAAATTTTGTTTTTCTCTAAAGGATTTTGAGTGACCACCATAAGTGAGAAGTTAAGATCTTGGGTGCTTCGGTTTGAGCGCAAATCATACTGCCCTTCTTATTTATCAGAGAGCTCTTTCCTCAGTCTAGTTTCTAATATTCCTTAAATTCCAGAGCAAGATTACCATATATGGTCTTTTAAAATGTCAAGAAACCTTTGTCGAAGTGGACATGAACTACAGTGTATTTCGTCAGAAGAAACTTCTAGTGAACCATTTCGCAGTTGCTAACACGCTACTCCCGCATTTGAAAGGTGGGACGGCCAAATCCCCGTCCAGCCAGCCAGATTTCAGTTTTCACAGATTTCCCTAAATCGCTTAAGGTGATTTCCGGGTAGTTCCCCTGAAAAAAGGCGGTTTTCTACCCTATTCCTATCCAGTCTGAGGTTAAGTTTGTTCCTAATTAACTTCCCATCGACTGGAAGGCTTTGCGATCTCACGGCTGTGAATCAATTGTGTATAGCAACCAGCTTAAGTCAATAGTTAACGGTGTTTTGTACTCGAAACTGATAGACTGTCGGATTCGTCTCCTCATTCTAAGCCACGTAATACATTCACATGCATATTCACAGCTGAACAGCAATTGCCTGAATCAACACAAGCGACATCCAACTCGTCCTTCGAAGACTAAGGTAACCCTCGTGAAGACAGATAATCCAATCCTACAAAAAGAATCACAGAATTCTAAATGTAAAGACATCACAAGCGAAAACAGAGCATCAGCATAGGAAGGAAGGTGAATGGGGAGAAAGGAAATCAGGAGGGTACAGAAAATGAGAAGGTGGAGGAGGAGACGGCGATGAAGCAGGTGCTGGTTGTGGTGGTGGTTCAAATGGTTGCGGCGGAGGTGCTGCAAACAGAGACGAGAACGATGATGTTGAAGAAGATTAGTATCATGACGAAAATGGTGCTGCTAATGGTGATGGTGATGATAATTTGAATAACGATAACGACGACGACGACGATCTGGATGATGGCCCTAAAAAAGTATTTCATGATGAGCTTGGTAATGATGATGATGATGATGATCTTGGAGGTCTGACGACATATATGATGATAATTATGAAGAAGTACCTTTTGAGATTATGGTGTTGGAGGTGGCAATAGTGGTGATGATAACGAGTATTATAATGACTGATACGATGGCGCTGAAGCAGTATACGCAGGTGATCTACACTACGTCACTGGATGTAATAGTGGCAACTAATAGCAGACACTGTTGCCTTCCAACGTTCGCGGTTAGGCTAATAACGCATTAATGACAGCCTCGTGGGATCGAAGAACACCAATCAGCGGGAGGGACAGAGAGGAGCCGGCGGCAGCGACACGCCTCCTAATGAGACGCGGTCGTCGGTTTTATCCCAGCCGCCCGGGCGTCGTCCATCATTGTGTCAGATAACGACTGCGGAGACGGCGCTGCGACCGAAATACACGGGCCCGGCGACGCCGCCCCGCCTCCCTCCAGATATCAACGCACTCGCTGCCGCTGCTGCTGCTTTACCCACACTTAGCTTCGGGTGAGCAGTAGAGTCTACAGCGTGAATTTAATGGTTTAAGGTGCGAAGCAGTGTGTTTGCCAGCTTCATAAACAGAGACTACCGCACTCAATGCCTAGTTAAAGTTTCGTTTACAGTAGCGACTTATTACGTTAAGCGATAACATACAAGTGATTGAGACTGTTAACAAATATTTAATTTCCTGGCAGGCGTACAGGTAGTACTCTAAGCACTGAGTGAGACAATAGATTCACATTCAGGAGGAACAGGATTTAAATCCCTGTTTGGCCATCCACATTTATGTTTTCCATTACACATAAATTTTAATAAAGATTCCGATACAGTTCAACCAAAAAGACACAGACGATTTCCTTCCCCATTTTTGTTCAGTTTGAAGTTGTGTTCCTTCCTAACGACAAAGTCGTCGACGAACCTTCAACGGAAATTGTCCTCAAACGAACTCTTACCCTTACAACTCGTTCACTTTTTGTCTAACGTTTGGCTTGATTAAGAGACGAAGAAATCCACGTACAGGCGTGGCACTTGTTGTGATATGTAAAATACACACACACAGACACAAACACACACACAAGCACACACAATGTATACAATTATGACCACAACTCAAGGAAATATGACCAACGTCAGAAGTTATCGAGAGTGAATATTAATTACCAACGGGTGAGCACGTATTATTAACTCTGTCCCGCTGCCGTTTGAACAGCGAGAGAGCAGCATTCCAATCTAAATTTAAGAAACAACCCAAGTCCCTGTTTGTAAGATCACTAGCTAATTTAATCTCAATTGCCTCCTTGATAACACTAGCCCAACAGCGTAACCGTCACACAGGTTTAGAACAGCCGGGCAAATCTTCCATCAACACTGGCCATTCTGTGGAATATAACAACATAGAGAATCTAGCGTGTAGTTCCATCTGTTGGGATAGTGTTATTAAGAAAGTAGTTGAAATTAAATTAGTGAGTGACCTTATAAATAAGGACGGAGGTTTCTGATGGGAATTCTGCTCTCTCCTTGGGCAAACAACACATGGACGAAATTAATAACTAATTAATAATACTTGCTCACTCGTTGGTAATTAATATTCACCATTAATAACATTGGACTTGTTTGATTGGATGATGGTGCTATTTGTTGACAGTGTGCGTGTTGTCTTTCTGCATGTGCCGTATTATGGTTCTTGGTCGTCGTAGCCCCGCCTGTAGACGATTTAAATTTCCTTGCACATAATACTCTCGTTACGTGTACGCCTTCATAGCGACAGGGTGTTCCACTGCCGAAATATCGGACATTGTCGAAGACGTCACGCGATTGCATTACCGTTGTTTGAACCTTTTACACGCTGGGAGGAACGCAGGTTCACTGACTGACTTGCCTGCGAGTCAGGACAGCTGTTTACATCTCAGCTAAAGTTGAGACGTGTAGGCAGCTAGCAAGTTGTCGCTAACCATAAGTTGTAGAAGAGCTTACTGCCGTGGGTGGGGAATGTAGGTCAATGACGTGACCACTGCCGAGCGAACCGACCCCTCTGACTGCACTTTGCAGGACGGGGTAGAAGGCAAGACAGTCAGGGGAGGTAGACCACATGTGTATCGAAAGACATCGGCCTAGTTCTTATTTACGGTCAGCTCCGCACTAGTGCAAACTAGGTACCAACGAAGACAGTAATAGTGTTACCAGTAGACATCTACAAATATGGTAAATACATACACAGTTAAACCACTGCCGATGGTGGGGACGCGCAACGCACTGAGATCAGTCCAGGGCGGGAAAGTGGCCAAATATGAACATGGAACTAGGCTGTAAAGGCACCGCCAGTAGACAGTAGTCACAGTAGCATTGTTTAGTACTAATGCCTACTCAGTGGTATTATTTGGCTTTGTCTGTAACTTTTGATGGAAAAAATATATGTATAAAGATAAACGGAATCAAAATGACCACCGAAAATGAGGCGTAATTGAGAAATATACTTTTGTAATATATGTAACCGCTATCAGGACACCAGTACATATTGACAGTCAGATCTCAAAGGCTTAAAAGGATAAAGCAATATATGAGTCAATGATTCATAGGAGGAATCTGAATGTTCACTCCTCGCTATGAGGAAGAACGCAGAGTGTTGCCGTGAGAAGTCGTGGCTATTGGAGAAGACAGATGCTACGCAATAGGTAAATTCAAATTTTTGGTTACGCGGAAAACTTTGCCCGTCTCCATGTCAGTACTCTTCCCTGACCTTATCAGGTATCTCTCTGCATCCTGTATTTGAGCGACTTCTTTCGTACCTACGAAACGTTATGTGTATCAATCATATAAAATACAAAGTGCCACAACAGAAGCTAATGCAAATCATGTGGGTATTCGTGTGCATTATATCTACAAGACATGAACAATGATAGTATGACCCTGTACAGTTTATTTCTACAGCTACAGCTACATCTACGTCTACATCTACATCTCTACTCAGAAAGTCACCTCATAGTGTGTGGCAGAGGGTACTTTGTGCAACACCGTCACCTCCCCCATTCCCAGTTCAGTCGCGAATAGTTGGCAGGAAGAACGATGGCCGGTAAGCCTCCATATGATCTCGAGTCTTTCTAATTTTACCGTCGTGGTCTTTTCGCGAGACATGCGTAGTAGGAGGCAATATACTGGCTGACGTTTCTAGGGACGTGCACTCTAGGAACTCAACCACACAGTGATGCAGAACGCCTCTCTTGCAGTGTCTGCCACAGAGTTGGCTCAGAATCTCATCGACGCTTTGGTGCTTACTACATGAACCTGTAACGGAACGCGCTGCTCCTCTTTGGGATCTGCTCTGTTTCCTTTATTAATCTTGTCTCGCACAGATCCCAGATTGACAAGCAATATTCAACTACTAGTCGAACGAGGGTTTTGTAAGCTACCTCCTTGTGGGGTGGACTACATTTCCTGTGGATCCTTCAAGTGAATCCCAGTCTGGCATCTGTATTACGTGCTATTAGTTTTGTGTGCATGTATGGCTTTAAATTACTCCGTTCGTATACTCCTAGATATTTAATGGTTGTGGCTCCTTCCAGTGATTCTTCTCGAATTGTGTAATCGTACAGTAATGAGTCTTTGTGCTCATACGTTACATTTCTTTACGTTGAAGGTCAACTGCTAACACTGCAATATGTGTCGATCTTCTGAAGGTTTTCCAGCGTTTTCTAGAGTTGCGAAATCTCTATGTGGAAGACATCATCGGGCAGGTGATTTGTATACATTGTGAAAACTACAACGTTACCTTCGGGTACGCACGAAGCTACTTTTATGTCTGAAGAATGACACGGTGTGTTCTGTTTGGTACGAAGACTTCAATCCAAATTACACAGCTGTTCCCGTATTCCTTGCGCTCGTATTTTGTTCATGGGACGGCAGTTCGAAACTGTATCGAACGCGTTCTGGAAGTCAGGGAACACGACATCAAACTGGACGCCGGTAGCTACTGATATCTACGTCTCGTGAAGGAAAACATATGGTAGTTGTTTCCGGAACCCATATTTATTCGTACAGAAGACATTTTCGGCTTTCCGAAATGTGATAAAATGCGAGCATAAAAGATGTTCCAAAATTCTACAGCAGGTCGACATCAGAGATACAGGCCTATGGTTTTCTGGATTTGTTCGGCGACCCTTCGTGAAAACGGGAATGACCTCTGCGTTTTTCCGCTTCGGTCCTCTAGCGACCTGCGGTACGCCACGACTAGAAGAGAAACAAGTTCTTTCGTATACTGGCTGAAAAGTAATGCCTCAGAATTTTTTATATGAAAACACTTAAAGCTTCTCACGTAAAACAAACGTCATTAACATTCTGAATCTTTATTCTTCATATCTACATATTCATTTGTCAGCATATTAGCCCTGGCGATGAACCCATTTCTCCCAACGAGAGACCAGTTTGTTCATACCGTCACAGTAGAATGTCTGATTTTGCCGACGGAGCCAGAACATCACCTCTGCTTGTACCGCTTCATCACTATGATAGTGAAGTCCTTTTTGGAAACAGAAGAAAACTGGATGGGCAGAAGTCGGGACTGTATGGAGGATCATCGATGACAGTGAATCAATGGCGTTGGATTGTTGCAGATATAGCTGCGCTCGTGTGCAACCTTTCATTGTCGCGCTAAATGTGAGCGTGCTCCGTGTGTGGTCGAACTCTTCGAATTACGAACTCGATTACAGCACACTGTTTCTCATGCACCGACATATTTACGTTATACACCGCCATGTTAAAAACAGAGGTGCTCATTAACGCCGCAAAAAAAAGAATCAGAGGTATTATTTTTTATCATGCCCTCCCAGAATTGTATTGGTATACCCTCACGCCCAGTGGCCTTCGTCTGCTGACGGAATACAGTTGCTTTCCTATCCCATGCTCACTTAATACGGTTTATATCATATTGGTGTCTGCACAAATTTAAAGGAGGAAGTACACTATGGTGTTCGTCA
Source organism: Schistocerca americana (assembly GCF_021461395.2). Taxonomy (NCBI): domain Eukaryota; kingdom Metazoa; phylum Arthropoda; class Insecta; order Orthoptera; family Acrididae; genus Schistocerca; species Schistocerca americana. The sequence continues at coordinate 820,132,928 of NC_060122.1, read as the reverse complement.
GTGAAACAATTTTGGACAAGAAGCGTTTATTATTTCTATCCTGTCTCTGTCATCCTCCGCTTCAAAGCCATATGTCACACTGTGTCTGGACAGATGGCTTCGATCAATTTACTGATATAACGTAAGATCAAAACCTGTTAAGGTTTTCTGTCAAGTCGGTAGATGGAATTTTACTTTTGAATTCGATGAACGCTCGGTGCATCGCTCTTCATACGATAATTTTGGCTTCGTTCGGTTTCTGTTTGTCTGTGAGGCTTTGGCTACATATACATTTGTAGTTAAGCCCTCTTTGTCTTCATAGCAGCTTTCTACATCTACGTGATTACTCTGCTATTCACAATAAAGTGCTTGCCAGAGGGTACAATGAACCACCTTCAAGCTGTCTCTCTACCGTTCCACTCTCGAACGGCACGCGGGAAAAACGAGCACTTAAATTTTTCTGTGCGAGCCCTGATTTTTTAATTTTATCGTGATGATCATTTCTCCCTATGTAGGTGGGTGCCAATAGAATGTTGTCGCAATCAGAGGAGAAAACTGGTGGTTGAAATTTCCTGAGAAGATCCCGTCGCAACGAAAAACGCCTTTGTTTTAATGATTGCCACTCCAATTCACGTCTCATGTCTGTGACATTATTTCCTATATTTCGCGATAATACAAAACGAGCTGCCCTTCTTTGTACTTTTTAGATGTCATCCGTCAGTCCCACCTGATGCGGATCCCACACCGCACAGCAATACTTCAGAATAGGGCGGACAAGCGTGGTGTAAGCAGTCTCTTTAGTAGACCTGTTGCGCCTTCTAAGTGTTCTGCCAATGAATCGCAGTCTTTGGTTTGCTCTACCCACATTATTATCTATGTGATCGTTCCAATTTAGGTTATTTGTAATTGTAATCCCTAAGTATTAGTTTAATTTACAGCCTTCAGATTTGTGTGACTTGTCGCGTAATCGAAATTTAGCTGATTTCTTTTATTATTCATGTGAATAACTTCACACCCAGATAGCTGAAAATAAGTCGCTCCTGTTTGAAGCTCGTAAAAATATGTAAGAAGCGAACGGTGTACTCGCCTTATTAGTAGCAGGAACTAGCGGTGCTGCTCTCGCTGACGGTCTAACCGACAGCTTTGATTTGACTGAAGAATATTGGTTGCCGTGGACGCCTCGGATGTGAAGCAATGGCTTTCAGAACATTTGAGAATCTGTGAGTACAGAGTTTTCAGCTGTAGTAGTGGACAGACCAGACCTAAAAGCAAAAGGGGAAGAAGAGATTAAGTTTCTGTTCTCAGAATAGCTGCAGATTTTGTTTTCTTTGGTGTGTGACGTGCTTCACCAGACTCTTAGTGCCTGCGCCGCGCTGTGCCCGCAGGGAGGATGAAGAGGACGAGGAGCAGCGGCAGCAGCAGGAGGGCCCCGGCGGCAACGCGACCGCCGTCGACGCCATCTCGGAGCGCCTCGCCGAGGTGGCAGAGCTGGCGGAGCGGCTGGACGCCGCGCTCTGCGCCGGCGACGTCAGCGTACGACGCGTGCTCGACTCCGAGGTGAGCAGGCAGCGGGCGGAGCACAGCCACCCTCTCCCCACTTCTAACCGGTCTCCCGCTTACCTATGTCAATGTAGCATAGATTTTTGCAAATATGTTCACATCATTGAACGATATGTTCGCTACCTTGTTTTCTAAGTTTATGTACATTCCCCAATACTAACCCTGCATCACGTTGAAAAGTTCCTTTCCATTCAACACATCAGATGAATTCGAATACTCTATACCTCTTGTACACCTGGTAACGAAAATTATACCGTATTTCTGCTCTTCTGGAATTGTGGTCCTCGTTACGTTTGTACCAACACATGTACCCAACCTCTCTTGTACTGACTTCCACTTCCTCTCTCAGTCAGACATATACCATCGATCGCTCCTGACTCTGAAATACATCCAGTCTACGAAATCCAGCAGACCCTTTCTTCTTCCCGCTTATCAGAGATACTTTCGGCTCGGAGAACCTTGCTCCTCAGGAACACATACTCACGTATTCACCTATCCTACTTGCGCCCTTCTCGTAACATCAACCTCATAAACTCACTAAGCCATTCACCCACATATTTCTTTCACATATCACTTTTCCCTACCTTCAGTTTCCAAACCCAGGTCCTTCACAACAATCAACATATCACCAGGCACTTCCACCTTCCACATCCATAAGCGACGTAAATATCGCAATTAACTGTACTGTAAATCGACAACAAAATGATCTCGTTAATATTTGAGCACAAAATCCCTATGTTCTTTAAGCTTATTAATTGTAAGGTCCGTATTCATACACATTTAAACGAATCACAACTGACTAACTTTTAAATTTTCTAAAACGGTATTTTGTTCCTTAATCGGACTGTACTTGCACCTGAAAATCAAAATAAAGGAAAACTACAGAAAAAATTTCGGATAAAAAACTCCTTTAGGTCACGCAAGACAACATAATCTTGTGGTGGCTACCACTATCGGAATACACTCAGATCAACATCTGCTAGCATACTGTAGGAATATAGGGGGTCTTATTACAAAAAAGGGTAGGAGTAAACTACTGCACGTATAGGAACTACAGAAAAATTGCGAATACTATTCATAGCGTTTCCACTAAATGTTTAGCTAAACAAAGCTGCATCATCAAGAAAGGCAATAAACATATGCAAAAAAATTATATAAGCTTTTTGCTTAAGAAAAAGACTTGTGAAATTTCACTGACGTAAATATAGACTGCATGAAAAAAACAACGTTGTTAAGATCAAAGCTTGATAGAGCACAAGAATTCGACCAAAATTTGATAAATAACCGTAATTAAGAAATGCAGTATTATAGAATTACAGCAACAAAGCGGCAACTATCCAATAAGAAATGCGCCCCTTAAGTTTGTCCGCTAAGTGTTCATGACATATGTGTGTCCAACAGCGCGGCTTTCACACGCAAACTGGACGTTGTCCAGTATTCGATGAATGTACCTGTCGATCAGCAAAAATTTGACTTCCTTAACAACGACAATGGACCTTGTGGAACCTCGGCGTCGACATCTCACTGCAGTAGTGCATCTGTGGTGCAGCTTATTCCCTTAGCAAGTTAAAGCCATTGTATTACACGTAGTATACTGACTTAACAGTCAAGCTTTATCCGGTACACACCACAGAAAAGTCTCATCTGACGTAGCCGGCTTCGTATGATTCGAAGTTTTGTCTAGCATTGCCCAATTTAAGCAATTAAGCTTGCTTAATCACTGTCGGCACTTTTTACCCTAACAGGACGTAGCTAGGAAAAGACAAGGTAGATGGACACACTTCCGCGGCCACGACGCAAACTGGTGGCGGTTTTATGGTCTTAGCCGCCGCACGGTGGTTGTTTGTCAAATTTTCCTCGATTCGACAACTGTTATTAATATGAATTTTTCTGCTACTTGTAGACATCTCTAATTCCACTTGCACGAGAGACAATAGTATCACTAAATTAATTACGAAACAGGGAACTTAAGACCAGATAGGTCATAAGCACGCACGAGGACAAATCTTCACTGCGGCCATTAAAACTGGAACAGCAAGAAGGATAGCAAATGACTAAATTTTAGTTACTGTGATGTACAACATAGTAGCAAAAATACGTTATTAAATTTGTGAGTGTTTTGAGACCAGAAAAATTGCGAAATTTAGTGCAAAGAACCACCAGCTCTGGCAAAAACAACGTCTCTAACCGTGCAGTGCGTCGAGTCGAACTGAGCTTGGATAATCAATGCATGCACGGTACTCTGGGCTGCTTCAACACTGTCGCTCGTTGTGTCTGATAAATGGTGGGATGCCGGTCTCTCAGCCACCCTTTATCAGAATCTGGAGAACATGCTGGGTAGGGCAACTGTCGAACACCGTCTCTATCGAGATCTTTTGTTATCTTGTTGAAAGGTATCGAATGATGAATGACTGACGATGACACTGTTTTTGATCGAGTATCTCCTGGTCTTCAGGGCGTATTCGCGGAGTTTCCTTTTTATACAGATTGTAAACGACGTTACTACTATCCCTTTCGTGCAGTTGCGCGGAAACGCCAATTATTGGCATGTCCAGGCACGTAATCTGACGTTTGATGAGTGCAGCCTTCAATTTGCAATGGTGTTGCAATTCTAATGGGCAGCAGCGTATTTGTAAACGAGTCTCTTCGTTCGGTTCTTCTTCGGGATGCCGGAGGAAAGAGCTGAGAGCTGAGGCCTCGACGCAGGCGCGGCGCGCCGCCCCCCCCCCCCCCCCTGACCCGCGCAACAACGCGCACTGCCCCCCTGTGTGGGGGCGGAGGAGCGTCTCGGCTGGCTGCGTGGGCGGCGTGGGGGGGGGGGGGGGGGGGAGGGGGCGGCAGCTGCAGACTCTGCTCTGTCTGGTGAAGTTGGCCCCGACTTTCGAGAAATATACATTATTTTCAGGGTTCTTCTTAGGTATGCCAGAGTTCTACAGTTCTCTGTACAAAATTTAAATAGTTTTGAAGGATTTCGCGAAGAAGACACTAGTAATCGGAAAAATTTAAATACTGCAAAAAAATTGTCAAACTTGGAAAATAAAACTGTGATCGCAATTCTGAATAATTCCCCAAGAGTTCCACAGAGAACCTTAATGACATATTTTTGAGTAGGTAATAATTCATGAGAACTTATCGAAAAATCTAATGTAACTTCTTTTAAAGGTAATCGTTTATAATTGCAATAATACGGGACCCCTTCACTAATATACAGCTTCTCGTTCTGCGGCTGAGCTTTCTAGCCCCAGTTGTGATCGCTGGATGCAGTTACAATTGGGCACACAACGCGTCGACTGTCCCTATGTATGCGACTGCTGACAACTCCAGCAATCTAACGGTAGTTGCCTTTTTTGGTCTACTTATTTCATTGTATTACAATGTTCTTAATTTAATTTCATATTCTTTGCTACGATTAAGTACGGGATTTGAAGGTAGCGCTCTCTATAAAGTGCTTTCACAAACTCCTGTTACTTCAAATTTCGATACCTACTGGCATTTTCTAACATTCAGAGAGACATATGCTAGTTTTTTCACAGAAGAGTTCAAATGCGTCAGACAGTTCAGGCGCCATTTGTACCTTCATACGTTCATTGTCACTGCTGGAAAACACGGATAGGATGCTTATGGTGCTTCGGCTGCCAGAGTGTGTCGTCTAGTGAAGATAACTCTGGCCCAGATTATGGATGCAAAGAGAGAGAGAGAGAGAGAGAGAGAGAGAGAGAGAGAGAGAGCTTGGAGTGAGATGTGAGCGCCGAGGGCTTGGAACTTGGAGTTGTCTCTGCTCACTAGAAGTGTCCCAGCCTATGCATAATAGCCTAAAATAAAGGCTGTTTGTAGACTTACTTAACATTTTTAAATTATTTCATTAACGTATGTAAACAACATCTGTTACCGCTCAGGAACTCTGCATACCTTTAATTTGATTCTTTTATCTACACATGGTTTTGCCTTTAATAAATGTCATGGATTAAAAGTCTTGTATTTGTCTGTGCGTCGTCTCAAAGACACATACGCCTGTATAACTATGAAAAAGTGTTCTTAGATCTAGAAAATGTTCACAGAAAAATGAATGCCAATAATTAATTAGGGCAGAATCTTTTCGACAGAAAAAAAGCTTATCATATTTCATTTTTAACAGTGTAACTTTCTTTAAACCAATCAGCTCTCTTTCTGTGTCACTAGGAATCTGCACTGCATTTTGTTAACTAACTAAAAATCGGTTTAAAACTTATGAAAAGGATTTTCAAATGACTCTCGCAGTATTTACGTTTTACAGCGTACTTGGTAAAATTTCTGTTGTCCGCAGCACATTCACTCTGCTGTTTCCGGTATGGAAGTTGACTCAGATCCTCATTTTATAAATGAGAGGTGATCAGCTTTAATACAATTTCAAATGGGCTGATGTTTTTGTCTCCTAGTTTTAAATTTAAGCTTGGAGATGGCAATTAACTTCAACTAAAAATGCCAAATTCAGTTGCTTCTTGTCATGTCATAGGGTCCACTTTTCAGGTAGTGTATTTTCCTGTTGTAAAAAATCAGAATCAGTATCTTCCAAGTTCCAAATTGTTTTCAGAAGCTTTCCTTTAATAATACTGCGTCTCACAATCTAGGACAAGTTCGCCATACTCCAAATCCAGCAATTCACAATACCCTCTGAAATGTCGTGTACTTAATGCCGTAGCTCTACGCTCATTCATACAATTCAGAACCGTTGACATAACATGCTGCATATTTGAGGTTTTCCACACAATGACTTTTGGTGTATACTGCAGTGATATTTCAGTAAAGGAAGATTTAGTTTCCCGGCAAGACTTGCAGTGCCGTTGATTCTACCTATCTTTGACGGCTGTCCGTCAGTACACACGTTGATGGCTTTACTATAATATACTTTTAAATTTTTGTAGGTATAATTTTAATTTTTCAGGTACTTCTGCTGAGTCTATAGTTTTAGTATGCAGTGTTTCCAGACTCTAAAGATCTTCGAAGACAATAAAATTAACATCAATTCCAGTTATAAAAACCATATACTGGGCAACATCGCGTATGTCCGTTGGTCCATCCAAAGCTAGAGAGAAAAAGTGTAAGAAGTGACAAGGTCTTCCAGTTGCTAAGACACGTCCTGACTTCCTCGTTTCGACTCCTTACTGTTTGCCTTGATAGCAGTTTTTTCACTTTCATTTCAATACTCTTATTACCAAGAGGGCGAGCAAAACACTTGAAGACCAAGTTTATCTTCCCGATCAGACAGGAGGTTATTTTTACTAACGCTAAAGAAGTTTCATATGACCCGTATGTCATCGCCAACTCTTCACAACTTACTTTAGCAAATATAATTTGTCTTTTTCTGCCTTCTCTCTTTTTCTAAGTCACGTATTCCTTCCGTACGTCAGACTCAGCACAAGCTTCATTTCTTTTTTTTAGTCTGACTGTGTGTTTTGTAACCTCCTATTATGCGGAAGAGTACTTCAACAGACAATGCAAAAGCCTGTTCGTGATGGCTGTGATATAAACAAAAATAAGGCCCACCAAACTATGAACTGAAGTCCTCGAAGAATTCTGCCATGACTAATTTCTGGCGTACTACGCTGTGAACATTTCCTAGAGCTCAGAACATTTGTACATAGTTACACAGGCCTATGTCTCTTTTGAGACGACATACAGATGAATACAAGGCTTTTCATCAATGACATTTGTTGAAGGCAAAACAACGTGGGGATAAAAGAATCAAATTAATGATATGCAAAGTTCCTGAGCTGTAACAGGTATTGTTTACATAAATTAATCAGATCACCTAAGAATGTTGATTTTGTCTATTAACAACCTTTATTTTAGGCAATTGAGCATCGGCTGGGATCCCTTCTAGTGAGCAGACAACAGGCAACTCAAAGTTGCAAGCTCTCAGGGCTCCAATTCTCTCTCTCTCTCTCTCTCTCTCTCTCTCTCTCTCTCTCTCTCTCTCTCTCTCTCTTTCTGTCCCCTCTACACACCCACACACACACTTCGCATCCAGAGACGTGGCCCAGAGTTATCTTCGCCAAGCGACACTCTGCGGCATCTGTAGCACCATAAGCAGAATCCACGATAGTACTCGTCCACTCATCGAAGAGATGATTTCCGAGTACTGTTGACTGGTGCTCCAATAAGTGTGTGTTTTTTCATCTGACGCAAATTGTATTAATTACCTCCTCCAAGCGAACAAGAGCCTATCCGTATACGTGTTTTCCAGCCCTGACATATGAAGGTGCAAAAGATGCTTGAATTGTATGACGCCTCTGAACTCCTCTATGAAAAAAACTGTCTTTCTAAACGTTCGAACATTCCAGTATGTATCGAACATCGAAGTAACAGGAGTTCGTGAAAGCACTTTATAGAGAGAGCTATCTTCATATACGGTACTTATTTGTAGCAAAGAACATCAAAGACTTTGTAATACGACGCAATAAGTAGACGAAAATGGCAATTACCGTTAGATTCCTGGGTTTGTCAGCAGTCTGACACGATGTGTGCCCACTTGCATCTACATCCACCCATCACAACTAGGGCAACGAAGATCAGCTTCCGAACGAAAAGCTATATGTTAGGAAGTAGGTCCCACATTATTGCAGTTATAAACTATTACATTCACAAGAAATTACACTAGATTTTTCGATAAAACTGTTGCGGTGTTATCCAGAACTATTATCGGAACTGTCATCAGAACTCTAGTGCGATTTAGTATATTTTTTGTTGTGAAAACAGGTCCCTCATTATTCCAGTTACCTCATAAACAATTACATGCACAAAAAAAGACATTAAGTTTTTCTGCAGAACTCTTGGGAAGCTATTCAGAATTGTATCCACAAATAACTGGCAAATAATTTCCCTATTACTGTTTTCTTCCCGAAATTCTACAGAACTGTTCAAAAATGTACAGAGAACTCTAGAACTATAGTATATCTATAAAGAACTCCAAAAATATATATATTTCTCGAAAATAGGTTGCCAACTTCACAGCTATTCAGAACTATGATCAAAATTTTTCCGTAAAATCTACAGAACTATTAGAAATTTTTACACCAGAGCTCTGTAACTATAGCCTAGCTACCAAGAACTCTGAAAAAGATGTGTACTTCTCGAAAATCGGATGCCTACTTCACATGACTGTGGAAATGGTTCCCTCGTTACACCTATTATCTCATAAACCATTTTCTGCACAAAAAATGTCATTAGGGTTTTCTATAGAACGCTTGGGGAAACATGATTATTATTTTTTTCGCAAATATGGCTATTAATTTTCTTTACAAGATTAAAATTTTACCTAGTACTATTGTTTTCTTTGCGCAATTCTGCAGAACCATTAGAATTTTGTACAGAGAACTCTAGAAGTATAGTATACTTATGAAGAACTCTGAAATAAATGTATATTTGTTGAAAGCCGGGTGCTAACTTGACATGACGGGTCTGCTCGCACCTGCGACTGCGCCGCGCAGCGCATGTGGAGTCCCGGCACTCACAGGCCGCGCTTAGGCCGCGCCGTCATCGCCGCAAACCGCTCCCTTCTCAGAACAGAACGCACCAGCAGCTGCGCTCCCCTTCTCGACGATGCGTCAGCGCGCCCTTTGCTTCGACGAGGTCTCTCCCAAGTGCCTAGTGCGTGACGTCTGACTGCTCCTCTGCTGCTCCCGTCTTGGTGGCGTCAGTCGCTAAAGCGGAAGATGTTCGTCGTGAAATTCTCTCTGCTATTCTGTATCTCCAGCACTGGTTTTACACGAGTTTCATCACTGTGTTAGTCATTGTACTATCTGCCAGGTTCCTCGATCTTCTTCGTCTTTACTTATCTGTAGGTAGTACTTAGGCCACAATGTACCTTTCACTCTCCACAGGAGTTTGCGCTGTTTTGGAACTTCCTGGCAGATTTTAAACTGTGTGCTGGAGTGGGACTCGAACCTGGAACCTGAGCTATCCACGCAGGACTCACGACCTACTCTGACAGATTCAGTTCTGCTAGTACCTCTCCTCCAGTTCCCAATTTGAGTTTTTAAGAAATTAATTATGCATTTGAAAAAATTTTGTATGTATACCTTAATACCATATGCTGTGGATTTCCTTTCCTGCATATTATAAAATTTAAAGCAGTTGTTTTCTTTCAAAGTTAGTAATTTGCTACCATACAGAAGAACTTAATGTAAAACAGTTATTTACTTCGAAAATTTTACGATTGGGCATGTCATGGTTATGCCTACCATTAACTAATATTATGTTTATGTGGAAGATTTTGTGTGTGTGTGTGTGTGTGTGTGTGTGTGTGTGTGTGTGTTCTGAAGAGGGGGTTCCGGGTGTTTATGGGTTGGTGTTGTCTGATAGTTCTTTGAGGGCAAAGAACTTCAATTATGACTTTTTGTATTTGATAGTTCTCTTCAGTTATTAGTATTTGTGTGTTGTTGCTGTTGCTGCTGCTGCATTTGAGAATTTTGAAGGCAGTGTTTGGCTATGTTTCCTATCCATAAGGTATTCAGCAAATGTAAAATGACAGGTGTGTTACTTTTTAATGCTCTTCTGTGTTCAGTATATCTGATGTCAATGTTTCTGCTTGTCAATCCTACATAAACTGTTTTGCAGTCTTGGCATGTCAGTTGATAAATACTAGATGTGTTTGTCTGTGGTTGTGTTGGTTGCTCTTAGTTTTCTCTGTATTGAGTTATCCTGTAGGCTATTTTAGTCCTTGTTTTTCGAATATATTACCTATTCTACGGGCTGCTTTGTTGTTGTGAGAGTGTACCCTTTGCTTGTTATTGTGTTTCTTGCTCAAGTGTGCTTCTATGTGTTGTGTGTGTTCGTGTTATACGTGTTTATGTTCTGTGTGTCTGTGTCAGTAAGATGGTGACAGATTGTATGTTTTTGTGTGCTGGGTGTCCCCTTCATTTTTGTTTTAATTTTGTGATTCAGTTTCTCTGTAATCGTATCTATTCTCCACAGTTATTTGTTTGATTGCCGATATACTAGCCTGCATTGTTTGGGTCTTACCATTGTTTCAGATATTTTGCTTTGAAATTGAATGAGGAAGATGCTAGCTAGGAGTCCACTGACTGGTACTTAGGATGCATTTACACGAACCATAGAAACTTCACATTGCCGACAATATGGCATGGAAATGTTATCTGGAAAGATTGTTGGCCATAATATGTTCGGCGATGTAGCCAGCTACAGTTTCTCGGCCAAGTTTGCAGCATTATGTTTCCTGACCGACAGTTTTTATGAATACATGGCCCATAGCACTGCCGCAGTATTGACGACGGTGAACTAGTGGAAGCAAGTGCAGCTCCTCTGCTTTTACGTGGCACAAGGACAAAAGTTTACTAGACTTTGTGTATTTGCTGGGCACAATTCCGCATTTTAAATAACTGGGGAGCGTATAGTTCCACTTTCTGTACAATCACGGTCATATGTTTTGTTTGAACAGTAAGTTCAGTTGTAGGGCAATTTAGCTAGCCGGCAGCACCACAGAGTGTACATCATTCGTTTGTGAATTATCGTACGAGCTTCTAACTAGAAGCGATTCTTTTGATTTACTTGTGTGCTTAGTAGTTTAATTATTAAGTTTATTGCACGTTTGTGCATTTGCCAAGCACTAGGCTACTGCAGCTTGATTGTGACTACTTCTAACATTTTGACTTAATTCCCACTTTATTCTACATGATATCCTTATCCCACTAGTCAGCCACCCAGGCTGCCTTTTACTGCTAGTACCACGTTTAAAACGTTTTAAAGGAAAGCAACTCTCAAAGACCATGAGAAATGTGTTACAGAAAGCATTATATTTATCATCTATGTCATTGGCATTATAAACATCCTGGCACTCTCGTTCCTTAACAAGGTTTAAAAAACTCTCTATTGCCGTTGGATTAGCTTTCCTACATAGTCTGTAATTATATGTGACTGGCCATTCATCCTTTTACTAACAGAATGCCCATCTAGTTATGAAGAATGAATAAAAATACTATCTATAGCTGTGCCACTGTTCCCCCTGCACTGTAGTTGGAAAAAACACAGTCTGCATCAGATCATATGAGTTTAGGAAACCTACAAACATCCTTTTTCTTGCAAAACCATATACAAAATTAATATTGAAGGCACCACATATAACTAATTTCTGGTACTTCCTATAAAGTGAACCAAGAACCCTCTCTAGTTTGAGCAGAAGTGCTCGTAAGTTAGATTGAGGGGACCTGCACAAAATTCAACTGCCCCTGCACAACATTCAAATTTCTGTTCAGTGCAGTGCTGTGATACATGTATGGACTCAAACAGAATACTGTTTTTTGCGTACATGGCCACACCCCCACTCCGCAAGGAACTCCTTGAAAAACAGCCATCTAATCTGTAACCTGGCAAAGGAAGCTTCTGACATGTCAACTTTTTTTAAAGTGGTGCTTCGATATACCAATAATGTCAGAGTCAACATCTATAAGCTGTTGACTAACTTTATCTCTAATACCTCTTATATTTTGCTGAAATGTCCGCCCCCGGCAGCTGAGTAGTCGTGCCATACAGCTAGTGCAGTAGGTAGTGTTTATAGCCGGCACGGTAGCTCAGTGTGTTTGGTCAGAGGGTTCCGTGCCCTCTGTAATAAAAAAACTGAGTTAATCGATCAACAACGAACTTCAATGGATGTCTTACGACGTCCGCCCCGAGCAGATGCAACGAGCAAAACCGAACAAAATGAGATTAAAAAAAGAAAAAAAAAAGTGGTCAGCGCGACAGAATGTCAGTCCTAAGGGCCCGGGTTCGATTCCCGACTGGGTCGGAGATTTTTCTCCGCTCAGGGACTGGGTATTGTGTTGTCCTAATCATCGTCATTTCATCCCCATCAACGCGCAAGTCGCCGAAGTGGCGTCAAATCGAAAGTCTTGCACCTAGCGAACGGTCTACTCGACCGGAGGCCCTAGTCAAACGACATTTACATTTTGATAAAATATGCTAATTCCTTCTCTACTCGGATACCTGACCTCCTCTGGAGGTGATTCCTTAGTCAGAGGAACTTCCTTTAAGCAGGTATACCTATCAGCTGACTTAAATCTAAAAAAGGTGCAGCTGTAAAACCATCTACTAGAGGAATTTTTCCATGCCATGTTTATGGCAACACTACTCCAGCGACATATTAATGTATAACACGGCATGCGGCCTATGTAAACGAACTTTTACACTAAACCTTTTCGAAACCAAAGACGTGTGAAACAGCATATTTGTTACAGTCAGGTCGCCTTCTAGTTGACACGATGTACGATGTCCATCCTTTCAGTCCTATGTGTCGTTTCTGTCCTCATCCTTCCAAGATCTTTCCAGTGCTTTCTGTCACTTCCTCCATCCAGTTGCTCCTCAGATTTACTCAACGTCTTCGACCTCCTGTTCTTCCGAGCATTACAGCTTCTTTTAGTGTGTCTTTTGCTCTCATGATATCCCCAAAGTTTCTTAATGTCATGTGCAGTATTTTGTCCTCAACGATTTAATTTTGTTCCAAGACTGTTTTATTTTTTACTTTTTCAGTCGTTGAAATCGTTAGGATCCTTCTCCAAGCACACATTTCAAAAGATTCGATTTTCCTGCGATCCAGTTTTTCAATTACGGCAAATTGTCAGCGCTCATTTTCTGTTGTGGTGGCCGCAACTGAAGCCCAACCTCTCGGCAGCTCTGCCCTGCGCTGATGACGCGTTCTTGCAGAACTGGGGCTCGGGCGCGAAGCCTGGCGACGGCGACGCGGGCGGCGGCGGCGGCGGCGGCGGCGGCGCGGCCGGCGAGCGGTCGGACGATGACTTCCTGACGGCCTCGGAGTGCACGTGCACGCGCAGCTCGTCCTTCCACACGGCGTCCGAGTGCGCCAGCGGCGGCGGCGCGGCCTCGCCCTCCTCCTGGTGGGAGGAGGACCAGTCCGAGGAGCAGTCGCAGCCGCAACAGCTGGTCACCACCTCAGTAGAGGTCAGACCCTCTTTTTTTTCTATCGGAATTTCATTTCTACATCCACATCCATTCTCTGCAAATCTGTCAAGTGCGTGACAGTTGCTAGGAGTTTATCCCGTCCCATTCTGGAAGAGTGACTGCTCGAACGCCTCTATGTACGCTGCTCTTAGTCTAGTCTTGTTTTCGCGATCTCTAGACGGGCGATATGTAGAGTGTTATGGTATACACCTAGACTTCCCACGCACAGTTCGATCTTGAAATTTATTAAGCAGGTTTTCACAGGATAGCTTACGCCTATCTTCAAGCATCTGCCTGTTCAGTTCTTTCAGCATTTTTGTGATATTCTCTCTTAGGTCAAACTAACCAATAACCATTTGTGTTGCCCTTCTTTGAATATGTTCATGTCCCTGTAAGTCCTATATAGTGCAGGTCCCAAGCACTTGACCAATACTCTAAGTAAGATGCATCGCACGAGGTGTGTAAAAAAAAAAAAAAAAAAAGCGGCCTCTTTTTGTAGACTGATACTGCCTCCCTAGCATTCTACCAATGAACCAAATTCCGCCACTTGCTTTACCTGTGACTGAGTCTATGTGATTGTCCCATTGCGTATCTCTACAAATTGTTACACCTAGGAATTTCTGAGTTGACTGATTCTAATTGTAGCCCACTGATACTGTAGTTAAAGGATACAAAATCTTTTTTCGTTTTTTGAAGTTCAAAATTTTACATTTCTGAACATTTAAAGCTTATTGACATTCTTTTACTACTTTGAAATCTTATCATGTTCTGACTGAATATCTGTGCAATTTTTTAGACTATTTCATTATAGGCAACTGCATCGCCTCAAAAATGTCTGAGGTTACTATTAATATTTATGAAATATTCTTGGGTTATAAGCAGAGTCGTGGTGCTATGTTGAAAGTGCCTCTTGAAGAGATGTCGCAGCCAGGAGTGGTGTGGGATGATGAAGGCGGCAGGGTGGAGGGGGGGTTCGGGCACCGAGTCCAGCTGGTGTGTGTACTTCACCCGTTACCTCGGCTGCTTTCGTGTCAGTGCGTTCCTGCCGTACTTTTGCTAACTTCTTCTTCATTTCTTCTCCATTATCCTAGCAATCTTGACTGTAGCTTGTCCTGCAGATGGAAGACATGCCAGGTGCTTGGTGTCTTCTTCTGGACTGTTTTCATTTCTCTGTTTGTTTAGATGCAGAGAACTTCTTGTCTGTTTCTCTGAGTAGCCAATTTTGTGAAAGGTTTCACACACTTTCTGTAAGTCTGTAGGCAGCCTTTCCTTGTAGCATATGGCTAACACACTATTTACCAGGGTGGTCAGTACAGGTTTGTGATATGCTGGACGGTGGCAGCTATTGGCGTTCACGTCTAGATGCATGCATGTCTTCTTCCTGTAGATAGAATGGCGCATTAGAGTGGCGCATCATGCCATCAGGGTTCTTCTTTATCAGTATGTCTAGAAACATTGAGTGTCTGCTTCTACCTCCATGAGGAATCTGACATTGGCATCTATGCTGCTGAAGTGGCACAAAAATCCTTGTAGGTTTCCTTCATCATGCGGCCAAACCTTGAAAGTGCCGTTCACATATCTGTAGAATCCCTTTGGTTTCAGGCACGTGGTTTTGAGAACTGTTTCCTCAATGCGAACTGTTCTGGCGTAATGACAAGCACCGGCATAAAGATCAAGAACAATACAGCAGTGAGGGCTGTGAGACGACGTCAAAAGATTGCGATGACTAGCACTAGAGGGGATCCCTCAAACACTCCTTTTGTCAACACTGGAAGTAGGTGTTGGTGAATGTGTCTCAAAACATTTTCACCGTGTTGTTGTTGTTGAAATGACTCTCCAATAACACCAAAGAATATAAGAGACACATGATGTCGAAGCTTACTACATAATCCTCATCCAGACATATCTCTACAAACACTTTCACAACCTCTGTCGAGTTTTTGATGTTCAAATGGTTCAAATGGTTCAAATGGCTCTAAGCACTATGAGACTTAACATCTGAGGTCATCAGTCCCCTGGACTTAGAACTACTTAAACGTAACTAACCTAAGGACATCACGCACATCCATGCTCGAGGCAGGATTCGAACCTGCGACTGTGGCAGCAGCGCAGTTCCGGACAGAAGCGCCGAGAACAGCTCGGCCACAGCGGCCGGCAGTTTTTGATGTGGTGTGGGCTGTACCCACTACCAGTTTTCGTAGCTATGCCAGGCGTTTGGCTATGCCATATGATGGCGAATTTATAGTGTTTGATATAGGACATAGTAGAACTCCTGCTTTGTGAAGTTTTGGTGGGGTGGTACTGGTGCTCCAGAGTACAGCATTTGACAATATCCTTGTCCAGTCCTGCATCATTGTGGAGTGAGATGATCTTCCTTGTCACATCAGGTCTAGTATTAGACAAACATATGGTCAGAATGGTGTATCCAGAGAATAGGCTCCACCACAGTGCTCATCTTGGCCAAACAGATAAGTCTGTAGTAGCATATCACATCATCAACAAACGATACATGTCTGTTTTTGAACGAACAAAGATGCTGTGCCATGCTAATAGGATCAGGGATTCTGTCATCAAAGAGGCTGTGAAAACATGAGTACACGACGATCTTGTCAACTGGGATAACAGTTTCCTACTGAGCTTCGTACCGGGTGTGGCATTAGCAAAAATAAATCAGGAACGCTCTGAGGTGAAAGCAGCGGAGGTAGCATGCGGAACAGACAGGCAACACCAGGACCCCCTTTTAGCCCACTGGATTTCCCCCCCCCCCCCCCCCCCCCGCCAACACCGCCATCAGCTGCAACACCTCTTCTGGGGGACACTGCTGGACATATGAACCTGACACTTCACCTGAAGTTCACAAGAAGGCAACTCGTTGAAACATTATGACAACATGAAGCCGCAACTTGGCTGATAAATCAAGAAAAGTTCACAAAAGAAATCTGGCAAGACAGCCTGCATTCCCACTAATAACACTGTTCGACATGGGTTCTATTTCTGATATTAAAGTATGTGCTTCTAGACCATTTTACCGTGGGAAATTCAAATATGTAAACAAAATATCATTGTCAGGGATACTTTTTATGTAATATGCATATATATGTATATTCACAATTCATGGCAAACACACAGATGTTATAGAGAAATACAGGTATGGTGCCGCATCCAATAGTGATAGAACATGATAATTTCTTGTGCAACAGCAGGTGGGAAGAATCAGACATCATTAGGTTATCCCCCGCCACACCTACGTCATTAAGACTACCTGAAACATCTCATTAACTCGAACGGCGACAGCCGGTCGCTGCCTCGGCAGTAAAGCTTCACGCCTCCTAGGGGCAGGTGCATCGAGTTTACAACAGTGGTGTTAGCCGCAATTTGTGTCAGTCTTAACGAGTGGGTGTTTTGGCTGACAAGTAACTGTCTGTCATATTTCCGAGCACGGTTTAATTTCTTAGTTCCTGTGTGTAAACTGATTGAACCTGGTGCTGAAGGTAAAATGACTGCTTGTTTTTACACATCAGCGTTCCTCTAGTTCCCTTCTATTAATTTAATACAGATGTATTACCAAAGTGGTATTTTTAAATTTGCAGAAATGCCATGTCGTCGTGGAGGTCGATATAAGCCAGACAACTTATGCTACATCTGTGGGAAGTTCACTTTTGCCAGAAATAGGAAGAGCATTTCTTCAGTCATAAAGAAAGCATACAAACATTACTTTGGAGTAGAGGTAGGAGACCAAGATAAAGAATGGGCACCACATTTCTGTTGTGCTACATGTTACTGCTAACTAATTCAGTGATGGAAAGGTAAAGAGAATGTGGCGTTGTTTGCTGTTCCCATGGTGTGGAGGGAGCCTAAGGACCATGTTACTGATTGTTATTTCGGTCTAACAAAAATTCAGGGTTTTACAAACAAAAATTCAGGGTTTTACAAACAAAAAGTCAAAGAGGCACATTGTTTACCCAGATCTGCCTTCAGTGAGAATGCCAGTGCAGCATTCCGACAACCTTCCAGTACCTTCAAGAGCTCGAGGTCAAAATCCAAGTGACAGTGAAATAAGCAGTACTGAAGAAATCACAGATGATGAAAAAATGGTTCAAATGGCTCTGAGCACTATGGGACTCAACTGCTGCGGTCATTAGTCCCCTAGAACTTAGGACTAGTTAAACCTAACTAACCTAAGGACATCACAAACATCCATGCCCGAGGCAGGATTCGAACCTGCGACCGTGGCGGTCTTGCGGTTCCAGACTGCAGCACCTTTAACCGCACGGCCACTTCGGCCGGCACAGATGATGATTCTTTATATTACTACACAAGTGAGTCATCACCACATTTGTTAACACAGGCAGATTTAAATGATTTAGTACGTGATCTAGGACTAAGTAAACAAAAGGTGCAGCTGCTTGGTTCAAGATTACAAGAGTGTAATCTGCTGCACCAACGTACTAAAATCAGTGTGTTCAGGCACAGAGAACATGCCTTTATTTCTTATTTTTCAACTGACAAAGCACCGACATTTTGCAATGACGTTGCTGGCCTGATGAAAATGCTGAACTTCACTTATATTTCACAGGAGTGGAGACTTTTCATAGATGCATCGAAAACAAGTCTGAAGGGTGTTTCGCTCCATAACGGAAATAAAATACCCTCTGTTCCAGTAGCTTTAATTACGAATTCGTACAAAGGATGCTAAATTCATTAAAAAACAATGAACACAAATGGAAAATATGTGCAGATTTAAAGGTAACTGCTATGGTACTGGGAACTCAACAAGGCTACACAAAGTATGCCTGTTTTCTTTGCGAGTGAGATAGTTGAGACCGAAATTCTCACTACGTGAAAAAGAAATGGCCTAGGTGAAGATGGAAAGTTGGCGAAAAGAATGTACAACGTGAAAGTCTGGTAGCTCCTGAATATATACTACTTCCACCGCTTCACATCAAACTTGGCCTGATGAAACAATTTGTGAAGGCCATGGATCCAACAGGCTGTGGGTTTGCATATCTAGCTACCAAATTCCCCCGCCTTTCAGCTGCAAAAATAAAGGAAGGTGTATTTGCGGGCCCACAAATCAGGGAGCTGCAGAAAGGTGCAAATTTTGAAGCATGTTTAACTGATAAAGAAAAAACTGCATGGGACTGTTTCAATGGTGCAATGCAATGCAATGGTGAAGGATATGATCAAAGCATATCAGGATTTGGGGTGCAATATGTCTTTGAAGGTACATATGATGGACTCTCATCTGGACTACTTCACAGAGAGTTATAGTAACCGATCGGATGAACATGGGGAAAGATTCCATAAAGACATTTCTACCATAGAAAGGCGCTATGAAGGGAAGTGGGTACCTTCTATGTTAGCAGATTATTGCTGGAATATCATTCGAGAGAAGAAAGATTCACAATACAAGAGAAAAAAGTGATGTGCATTACAAGGCAGTGGCTCATTGTTTGTCAATTTTCTGTAATTTCTCATGTCAAATAAATGCTTCAAAGTGTATACACAAAGGTTACTGTGTTATATGTTAGATCCCACCCTCCATTAATGTGATGAACTTATAACATCATAAAGATGTGCATTTGTTTGTTGAATTTCACCTCACATTTGCTGCACCATATCAGAAACTGAAAAGAGAAATAAAATTGCGATTACTCATAAACTATCCCTGACAGAAAAAAACCAAAAACAGTTTTCAATTCAGCACTCAAAATACAACTAGGATCACAATATTCTTTATCAGAAATAGAAAAAAAGTTTTTTTTTTGTAGAACAGTGTAATGTCTACAAGACCGTCAATATACAATGTGAACAGAAATGGTTCCATTCGTATGGTTGTTTGGCGTACAATATGATGTTCACTTTAGAGCCTCTTGTAGGTTGCTCTTTAACCACTTAGACACACTAACAGCAGCCTCACAGCACTTTTTTTTTAAAAAAAAATCTTATGAAGTTTGCTATCAACAATTAATCACAGTTTGAATATAACAGTTAACATCCATATACACAATACTGAACTGATAAAGAACATACACTATCCACCACTCAGCCTTAATGTGACACAGACTTGACTACGTTATTCAGCCATAAAAATCTTTTGGTACTGACCATGTGCTGGCAATGGCTTAATTCGGGTGTGAAATGGGGGGTCATGGGATCAGCACACAGCTCTCCTGGCCACTGTTAGCTTTCCAGATCTTGCAGCTGCTACTTCGCTCTGAAGTAGCTCCTCACTGACATCACAAGGATGAAAGCACTACATTCGAGCCCTCCCACTGAGGAAACATACCTGGCAGTACCAGGAATCAAATCTGGGCCCTTCACATAGCAGTCAAACACACTTACCACTCAGCTACTGAGTCAGGAACAATTGTGTTATATGGAAAGTGCAAATAACTAAACTACTTTTAACAATGATAAAATTGAACAGATGTAAGGGTAATGGATGCCTTACTCCTGGGTTTAAAGTATTTTATGCTCAGAAGATATACACCATTGCCTAATGTGGAGGAGAAGCTGTAGTCAAGAGCTGGAACTCCATTACCAACAGTACTGCAGTATTGTTAAATCTTCCATCCTGATATTAAAAAAAAGTGACATATATGTACCATGATCATAAAGTGAAACACTCCAAGAATGTTACAGACATGTCAGTCTTGCTGTTTCTCTGGTCAAACAACAGAGGGACAGAGTTAATGCTACTTGTTCATCTATTGGTAATTAATATTTACTATCTATAACCTGTGACAGTCATCTGCATCTGCCCTGCATCCCAAGGTTTTAAATGTCCTTGCACAGCACTCTATTGTTGCATTTGTGCTTTGAAAATGAAAGAGTGTGCATCTGTTGAAATATCAGTAGCTGTCAAAGATGTTGTCTGACTGCATTTCCCTAAGTCATTTTAATATGCTCCATCATAAATTCCACAAAATCTTACACAGCTTTCTGAAGTTTACAGTGAATGTGATGCAGCATGTCATTCACATGCAGGTAGAAATATGATCCACCTGACCATACAACATATTTCCACTTAACCACATTCTTCTATTTGTTAGCGGTGTACGCAACCCCCTCTCACATGCAGTTAGCTCAAAATATCCATATAATACAATTTTACACAGACCATTCATTCCAAAATAAATAAGGGAGTCTTACTAAAAATCCTATCTCATCTGGAAGTGAGTTGCAACCAGGAATAGTCTTGATCTAGTATCATCTTCTTTTGGTTGCAACTTTAATGAAAATGTTTTGTAGGCCAGGATAGAATATAGTGTGACATAACTACAAAATTTGTCACTTACTTATTTGATAATATTTGGTATGTCTAAAGACCATTACAACCTTTTTGGTCACATGCATATTGTGCTCTATATAATATACAGTGAGTCAGAAACCTATTAGTTTCCACCACCATTGTTGAAATTCTGAATACTAGCATACATTCCTCATTCACTTGCCTCCAGCTCCACCACATTTTTGTTTGATGAGCTTATTTCAAGAAGGAGGCAAAAGAACAGAAATACAGTTTCATGATAGTGGTATTAATATTATGATTAACCCTTTTTTATTCTGTTAGTAACATTTACAAAGAAAATAGACATGCAAGAAATTTACATTTTGAAAATATATGTTCCACATGTACAGTGTTTTTATTTAATTTTTTTATCTTTTATTCTTTGCTACTAGTTTAGGCATTGTAGCCCCATTCTGAAGCAATCATTTCTTGCCCATCAGCAAAGCTTTTATGCTGGGATCTGGCATCATCGTCGCTAAAACTTTGGCTGTGCTCAGTGGTGATGTTGGATCCCAACCTGACAGCTTGGCTGATGAGTGCAGAAATGAATGCTTGAGAATGGAGATGAAACCTGTAAATTAGTCACAAAGAATAAAAATTAATAAGATGGAAACAATGTAGATGAGGAATGTATATTTCCAAACAGTATGTTTGTGTTTGTTTGTGTGTCTATCAACCTGCCAGCGCTTTCGTTTGGTAAGTCACATCTTCTTTGTTTTTAGATATATTTTTCCCACGTGGAATGTTTCCCTCTATTATATTCAAACAAATACTTTATCAGCTATGAACTCCCAAATAAAATTCTACTTAAAAAGCAATCAAGAAGATTGACCTACAAGCACCATTAAATACATTAAACAAGCTACTTAGCATAAAATTTGGGAAACGGATAAATAAATCAAATCAAATAAATAAAAAAATGATTAGAGTTACACAGAGAGGGATACTGAAATTCCAAAGATCAAAACAGCTAATAGAAGAAAAAGTGAAATAATTCTGCTCTCTAGAATGCAGAAGTATAGAAGATGACTGGCTAATGTATGCAAGGCATTAGAAGCGAATTGGTACCAATGAAAGAGCTCTTCTGGCATCACACATTTATGCAGGAGTGAGAAACACATTTCACAAACTATGTGTCTGAAGTATAACAGGACTGTATGCACAATTGAAACATGAAAATGAGCAAAACTAGAGAAAAAAAACTGGACACATTTTAAATGGGCCCTATCTACATCTAAATGGGTACTCTGCTTTGCCATCATCTACTATCTGGTGGAGGGTATCTTGGAACACTTCTAGTCATTTCATTTACTGTTTCACACACAAATAAAGTGAGGGAAATATGACTGGCTATATGCTCCAGTGTGAGCCCCATATTCCTCTTACCTTTGTGATCCTTATGCAAAAAGAGGAATCATTCCACAGTCAGCTTAGAACACGATTCTCTAAATTTTCTCAGTAGTATAATGATGTTAACAGTTAAGCGGACAAATAAAGAATACAATAAAGTGATACTATAAAGAATAGACAGCACAAATAAAACCCTGGTACACTGTTACTGAAGAAGGGTCACGTATATAATAAGGAATCCAAAAACAGTTAATGGTTGTTTCAAATAGGAGAGTGTGGAGGGAGGGGTGGAATATAAAGGTGCATAAAAATTTGAATATGTGTGTGGATTAAAGACATTTGGTGTAGTAAGTATGAAGGATGAGAACGTTATACATTCTAAGTGCCATTTTTTTCACAAAATGAGTTTCTATCATTATTGTGTTCATGGTATTCTGTTGCATAACACCAGAGATGTCCAAAGGAGCAAACTGTAAAGAAAATGTTTCAAACATTCAATACTAAATGGCGAGACACGGTCTCTGGGCCAGGCAATGCTTTCCTTGGGCATACCAAGTGCCATGCATCAAGGTTGCCCCCATTTGTCTGATGCATACTTTGTGTGGTAAGCAGAGTGGATGTAAGCTTTTGTATCACTAAAACATGCTTGTAATGGAAGGAGATAATTTGGGTTTCAAAAATAATACACTACTGGCCATTAAAATTGCTACACCAAGAAGAAATGCAGATGATAAACTGGTATTCATTCGACAAATATATTATACTAGAACTGACATATGATTACATTTTCACACAATTTGGGTGCATAGATCCTGAGAAATCAGTACCCAGAACAACCACCTCTGGCCGTAATAACGGCCTTGATATGCCTAGGCATTGAGTCATACAGAGCTTGGATGGCGTGTACAGGTACAGCGGCCCATGCAGCTTCAACACGATACCACAGTTCATCAAGAGTAGTGACTGACGTATTGTGACGAGCCAGTTGCTCGGCCACCATTGACCAGACGTTTTCAGTTGGTGAGAGATCAGGAGAATGTGCTGGCCAGGGCAGCAGTTGAACACTCCCTATATCCAGAAAGGCCCGTACAGGACCTGCAACATGCGGTTGTGCATTATCCTGCTGAAATGTAGGGTTTCGCAGGGAGCGAATGAAGGGTGGAGCCACGGGTCGTAACACATCTAAAATGTAACATCCACTGTTCAAAGTGCCATCAATGCGAACAAGAGATGACCGAGACGTGTAACCAATGGCACCCCATAACATCAGGCCGGTTGATACGCTAGTATGGCGATGAAGAATACACACTTCCAATGTGCGTTCCCGCAGTGTCACCAAACACTGATGCGACTATCATGATGCTTTAAACAGAACCTGGATTAATCACAGAAAAAGACATTTTGACATTCGTGCACCCAGGTTCGTCGTTGAGTACACCATCGCAGGCGCTCCTGTCTGTGGTGCAGCGTCAAGGGTAACCGCAGCCACGGTCTCCGAGCTGATAGTCCATGCTGCTGCAAACGTCGTCGAACTGTTTGTGCAGATGGTTGTTGTCTTGCAAAAGTCCCCATCTGTTGACTCAGGGATCGAGACACGGCTGCACGATCCGTTACAGCCATGTGGGTAAGATGCCTGTCATCTTGACTGCTAGTGATACGAGGCCTTTGGGATCCAGCACGGAGTTCCGTATTACCCTCCTGAACCCACTGATTCCAAATTCTGCTAACAGTCCTTGGATCTCGACCAACGCGAGCACCAATGTCGTGATACGATAAACCGCAATCGTGATAGGATACAATCCGACCTTTTTCAAAGTCGGAAATATGATGGCACGCATTTCTCCTCCTTACACGAAGCATCACAACAACGTTTCACCACGCAATGCCGGTCACCTGCTGTTTATGTATGATTAATCAGTTGGAAACTTTCCTCATGTCAGCACGTTGTAGGTGTCACCACCGGCGCCAACCTTGTGTGAATGCTCTGAAAAGCTAATCAATTGCATATCACAGTATCTTCTTCCTGTCGGTTAAATTTCGCATCTGTAGCATGTCATCTTTGTGGTGTAGCAATTTTAATGGTCAGTGGTGTAAAAACAGCAAACAGCAATACTATGAACGTATCCCATACACATGCATCTCAAACAGTTATAAAAAATTCTCACTCTGGAATACAGGAATGTTAAAAATGCAGGACAGTTCTGTAGTATGAAAATATTTTCCCTATTTTCTTGATAGAAATAAATTATGTACAAAAAGAGATACAGCGTTTTTTGATACTCCTGACAAACATGAGATTTGACACTTAGAATGTTTGACATTTCCACTGCTTATATGTAGAAATGCCAACCATTGTTCAAAACAGGGATGAATATAGATTGCACTTAATACATTTCACAAATGAAGTGTGGAAAGCTAACAACCATTACGCAATTTTTGTAAGTTCAAGAGTAAATCACTAATTTGACAAACAAATTAGTTCCTAGTGTAACCTACTGATGTTTCATAGGGTCAAAATTGGTCTTTGGGTTGGACAGTACAGAAAATACATTTGCTTTTTTCAATCAACAGTGCTTGTTTTGTGCATATGAGTGTTATTATGCTGGTAAAATATAAATCCCAATCAAAATCATTGTGGCAGAGTGGGAAATATCATATTGTCTAAGACATTTTCACTAATACCTTGAAGCAAAACTAACCTGGAT
This sequence comes from Schistocerca americana, assembly GCF_021461395.2. Lineage (NCBI taxonomy): Eukaryota > Metazoa > Arthropoda > Insecta > Orthoptera > Acrididae > Schistocerca > Schistocerca americana. Next base: position 820,108,091 of record NC_060122.1, on the reverse strand, counting down.
TTCGTAGTCTCGTCCTCGCTAGCACTAATCTTGATGGCCACGAAGTGAAAGTTTTAATGAGTGCAAGATGGTGTTTGCTCAGAGTTGTACAGAAAACCATATTTTAAATTACATTAACACACAAATTTTATTTCCTTCAAAGTTCAGTTATTAAGTATGGCAACGAGTTTATTTGCTATGAAAAAATGATTACTGCAAATACGGAGATCAAAACATGCACAACCTAACATTCACTATCCAGTGGTGAAGTTGATTGTTCTCTCATGGCACCAAAACACAGTACCCATTTACACAAAACTGTCAGAGTTTACTCTTAGTACTATCCTGCAGTAATCTGTTAAAAGAATACATTTCACTGGTTCATTTAAGCCAATTCATACAATAAATCACTGAGTTCAACAGTATCTCAATTTGATGACAGTAACATTCCACACTCTTGCTAAATACTACACAGTTGCATTTAAAATGCCTGTTAATTTTGGCTATAGATATCACTTGAAAGTTTTACACATTAAAATTTTTGAGTTTTGTTGTTGCCGGTGTGCATACATTAACATATAGTATGTACGTAATTGTGGTGTAAGCTGTACAAAGACTGCATCAAACATAGATCTTAATTGTCAACACTCAAACCATGAACTGCCAGTTTTGGGTAACGTCCAAAAACTTACTGACAGGTTTAAAAATAAACTTTTTTGTAAATAAGGTTATGCTTTGAAAGCCATTTCGCCTGGATTTTACTGTTTCTTTTTGGTGAACTACAGTACAAGATAAATTGAGGCTTTGGTTTATAGAAAACATTACTGGTCAGCAATTTAGAAAAAGACAGGGTCATTATTATCTTATGCAATGTGAATCCCATAGGTTAAATGTCTGAACGCCATATTGGAAATCATTGTAAATTACAGTACACGGACTTATTAATTAGTTTAGAAATTTATTAGTACTGTGTACTAATAAACCCCACTCTCTCCTCAATGCACCATACACTTACCTTTGAACCTGTGATGCAATGGAAGCAGTAGCTGACAAGGATGTCTGACAATTTTTTCATACAACTAGCTTTAGCATTCATTGTTCAATACCAGCTAATTTGATAGGTATGCTTCCATGACACTTCTGCTACACAACACTGCTAATAATGTACCTGAGCAAAAATATTATTCGTTACTAACTGTTCAAAACCTTCAAATTCTCCCTGTTGATTGAACTGACAGAGCGCATGTATACTGTATTGACACAATGTATCTATTCTTGGACACTCTTTGGTTCATAGCACCATAAGACACAGACCAAATTCAGATGGATGTCAGCTTATTTTCAGCAACATACTGCATATTCTCTAACAGTAATGTTATTATGCTACATCAATACTCCACAGCTCTCTATCTTCCTCTCGACAGGTATTGTTGTTAGTGCTTAAAAACAATAATGACATGTAAAGCTTTTGAAGGATATGCTGTTGCTACTACAACTGCTTGAAGTGTCGAAGTGAATAAATTACACCACCAAAATTTCAGTCACTTGATGACAGATAAGAAACGATTACTTCTGTTGGTAAATTAGCCTTCCAAGGAGCTTTCTTAGCTTTTCTAAAATTTGTCTGTTGATAACTGTTTTCACAAATCTGCTATTCTCAGTATCATCTATGCAAATGAAACTAAATTTCAGTACAGTATAAACACTTCACTTCATGAAATGCTATGATATACTATCTCCAAAAACCATGTTTAGTGTACTAGGAATATCAACAATGTTGAAAAAGATAGATACCTACTTACCATAAAGATGGCACATTAAGTGCAGGCAGGCACAATTAAAAGATATTTACACAAAGTTTTCAGCCACAGCGTTCATCAGAAAAACAGAAGCACACACCATTCAGTCGCAAAACAAGCGCACCCCGCGCACACAACCGCCAACTCCAGCAGCTTGGGTCAGAATGTAACTATCACGTGGGATGGAAGCAGCAATCTGGATGGGGTGGAGAGTGCATAGCAGTGTACACATAGTGAGGGGGAGGAGGGGGGGGGGGGAGGAGTGCTGTCTGGCAGAGTGTGCAGGGACTAGAATTCCAACAGGTGCAGCTTCGGAGACTATGGGGTAGGAAGGTAGGGAAAATGGAGTGAAAAAGGAGAGGAGAGGGGAAAGTTGAATGGATTCATTGGCAGAAGGTGGCAAACAAAGAGGATGGATGATGAGAATGGGGATGAGGTGATAGGACAGAGGGGTGGGAACTGTTGAATGAATGGTGTGGGACAGTATGTTTGCATAAGTTGAGGCCGGGTTAGTTACAAGAGTGGAGATTGTGTTGTAAGGATAACTCCCATCTGCACATTTCAGAAAAGCTCAGGTAGTAAAGCAGCCATTGAAATCAAGCAAGTTATGCTTAACTGCGTGTTGTGCCACAAAGTGGTCTGGTTTGTTCTTGACCACAGTTTGACAGTGGCTGTTCATCCTCTTGGACAACTGGTTGATATTCATATCAAATGTAAAAACTGGTGCAGTGACTGCAGCATTCTGGTATATGACATGGCAGTTTTCACAGGTTTTTCACAGGTTTTCACTGAGCAGGTCTTGCACCTGCAGCTTCCACTTGGGTACGATGCTTGTGGCAAGGGGTTGGGAATGTGAGTGGCATAGGGATGGACTAGGATGTTGTGGAGCTTGAATGGGCAATGGAACACCATTTTAGGAGTAGGAAGGATCTCAGGTAGGACGTCCCTCATTTCAGCACATGATAATAGGTAGTCAAAGTCCTACACCCAAATTTAACCATGCTGGACTTGTCAAATGCCTACTCTATTTCTGCCAACTCCTGTAGTGGAAACACCTCTTTGCAACCAGTCTCTCTATGCAAAACCAATCTAATTCTAACGCTGTATCCCCAACTCTCCCGATACCACCACCCAATCATGATGCTCCCCTCTCCCCACTCACCTAACCACCCACTGGTCACGTTCCAGGAATTCCTTACCTTAACTTAGACTCACCATCCTTCCCCATGTCCCTTCCTCAGAACACCACCCTTTCAGCAGAAGAAAAAATCGCTTTACACAACCTCAAAAGAAATCCTGACCAAATCATCCTAACTGCAGGCAAAGGCTGACCCATCCACCTATAAACTCTGCCAGATTGATTCCATCCCAGACTTCCAAAACAACCTCCAATATGTACTTAAGGCCTTACATCCTTCCCAGAACCTCTCCCTGAATCCATTTCCTTCCTCATCCCTATGACACCCTGCACACCCACCTTCTACAAGCTCTCCAAAATCCACCAATCCTGGATGGCCCATTTGAGCCCTCATTGACCAACAGTTCCAACCAATTGCCCATAATCTAGCTTCCCACATCAAAGAAACGAACCACCCCTTTCACTGACTCTCCACCATCTCCACCCCTGTACCTCTTGGAATAATACACCAACATCCCTCACCTCTTGTCCATGGCCCTACTGCTATTTAACAGTACCTTTCCCGACATCCCTCAGACTCCACACCCACTACATTATTCCTCATACACCCAACTAACTTTATACTAGCCCACAGCTACTACTCCTTTGAAGGAAAGACATACAAACAAACCCATGGCACAGCCATAGACACCCTCCTATGACAACCTGTTTATAGGCCTTCTATAGGACACCTTCCTAGCCTCCTGAAATGCCAAACCCCTAGTCTGGTTCAGGTTCATTGATGATTCCTTCATAATCTCGACTCAGGGCCAAGACATCCTACTCATTCCTTCACAACCTGAACACCTACCTTCCCATCCGCTTCATCTGGTTCTCCTCAACTCAGCATATGACATTCCTAAACATTGACCTCCTCCTCTCTGATGGCTCCATCTACACATCTGTCCACATTAAACCCACCATCCACCAGCAGTACCTGTATTTCGACAGTTGTCATACCTTTCACACCAAAAAAATGCCTCCCATACATCTGGAACTTGAGGATGGATTATCTGCAGTAACAAGAACTGCCTTGCCCAGTATGCTGAGGGTCTCACCAAGGCCTTCTGAGACGGGCACTATTCCCCAGACCTAGTCCACAAACAGATCTCCCACACCATTTCCCCTCACACCCACAATCCTCCCACCATCCACAAGAACCAGCTACAAAGGAGTGCACATTTTGTCATCCAATACCACCCCAGATTGGAACAACATAACTACATCCTTTGCCAGGGCTTTGATTACCAATCATCTTGCCTTCAAATGAGGGACATCCTATCTGAGATCCTTTCCAACCCTCTTAAAATGGTGTTCCATCACCTACCCAACCTCCACAACATCCTAGTCCATCTTTATGCCACTCAAAATCCCAACCCCAGAATAAACTGTTAAAAAGAAATAATTTTTCCATGTTTTCAGTTAACTGAATGAGGTACGTTTTAATTGTAATTTCTGTAAATTAAATATTTAACAATGTGTAGTTTCAGTGCCTATTACTGTGATGATATACAAGGGCCCAATTTTTGGTCCCTGGACAGTCAGACCACGGCTGACTTTCAGACAACAAACTCGTATTGGTTATATCAACAACAACGCATCAACTTAACTGTGAAATAAGTGTAATACAAACAGGCCATGTGTTGAAATAATGACAGAGTCTGTTCAATATCTACCATTTTATTCTGCAAGAACTGTGAATGTGTGGTTAGGTTTTTACTACTCATACATATTTAACAGTAAACTATTGTAGCAGTATGCTGACATATGCCTGCAAACAATTAATGAGGCTTATCAAAAGTTGCCAATAGTTAACTGGCCATATAACTGTGTTTTATTGGGGGAGGGGGGGGGGTTGTGAACAGTGAAAGAAAAGAACTGTGAAACGCAAATGTGCACCTGTTGGCTATATCATGTAGTCAGTGTTGAACTTCCACCCCCCCATTTTTCAGCCAGTATAGCAACGCAGTACATTAACACCGAGGACAATCAACGAAGAAATAAAGAAGGCGAACATCACATCCCGAAACTGCATCTGTTGGAATTCTACTCCCTCCACACTCCGTCAGACAGCACTCCTCTCTCTCCCCAACATGCACACTGCCATCCCTTCTCCACCCCATCCATACTGCTGCTACCATTCCACATGATAGTTACATTCTGGCCCAAGCTGCTGGAGTTCGTGGTCATGTGCATGAGGTGTGTTGGTTTTGTGACTGAATGGTGTGTGTTTCTCTTTTGTGTGTTTGTATTTTTATGATGAACACTGTGGCTGAAAGCTTTGTGTAAATATCTTTTAATTGTGCCTGTCTGCAACTTAATGTGCCATCTTTATGGTAAGAAGATATCTATCTTTTCCTACATTGATGATATTCCTAGTACAATAAACATGGTTTTTGGAGATAGTATATCACTGTATCCATTGAAGTGATTACAATGTACTGGAATTTAGTTTAATTTGCATAGATAATACTGAGAATAGCAGATTTGTGAAAATAGTTAGCAACAGACCAATTTCAGACAAGCTAAGAAAGCCATTTGGAAGACAAATTTTCCAACAGAAGTAATCGTTTTTTGTCTGTCATCAAGTGACTGAAATGTTGGTAGTGCAATTTATTCACTTTGTCACTTCACAGCATAGCCTTGAAAAGCTTTACATCTCGTTTTTTTAAGCACTTGCAACAATACCTGCAGAGAGGAAGACAGAGAGCTGTGGAGTATTGATGTAGAATAATAATATGGATTTTGAACAGTTAACAATGAATAATATTTGCTCAGGCACATTACTAGTAGTGTAATTATGCAGTAGAAGTGTCATGGAAGCACTAAACCCAATTACTGATTTAGCATGCCAATGAAATTAGCTGGTATTGAACACTGAACGCTAAAGCTAGTTGTATGAACAAATTGTCAAACATCCTTGTCAACTACTGATTCCATTGCATCTCAGTTCAAAGGTAATTGTATGGTGCATTGAGGAGAGAGAGAGAGAGGTTAATTTTCGTACTTTTTGCTGTTGCCCAGAAACCATGGATCACAAAAACAACTGGGTAGACAGATGAAATGAATAATGTTAATGTTTTTGTTTTCTGGAATGATGAGTTGTGATACACGATGTAGTACTCCATTGGTTATTTGTGGACCTACAGAGTGCCTGACCTTAGGTGTTTACCTGAATATATGGTGATGACAGTGATATTAATTGAAGGTGCAACAGTATGCATCTTTCTATTTGTTTTTGGCTCAGAACATTGATTCTGATTGAAGGCAAACAGAATACTGGTTGTGAAATAGCATGGTGGTTTTACCCCATGTGATATATTTCTGATCCCTGATAATAACAACTCTTTTCTTTTCTTTAATTTTCTGCTATATTTTCAGTATTGTTTTATGAGTAATGTGTGTCACATATATTGATATTCCACAAATGTAATTCAGTTTTCCTCCATTTAAATGTATTATGCAGATTCTTATTTTGATTGTTCTGATTGCATGAATACCATTAGTATACCCACAAAGCATGTTAATTAAAAACACAACTAACTAAATTTAGCACTATAGTTAGATGCATGAAAAGCTTTGTTAGCTGATCAGCATAGCTCCAAGTAATGATTCTCACCAACAGAGAGGTAAGCATTCCAACATTTCTTTAAAATTTTCAAAATATAAACTATACAGTCAACCAGTTGCATAAATTTCATGTAAAAACCTTGACTAATTTTTGATAACATAAGGGTATCTTCTTCAGAAAAAACTCACATAAATTATATGACTTTAAAATTGTAAACATGACAACCTAAGGAGCTCAAGTTACACAGCAGAAAAATGAAATAAAGTCCTCCATGGGAACGGTAAAAAATTGTTACAACAGGTACAGCTTGTTAAAAGAACGGGCATTAGTCTAGTGTCTGCTCTTTTAACAAGCTGCAGCTGTTGTAACAATTTTTACTGTTCCCATGGAGGACTTTGTTTCATATTTTCTGCTGTCTGACTTGAGTATCTTAGCTCGCAATGTGGGTTTACAATTTTAATGTCATGGAATGTATGTGACTTCCTTCTGAAGAAGATACCATTAGTGGTATCGAAACCTGGTCAAGGTTTTTTGATTAAACATATGCAGCAGTAACTGGTCGGCTGTATATTTTATGTATTGACTAAGTATTTATGGTTGCTGCTGTCAGCCATATTTAAAATTTAAGAGTCCTGTAAAGTACTCTAAATTACCTATTTTCAAAAATAATTAAATGAGAAGTTCAGAACCAGTGCCATTTTACATCACAGGTTTCGTCATAACCATGGGTGAATTCTAAATTTTTGCTATCTACTTGTGTCACCTTAATCTTTGTGTACAGTGTGACACACAGTACTAACAAATTTTTCAACTAATTAATAATTTAATGTTTCTGAATTACAATAATTTCCAATATGGCGTTCATACAGCCTAACCTAGGGGATTCACACTGCATAAGATGATAATGACCCTGTATTTTTCTAAATTGCTGACCAGCAATGTTTTCTATAAGCCAAAGCCTCAATTTTTCTTGTACTGTAGTTCACCAAAAAACAGTAAAATCCAGGCTAACTGACTTTCAAAGCATAATCTTGTTTACAAAAAAGTTTATTTTTGCACTTGTCAGTAAAGCGTTGGACATCACCCAAAACTGGCAGTTCGTGGTTTGAGTGTTGACAGCTAAGATCTATGTTGGATGCAGTCTTCCTACGACTCACATCACGATTATGTACATACTATATGTAAATGCATGCACACCGGCAACAACAAAACTCAAAAATTTTAAGGTGTAAAAATTTTCAAGGGATATCTGTAACCAAAATTAACAGGCATTTTAAATGCAACTGTGTAGTATTTAGCAAGAGTGTGGAATGTTACTGTCATCAAACTGAGATGCTGTTGAACTCAGTGATTCATTGTATAATTGCCTTAAATGAACAAGTGGAATGTATTCTTTTTAACCATTTACTGCAGGATAGTGCTAAGAGTAAACTCTAAATGACAGTTTTGTGTAAATGTAAACTGTGTTTTGGTGCCATGAAACAACAATCAACTTCACCACTGGATAGTGAATGTTAGGTTGTGCATGTTTTGATCTGCGTATTTGCAGTAATCATTTTTTCATAGCAAATAAACTCATTGCCATACTTAATAACTGAACTTTGAAGGAAATAAAATTTGTGTGTTAATGTAATTTAAAATATGGTTTTCTGTACAACTCTGAGCAAACACCATCTTGCACTCATTAAAACTTTCACTTCGTGGCCATCAAGATTAGTGCTAGCGAGGACGAGACTACGAAATCCAGGTTAGTTTTGCTTCAAGGTATTAGAAAAATATTTTAGACAATATGATATTTCCCACTCTGTCACAATGATTTTGATTGGGATTTATATTTTACCAGTATAATAATGCCTCTATGCACAAAACAAGCACTGTTGATTGAAGAAAAGCAAATGGATTTTCTGTACTGGCCAGCCCAAAGACCAATTTTGACCCCATGAGAAATCATTAGGTTACACCAGAAACTAATTTGTTTGCCAAATTAGTGATTTACTCTTGAACTTACAAAAATTGAATAATGGCTGTTGACTTTCCACACTTCATTTGTGAAATATATTAAGTGTAATCTATATTAATTCCTATTGTGACCAATGGTTGTATTTCTACAGATAAGCAGTGGAAATGTCATACATTTTAAGTGTCAAATCTCATGTTTGTCAGGAGTATCAACAAACAATGTATCTCTTTTTGTACATGATTTATTTCTATCAAAAAAATTGGGAAATATTTTGATACTACAGATCTGTGCTGCCCACCTCATCACTGCAAAAAAATAATAATAAAGCAAATTAGAAAATAAGCAATTTATTGAGAATACTCAAGTGCCATACCAGGGAAGTGACTGGTTGTGTCAGTAAGAAAGCTTTTGTTACAGGTCCAATTAATATGGAGACAATACAATTTATTTGTGATGAAACAAATACAGAGATACAGGGGTAATGTTTTATCTAGCAGTACTGTAGTCAACAAAAACCATTTACCATATATTTTAAATTTTTAAAAGAGAATACTAAATTAAATTAAAGAAAAAAATTTTCAGTAGTGACATCTGTTTTGTACTCAACTCCATTTGACAGATAAGATGTTGCATAGTTTACTGTAGAACTTCCTATGCTGTTGAGGAAGAAATGGCAACATCGTCAATACGTCTTTCTATTCTGCTACTGATAAACTTGTCCCATCTCTCCAATGCAGTATAGTGTGGTGTACATCAGCCACGGTCTCTCATCTTTTGAATAAATTGGCATTTTAACATTCATCTATTCCAGAGTGAGAATTTTTTTATAGCTATTTGAGAGGGATGTGTACGAGATTCGTTGTCGTGTTGCTGTTTACTTTTTTTTATTATTTTTGAAACCCAAATTATTTCGTTCTATTACAAGCACATTTTAGTGGTACAAAAGCTTAGGTGCACTCTGCTTACCACACAAACTATGCACCAAATAAATGGAGGCACCCTTGATGCATAGCACTTGGAACTCCAAAGAAAAGCACTGCCTGTTGCAGAGACCATATCCTATCATCTGGTAATGAATTTTTTAAACATTTTCTTTATTGTTTGGTCCTTTGGACTACTCTAGGGCTATGCAACAGAATACCATGAACACAGTAATGTTAAAAATCATTTTGTGAAAAAAATGGCACTTAGAATGTATACCATTCCCACCCTTCATACTTACTACATCCAATGTCTATAATTCACACACATATTCAAATTTTTATGCACCTCTATATTCCACCCCTCCCCTCCTCTCTCCTACTTGAAACATCCATTAACTATTTTTGGATTCCTTATTATATACGTGACCCTTCTCAGTAACAGTGTACCACGGTTTTATTTTTGCTGTCTATTCTTTCTAGTATCACTTTATTGTATTCTTTATTTGTCCACTTAACTGTTAACATCATTATACTATTGAGAAAATTTAGAGAATCGGTGTTTGAAGCTGACTGTGGAACGATTCCACTTTTTGCCTAAGGATCATAAAGGTATGAGGAATATGGGGCTCACACTGGAGGACATAGACTGTCATTCTTCCCCAATTTATTTGTGAGTGGAACAGAAAAGGAAATGACAAGAAGTGGTGCAACGTACCCTCCACCACATAGTAGATGATGGCTAGCAGAGTATCCATTCAGATGTAGATATGGCCCATTTAAAATGCGTCCAGTTTTGCCCATTTTCATGTTTCAACTGCATACAGTCCTGTTATACTTCAGACAGACAGTTTATGAAATGTCTTACTTACTCCTGCATAAATATGTGATGCCAGTAGAGCTCTTTCATTTGTATCAATTTGATTCTAATGTCTTGCATACATTAGCCAGTCGTCTTCTATACTTTTGCCTTGTAGAGAGCAGAATTATCTCACTTTTTCTGCTATTAGTAGTTTTGGTCTTTGGAAATTCAGTATTCTCCCTTTATGCTATGCTTTGTCAATTCTGTCTTTGATTTATTTATCCCTTTTCCATATCTTTGCTAAGTATCCTGTTTAATGTATTTAACGGTGCTTGTAGGTCATAATCTTCTTGATTGCTTTTTAAGTAGAATTTTATTTGGAAGTTCATAGCTGATAAAGTATTTGTTTGAATATAATAGAGGGAAACATTCCACGTGGGAAAAATATATCTAAAAACAAAGAAGATGTGACTTACCAAACGAAAGCACTGGCAGGTTGATAGACACACAAACAAACACAAACATACTGTTTGGAAATATACATTCCTCATCTACATTGTTTCCATCTTATTAATTTTTATTCTTTGTGACTAATTTACAGGTTTCATCTCCATTCTCAAGCATTCATTTCTGCCCTCATCAGCCAAGCTGTCAGGTTGGGATCCAACATCACCACTGAGCACAGCCAAAGTTTTAGCGACGATGTCGCCAGATCCCAGCATAAAAGCTTTGCTGATGGGCAAGAAATGATTGCTGCAGAATGGGGCTACAATGCATAAACTAGTAGCAAAGAATAAAAGATAAATAAATAAAATAAAAACACTGTATCTGTGGAACAAATATTTTCAAAATGTAAATTTCTTGCAAGTCTATTTTCTTTGTAAATGTTTCTCACAGAATTTAAAAAAGGGTTAATCATAATATTAATACCACTATCATGAAACTGTGTTTCAGTTCTTTTACCTCCTTGTTGACATAAGCTCATCAAATAAAAATGTGGTGGAGCTTGGGGCAAGTGAATGAGGATTGTATACTAGTATTCAGAATTTCAACAATGGCAGTGGAAGCTAATGGATTTTTGACTCACTGTATATTACATGGAGCACAATACACATGTGAACAAAAAGGTTGTAATGGGTGTTAGAAATACTAAATATTATCAAATGAAGTAAGTGACAAATTTTGTAGTTATGTCACAATATATTCTACCCAGGCCCACAAAACATTTTCATTAAAATTTCAACCAAAAAAGGATGATACTAGATCAACTTGGCTGCAGCTCACTTCCATATGAGATAGGATTTTTAGTTAGACTTCCTAATGTATTCCATAATAAATGGTCTGTGGAAAATTGCATTATGTGGATATTTCGAACTAACTGCAGGTAAGAGGGGGTTGCTTACACCTCCAACAAATAGGAAAATGTAGTTAAGTGGAAATATGTTGTATGGTCAGGTGAATCATATTTCTACATGTATGTGAATGACATGCAGCATCACGTTCACTGTAAATGGTAAATGTGTCGATGTGACTTGTCCATTTGGCCATACTCTATCTACTAGAGAATAATAAACATGCATGGTAATCCTATGTCTATTTTGACTCATATTTCTCCAATAGAAAGACCTTCAAATCTTCCAAAGTTGCAGTCCAGTCATGTACACCCTGTCGGCTGGAAGTCATCTGAGGCACTGGTTTTGTTTTTAAGTGCAGTGAGGTCAAACTTTGCTGCCAGTTGGAACTCTGCTTTGCTTGTTGACAAATGGTCTCTATACTCTGCTTTTGAGCCTGTTTACTTATACAAGGTGTGTGCCTGCTTTGCCTTCTGCATCCAATCCACAATCAGCAAGCATTACTTCGACATTTTTTTAGTGTGTATGGCCACATAAAAACTGGTGATAGTGACTGCTGTTATCTCCTGGTGCTCTATGTCTCAATCTAAGGTGCAAGGCTTATTGCTGATATTTGAACTTAGACTTTTTTTTCAACTGTTCGTGTCTTGATCACTACAATAAACACATAATTTATAGGATGAGTAGTTAATGAGGTATGATTTTAATTTTGAATTGGAGGGATCCCCAATTTCTTACTTTATGTTAGACAAGAACTTGTTGATACCTCTGCAACCAAAGTGCATAACTCCACTGCAAACCCTAGACAAGAAGGCAAAGTTGATATGAAAATTACTTTTGTATCTAATAGTTTAGCTGGGTCTGATTTTTATTATCCAATCCAATTTTATTATCCCCCTCCACCCCAACCCTGCTGGATACACCCCTGACTCTTTAAGTGGTTGTGTGTATGAGTTTGTGTACAACTGTTAGAAAAAGAGCTTGTGCTTGAAAGCTAGTGCGAATGCTGTTTTCTGTGTTTTTGTGCTCCAAGCATGAATCTGCTATAGGTGTGTGGTTGCCTTCCCCTTATTTTATGTATTGCTCAACCAGAAATTTCCAATATTGGTGTTCATTCATTTCTCAACATAAATTAATGCACACTCTCTCAGTTGACAACAGGATTCTGAGACTGACAATGATTAGTTTCCATTTTATGTACCTTGGCTTCCCATTTGCTTGCCTGAAAAATTGAGTCAGTGTCTCTCAATAATAACTGAAATGTTGAGCTCAGAAAGAGGATGTAAGTATCATCCACTGCTGAGCTTTGGTTTGGTACTCCAAAAAACAATTTAAAAAATATAGTTTGAAATTGTGCTTTCAAGTGACAGTTACATTTGTTAATAGTTATTCGTGTTTGATTGTTTTAACAAAACATGTACTGTGTTGTCCAAGCAATCCTTCACTGTATATAATGTATGTATTGCTTAACAAGTACTTTTCAAGAGGTTTTTTAAATAAGTCATTTTTAGAAATCTCTTTACTCTCCTGGGGCAGTTTATTGCACAAATTTATTCCTTGGTAGAAAATTCTGTTTTCAATTTTATGTTAATTCTACAAAAGATGATGCTTGAAAAATACTAATACAATCAGTACTGAAATATTGCGTAAGTGTGTGGGATTCATTGGGATTCATAGCAGGTCAGACTAACAGGAAGTGAGTAGGAGTTGTTTGTGTTTCGTGGTGGTGACAGGAGGAACAGATTCATGTGAAATTACAGTAAAACTATTTTGTGCAGTTGTTGCTATATGATAAATTTTATTTATTTTACTATAATAGAGGGAAACATTCCACGTGGGGAAAATTTTATCAAAAAACAAAGATGATGTGACTTACCAAACAAAAGCGCTGGCAGATCGAAAGACACACAAACAAACACAAACATACACACAAAATTCAAGCTTTCGCAACAAACTGTTGCCTCATCAGGAAAGAGGGAAGGAGAGGGAAAGACGAAAGGATGTGGGTTTTAAGGGAGAGGGTAAGGAGTCATTCCAATCCCAGGAGCGGAAAGACTTACCTTAGGGGGAAAAAAGGACGGGTATACACTCGCACACACACACATATCCATCCACACATATACAGACACAAGCAGACATATTTAAAGACAAAGAGTTTGGGCAGAGATGTCAGTCGAGGCGGAAGTGCAGAGGCAAAGATGTTGTTGAATGACAGGTGAGGTATGAGTGGCGGCAACTTGAAATTAGCGGAGATTGAGGCCTGGTGGGTAACGGGAAGAAAGGATATATTGAAGAACAAGTTCCCACCTCCGGAGTTCGGATAAGTTGGTGTTGGTGGGAAGTATCCAGATAACCCGGACGGTGTAACACTGTGCCAAGATGTGCTGGCCGTGCACCAAGGCATGTTTAGCCACAGGGTGATCCTCATTACATACATTTATTTTACTGGTGTAGATACTGAGACTAAAACTGAAAAGAAATTAAAATCATTCACATAAAGTGTCTGACTGAATTCAAGAACCAAAGATCCCTATTGGTCTCATGACTGCTAGCAATGATCAGGCCTTTATCTGTACAACATATATTTACTGATAACAAAACCATACTAATTAGAGGTCCACAGCCAACCTGCCAAACTAAACAGACTTAACTAATTTACAGTAAATATTTAAATGTCAATCTCAGAAAAACACATATTACCCACTTTCAAAGAAATAATCTGTGTGAAGTAAATAATCAAACCTCTTGCACAGATCTCTTGAAAGACCTATAATTCTTATATTCATTCCCCAGTACTGTTACTACTTAAGAATGTTTGTTGCAAATGATAAAAATCAGTTTTAGTTTAACTGTTATTTACACAAGTAATAGAGATACCCATCATGTACACTTTAACACCTTACTTTGGGTTCAGACTGGAGTGAAAAGAACTTTAGTAAGCTTAAATCAGACAAAGTGAAAATCTGAGAACCCTGGAACTTCAAAACATACCTTATTAGTTATTCCACAATAAATTATTTGATTGCCTATTTTTAAAACATTGACTGACATGCACACAGTGATGGATGTTTCAACACCATGCTACACCAGGGTAGGCCTCAGCATTAGGCACGAGGCTCTGCTGTGGCTGCTCATGGCCACATAGCAGTCAGCATGTTAAGGATCAAATACTCGCACTTGTTGCTTGACAAGTAGCTATGTTAACTTTAATCAGCCCTCTATTCTTAAGGCACATAAATAACTCTTATACTACAGCATTCGTAAATGTGGACTTATAGATATTAAGTTAGCAATGAAAGATATACAGAATCTATTTAATATAACTGCGGAAGCCTTTGCTTTTTTCCAAGATAGTGGCTCTGCTATTCATTTTAGTATATTATAGCAAATTTGAAAAAAGCATAAACAGTCTGTAACTTTCATTACAGAATAGATCAAAAAATCAGCCAACCAGTTGCAAATAAAGGTTTATTATCCCTTGACCATGGTTTCAATATTTGTAAAAATATCTTCAGAAGCATTGGCTCTAAAAACGTATACACCAGTTACAAAATAATTTTTTTTGCAAACATAATAAAATATTAGTAGAAAAATCTTTGTGAAGTAAACATACTCACTTATTACATCACATGATGCTATAATAGATTAGATGAAGCCAGACACCTCTTGTCATAAATGAAATTGATCAAACAAAAGTTATTGCAAGCCATGGCTTTAGATAGCACCAGATAACATATATCATACTTCATAAAGACTACTCACTAGTATATGCCCACATGTGGAGGTTCCTGTCAACATATAAATGTAATAGGCGTGACAAGATAAAATATTTGAGTAAGTTACATGTACCTTACGTCAGAGGCTAAGGCCAACTGCTACAAATATACGGACTCAGATGACCAGGAAAAATTGGGCTACAGACTCCACTAAATACATGCGTGTAAGAACCGCACTTTGGTTGTGTTGAAGAAAAGCATTTCATAGTAAAGTATGCGTGAGAGCTTGTTATTACAAGCTCTCTTTGTGAGTTGATTCATTTCATAAGTCTTGAGTTTCACTGAGGTGATGTCTTTGAAATATTAAAGATGATAGAGGGTGCAGATCATTGATAAACTGATAAGATTTCATCAAGCCAACACACGTGTTATGCTGCCTACACAATACAAGACATCTTTCCATAAAACTCGTGAACACAAAAACAAATCAGTTCTTTTGACCTTCAGATGTTAGCAAATGCTCCATTAAAGAAAACAATCATATCAGAAGAGGTTACTATTCATGTCCAAAGAGGGAGAATTTTAAACATGACAGAGAGCTTTCAGGGACTATGGACATGCCAAGCTGCAGTTCAACAAACCGTAACAGACACAGGAGACTGCTTCATCTTCATACAGTGCATTTATGTAACTTCACTAATTTCAAAAAATGCCGTGAACACTTAATTTATAGGAACAGTCAAAACCTATTCCTTTATCATTAACAAAAATTTATATTAGTGAACCACAATAGCCTAATAAATTGTAGAGGGAATGGCTAATAAGATATTAATTTTTCTTTGTCTTTTGAAATCTGGGGATTTCCAATTTCTTGCCAGAAGACTGCTGGCCAAATGTTGTTGATCTTTGCATCAGAATACAAAACTCCATTCTGAACCTGAAACAAGAATGATAATCTGTATTGCGAATGTTCTTGTTTCTAGTATTGTGGTTGTGAATTTAATTTCACAACTCATAATAAATTCACTCTTATTGTTAACCACCAATGCAGTAAGAGATATAAACATACTGGCACGTTCTGTAACAATTCCTGGATCCCTGGAGAGGCTTCTGCAAGATGTACAACTATTAATATAATATACACGATATTGTGTAATATATAATATACAGGGTGTCCCATTTATCTTGCTCATCCATACTAACTTTTTTCTGATGCATTAAATGAGAAATTGTTTCCACCAATGTTTTTTTTTTAACATTGTTGGGTAATTCTTGCTGAGGGTATACTCTTTATGTATCCCCACAGATGGAGGAGATATGGGGTAGACGTTAAATTTTTTAAATGTAAGCATGTACATTTCATTCAAGTATACACATCCCTCTCCAACAGCTATTCAAAAATGTATCAGTCTGCACCATTTTTGTCAATAAAACATAGATGTGCAAATCATGAAGAGTAAACAGGTTGTGAAGAAACCAAGCTGTTTACTTCCTTGATTGTACACATTACCTACACTCTGTAGTGCTGTAGTAGAGGTGTGGGTTTTGTTTATGATTTCCAACTCATGTAAACACAGGTACTCCTTCCCCTTCCCCTTCCCCTTCCCCTTCCCCTTCCCCTTCCCCTTCCCCTTCCCCTTCCCCCTCCCCCTCCCCCTCCCCCTCCCCCTCCCCCTCCCCCTGCCACACACACCCACACACACCTCATTTGTTGTTGCTTTAGCGTACACCGCACTGCATACCAGTGTAGTCATGCATCAGAGTAACTTAGTATGGTAGTACACACTGTGAAGCAGCTTTTGTTGTCTGAGGTGTATGCTGTACGCGCTAGAGATGGGGGATCCGCTCCTGAACTGATTCATAGAGTTGAATCTTTCAAAGGAGTAAAGGAGTGAACAATCAGTGACTCAGAAAAAAAGAACGGTAGCTCCAAACGTTTCCCACAGGAGAGAGAGAGAGAGAGAGAGAGAGAGAGAGAGAGAGATATGGAGCATATCAGCGGGGCCTCTGCTGGTCAGAGCACACTGCACGCCACACAACACAGCCAGCGCCGGCCTCTGCCCTGCTTCTGCCTTGGCTGCCTGCATTGTGCAGTGCCCCATTGGATTTTGTGTTTCACATGTGCCGTGCCGTCTCTGTGCTTCCTCTGCCACGTGCAGTGTCTGGCGCAGCTTAGCATCGCACTCCGTTGGCGATCGTTTCAGTCGCACGTCCTGCCCTCTGGGCAGTTGATACGAGCAACAGGACAGAGAGCCTCCTAGCGGAGAACATAAGAACTACTTGCAACAACCTGCTTGCAAGAGAACGGAATATTTGCCTCGGAGCGGGTGACTGGTGGCCGCTCACCGCTCCCCCCACCAACGGAACTCGCCCATTCACCGCTCTCCCCACCCACAGAACTCGCCCGCTCAACGCTCATCCCACCGTTCTCAACTCTAGCCAGAGCGTTGAGCAAAGCAACTCAGGTGTCACTCTGGTCTCTGCGGTCTTAGCTCACGCAGTAATACAGTTCGGGGCTCAACCTGCTTGACTCAGCACCTCTGCATCGGAGTTCGTCTCTACTGGATATTGTTCTTCGTAGTAATACCGCTGTGTATATTACATTATTATGTTATGTATACATAATTTGTTTTTATTTTATTTTTATTTGTTTAAACTGATCAGATTAGGTTCCAGACGAGTCGACTCCTCTTACTATAGGATTTTTATTATGGACACTCGAATTTACGCTTTAATTACGAGCGAACCAATAAACATATCGCAAATGTGATACACCAATATTTTCCTTGTTTTATTCTGCGTAAGGCTATATGCAGCACTTTAGTCTTACAGTAAAATTTATATATTTTTTTCTTATTCTGGTACGGATTTTGCGATTTTAGGCGTCTTCAGAAGGAAACGTTCACTTTAAAAATATATGGCTTACGATGTATTTGTACGAGGTTAATGAAATTTTAATGCATTATAGCCAAATATATTGTTAATGTAAATCTCAAGTTACAACATTTTCCGATCACCCAAAAAACCAGGATAGTGCAAAATAAATCAATAATCAAAAACTTTGTCATATTGTGGAAATTTCAATAAACAATGCAGAATTCTTACTCATTATCTGTGTTACTGCAAAATGGGATCAAATAAGATCAAAATACAGGTATAGTACTGGAATAAACCAAGTTTAAAGGACAATGTGCCGTCCATTTATTTTCTATTGTCAATGAGTGGTGAGTCATGAAAAAGAGCTAGTTCTTTTCAGGGAGTGAACAGTTCTGATCCGATCTCTGAAAAGAACAGTTTTGCCCATCTCTAGTACGTGCATGGTAAGGTACAAATGCTGCTGATCTATGGAGGAAGTACCCTGACAGGAAATAATTTAGTAACTTGCATTTTTATGTTCAGTACTAATAGAAACCTTATAATTATTACGTTATTATGTCTGTCTTGTACTCTGCTCAACATACCTGTACTGTAATTTGCTACAGGCAGACAAAATTCTGTTCATGCACAACTACTGTACAGCAGACGGTTCCCCGACAAAGCCATTGGCTTCTCACTGGATGTTCCATGAAGCTGCTGAGGTCGCTATGCTTGCTGCTCTAGTCGTGAATCCTCAAATTGGCACACGACAAATTCAACATGAAGTTGGTGTCTCGAAAACAAGTGCACATTGCAGTCTACATCATCATAAATTCCACCCTTATCATGTTGATTTACATCAAGATCTTCATGAAAATGACTTCAGCAACTAGGTTCAGTTTGGTCAGTGGGCTTGACAACGTCAGACAAATCCTAATTTCTTCTCAGATGTTCTTTTTACCAATGAGGCGATGTTCTCCAACAGAAGAATTGTCAGTATGAGAAAATGCATTATTGGTCTATCAACAATCCACAATGGCTCTGACAGGAGAGCATTATCGGACCTCTTTTTGTAAATGACACCCAAAATGGCGGACAATATGTCCGATGTTTAAGATACCCTCTTCCTCTTCTCTTCGACACCGTACATCTGAATAAGAGGGTGGTCATGCGGAATGAGCATGGTGGATGTCCTGCACATAATGCCTTATGATCATGACAAATTCTGGACCGTACATACCCTGATAGAAGGATTGGTTGTGGTGCCCAATCTCCAGACCTTACACCACTAGATTTATTTCTGTGGGGAGCAATCAAGGATGCAATCTACCAAATGTTCCATCAACAGCAATGCATTATTCATGTTTGTACAGCCATCACAGAGGAAGTAGTAGCATGATGTAGGGCATCCTTCATTGACAGAGTGATCCTACGTATGAACGCTGTCGTTACCAGTTTGAGCATGTGATTAAATGCTCTGCTTTTGATGCAATAATACTATGACAGTAAAAGTTACTACAAAAGGCCATGTTACTTCTGGATTGTTGTAAGTACTGTAATAAGGTGCTGAACAATAACAAAATACAATTACTGCACAGTGCACAACTGTTGCATTCAATGTTTATTGGTAATTTGTAATACATTTAAATGCACCTTGAAGAGGTTAAATGATATAGTTAATGACATGCATTGAAGTAATATTTTAATTAGAGAAGTTGTATTATTTATCATTTCCATAGCTTCTAGTTTCATGCATAAAACGATACAGTATGATACACTTTTGAATAACCCTTGGAAAGGGTGAGTGTATTCTTGCATGAAAAGTACATGGTTCACTTTAAAAAATTTAACCTCTACCCTGTATATCCTACATCTGTGGGGATACACACAACATATACTCTCAGCAAGAACTACCCACTGGTATTAAAAACATCACTTGAAAGAATTTTTTCATTTAATGCATCAGAAAAAAAGTTATTTTGGTGAGCAAGATAAATGGGACACCTTGTCTATAATATTAATATAATGTTGCACACTTCTGAAAAATACATATCTTTTAACTTAAGCTGCATTGACCCAGAAGATTACGCCATTGGACAGAAATGACCTTCTTTGCTAACTAATCCATGTGCTGGTGTCACATCAGTTTCTTAAGATTATGGATGCCTAAGAATCTTGATATCCACTTTCGTGACTAGAAATTTCACACTTTGAGTTTCATTTAGTCTGTGTCCATTGATGTCTGCTTCTCATACCTGTAACTGATTTTTATTTGTCTGGCCTTGTTCAAGAAGTCCAATTCCGTAGTTGAGAAGTCAGCATGGCTGACAGCCCAGAGACCCGGGTTCAGTATTTGCTACTGGCAGTGATTTTTCTTCAGTGGGAAGATTGACACATGGTCCAATCAGCCTTGTGATGCCAACGAAAGAGCTACTTGAATGATAAGTAGCAGCTCCAAGGCCTGCGAAGTCAACAACGGCCAGGAGAGCAGTGTGCTGACCCAACACCCCCTTCAATCTGCATCCAGATGATGCCACAGACTGAGGATGACATGGCAGTCAGCCAATCCTAATTGTCCCGTTTCTACCAGAATGGTGGAGAGGCTTATATAAATACAAAAATTCTACTCTGAGTGATTGCAGGAAAAAACACACACAGAAGATATGGGAATGCTCAAGCTTTTGGAGCCAGTGATTCCTTCTTCTGATAGAAAGATTGATAGAAAAGGAAGCAGGATGAAGGAAGAGGACAGGCAAGGTTTAGGAAATAGGAAGAGTTATGGAAAAATCACACAAAACCCCAGGTCCGTGGAGACATACTGGACAGGTTGAGAAGGACAGACATTGTTGCTGCCTACACCAGCTGAGATTTGAAAACCTGAGAGCTTGTAGATGGAAGACAAGGTAATAAGCTTAATGGAAATTACTAAGCTTAACAGAAATTACTGAAAAAACATCATGTAAGAGACAATAAGAGTGAAAAGCTCAGTGTATTATACACGGTAAAGAAGGAGGGATGGGAAAAATACACACACCAGAAAAAAAAAGATATAGAAAAATGAGAGAGAGTGAAGAAAAGGAAAAGATACTGAAAAGAAATGCTGAGACCACAGACATTAATGTAACTTTAGGCCAGGTGGGTAGTTCCCACCTGCAGAGTTCTGTGAAACTGATGTCAGAACGGAGAATCCAGGTGGCACGTGTGTGAAAAAGGCACCAAGGTCAAGCTGGCATCTTGCAGAGTGGTCAAAGCAACAGGATATTGTGTGATGCCATTATACACACTCTGTCTATTCCTATTCATTCTAACTGATAACATGATGGTATAACAATGTAGAACAGTGTTTATATAACAGGTTATAAACAACATGGTTCTCCCTTTGACAGTATGTGTTGAGCCAGTGGGCTGTATAGATGGTGGTGGGATGGTACACAGAGCAGGTCTTAAGGTGTGAATGATCATCGGTATAGGAGCCACAGGATAGGGAAATGAGTGCAGAAGGAGCAGGATATTGAGGGATTGAGGTGGAGGTGGACAAAAAGATGTGTTGGGCAAAATGTCAGACAGAATAGAACTCATTTCAGGGCATGATTTTAGGAAGTCACAGCCTGTAGTAGCTGATTAATACATTCAAGACCAGGATAATAATGATTGACAAGAGGTGTACTCCTCAGCTTTTCTGGAGGGATCAGCAGTACCAGGATTGTGTGTAATGGCACAGGAAATCTTCTTTTGAAATAGACTGGTGGGATAATTATGTACAGTGAAGACTGATGTGAGAATGATGATGTATTGCTGTAAAGAATCTGTATCTGAACAAATACGTTTGCCTCAAATACTAAGGCTGTGTGATAGGGGACATTTCACCTTAAACGTATGGCAACTGTCCAAATGTAAATGATGATGTCTGTTAGTAGGTTAAATGTGAAAGGAGTGACCCTCTGCGAGGATGAAGTCAACATCAAGCAAAGTGGCATAAGATTTGCAAAACGACCACGTGAAATGTAGTTGGGTGAATGTACTTAGACATTCCAAAAAATTTCAACAGGTCAGCCTCACCATGTGTCCATACGGCAAAGATGTTATCAGCGTATCTAAACAAAACAAGGGACTGAAGGTTTATGGACCCCAGGGAAGCCCCCTCCAAGCACGCTATGAAAAGGATGCATAGAAGGAGCCACCCCGGCTCCCATGGTCGCAACCCTGATTTGTTTGTATGTTTGCCTCTCGAAGGTAAACCAGTAGTTGGTGAGTGTAAAGTTGTTTAAGAACAGCAGAAAGTATGTCACAGGTTTGGAGTCAGGTGGGTGTTGGTTTAAATACTGTTCAGCAGCAGACAGACCATGTTCATGGGGAATTTTGGTATACAGGGAGGTTAAAACAGTAACGAGCAAGCTGTTTCATGGGAGTGCAATTGACTGATTTTAGATGATATAGGAAATGGTTAGTGTCTTTAATATAGGAGGGGAGTCTTTGTACTGTAGGTTGCAGGTGTTGACCAACCAAGGCAAAGCTACATTCAGTGGGTGCTTTGAAGCCAGCACCTATAGGACAATGAGCACAGCTGCATTTGTGGATCTTAGAAACAGGTAAAAGGAGGGAGTGAGCAGTTTGTGTGGCATAAAAAGTTCTATGGCCTGAGATGTTAGCTCTCATGAGGGATCTGAAGTTTTAAGGAGGGATTGGAGGTCAGTCTGTAAGTGTCAGAAAGAAAACTGAAGTTCAAAGATAAGAAATACAAACTTTAAGGTTCACTGGTAACATTGCAATTCTCTCAGATCAGTTGAAAGGGGGGGCAGTGTCTTCAGGAGGGGTTACATCATCAATACAAGTAAAACAAGGGTAGTGGATTGTGGTCTAATTAAGTATGATGAACCACTTGTAAACCTGTTCCACTATTCTCCTAGCTGATTTTAAAACAGATGTACCACTGGGACATCTATGATAGCCCCGTTCCCAGCCTATGTGCTGAAGCTAGTGAGTCATCACTGGACTCCTCATAGAGCAACAAGCATATAAAATGTATTCCCATACCCTCTCTGCATATGCACCCATTGCTCACCTCTCTCACAAAAAGGCTCTTTAAAATCCATCATGAGCATGGTGTCGTTTGGGATATGTGCACAGAAATGAAGACAATAAACACTGATATATTATACCAGGTGCCATTTGGAATGTGTGCAAAGGAACTTGTATATACCATTAAATGTGTGAGACCGAAAGTTATGACTATAATATCATAATCAGCAGCACCCGTTAATTGGTAAAGTTTTTCTCTAACACTAACACCATGCAGGACATGATGATAGGTACTGCTTTCAATCTTCTGGAACATGAAATAGAGATAATTAGGCTTGAATGTTCTCTTCCTTTTAATGATAGTTACCTCTTCTCTCTCATAGTACAACAATGCCGATGTTGATGCGGCATATTCCACTGGCACCTCTATCAATTAATACATCTCGTTTGTGTATGCAGATAAACCTTACAGGTTCAAAAATGGTTCAAATGGCTCTGAGCACTATGGGACTTAACATCTTAGGTCATCAGTCCCCTAGACTTAGAACTACTTAAACCTAACTAACCTTAGGACATCACATACATCCATGCCTGAGGCAGGATTCGAACCTGCGACCGTAGCAGCAGCGCAGTTCCGGACTGAAGCGCCTAGAACCGCTCGGCCACAGCGGCCGGCCCTTACGGGTACTGACACAAAATAAGGGTGATAAATATTGATATATTACACCAAAGTTGAGGTAAAACTGCACCTTGGCTTTTTAAAGATGTTCAGTATTGTTTTAGAGTTAGCTACATTCAAGAAAGAGTGTACTCCAACTGTAATTTTCATGAGTTTGTTACATTATTTCAGTTACAAACTACAAACTTAAATGCCCAATACAAGGGTATGTCCACTGCTGCTCAGAAATCTTTCCTCAAAGTTTCATCAAGTTTAAATTTCTCAACGAGTGTACAGACTTTAATTGCTGAGCTATATGGAACACTTAAGGCACTGTAGTGGATAAGGTATCATCAAAAGCAAAATAGTTTGAATGCAATTAACAGTCCCACAGAACTGGGAGGTAATAGCCAGATAGCAACAGTTGATGCTCCATTACATCATCAATGTAATTCTGCCTACTCAAATCCGACTAAAGTAAAATATGAAGCAACGGAGCTATAAGCAATGTTAAACTGGAAAACTGACTGTAAAGATGATTACTTATCCATGAATAAATCACCTCATGAACACAAATATGGTCTGTTTACAACACTTTGAGCACGTGCTGTCACGCCAGCAACTAGACTGCCAAGCAAGTGTCAAGGCCCCGTGGAGCTTTAGTGAGGAACGGCTCACTATGTGGCACACTAAAACTTAACTAGCTGATTTCTAAGGGTTAAATAAAATATTCAATAAGTAATACAAATGGAAAGCATCCTTTAAAGATATGCCTGATTATGTCAAAAAATGTCTGATGTTTGAACAGACTTGTTCATTTATTAGACTCGGAGATCTGAAAATATGCTTAGAAATTACAAACTCTTCCAATAAATTCAGTTTCTTGCCTTTGTTGGCCACCTGAAGTATTTTAAGGTTTTCTAAATCTGGGGCCGATTCAGAAGAGTTGAGATGCTGGGCAAAGGGGATAAGTTTTTCACCTGACCTATGTTTTGTCAGTAGATACTTCTTAAACCTAACAGTGAAATATCTCTCTGTTTGGCCAATATACCAGACGAAACATTCTGTACACCTAGACACGTGACTTAGAGAATGAACTCCTGATAAGTTGGTCATTATGGGGGAGCATGTATTGCATGAGAGAGCCCTTTGAAAATACAACATGAACATTAGTATGCCAAAATAGCTTACCAAACTTGTATGAAAAGGCCCCAGAAATAGGATACCCACACATTTGGTTTCACACACTGCCGATATAAGCGAAGGATTAATAGCAGAGACTGCAGCGTTTTCTCATTCATTATATAAATGGTTCACCAGTGATGGGCTGCAATCCTTTTCATGTGCTACAAAGCTCAGGTTCTCTAATTCATTATTAATATTGCTGTCAGAGAGAGGGAGTTCACACATTCATGCTATAGTAGCTCTGAAATAGCTGAGTTTATAACTACTAGGATGATTGGAGGAGGAGTGCACTGTTGAAAATGCATCAGCCAAGAAACCTGAGAGGCAGTCGCAAGAACATCTTCCTGCTTCTAAAAGAAAAGTAATTTTGAGAAATTCCTATTTCCTGAAGGCCAGTGATCTCATTGACTTCCTCTATTGAGAAGGATTCTTTTGCAATTAAGGATTTTATGTATAATTCCAATGGTTTCAGCCACAGGTACATTTGTGTACTAGTTTTTGATATCCAGTGAGAGTAACAATTTTCAGGCATACTAGTGACTAACTGTTTCCTATTATGTCTCCTATTACGTATGTGACATTGTCTTTTAAAATCTGAACAACAAATTAAGCAGCCTTGTACACAGGGCTGTCTATACTGTTGATGATTAATCTAGCTGGACGGTCAATTTTGTGAGTTTTTATTTGTCTGTGGAGCACAGGGGCGTGAGGGTTCAGGAGTATCAAACTGCAAAGCAGCTGCGTCTGAATTATGAACAAGCAACAGTCAAGTTAATTTTTTAAACCTCGTCAAAGGCTGCTATACGGCATCACCCTCTACCATTTTTTGTTTGATGTCCTTCAGGATTTGGTGTTCTTATGGTGGAGATGTTTTGTTTACAGCCCTCTGGATAATCTCACTCGCTTAAACCGTTAAGCAGATAGCTGCATCATTTCCAATTGAGGCTTTATCTAAGGCCATTTCTACATCAGTGATGAGAGAGGTAGTCACCTTATTATCTAACTGTGGTGTTAATTGATACTTTAGGCCTTTAACAGCGTTAACTGTGATTGGTTGAATACAATGTTTGTGAGATTAATAACAGTCTCAACAAATGGGAAGCTATGCTGAGGCTCATCAAAAGGGGTGGTGGAAGATTTACTATATATCTTTCAAGTTTCCTAAGCTTGTTAATATGACATTCACTACGCTGCTGGGCTGTTTCACCTATACTTAAATTAACGTAATGATCAGATTGTCAAAAGTATGAAATTAAAAAATCTTAACAGCTTTAAAATAGGTGCTGCATGCAAGAGTATTTAGTCTATCCTTAATAATGTGCCACCTATTAATTTCATTTGAAGTAATGACTTTAGCACGTCTGTACATCACCACAGATGTATGTCAAAATGATTGACTTTGAAGCACCTATGTACATAGGACAGAATAACTTTATCAGCAAGACAGGTCTTAGTAAACATAATATTCAGGGTTGTTTTCATTATCTTAAACTCCAGTTTGTAAAAATCTCAAGCCACTCATTTCGTTGCCTGACTAGGCAAGTTGCAATTAAAATCATCCACTCCATAACTACCGTGGTGGCAATGGTATAGCAGCCATAATGGATCTTTAGATACAGAAAAAACAGTCTTGGTTGCACAAGATAGGTTTATTAATCTTCACATGTGACGTCTTCTGCCTCTTCTAGCCATCATCACGCAATCTGGGAAAAGATGAACTGGACTATGAAGCACAGGACCACTTTGTGTTTCAGGGGGTGGTGAGGGGTATAAACTTCAGATCATAAAATAATCCACCATGGCTGAGCTTACCAATAAAAACTCTTGCTAATCATGACCAAGGCATCAAACATAATTAACGGCCACAAAAAACTGGGAGGTAATAGCCATTGCTTCTTTATATCACCTAAAAGCAACCGGAAGAAGGGTAATGACTATAGGAAAAAGCAAGCTACTAAGCCGTGCAAATTCAGTGAGCAGAAAAAGATCACGAATGCAAAATACACCCATAAACTGGCTAGGCTAATACACCTTTGGCAAATTAATAGGCACTAATAATAGTAGAAAAACAACTAAAAAGATTTTAGTAAAATATGAAGTAACAAAGTTATAAGCTATGTTAAACCAGAAAACTGACTGTAACGATGATAACTTACCCATAAAGAAACAACCACATGAACACAGATATGGTCTGTTAACAGCACTTGCTCAAAGTGTTGTAATGTCGGCAACTAGACTGCCAAGCGAGTGTCAAGGCCCCAGGCACTTTTAGTGAAGTAAGGCTCATTAAATGGCACACTAAAACTTAACTAGCTGATTTTTAAGGCTTTGCCTCTTACCATAAACATCCGATGTAGACCACAGTTACATTTTTTTTTAATTTTTCACATCACTTTTGGCTTGTCTCACTGTGCAGCGTTTATGCACCTGACATTAATTTATGTGAGGACATAAAGCAAAGTGATAAAGCATTTATGTCATGAAGTACATACTGTAATACCTTCTATTCCTCAGGCGTTAGTTTGCTGCAAATATTTTGGTTGCATCTTAGTATTCTTTACAAATAAATAAATGCCAATAATTTCAATACACTACGATTATGATTTTATTCGTTATTATTTACACTGCTCAAAAGTCACTGCCTGCTGACACAAACCACTGATTGGTACATGTAGCCTGACAAGTTTGTTTCTAAATCATCTAGGGTACAAACCATTCCAATTGAGCTACATTCATATTTTCATTTTTGAAATTTTACTTGCATTTCACCATTTCATCACATATTAGTTGCACAAGATAACATCATCATCATCATCATCATCATCATCATCATCATCATCATTTAAGACTGGTTATGCCTTTCAGCATTCAGTCTGGAGCATAGTCCCCCTTATAAAATTCCTCCATGATCCCCTATTCAGTGCTAACATTGATGCCTCTTCCGATGTTAAGCCTATTACTTCAAAATCATTCTTAACTGAATCCAGGTATCTCCTCCTTGGTCTACCCCGACTCCTCCTATCCTCTATTGCTGAACCCATCAGTCTCTTGGGTAACCTTGCTTCTCCCATGCGTGTAACATGAACCCACCATTTAAGCCTGTTCGCCCTGACTGCTACATCTATCGAGTTCATTTCCTCATTGTGGACACTCTCCTGCCATTGTTCCCATCTACTAGTACCTGCAATCATCCTAGCTACTTTCATATCCATAACCTCAACCTTATTGATAAGGTAACCTGAATCCTCCCAGCTTTCGCTCCCATACAACAAAGTTGGTCGAAAGATTGAACGGTGCACAGATAACTTACTCTTGGTACTGACTTCCTTCTTGCAGAAGAGAGTAGATCGTAGCTGAGCGCTCACTCCATTAGCTTTGCTACACCTCGCTTCCAGTTCTTTCACTATGTTGCCATCCTGTGAGAATATGCATCCTAAGTACTTGAAACCGTCCACCTGTTCTAACTTTGTTCCTCCTATTTGGCACTCAATCCGTTTATATCTCTTTCCCACTGACATTACTTTCGTTTTGGAGATGCTAATCTTCATACCATAGTCCTTACATTTCTGATCTAGCTCTGAAATATTACTTTGCAAACTTTCAATCGAATCTGCCATCACAACTAAGTCATCCGCATATGCAAGACTGCTTATTTTGTGTTCACATATCTTAATCTCACCCAGCCAGTTTATTGTTTTCAAGATATGATCCATAAATAATATGAACAACAGTGGAGAAAGGTTGCAGCCTTGTCTTACGCCTGAAACTACTCTGAACCATGAACTCAATTTACCGTCAACTCTAACTGCTGCCTGACTATCTATGTAAAGACCTTTAATTGCTTGCAAAAGTTTGCCTCCTATTCCATAATCTCGTAGAACAGACAATAACTTCCTTCTAGGAACCTGATCATATGCCTTTTCTAGATATATAAAGCGTAGATACAATTCCCTGTTCCACTCTTAACACTTCTCCATTATTTGCCGTAAGCTAAAGATCTGGTCCTGACAACCTCTAAGAGGCCTAAACCCACACTGATTTTCATCCAATTTGTCCTCAACTCGCACTTTCCTTTCAACAATACCTGAGAAGATTTTACCCACAACGCTGATTAAAGAGATACCTCTGTAGTTGTTACAATCTTCTCTGTTTCCATGTTTAAAGATTGGTGTGATTACTGCTTTCGTCCAGTCTGATGGAACCTGTCCCGACTCCCACGTCATTTCAGTTATCCTGTGTAGCCATTTAAGACCTGACATTCCACTGTATTTGATGAGTTCCGACTTAATTTCATCCACCCCAGCCGCTTTATTGTACTGCAATATATTGACCATTTTCTCCACTTCCTCAAATGTGATCCTATTTCCATCATCATTTCTATCCCATTGTACATCGAAATCTGAAACGTTACTCATCGTATTTTCACCTACATTGAGCAACTCTTCAAAATATTCCCTCCATCTGCCCAAGGCATCAACAGGATTCCTGACTTGTCCATAATACTTGTAATTTCCTTCTTACCTCCCTTTCGAAGACTGCTAATTACACTACAGAATGGTTTTCCAGCACCTTGACCCAAAGTCTCCAACCTGTTTCCAAAGTCTTCCCAAGATTTCTTCTTGGATGCTGCAATTATCTGTTTGGCTTTGTTTCTTTCCTCAACATACCTTTCTCTGTCTACCTGAGTTTTAGTATGTAGCCATTTTTGATACGCTCTCTTTTTCCTTTTACAGGCTGCCTTGACTGTGTCATTCCACCAAACTGTTTGTTTCATCCTACCTTTACACACTACTGTTCCAAGACATTCTTTAGCCACTTCTAGTACTGTGTCCCTGTACCTTGTACATTCCTTTTCCAATGACTGTAATTGCCTACATTCAACTAACTGGTACCCTTCTGAGATCACTGTTATGTACTTGTGCCTGATTTCCTTATCCTGAAGTTTCTCCATTCTTATCCTCCTACATATTGACCTGACCTGCTGCACTTTCGGCCTCACGATACCAATTTCACTGCAGATTAAGTAGTGATCAGTGTCATCAAACAATCCCCTGAATACACGTGTGTCCCTCACAGCCTTCCTGAGTTCCTGATCTGTTGTTATATAGTCAATGACAGATCTGGTTTCCCTGCCTTCCCAAGTATACCGGTGAATGTTCTCATGTTTAAAAAAGGAGTTTGTGATTACTAAGCCCATACTGGCACAGAAATCCAAGAGTTGTTTCCCATTCCTGTTGGCCTCCATATCCTCTCCAAATTTACCCATAACCTTTTTATACCCTTCTGTTCGATTTCCAATCCTGACATTAAAATCACCCATGAGCAGAACACTGTCCTTGTCCTTTACTCTAACAACTATATCACTGAGTGCATCATAAAAACTATCCCTCTTATCTTGATCTGTCCCTTCACAATGCGAATATACTGATACAATCCTAATTTTTCTTGTTAGACACTGTCAAATCTATCCACATCAGTCGTTCATTTACGTATCTTACTGCAACTACGCTGGATTCCATTTCTTTTCTGATGTAAAGCCCTGCACCCCATTGTGCTATTCCTGCTTTGACTCCTGACAGGTAAACCTTGTGTTCTCCCACTTCCTCTTCTTTCTCACCCCTTACCCGAATGCCACTAACAGCTAAAACGTCCAACCCCATCTTACTTGCAGCCTCTGCCAACTCTACCTTCTTCCCCGAGTAGCCCCATTGATATTAATAGCTCCCCATCTCGTTACCATTCGTTTGCTGAGTCGTATCTTAGGAGTCCCTGGTTTGTCAATTGGAGGTGGGGCTCCGTCAGCTCCAAAGGTCCGAGGCATTTTGCTCTGATTGTTGCCAGCATCATATTTAAAGTACCAGGGAAGCAAGTTGCTAGCCTTAATTGCTTTAGGTCCCATTGGGTTTTACCCCTAACGGTTGAGGGACTAACAGGTGATTTGGTAGTCTTTGCCGTCTGAGCACAAAGGTGACCACGACTCAGAATATGTCCGAGATGCCCAGCCTTATTCCAAAGTAACTGGTATCCTGACTGTCAGGACCACTTACTTGGCCACTAATACGTTGCCCGTGGTTCATGAACTAGGACATGACAACAGGAACCCACACCATGAACCACAAGATAACATGATAAGAAATAATTTTGTTTGTAATTCTGACATTTAATTTACATTGCATTAATTTATTCTTATAAGATATTTTTTAGTTTGTCCAACATCATCGATGAACACAATATTATTTTTACTCTAATATTTTGAAGATTTGTGATACCAATATAACAATTCTCACCCATATCATTTGTAATTTATATAATTTTATGAGAATCACTGTTGTAACAAAGCTGTCATTTCTTTAACAACCTATAATTTAATATTTTTATTAAGTAATTAAGGCCGATAATTCAACCGCGCCCCCCCCCCCCCCCCCACACACACACACACACACACACATATACACGCCTCTAGTTTCACAAAAATGTTTCTGGAAGTGGCAGATTTTTCCTTTAGTGAAATATACGATTTTTTCTCAACTGAATTTTATGAATATTATGCATTATTACATGAATTTATTGTCATTATATAGTTTTAAGTTAACAAGAGCAATTGCATCACAATTTCCAAGTGGAAGTATATCTCCATATTGCACAATGTAATCATCTACTGAACGTAGTTTGTTGATTTTCAATAGTTTGATAAATCTGACCCAGTTTCATTCTCAGAAATATTCAGTATTTAGCTTCTCTAAATATTTGTTCTCTGCAGTTGTACATATGAATTTTATAAGCACACAAAATATATGAGACAATAATACTACACAAACCCAATTGTATTCTGAATTTTAATGCAAAAATTTAATTAAATAAAATCTTCCAGTGATTTAAGTTTATGCTGTGGGACTGACTCATATTAAATTTTTATGTATACTATAGTTTCTCTAATATAATAAGACAACAAAACTGTTGGAAAGTGATTTATTTGGTACTAACAATTGGAAAGTTGTTTAGAAAAGATAGCTTTGAATTATTTCCTACATCAAAAAAATTAAAGATTGCTTCATTCTCTGTGTTGCAGGAAAGACAAGGAGTCATTGTCCATGAAGTGACAGAGACTAGAACACTGAAGCTCTCTCATAGCCCGTCCTTTGGAATAACATCGTATCATATGACCCACGAGATAACTGATAGTGCAGAACCAAAAGCAGAAAAAGGGGCTGCTTCTATTTCTAAGGAGACTCATGATAGTGCTCCAGCTCTTGATATACGGCAGAAAAAACAAGATTTCGAGGAAAAAACTGAAGAGGAAATTAAATTGGAAGATGGTCTCAAAGAGGTAAGCTCCCCTGAAAAGGGATATCACCCTACAATAGCTCGGCACGCGTTGAAGAGCATCCTGTGATATCATCAGAAGATTCAAACCAGATACTGCAACTGAGAAAGATGTATGCAGAATGCATGTCTCAAATTTTTGTTGCTATGTACATTACAAATGTTGTTATGTAATGAAAATGAGGTTTGGTAGCTTATGACAGATGGAGTTCTATATGATAATCTGGCTATTTGTGCTTGTTTGTTTAGCTGTCTGTGACATAGAGATGAATCACTGATACATACTATTTATTCATGACAGCTACAGCGTTTGAGCAAAGGTGTAGTGTAGAGTACACATTTCTGCTTCCTGACTCTTAAACAAAAGATCAGAGTGTTATTATAATTATCATTTGTCTCTTCATGAATGAAAGATCTAATTTCAAATATTTGTGCAGCATCTGAAAAATTCTGCTTTTGCCTCTGACATCTATTAGACACTTGCTATGTATCAAATTACTTAACATATTACGGGACATAATTCAGGATGCAGAGAAAAAGAAATGGCTCCGAACTACTCAGAGTATCTGAACCACAACTAAGAAGGAAGTAAATCTTGCCTCAGGTACGACAGGTAACGAAGAAAATCTAAACCTCTGTTGACTGAAAGCTTAATTATTATTTCATAACTTTACTGCTAGTAAAGCCTTTGCTATGCAGATGCAGGTTTCATTTCACAAGAGCTACATTGACTTATTTATTATATTCTGGATACAAAGCAAGCACATCTTATACAACATAAACATCTTATCAATACATAGACAAGAATACAAAGAAAAGAAATTCATATAAGAAGTAACACTCAGTTACTCAGCTAACTTGAAACGAAAGGTACAAGTCTCCATTTACTCATTCACTAACATGTTTGTTCATTCGTTCATTAATTCATTATGTTCCGTACATCCCATTAAAAAGGAGAACCTTCAGGGATATGGAATGAGTCAAGGTATATATTAGCATGAGACAATGGCAGCACAGAAGTTTACTCAGCATAATGTATTAATAATCAGCTATCACTATAATGCTTGCTGCTATTCATACTTATACCACTAAATTTAACCAATTAAATTGGTAAGACAGCCACTACTTTTTTAAAAAAAGAAAAAAAGAAAAAAATTGCTGTTTCCTTAGTTTTACTGTATAACTATTGTTCAATTGCTATCAGTAGCTTCATATTCATTTGACTGCAATGATATTTTTCAGACAACCTGTGCTTTACGTTTATAACTACTGAGTCCTACTTATAGTGCATTATTATTTGTCATACAGCTTCATAACAAACACTATTTGCCATGTAGCTAACAGAACTTTTTAATCACTAAAACTATGCACTCAGATAATTTGTGAAAAGATTGCTAATGAGATATATTTTTAACTTCTTCTAATTGGCAGAGATTTCCAATTTCTTGCTTTATGTTAGCTTGATGCCTTTCCTCCAAGAGTACATACTCCATTTCAGAAATGGGATGAGGACGCAAAGTCGACATGAAATTATTTTTGAGTCCTGTAGGAGATTATTTTGTACTTACTCCATCTCAGACAGAGCTCACAACAAAAATATGAATTCACTATGAAAGGATGTCAGACAAATAATTAACATACAGAACTCATAATTTATGTTTTTCACAATCAAAGAACTTAAAAATTGAAATTCCTTAAAATCAAGTCTGTATTGAATTCATTTGGAATGTTCATCTTGTCATTACCAGCTTCATCTCAGTGCTGTAAAACAATTTAACAGTTGGGACCACCTGACACCAAGACCCCCAGGTCCTTATAGACTCAGTTTCTCTTCTCTGCAAGTAAAATTCATGTTCATTGTCTTTCACGTTACATGACAAAATTCTAAATTTGTTTTGTCAAACTATATTCTGCTTGCTCAGTCTTTTAATTTTCTGCCACACAACCCCACTCTTCCATCCACCTTATTCTTTACACAGTGAATCATAGGAATCTTTATCATCAAGTCTTCATCCAAGTCACATTATCAGCTATAATTAGCAATTTTTTTGTAGGACAAAGGCCAGATCTAGTCAGCTCTGAAAACAACTCATTTCTTTGCCACTGTCTTTGTTACAGATCCATTTTTTGGGTTCTGTACCTCAGTCAGTAAAAATGGAACCTGTATAGGATCACTTTGTTGTCTGTCTGCCTGTCTCAATTTTTAGATCCTTCTTCCTCAGGAAAAGGTACATGTATCAAGTTGAAATTTAAGCTTCTATGCCAATGCAATCAAAAGATATAGCCATTTATGTCACATATTTTGACACTCACAAATTCACTCATGAAAACCTATAGTGTGCCTTGTGTTGACCTTTAACCATGAACCTTGGCAAGAAGCAAGGATTTACAGTACAAGAAAGTTAATTCGTAACAATTTTTTTTTTTTATTTGTTATCCATATGTCTGTCAGTGTCTTAAGACTTCCTTTTTCTCATGAACAGATAGACATTTCAAGTTCAAATTTATGCCACCTAGGCCCAACTAAAGTCTACAGTCCCTTAGCAGTGTACGAAATTATAAGTGGATGCAGTCAAAGGATACGGCCATTTATGTCACACATCTTGATACTTACAAACTCCCTCATCAAAACCTATAGAGTACTTCCTATTGAATTAGAATCATGAAATGCGGCAAGAATCAAGGTTTCACAGTACAACTTGAGGGAAAAAAAGTCTGAGAATTATCTTGAAATTCATATCAAAAGTCTTGGAATTCTTTCAACATATACCTTGCCAGTGTCGATGTCAATAGCATGAAAGGATGGATGAACACTCAATACACAGAATTAAGTTTGCTAGGAACCCACAGTGTGCAAGTCCTAATTGCACTTATCGGATGTTTTTTCTGATGTCACCTGCCACCCTTCCATCACTTGGAATCAATAAATAAGTTCTCTGATCAATCTATCATCTATTTGCCTGATTACATGTCCAACTCATATCCATATCTTTTTCATTAGTCATAATTATATATTTCATCTGAGTTTGTTTCCCACTCCATTTGTTTATTTTTCCGTCTCTCCTGCCGGATTTCAACATCCACCTGTCCATTGCCCACTGAGCAATCCCCAGTTCCTGAATGGTTCTTCTGTTGTAATTTATGTCTCACTGCCATAAAACAGAGCTGAAACTACACACTGATTGCAAACCACCCATTTCAGACATATCATTTGAAGACAGTTCTTCATGGAATACAAATAATGGAGGGGTAAAAGTAACAACTCAATACATAACTGAGGCATTCAGTCATTGACAGATATATAATTAAGACTCAGAATGTTTCTTGCTTTTGAATGAGTTGTTCTTTAGTGTATGTGTGCGCACACACACACACACACACACACACACACACACACAAGCAAACAAACAAACACACACACACTCACTCTCTCTGCCCAGACACCACAGCTCGACTGGGATGTGGTGATGAGTTGCAAGCAGTGTCCAAGGGAAGGAAGAAGGTGGGGAATGGATAAGGGTGAATGATGGATGGAGCAGGAATCAGCAGGTACACAGGATAGCAATGTGACACTTGTGATCTCATTCTGGCTGCTGGCAAGCAGAGTGACTGTGGGAGTGGATTGTGAGGAGAGATAAATGACAGAAGGAAGCAAACTGCAGATAGGAGAGTGTGAATGCAGGATGAGTGAAGTTATGATCATGGGTGCGATTTTAGGTACATGTGGAGTACGGCTATCAGAGATTAGGGGGATTACAAGACTGACAAATGTATTGCAAGGACAATTCCCATCTAAGTATTGAAGGGAAATATGATGGACAGAAGGATCAAGACGGCAAGAGCTGTGAAGCAGTCACTGAAATCGAGCATGTTGTACTCAGCAGCGTTATCTACCATTCGATGGTCTATTCTGCCCCTTGCTGGTTCGTGACCACTGATTCAGGTAGACGGGTATTGGTTATTCCACTTTCCACCCAATCCACCAAATATCTTAGTCCAACCTTATATTACACCAGTTCTGAAGCCCTTGCCATATGGATCACAAAGCTGTGGATGCCCCAGGTGCAACATCTGCATGATGTACCCTTCCAGCACATCCTATTTCTGTCACAACCAGAGGCAGGGCCATATGGAAAGTAGCCATATCGTATACTAGCTCTTTTGTAACTACACAGCATTTTATGTGGTTTATGACCACCAACCAGCTGTCCAGTCTTGCCATTTTGTCTTAGGTTACTTTAATAAAGGTAATATTGATTTTAATTTTCTTTTTGTAATACAGCCTGCATCTTAATTACGTCCCTGCTCTATTTCTCTGTAGTGTTCTAGACACTGGGATAAAAAGGTAATTCAGTCATGTCATCAGTCACAGGTTACTGCCCTATGCTGAATAGCTTTTGCTTAATTCACTGCCTAATGCATCACTGTATGACAGTAATGAAAGCAACAGTATGTTTAGTGCACTGTATTCCTGGATTTCAGAACTTAAGCATCTATTATTTCTTCTAGCAGCTCTTTACTGTTGTCACAGGGCGCAGCGGAAACATTTGAAGTTGTTCTTTCATAGGTAAATTGTTCACAGTACCGAGTACCCTATATGGCACTCAGATGTAATGTCTGTCATCGATGGGTCTGGATCCTCAACTGAGATACATGTATATAAAGCAACTGTAAGGAAACTATTTTTGGCAGATGCTTTAAACCATTTTAAAGAACAACAAAAATTTATAAATTGTTAGTGATCCACCTCACACTGTCTAAAGCCTTCCATTACTTTCTTCTTTATTCTTATGCACAAAAATACTTACGAAAAAAATCAAACCCACTCATCTCTTCGAAGTATTCACTGCATTATTATAATCAGATAAAATCCAATTCAAACAAAAACTTGAGTAGTTAATCTTAGAAGGAATGGAAAAAATTGAAGAAAGAAAAGGTTTCACTTCAAATTCTTATTTCATTCAGGTCATATGAAAGTCCAGTTGGTATACAGAATAATATATACTGAGAGATGTTAAAGTAGAAGGACAAAGTGAGTAAAGTTTTCATAAATTTCAAAGTCAGTATAGATAAAGCTATACCTCAGCTGAAGAAGACTTGAGGCTAGAAAGCAGCCCTGATCTATTTAACAATTAGTGATAAGTCATTTAAGTACACCACAGAAAGTAAAGATCAGAAAGGCCAACCAAGGATATGAGAACTGAGTTTGGTGTGTTACACATGGTGTTACCTTACTCTGCGTTAGAGTGCATGTTTATTGCGAGGGGTCGGGGATGGAGAAGGGAGGAGGAGGTGGGTGACAGGAAAGACTGATAATCATCTTCGGCAAGGAAGCTGTAATCAGTTCCACTACTGATTTGAGTGTAGTGGGCAAGATGTGAGCATTTAATTCTGATAGGTTCAGGCCATAAAGGAAATTAAAGATACAGCACAAGTATGTCATGTAAGTCATGATTATTTGCAAACCTGCAGATCCACATCAAGTAACACAAATATTTCTTTTTTAGTAAATGCACAGTTGCACAATTTACCCTGTTCACAGCACTATGTTTTAAGAATCTTGGTTTTGAAAGATATACATTTGGAAAATTCCAGCAAATAAACTGTAGATGAAATGTCAGTAAATATGAAAAAGTAAGTTCCATTAGCCACCATGCCTTCATCCAAAAAAAATAGTGATATGGGGGGAGGGGGAAATGGTACTGCCAAATAAAATGCATGTTCTATGCTGTGATACTAATGGGGTCTACAGTTAAATTTTGAGCAAATGTGGTAAGAAATGAAAATGTTGTCAACAGTGTTATTACTGAGGAAATTGCCCTTTGCATTTATATAAATACTCTACCAAAGATTGCACAGAATTCTATGTATCTCACATTTCATGCACTGAAATTATTGTATTGTACTTTATTGGTCCTCTTTCATTATTTTTTGTGGAAGGTCAAAACATACAAGACAAGTCAATTTTATGTTTTTTTATGACATTATGGGTACAGATTTTTTTAAATTAAATAACAATAAACAATTTAGAATTATATTACAGTACATAATATCCTGTTTCCTTGAAGTTATCATCACTCACTCACATGCATAACAATGCATGCGTATGCACACACCAAGTATACTTCACAATCTTTGACTTCCCAACGTCACAACACTATCTAACATTCTTTGACTTACCTGTGTGTTGCCAGCACACTGCCTGATAATTACATGCTTTTATACAGACCATAAAGAATGAAAACTGGTTCATCCTTCATTTTCTTTCTGCTGTCCAAATCTGACATGGGGTGCTTCAGTAGCTCTTTTTTTCCTTCAGGTTATGAGTCCATCATGCCTTTTTTTTCAAGTTTTGTATATAAAAACAGTCAT
Source organism: Schistocerca americana (assembly GCF_021461395.2). Lineage (NCBI taxonomy): Eukaryota > Metazoa > Arthropoda > Insecta > Orthoptera > Acrididae > Schistocerca > Schistocerca americana. Next base: position 820,069,402 of record NC_060122.1, on the reverse strand, counting down.
CAGGAGCATTTCCTGAAGATAATATGAGGTATGCTGCTGTAGAGTAGGCTATGTGCACTGTGCAAGAGGTTGCACTGCTTGGACTGTACATATACTTTCAAAACAGTACAAATAAGAACCTTTGCTTCATCCTACATTTGGTTCATAATATATATAAGAAATGGAAGCCTAAAATTTTCAGATGACATAATAATGATCACCAGGGCTGTACTGTGAGGAATACAATATTGTTCTCAGATGCAGATGCACACATTAATTTTTGTAGCTGATATGTAACTCAATCTATACATCCTGTAGTAACTTGCGAGGCAATACCCTGGTACTCTACATGCTCCATTGTCTGTTATACGCTATCGATAATTTAGTGCAATGCAACGTCTGTGAAGTTCTCTGTGTTACGTTAAGTTATTTTATTAGAAGGAGGATTATTTTACCTTCACTGCCAGCAACCAGCTGCCATTACCACTGAAAAGGTAACTTATTTGTATCATAAAAACATGAATGTACAAATTTACATACCTACAAGAAAAATTATTAATGTCATTGCCTTTTAAATACCCCAGCCTCTAGACTAATTGCAAATAGGAAAGCTTTTTTTCATAATTACATTGTTAAAGTGGATTATAAACTGTCTCATAAAAATGTCAGGTAGTAACTTGGATTAAGTTGAAGCAAAATATAACTAATAAAATATTTTGCAGCAGGTAAGACATATCCACCTACTTGTCTGCGAAATAAGAACTACTGAGATACTGCTGACACACACATTAAAAGATTTTGAATTTGTAGTTATTAGAAGCTTTAATTGACTCATTCATCACAAAAGAATAATGGGTGAGAAATAGATAACATTATGGAGTATGATTCACACCCATTTTCAAAATAATAACTGACTGTATGCACAGTTAACGTGTAAACATAAAAAGGCACCTATATTACAAATATTTTCTTACTCTTTGAACCCCTATGGTCCAATATTTATATATTTCATCCATTCTTCTTATACGCAGTGTTTCTGATTTCTTTGATGAAGGAACTATTGCAGAATTCCAAGACATAAGTTCAACTGCCTTTTAATTTAACCCAGTCACCTGTATTTCAGGTGCTTATGTTTTTTTGTTAGTAAGTGAAAATTTCTTTTACATTTCAGACACAGAATATAAATTTAACATCATTCCTCCAAATCTGTAACCTCAAATAACCTTTATAATTTTTTTAATGTACTAACCATTGCTAGGTATTAAAAGGAGACATATTTTTCCACCATTATGAAAATCACATTAGAATATTCTAAATAGTAATGAACTGTGCTGTAGTCACACATAGTATGTCGCATAATCTTCTGATGCAGAAATTTTCTTTCCAAATACAAATGTTGTCTTGGCTATCGGTCACAAAGACAATCATACTTCACTCTGTTAAAAGTTATTTTAAGTTATTTAGGTCATTATGGTGGATTCTGTCCTAGTCAGTTTTCTGAGATAATGGTGAAAGATGTTCATCATATTATCAAACCACAAGCCTTATTTATATGAGTATCAGCTAGCAGAATTAAAGTATAATCTACTTTAGTCTAGTTACTTAACTGCTTAACCGTTCAGTGAAGTCATGCAATTAACAGAACAATAATACAACAACAAAGGTAAACAACATTAATGTTCATGTCCAAACTTTTCAACTGACTATAAACTGCCATATTTTTAATAATAATTTGCACAAATGATGAACAAAAATTAAAACAAATCTAGTGTTTGCAAAGATACATTTCACTTTGAATATTAATTAATTGTCGTGTATTGATTATACCCAAAGATTTTGGTTCTAAGGTACATCTTTGGTTTATTGTGTACTTTATGTAGGAAAAGCATTATCTGAAGATCTTTTGTGAGCTTTCTGTGTGACTAAACTCATGATATACTGCAAATATTCTCTCAAAAGGTGAAACAAATATTTCGCCAGAATGAAACTTATTGTAGTTCTCAGTCACTCTCATAATCTTGACAGGTTCTCAAATGTTCAATTCTCTTGCAGAACTAATTTGAAACACAGTTTGACCATTGCAAAGAAAGTGTAAGGGTGATTTTTTTTCATTTTTGTTACCTTACTCAAATGTTTACACCCAAACAGCCATATACCTCATCATTATATCCGTAACTTAAAAATACATTTGTTTATACAATATGTCATGTTATTAATACCTTAACCACACATACTGCATCAGAAATGTGTTTGTTAAAGTTGGAGATAGCTTTATTACTACTGTAAGCAATGCACAAACTAAAATTGAAAGTTGGTGTGAATAAATAACCACACAAGAATAACCATTGCAGTATCATCTCCAAAACTTAGTGGTTTCACTGTTACATTTATTTTATCCTTAACTGCACTCTGTGAAATACTTGTGTCAAATCATTTGATTGATTGATGTGTTTATTCACCTGTATAATAATACAAATTGTATGGACCTATGGATGGTATTCCCACTTTAATTTCCTGTAGTTTTAGTATATTCATACTCAAACATAATGAAACTTACATAAATGTTAATACCTCTGTTATTTTGTAGCATGGTGTGTGAAAATATATATCATGGTGAATGTTTATATGTATTTGGTAAATTAACAGAACAATATTTTGTATGATGTATTTACAGTCTATTTTATGCAATTTACCACTAACTTTCCCTGTAATTTTCAAATATGATAACTGCCATGATTTTAAATGTGTTTGTTTGAATTCCTGTATGCAAAATGCTGTGATTTTAATTAGCAAATCAAGTACATATGTGTGGGGTTTCTATACTAACACATTTTACTGAACCTTTAAATTTTATTAATTCCTAATCTTTAAACATAGAATAATTCTTCCAGTTTCTGCTCAAATCAGTCTGTTAAGTTTTTGACTTTTTGTTTGTTGATATGTCTTATAAAGTTATATACTGCATTGTTGATTAAATGGAAACCACCTAGTTTTTATGTGTATGTTGACTGTGCTATAGAGGCATGACTGTAATGAGAATATTGTGTGATTTGTAGTATTGTTGCACTTGAAACAATTCTAAATAAATCGACACATTACATATTACTCTTCCTTTAATTTGTTTTATTTACCTTAGAGATAGTTTTCCACAAATTCCCCATTAAAATAAACAGCAAGGCATGTTACTTAATTCTTCCACTCCCTGTGTACTCATTTTCCTTGTCTTACAAGTAACAACATAACATATTTTTTATTGCTGAAGGCTGATTGTTCCTCAGAACTTTTTTTAAAGTAACATGGCAGTCGACTGTTACAATCTGTTCAATAAATAATATTCACAAATCAGTTTTTGACAAAATTATTTAACTGGATAGATAAAAAATCTACTCACCAAGTGGCGGCAGAACACACACATAATAGATGGTTCTAACTGGCAAGCTTTCAGAGCTACTGGCTCCTTCCTCAGGCAGAAGAGTTGAAGGGAAAGGAATAAGGGTGAACAAAAAGGACTGGAGAGGTCTAGGAAAAGGGGTAGATTTTGGGAAAGTCATCCGGAACCATGGGACAGGGGTGACTTGGTGTACGGGATGAGAAGGAAAGACTGATTGTTGGAGACTGCATCAGATGAGATTTGAAAACCTGAGAGCTGAAAAGTGGAAGACAGGGTTGAGATTCAGATTCTTTATTCGCCATTGACCACCTGAGGTGGAATAGGCAATTTACATGGATATCATATAACATTTTCCTTGAATAGTACCTTAAAGCTAAATGAGCATTGCAAATAGTGTCCATAGATGATAACATACACCATAACATAAGATAAATACATTCAGTGACACCACATAATGAAATTCTTAAAAATTAATGTGGATTGATTTCTGTTATATTGTAAAAAGGATTGATTAGTAACCAATTTAGTAGCTTGCTCCTGAAGCTACTTATGTGAGCTGACCGAGAAGAAAATGGAAGTTTATTAAATATTTTTAGACTATTGATTAGATGAGAATTCCCTGTTGTTGTCAGCCTGTGCCTCGATATGTCTAATTTTCTTTTGCCTCTGGTATTATGGTGGTGTATGTTTTCCCTCATTTCAAAATCTGCTATATTGTTTTTTGCAATACGTAACTCAAGACAATTTTGCACAGGTATGGTTGATGTGTGTTTCCCACATTAACTTAGAGTCTACATGAATTCCTAGAATTTTAACTGCTTTCACCTCTACCTCTTATGACAATCCTAGTATAATCTGTTGGTTTTTATCAGGATTGCAAAGCAGTGTATTTGATGAGAACCAATTTAGTGCTGCTTCCAGGCCATCTTGCATCATGTCTTGCAGAACTGATATGTTCTCGTGCTGAGCAAGCAAAGTTGTGTCATCAGCACAACAAATAACAGTATTGGGAATACAAAGGGGTAAATCATTGACAGCAATTATAAAAAAGAAGGGCCCAAGAACAGAACCTTGTGGGACTCCTGTCTTAACTTCTAGCAATTGTGAGTCTCTGCTTCTGACAGAGGCAAACTGCTTCCTATTGTTTAGGTATGATTCAATTACTGCCAATGCAGAGTCTTGTACACCATAGAATTTGAGTTTAGCAAGTAAGATATCATGGGAAATGCAGTCAAATGCCTTACTTAAATCACATAAAAGAAGTGAGGCTTTATTTTTATTCTCGAAGGCTGTTATTACTTCATTCACAATTGAAAGAACAGCAGTGGTGGTATTTCTTCCCTTGCGGAAGCCAAATTGACTATTAAAGAGTAAATTATGCAACTCAAAGTAGTAGCTTAGTTGGTTATAAATAAGAGATTCAAATATTTTTGAGAAAATGGGAACTATTGAAACTGGTCGGTAATTTTTGAGATCATGTTTGTCCCCTTTTTTATACATTGGGATAACTTTCGATATTTTTAGAGTTGTAGGAAGACAGAGGTTACTGCTTAAACCCCATGCATGAGTTAATAAAAGTGAAGTGCACTGTGTGTGGGATGAGGCCGGTGCAAATCAATGGGAAAGATAATATAGAAAACCAAGAGTAGTTACAGTGAAGAAATGCTGAGATGAAAGAAATTAATGTAAATAAAGGCCAGGTGGCTGGCAAGAACCAAGGACATGTTGTAGTGCTAGTTCTCACCTGCGTAGTTCTGAGAAATTGGTGTCTTGGGGAAGAATCCAAATGGCATGTGTGGTGAAACAGGTGCCAAGGTCACGAATCTTAAGTTGTAATGCATGTTCTGCAACAGGTTATCGCAAGTTGCCAGTATACACCCTCTGCCAATTGCCCATTCATCCTAACTGATAATTTGGTGGTAGTCATGCCAATGTAGATGGCCGACCTGTGTTTATGTAACAGCTGGTATATGAAATGTTGTTTTGCAGGTGGCTCTCTCTTTGATAGTATATGTTCCATCAGTTACAGGGCTGTTATAAGTGATGGTAGGAGGGTGCGTATGGCAAGTCTTGCAGTGGGGACAGTCACAGGGGTAGGAGCCATTGGGCAGGGAGATGGGTGCAGAAGGAGCACAGGGTCCGACGAGATTATTGTGGAGATTGGGAGGATGACAGAAAGCTTTTCTAGGTATGGTGGGCAAAATTTCAGACAGAGTGCATCTCATTTCAGGGAATAATTTTAGGAAGTCATGGCCCTGTAGACGTAGCTGATTAACACATTCCAAACCAGGATAATACTAAGTCACAAATGGTGTGCTCCGATGTTGGTTTTTGGAGGGATCAACAGTACCAGGATTGGATGTGATGGCCCAGGAAATCTGCTTTTTAATTAGACTGGTGTGATAATTATGTGGCATGAAGGCTGAGGTGAGAATAGTGGTGTATTGCTGTAAAGAGTCTGCGTCCGAACAGATACATTTCCCTCGGATGCCAAGGCTGTACGGGAGGGAATGTTTGACATGAAAGGGATGCCAACTGTCAAAATGTAAGTACTGTTGTTTGTTGGTAGATTTAACATGGATGGAAGTGTGTAGCTAGCCTAAGGTGAGGATGAGATCAACATCAAGGAAAGTGGCACGGGATCCGGAATAGGACCATGTGAAATTTAACTGGGAAAAGGTATTAAGAGATTCCAGGAATTTCAGCAGGTCAGCCTCACCATGAATCCATACAGTAAAGACGTCATCAATGTATCTAAACCAAACCAGGGGCTGAAGAGTTATGGATTCCACAAAAGCCCCCTCCAAGCGACCCACGAAAAGGTTGCTATAGGAAGGAGCCATCCTGGTTCCCATGGCCATACCCCTGATCTGTTTTGTGTCTGCCTCTCAAAGATGAAGTAGTTGTTGATAAGTATAAAGTTGATTAAAGTTATTTAAGCAGTAATCTCTGTCTGCATATTACCTTGTCTTCCACCTTTAAGCTCTCAGGTTTTCAAATCTTGTCTGATGCAGGCCCCATCAATCAGTCTTTCCTTCTCATCCCATTAGGTAAGTTTCCCCTGCCTGCGGCTTTGGGTGACTTTGCCGAAACTACCCTCCTTCCTAGACCTTTCTAGTCCTCTTCCTTCACCCCTCTTCCTTTCCCTTCAACTGCCTGAAGAAGGAGCCACTGGCTGTGAAAGCTTGCCAATTACAGCCGTCTATTATGTGTGTGTTCTGACGCTGCTTGGTGAGTAAATTTTTTATTTATCCAGTTAAATAATATCCACAAATCAGTATCACAAATATTTTATCTGATACCACTGCTTCTGGTACTACCTAAGTTAAACAGAAGAAGCTCTACAATGTATGAATTACACCTTTGACCCACCAGTTCATCAACCACATAAAAAATAATTCATGTTGAACTGAAAACATATTTCCTGAATAATATGATGTTTTTGTTCTATTTATTGCCACATTTTTCCATACTTTTTTGAAGTTCTGGTCTCTGAAATAGCAGCTACCAGAGGTAAGTGCCAGTAGTGTCAGTGCAGTCATAACTGCCGTCTGTGTCACGTCTGCTGTGCAGCGAGCTACGTTAATTTAAGTATTAACTGTATTTTTCTTACTTGTCACTTCTTCTTCCGTGTGTTTTTGCTTTTAGGAAGCTTTAATTGTCGAGTGCTAGTAATAGTGTTCCACAGATTTTGTGTTTGTTTTGAATACAGTCAGAGAGAGTCCCTTTAGTCATCCATAGTGCCAGTAGTGCTAGTGTTTGTTTTCAACACAGTCCAGAGACAGGTAGTGCTATTTTCATTGTTTTCTACAAGAAGTGTCTAGCAACCACAGTTTAGTCAACTATCAGCCGCCTTTAGTGAATCAGCAGTCTAGTTAAAAGTTGATTAACTCTCTACAGTAAATTCATTTCTTAGGATGGATAGGATGTGTGACTGCTGTGTACGGACACAGGAGGAGCTGGTCACCGTTCACGAACAGCTGAACGTGTTGATGGCCGCGGTCAGCCGTCTTCAGGCTGCTGCCTCGGAGTGTAGCGGCAGTTGGGAGTCTGGTGCGTCGCATGGTACACCCCAGGTGTTACATGCTTCACCTATTGTCCCTGCTGTCGAGACATCTTTGCGGGTACCGGGTGCGGTTGGGCCACCCTCTCCCCAAGGGGAGTGGCGGGTTCAGCGACGTTTGCAGCGCACGAGGCGGAGGGTCAATGTGGAAGCTGGCCGTGTGGCATCACCCGCTCCCCTGTGAGTGGACATGTGGCCGCTCCTTCAGCAAGGTCCGAGCAGGCACACAGGGGAGGGGGGGGTTTCATCCGAGATGTGGAGGAGACCCTGTCGGCGGCGATAGAGAGCACTGTGCGCACCCGACTGCAAATTGTTGCTCATGTCGGCACCAATGACTCCTGCCGTCTGGGTTCAGAGGTCATCCTCAGTTCGTACAGGCGGCTGGCGGAATTGGTGAAGGCAGAAAGCCTCGCTCGCGGGGTGGAATCTGAGCTAACTATTTGTAGTATCGTTCCCAGAACCGATCGCAGTCCTCTGGTTTGGAGCCGAGTAGAAGGCTTAAACCAGAGGCTCAGACAATTCTGTGGAGATCTGGGGTGCAAATTTCTCGACCTCTGCTATCAGGTGGAGAAATGTAGGGTCCCCCTGAATAGGTCAGGCATGCAATATACGCCGGAAGCGGCTAGAAGGGTAGCGGAGTACGTGTGGAGTGCACATGTGGGTTTTTTAGGTTAGAGAATTCCCTCCCTAGGCCCGACAAGACGCCTCCTGAGACGCGGCAAGGTAGAAGTAGGCAAAATGCAACAGGGAATAACAATATTAATGTGCTAATAGTAAACTGCAGGAGCGTCTATAGAAAGGTCCCAGAACTGCTCTCATTAATAAACAATCACAATGCCCATATAGTACTGGGGGCAGAAAGTTGACTGCAACCAGACGTAAACAGTAATGAAATCCTAAACTCAGATTGGAATGTATACCGCAGAGACAGGCTGGACAGTGAAGGGGAAGGCATGTTTAGAGCGATAAGAAGTGCAATAGTATCGAAGGAAATTGACGGAGATCCGAAATGTGAAATAATTTGAGTGAAGGTCACGGTTAAAGCAGGCTCAGACATGGTAATTGGATGTCTCTATAGGCCCCCTGGCTCAGCAGCTGTTGTGGCTGAGCACCTGAAGGATAATTTGGAAAATATTTCGAGTAGATTTCCCCACCATCTTATAGTTCTGGGTGGAGATTTTAATTTGTCGGATATACACAGGGAGACTCAAACGTTCATAACGGGAGGCAGGGACAAAGAATCCAGTGAAATTTTTTAAAGTGCTTTATCTGAAAACTACCTTGAGCAGTTAAATAGAGAACCGACTCGTGGCAATAACATACTAGACCTTCTGGTGACAAACAGACCCGAACTATTTGAAACAGTTAACGCAGAACAGGGAATCAGCGATCATAAAGCAGTTACTACATCGATGATTTCAGTCATAAATAGAAATATTAAAAAAAGGTAGAAAGATTTTTCTGTTTAGCAAAAGTGACAAAAAGCAGATTACAGAGTACCTGACGGCTCAACAGGAAAGTTTTGTCTCAAGTACAGATAGTGTTGAGGATCAGTGGACGAAGTTCAAAACCATCGTACAATATGCGTTAGATGAGTATGTGCCAAGCAAGATCGTAAGAGATGGAAAAGAGCCACCGTGGTACAACAGCAAAGGGAACTTCACAGCAAACATAAACATACCCAAAGCCTTGCAGACAAACAAAACTTTCGCGAAGCAAAATGTAGTGTGAGGAGGGCTATGCGAGAGGCGTTCAATGAATTAGAAAGTAAAGTTCTATGTACTGACTTGGCAGAAAATCCTAAGAAATTTTGGTCTTATGTCAAAGCGGTAGGTGGATCCAAAAAAAATGTCCAGATACTCTGTGACCAAAATGGTACTGAAACAGAGGATGACAGACTAAAGGCCGAAATACTAAATGTCTTTTTCCAAAGCTGTTTCACAGAGGAAGACTGCACTGTAGTTCCTTCTCTAGATTGTCGCACAGATGACAAAATGGTAGATATCGAAATAGATGACAGAGGGATAGAGAAACAATTAAAATCGCTCAAAAGAGGAAAGGCCGCTGCACCTGATGGGATACCAGTTTGATTTTACATACAGTACGCGAAGGAACTTGCCCTCCTCCTTGCAGCGGTGTACCGTAGGTCTCTAGAAGAGCGTAGCGTTCCAAAGGATTGGAAAAGGGCACTGGTCATCCCCATTTTCAAGAAGGGACGTCGAACAGATGTGCAGAGCTATAGACCTATATCTCTAGCGTCGATCAGTTGTAGAATTTTGGAACACGTATTATGTTCGAGTATAATGACTTTTCTGGAGACTAGAAATCTACTCTGTAGGAATCAGCATGGGTTTCGAAAAAGACCATCGTGTGAAACCCAGCTCGCGCTATTCGTCCACGAGGCTCAGAGGGGCATAGACACGGGTTCCCAGGTAGATGCTGTGTTTCTTGACTTCCGCAAGGCGTTTGATACAGTTCCCCACAGTCGTTTAATGAACAAAGTAAGAGCATATGGACTATCAGACCAATTGTGTGATTGGATTGAAGAGTTCCTAGATAACAGAACGCAGCATGTCATTCTCAATGGAGAGAAGTCTTCCGAAGTAAGAGTGATTTCAGGTGTGCCACAGGGGAGTGTCGTAGGACCGTTGCTATTCACAATTTACATAAATGACCTTGTGGGTGACATCGGAAGTTCACTGAGGCTTTTTCCAGATGATGCTGTAGTATATCGAGAGGTTGTAACAATGGAAAATTGTACTGAAATGCAGGAGGACCTGCAGTGAATTGACGCATGGTGCAGGGAATGGCAATTGAATCTCAATGTAGACAAGTCTAATGTGCTGCGAATACATAGAAAGATAGATCCCATATCATTTAGCTACAAAATAGCAGGTCACCAACTGTATGCAGTTAATTCCATAAATTATCTGGGAGTATGCATTAGGAATGATTTAAAATGGAATGATCATATAAAGTTGATCGTTGGTAAAGCAGATGCCAGACTGAGATTCATTGGAAGAATACTAAGGAAATGCAATCCGAAAACAAAGGAAGTAGGTTACAGTACGCTTGTTTGCCCACTGCTTGAATACTGCTCAGCAGTGTGGGATCCGTAGCAGATAGGATTGATAGAAGAGATAGAGAAGATCCAACGAAGAGCAGTGCGCTTCGTTACTGGATCATTTAGTAATCGCGAAACCGTTACGAAGATGATAGATAAACTCCAGTGGAAGACTCTGCAGGAGAGACGCTCAGTAGCTCGGTACGGGCTTTTGTTGAAGTTTTGAGAATATACCTTCACCGAAGAGTCAAGCAGTATATTGCTCCCTCCTACGTATATCTCGCGAAGAGACCATGAGGATAAAATCAGAGAGATTAGAGCCCACACAGAAGCATACCGACAATCCTTCTTTCCACGAACAATACAAGACTGGAATAGAAGGGAGAACCAATAGAGGTACTAAAGGTACCCTCCGCCACACACCGTCGGGTGGCCTGCGGATTATGGATGTGGATGTGGATGTAGATGTAGATGTAGATGTAGATGTAAGACAGGCTACTATGGCATTCATTTTCTTCTTCATGTGGACTACATTTCTTAAACAACCATTATCGCGAATTTTATATTCACGATACCGCTTGCCTTCTAGGAATGCTCCTATTCAAAACAGCATGATAATGTATTACTAAAACATATTTTTACTCACCAAACGGTGGCAGGGGAACACACGTACGAAAGGATTCAACTTTTGCCAGCCAGTGGCTCCTCCTCCTGGCAGAAGAGATGAAGGGGAGAGGTTTATAGAAAGGGATGCAGTTCAGGAAAGTCACCCAGAACCCCGAGTCAGGGGAGACTTACCAGACAGGATGAGAAGTCAGTAAGTCTCCCATGACCTGGGCTTCTGGTTGACTTTTCTGAACTATATCCCTTTCCCTAAACCTCTCCAGTCATTTTCCTTCACCCTTCTCCCTTTCCCTTCAACTCTTCTGCCAGAAGAAGGAGCCACTGGCTCCAAAAGCTTGTAAAAGTGAAATCCTTTTGTGTGTGTGTGTGTGTGTGTGTGTGTGTGTGTGTGTGTGTGTGTGTGTGTTCCCCTGCCACCGCTTGGTGAATATATTTTTTAACTATCCATTTACATTATATTATCACTAATAGAATACTTTAGTTGTTACATAAAACATATATTTGGATTTCTGCCTCTTACCAAGATTGCAAGATTTATGATTCAGCTAACATAATCAGTAATTTGTGCCAGTGACTATACAAAAGTATAACATCATATGATATGCTGTGAGTATGGAAGTAGCTACTAGCTGGACACCAGTTTCCAAAATAAACTTTGTTATGAAAGTCACATATGGTATCAAACTTAACATGTTGCACATCATCAGAGGGGCTGGTGCTATAATATGAAAGGTTCAGTTACCATATTATTATTATTATTATTATTATTATTATCATCATCATCTAAAAAGCATCAAGCAAATGAAGTTTTAGGGATGTAAATACTTTGGAATTAAAGGTGACCATGCACTGAAAGGTGGAAAAAGCATTGAGCCAGGTGATCATCTCACACAAAAAGGAAAATACTTGCTACCTTTCAGAGTAATCCTTTTTCAAGCTAGAGGGGAAAAAAACCACACACACACACACACACACACACACACACACACACACACACACACCTACCTCTACATGATGCAAACTGGATGAGCATTGTCAGTGCTGCATTTTGAGAGGTGGACTAGGTTGTGGTAGGGGTTGTGTCAGGTGGGGTGGATAGAAGGAGAGATAGGCAGGTGCCATAGAGAGGAAATGAGTGAGAGTTGCTAGCAGCTCAGTGGAAGGCAGCCTTTTTGCCAGCTAGGAATGTTGGAGGAAGGAGTGGCAAGTACACATGCTAGGCATGTGATGCATGGTTATCACAACTGTTGTTGGGGGGGGGGGGGGGGCATAAGCTGATGACGCGGAGGGAACACGAATTGGGAGAGGGTGACAGGACAAAACAAGGGGAAACTGTTGGGTGTAGCATGAGACAGTGGGTTCTCGAAGACTGAGGCCACGATGATTATGGGAATGAAGTATGTGTTGCAGGAATAACTCTCACCTGTGTTGTTGAGAAAAGCTGATGGTGGAGGGAAGGACACAGATGGTCCTGGTTGTGAAACAGCCATTGAAATTGAGCATGTTGCACTCAGCTGCAGGTGATTAACTTTGTTCTTGGCAACAGTTTTGGTGCTGGCCCTTGATGCTGGTGGACACCAGGTTGGTAATTATACCAACATAAAAAGCTGTGCAGTGTTTACTACAGAGTTTGTATAGAGCATAGCTGCTTAAATGTGTGGTCCAATCTCTGATGTGATACGATAAGCCCATGGCAGGACTAGAGTATGAACTGCTGGATAGGTTGATTTGGCAGGTCAAGCACCTTGGTCTACCACAGGGATACGATCCCTGTAGTAAGGATTGAGAGTAGAAGTGATGTGGGAATGGAGCAGGATGTTGAGTAAGTTTTGTTGGTGACATACCAAATTAGGGGATGGGAAAAATCTTGAGTAGGATGACCCTCATATTTCAGGGCATGATGAGAGATAATCACAGCCATGATAACAGATATAGTTCAGTTGTTTTAGTACAAGGTGATACTGGGTGACAAGACGAAAGCTCGTTTGTAGCTGATACTTTGGGGTGGTGGGAAGCTTAGCAGTGTGTGAGGATATGGCACACAAAACCTTTTTGTGGACTAGGTTTGAAGGGTAGCGCTTGTATGTGAAGGCATTCGTGAGACCTTCAGACTGCTGGGCAAGGGAGCTGTCATGCTGTTTAAGATTAGAAACAAACAAATCAAGAATAACTAGAAATAAATTAAGCTACGTATTAATTCACATTTATTACACTGCGGAAAACACAGTAAGCATAAAAAAGCAAGATAGTGTACGGTAAACATAAATAAATTTTACCTGTCAATGATGCTAAGAAAAACTGTATTGTAGTGTAATGATAAATGATAATCAATTACAAAATATAGCTCTGTGTTGTGAAGGTGAAGTACATGGAGATTACCATATTAAGTAATATGAAATTGAATTTTACTACAAATGACACTGCAATGCTAACAGCAGGGAAAATAAATGGTGCATCAAAATTTCATAGAACAATAGTTACCATATCCTAACATAGTTTAACTATGCATGTTGTGGCAACACAGACAGCACACAGAGAAGAAGTCACCACACTGACTATGACATCATGCTCAGTTTTGATGGAGACTCCCAGATGTCAAACTGGGAAACCTTGTTGGAGAACAGATATTCCATTGGTTGGGAGCTTGGAATGTCGGATTCGAGTGCCAGTCTGACTATAACGCTTCAAATTTTCTGCATGTTCTCAAAATGATTTAATGTTACAACACTTTTGTGAAAGGTCAGAGTCCTTCCTCCACACAAAATAAGCTTACTCTTGGTATTACTTATAGCTTTTGGAAATATTTATTTAGTAACAATTATTACAATAGCTATCTGATAACATGAGAATGCATTTTCTGGCTTGCAGCCAAGACAGTCCTTTATCTTCCAAATTCAGATGCTTATATACAGTAAGAAAAAAATATTATATAGACACTTTTGTACATTATTCTGTATCATTATACATCCCTCTGCTATTCTGTTCACCATCAGTCTCCCTTCCAGTGAAAAGAAAGAGACATGAAGAACTACTACATGAAATAACTCAAACTCATGTAATAGTGTTACAATTAAACAAAACAGAAAATTGTGTGCTTGTCTGAGCCCTGTTTTGATAGTTTAAATTCAAATTCAAAGAAACCAAAAATACAAATACCCCAAAAATAAGCACGAGTACACGTCGAACATCAAGAGGAACAAGAATAGTTGTTCTAACACAAAAAAGAAACATTCTTTTACACACTTCATTATTTTGTATATCTCAACATTTGATCGTTACACTGGTAATTAAATAGGCCTATAAGGAAATTATACTAAAAAATCTTGAAAAGGAAAGTATATAATGAATTATTAACCAGGAATCTGTAACAGAAAATGTATAAATGTCACAGACCTATCACGTTTTGGCTGGACAGTTCTTTTCTGTCTATGAGATATAGTCTTGTTCAAATGGACACTTTGATCACAATTAAAAGGCATTTCTTTTTCAAACACTAACCATCACTAGAGTAATGAGTAATTTGTGTGTGTGTGTGTGTGTGTGTGTGTGTGTGTGTGTGTGTGTGTGTGTATGTGTGTGTGTGTGTGTGTGTGTGTGCGCGCGCGCGCGCGCGCGCGCGCGCTCGCGCACTCGTGCACTTGTGTGTATGTGGAAGGGGTGAGGGGGAGGGTTTTATATCAACATTTTAAATATTTTAAACATAATACAATTCCTGAGTAATATTTACATGTACTCCATTCATACCAACACTCACACACTGATAACATTAGCTAAACATGTACGAAATGTCACTGTTCCATGTAACATTCAAAAACTATGGTTGTGAATAATGTTAAATGCCGCTGTCCATTTAATGTTCAAATGCATGGGTTCTGCTTAATGGTTTGTGTTCCATTCACTGAAAATGCAGAAGTATCAAGGGTGTCCCAGGAGAAATGGTCAATATTCAGGGTTATGACAGAACACTCATTCAAAGTGAAGAAGTCTCGTAAACGTGGGTACTAAAATGCAAACCTTATGAGCTATGGGCACTTATTCAGTAGAAGAGATATGCTACACAGAAGCAAAAATAAACACAAGCTAACAGCTCTTAATATTATAGCTCTTAAGGTTTATAGCAGTGGTAGTCTATCTCTTTTTGCTCAAGAGCCAAATACTGGCATTGTGTGGCAGCACCTCAGGCTGCACACATAGTGATCTTACTATTAATTGGTAACCTACATAAATAAGTGTGTTATGGGCTGTCAATAGACTAGCTATAATACAAGCATGTTAAGTTGACCACCACTCCCAAAGTACTGATAAAAGTCGGCACCATTTGGAACACTTCATGTTGACTGTTCTTTATTTCACACTGCAGCCACTCTCAGTCGCACACTTATGGATCTATGTTAGTTTGATTTGAAATTTGTACCACTGCAGCTGATCATATGAGGCAGACGTGCCCATTAAGTCATCAGTGCTGGAAGACAAACAATAAAACATTTCCCATCTCACATCCTCTAACCCTGCAGTGGCCGTGCTACTTACCCCTCTGCCCATGAGGTAAGCAGTCACCTTAATTTGTGTTATGGCTGAATTCACCAATATCAATTAAAATCAAGCACATCTTAAAATATTAATATCTCTATAAGTATTTTCATTTATTACTGAGGAGGAAAACTGCACTCTGAAGAAGCTCTTAATGCTAGTTGACTTTTTGGATTCAGCTGTTAGTTACTAGATGCATATTATTACAAAATTCAGGCTGCGAATTGCGGACCGCACCAAAAATTGACTGGGACACCAGGCAGCTCGTGGGCCACAGTTTGACGATCACTGGTTTATAGCCATAAAATATAAGATAATATGTGATGAAATTAGAACAGATTCTGAATGCAAAATAATTTGAGTGAAGAGAAGTGTTAAAGGGGGATCAAACATGGTCATCAGATGTTTTTATAGACCCCTGCCTCAGCAGTAGAAGTGGCAGAACAGTTGAGAGGGAACTTGAATATTTCAGGTACATGTCCTGTCATGTTATAGCTTAAGATGGAGATTTTAACCAACCAGCTAGCGAATGGGAGACCCAAGTGATTAAGATGGGCCAGAGAGGGAGAATCAGGTGAAACTGTTCGAAGTGCTTTATCCAAAAGAGCCCTAGAGCACCAACTCATGGAGATAAAGTCTCAGAGGACTCCTGGTGACAAGTAGATCCTAACTTTACTACTCATTTAGCATAGAATAAGGGATCCCTGAGCATAAAAATAACTACAGCATCACTGAATATGGCTGTAAACAGGAATACAAAGAAAGGCAAGATCTTTCTGCTTAGCAAGAGTGATAAAAAACAGATTTCAAACTACCTGAATTATCAGCATAAAAATTTCTTCTCCATGACTCAAAACTCTTAATGTCTATGGGCAAAGTTCAAGAGCACTGTACAATATATTTTAGACAGTTTCATACTGAGCAAAGTTGTGAGGGATAGGAAAGATCCATTGTGTTTCAACAGCGTTGTTATAAAACTTCTACACAAGCAAAGACAGCTTCGCTGCAAATTTAAAAGTAGCCAGTGCCTCACAGCCAAAGAAAAACTAAAAGAAGCCAAAATTAGCATAAGGAGAGCCTCATGTGAAGCGTTTAACGAATTCAAAAGTAAAAGTCTGTCTACTGACTTGACAGAAAATCTAGATAAGTTTTGGCCTTATTTAAATCAGTAAATGGGTCAAAGCCATCTGTCCACACATTCTGTGACCATAATGGCACTGAAACAGAGGACGATACAGAAAAGACTGAAATATAAAATATCTTTTTCCAATACCATTTCACAAAGGAAGATCACACAGTAGTGCCTACTTTAAATCATCTCGTGAACAATAAAATGGCTGATACCGAAATTAGTGACCATGGGATAGAAAAGAATCTGAAATCACTGAACACAGGAAAGGCCACTGGACCTAACATAATACCAATACAATTCTGATAGCAGTGTACCATAGGTCTTTGGAGGAGCAAATGTTCCCGACGACTGGCCTTTCCCATTCTAATCTAATCTAATCTTCAAGAAGGGTCATTGAACAGATGTCCAAATCTGTAGGCCTGTATCTCTGTACGTCAGTCACCTGAAAAATTTTGGAACATGTTTTATGCTTGCATATTATGACATTTCTTGACACCAAAAATCTGTTCTATGTGAAACAATATAGGTTCCAAAAACAACTATTATGTAAAACCCAACTCACTCTGTTCATCCACGAGACCCAGAAAGCAGTAGATACAGGTGCCATGTTCCTTAACTTCTGCAAGGCATGCAATACAGTTCCACATTGTTGTCTAGTGAACAAAATACAAGCATACAAAATACTAGACCAACTGTGTGATTGGATTGAAGATTCTCTAGAAAACAGAACACAGTGTGTCATTCTGAACAGAGACAAGTCTTCTGGCATAAAAGAAACTTCAGGCATGCACCAAAGGAGTGTTATGGGACCATTACTTTTGACAGTATCAATGACTTAGAAGATAATGTCGGAAGTTCCAGGAGGCTTTTTGCAGATGATGTTATTGTATATTGAGAAGTTGCAATGTTAGAAAATTGTAGCAAAATGCTGAGGATTGACACACTACGCAGGAAGTGGCAACTGACCCTCAACAAAAACACATGAAATGTATTGTGAATACATAAAAGAAAGAGATGTTATTGCATGATTACACAATTGCAAACAACCACTGGAAATAGTTATTTCCATAAAATATCTGGGATTATACATATGGAGTAATATGAAGTGGAATGGTCAAATGAACTTAACTGCAGGAACTGCAGATGGCAGGCAGGTTCATTGGAACAATCCTCAAGAAATACTGATCACCAATATGGGATCCATACCAGATATGACTGATAGAGGAACTAGAGAAGATCCAAAGAAGTGCAGCATGTTTTATTACAGGTTCTTTTAGTGATTACGAAAGCTTCACAGAGATGATCAACAAACTCCAGTGGCACATACTACAAGAAAGGCATTCTGCATCACTGTGTGGTTTATTATTAAAGTTCTGAGAGCATACAGTCCTTGTAGAGTCACATTACCTCATTCACTTATCATTAACCAATACTCCTCTGTTCTTCATTCTATTACCAGTATTCCTCCATTCTTCATTCTACTAAGAACCAAATAAATTTTCTTATCATTACTTAGCAGTTTTGATGACTTCATCCAGCAATCATTTCTTAACACTTCTTTCGCACTCATCAGCAAGTCAATCACAATTTTCAGTTATCCGTATCTACATACATTTCTTTTTCAGTATCTAGCTCTTGTTTACTAATCCTTTTTCCATATCTTTTACAACAGATTCCATTTCTTTTTCTCCATTTTCGTCATTACCCGAGGTCTGAAAACTCGTCACCCTTTCCTCCTCTCTAATTGTCATTTTTTTTTCACAAAATCTTATATTTTCCTCTAAAAATGGGCCTTGAATTCCTTTCTTAATAGGTCAGCGAGTATTATAACAAAACAGTGGAAACTTCAGGTTGGAAGTTTCCCTAATACTGTAAAGAATCATAAGATTTAGCTTGGCCTGCAGCCAGGATCATACTTTGTGTTACAGAATCAGAACATAATGAGCAAAAAATAAAAAATAAAAATAAAAATAAAATAAAATTACAGCCAGAAAATTTCTTTGACATAGTGCTTTTGTGCAGTACGCTTATATCGTTACACCATCCCTCTTCCCACAAACACATACACCACAAGAGAGAGGGATGGTTAATATCCCTGTCATGCAGAAGCTACTGACAAAATTCAGAATCTATTATACAATCTAACATTTGAAACAAATTCCATATATGCCACTTCACTGTCCAGTGTGCTTAGATAAGTAGTGACATAAAATTCCACACCCTTTTTCCAGCTCTTTTCAGATTTTTCTATTACAGGGAGATATTACAGAGGGTCTGATTAGCATTCTCAGGCTAACTGGAACATTGTCTCTTTGCAAATGTTGACACACATGAATAGTCTCTCTGCAAACTGAAAAGCAAGCAGGCAAATTTCCAGTCTCTCTAACCCTCTACATCACAAGGAGCACCTGTGAGCTGTTTTACTGAGTTATAGTAGTCCTTCCATGATGTGCCTTTTAAATCAATCGTGAAGTAGTGGGCAGACCTGCCCAAGGAATGTTTATTTCCAATAATATGTTAAAATTATGTAGAATACAGAATTAGTAATCAATACAACATACAGAAGGAACACATACCAAAACAATCTACATAAATCACCAAATGCAGCACTGCAATGCTTAGCAGGAAACAGGTTCTTAATAATCCTGTGTGCAGTTGTAGCATTCTTCTTGGATATGCCACTGCACTCACCATAAGCACTTCTCACTCTTCAGCTCACAGATAAACTACAGCCCAAGACAGCAGATTTTCACATGTCAGTGAAGCATACAGAAACTAGTTAAGTCCAAACCATGTAAGAGCTATTGTGATCTACTAAATGTGTACACACCATTTGTTTACCTACAAGCTACAGCAAAATAGTTTGAAAAGATACATGGCTGTTCAACAGAATAATGATGGAAGACCGCTTTACACAATCAGTCACTGAACATAATTCATAACTTCCTTCGAAGTATTCCTGTTTTAATTGTCTACTCTCGTTACACGAATTTTTAATCAGATTACAGAACTGAAGACCTTATCATCCATTACCACCAGTGGAACAACACACATTACGCATTGTATGAATTTGTTCATGTCCTTGCGTATATTCAAGTCTTTATTTTTTTCTTTCAATTGCATAATTTTTCACATAAAAAACATTATGAGTTTTTCTGTAGTAAAATTCTCAATATTTGGCTAATTTCCATGACTTTACAATAACTTGTGCCAGTAGTTTATATGAAAAGATTTTCTTAGTGTACAGTTTATCAGACATCTGGACTTGGTGCCAATAATAGAAAATACATACATTTCTGGCACCATATTCATAGCATTCAATGTAAGTTTCACCATGGCATTTTGAAGTATGGTGCCACCAAAAAATTTGTGACATAACTCTACTTCCTTCTCTTATTTCATCTCCGGAGTCCTCTTTCATTGAGCAGAAATCAATAGTATTGCATTCCTAACCATATTCTTAATACAGAAAACTTACATAAATTGTGGGTGCTATATGTGTTTCCCAAAATCTTTTGAACATAAAAGATGTGGTTGTATTTAGTTCTCTAACTTCAAACAATTAAATTCTGTGGGAATGAACTTTTATGAACCAAATTAAATACAATATCATGCGTTTAATTCCAACCTTATGAACACTATGGTATTAATGTCATTTCTTTAAAAGCTGAACTTGTAAATCTAAAAAATTTCAGAAAGGAAGTTGTTGAATGAAGAACGATACTGTGAAATCAAACAATAAAAAATCCAGGATGGGCTAAAGACAATATTATGAAAAGGAATCGTCTTCATAATACTGAAAGATACAGTAGTATGCTGTATGCTACGGAATTTCAGAGTGCAATTTTTACACCACTTGTTTTATTCCATGAGACTGTGACTTGCATGAAACTCCAAAACTTTATTTCCGTAGACTAATCTAGCTTTCATCAAATTCAGGAAAATATCCAGAATGGACTAATTCAAATATTAAGGTGACATTATTGAAGAAGCATAGCTAAACCAGAATGCTAGTACATAAGACAACCACAAAACTATAGAGATCATACAAACAAACTTGTAACAGATAACAATATTATGAAAAGGATAATTGCTACTCACCTTATAGCGGAGATGCTGAGTCACAGATACGCACAACAAAAAGACTGTCACAAAATAAGATTTTGTCCAACAACGCCTCAGTCAAAACTAGACAAAAATGGAACAGGCAACTGAGTGGGGGTAAGAAGGAGATTGGGGCAGAGAAGGGCAGGAATAGCAAGGCAGGTGTGGGGGACTGTAAAGCGCTGCTGGGGAGTGTGCAGGGATGAGGTGGAGAGAAGGTAGGGCAGCTAGCTGCAATCGGGAGGATGACAAAGAGCAAGGGAGAGACGGAGGGGGGGATAGCATAAAAGGAGAGAAGTAAATAGACTGGGTGCATTGGTGGAATAGAGGGTTGTGTAGTGCTGGAATGGGAACAGGGAAGAGGCTAGATTGGTGAGGACAACAGACCTAGATGCAAGACCTGTCCCATACATCCTCCCACCACCATCTACTCCAGTCTAGTCACAAACATCACCTATCCCATCAAAGGCAGGGCTACCTGTGAAACCAGTCATGTGATCTACAAGCTAAGCTGCATCAACTGTGTTGCATTCTATGTGGGCATGACAACCAACAAGCTATCTTTCTGCCTGAATGGCCACCGACAAATTGTGGCCAAGAAACAACTGGACCACCCTGCTACTGAGCACACCACCCAACACAACATTCCTCATTTCAATGACTGCTTCATAACATGTGCCATATGGGTCCTTCCCACCAACACCAGCTTTTCTTAAATATGCAGGTGGGAACTCTCGCTACAACATATCCAATGTTCCTGTGACACTCCTGGCCTCAACCTTCATAGTCATTGTCCTCCCCCATCTAGCCCCTTCCCTGTTCCCATTCTAGCACTACACAGCCCTCTATTCCACCAATGCACCCAGTCTTTTTACTTCTCTCATTTTCCACTACCCTCCCTCTCTCCCGCACCCACTGTCAACTTCCCACCTGCAGCCCCATCCTCTCTCCACCTTGTACCTGCACACTCCCTAGTAGCACTTTACTGTCCCCCACTGCCACTCTGCTATTCCTCCCCCTCCCCACCCCAGCCTCATCCTTACCCCCACCCAGTTGCCTCTCCCATCATACTTTGCTGCTGCTGCACATACTCTGGCTTCAGCTGCTAGAGACTGTGTGTGTATGGGTGGGTGTGTGTAGTGTCTGTCTGTGTGTGTCTGTCTGTCGTCTATTTTTGATTGGTTGGTTGGTTGGTTTCAAAGAATGGGGAAGGGACCAAACTACGAGGTCATTGGTCCCTTGTTCCAAAGGAAACAATGCCACAAGGGTGAGAGTAAGACAATGAGAAAACACAAAGCAGAATAAAAGGGAAAACCACAACAACGACTGAACAGCAACAAACACTTAACTGGACAAAGACGCAAGAAACAAGTAGAAGAGGTTAAAACAAGATAGCAGGTTACCATGACTGGCTGACCATGAAGATAAAAAGGAAAAGCCAGCCACTCTGTAACGCATTAAAACCCCCACCCTGAATGCACTAGGGTGGAGGACACACAGGGACAAAGGTCATATGCTAAAACTTAGAGCAAATGATAAAACTGTCCCTCACAAATAAAACGTGAAACTGAAGCTGCTATTGAGGCATTGTCGCCCAACACCAATGGTGGGAAAGTTAAAAGTCTCCTGTAGAGTGTCTAAAAGTGGGCAGTCTAGCAAGAGATGGACAACTGTCAATCGTGGGCCACAGTGACACCAAAGTGTGTCTTCGCGACGGAGGAGGTAAAAATGCGTCAACCATGTATGGCCAATGCGGAGCCAACAGAGAACCACAGAGTCCCTGCGAGAGGCGCGCACAGAGGTCTTCCACACATTCATAGTTCCCTTAATGGCACACAGCTTGTTGTGCATGCCGAGGTGATGCCATTCCGTCTCCCAAAGCCGCAAAACCTTGCGACGTAATACGGATACAGGTCAGTTTCAGAGAAGCTGATCTCCACAAGCAGTTTCTGCGTAGCCTGTTTGGCCAGCCAGTCAAGTTCGTTGCCTGGGAATCCGACATGACCTGGGGTCCAGACAAACACCACTGAACGACTGGACCATTCCAGGGCATAGATGGACTCCTGGATGGTCGCTACCAAAGGATGACGAGGGTAGCACTGGTCAATAGCTTGTAGGCTGCTCAAGGAGTCAGTACACAGGAGAAATGACTCGCTTGGGCATGAGTAGATGTGCTCAAGAGCACAAGATATGGCTGCCAGCTCTGCAGTGAAAACACTGCAGCCATCTGGCAAGGAGTGCTGTTCTATATGTCCTCCATGAACATAGGCAAAGCCAACACGACCATCACAGTGTACACCACTTCATGGCCCCGGTACATATCGAAAATCAAGAGGAAATGACAGTGGAGAGTTGCAGGGTTAACTGAGCCCGTAGGGCCATGTGAAAGGTCCAGGTGAAGCAGCGGCCTAGGTGTGCACCATGGAGGTGTTTGTGAATGAACCTCAAGGCAAGGATTCCAGTTCGGAGAGAAGGATTCGCACACAAACTGCAATTGTAAGCCATGACCTGGGTCGCCAATGCGGGAGATGAAATGCCATGGGCGGGAAAAGGAGACGGTAATTCGGATGCGCAGGACAACTATGAATGTGTGCAACATAACTGGAGAGCAATTGCTCACGTCTAACCTGCAATGGAGGGACTCTGGCCTCCACCAGGACGCTGGTCACCGGACTCGTCCTAAAAGCTCCTATCACTAGGCGAATGCAACAGTGGAGCATGGTGAATGCCACAGTGGTGCACTGGGGCAAGTAAACGCAATGCTGAGGGCGCCATCGAACCATAAACCAGACTCCAACAGTCAAGGCGGGACTGACCAAGTGCTCTGTAGAGCTGCAGCAGCGTAGAGCGATCTGCACCCCAGTTGGTGTTACTCAGGCAGCGGAGGGCATTGAGGTGCTGCCAGCACTTCCGCCTAAGCTGACGAAGGTGAGGAAGCCAAGTCAATTGGGCGTCGAAAACCAGTCCTAAGAAGCGATATGTCTCCACTACAGTGAGTGGATCGTCATTAAGGTAAAGTTCTGGTTCCGGATGAGTGGTACGATGCAGACAGAAGTGCATAACATGACTTTGCAGCCAAAAACTGGAAACAGTGGTCTAGAGCCCACAACTGCACCTTCTGGATGGCTCCCTGTAGGTGCCGCTCAGCAACACCAGTACTGGTGGAGCAGTACGAAATGCAGAAGTCATCTGCATACAGAGACAGTGAGACAGACAGCCCTACAGGTGCTGCTAGACTGTTAATAGCCACTAAAAATAGAGATACACTCAATACAGAGCCCTGTGGGACCCCATTCTCCGGGTCAAGGAAAGTACGAAGCGACAGGAAATTTTGGATAAAAACTGGGAACAGGCCTCGGAGACCCCACTCATATAATGTGGCAAGAATATGATGTCGCCAGGTTGTGTCATACGCTTTTTGTAAATCAAAAGAGACGGCAACCAGGTGCTGGTGTCAGGTAAAGGCTGTTCAGATGGCAGACTTAAGGGACACAAGATTATCAGTGGTAGAGCGACCCTGGCGGAAGCCGCCCTGACATGGAGCCAGTAGGCCATGTGACTCCAGGACCCAACCCAACTGCCGACACACCATACAGTCCGGCAGCTTAAAAAGAATGCTGGTGAGGCTGATGGGCCAATAGCTATCCACATCAAGTGGGTTTTTACCAGGTTTAAGTGCCAGAATGATGGTGCTCTCCCATCATTGCGATGGAAAGATGCCATCGCACCAGATCTGGTTGAAGATGACGAGGAGATGTCGCTTGTAGTCAGATGAGAGATGTTTAATCATCTGACTGTGGATCTGATCTGTCCCAGGAGCTGTGTTGGGGCAATGTGCAAGGGCACTGAGGAGCTCCCACTCTGTAAATGGGGTTCATTGTGGAATTTAGCGAACTAGAGGACTTTCTTTCCATCCACCATTTGAGGGTGTGAAACGCTGGGAGGTAGTTCTTCGACACAGAGGCTCGAGCATAGTGTTCAGCAATCACGTTTGCATCGGTAGACAACATGCCATTAATGTTACTTCCAGGGACACCTGTTGGGGTCTGGTACCCAAAAAGACGTCTGACATTCATCCAGACTTCAGAAGGTGACGTATGGCATCCAATGGTTGAGACGTATCTCTCCCACCACTCCTGCTTGCGTCTTTCGATAAGCTGGCGAACGCGAGACCAGAACTGCTTAAAAGCGACGAGGTGCTCCTGGGAAGGGTGCCACTTCTGCCACTGCTGAGCTCAACAATGCTCCATAATTGCCTCAGCGACTGCCAGCAACCACCAAGGGACCGCATTTCACTGGGGGCACCCTAAAGAGCGAGGGATCGCATTTTCCGCCGCATTAACGATTGTTGTAGTCACCTGCTCAACCATCAGATCGATGTTACCGTGTGGGGGAGAGTCAACGGTGTCTATTTTTGACAAAGGCCTTGCTGACCGGAAGCTTATATTGTGACATTCTCTCTGTGACTCAGTGTCTCCACTATATAGTGAGTAGCAACTATCCTGTTCATAATTTTGTTACATTCCATCCTGAGTTTTCCATTGTAGAATTAAATCTCTATCACAAAATTCAAAACTACAGCAGCAGAATCATCTTATGCGCCTAAAACTATAATAACTGGTCATAAATATAAAATAAAAAACAAGCAAGAAAAATTTTGAGGAAAAATTTACAACCAAAATGTGAAAATGGATTTTAGTTCACATGGAAATGAAAGGAAATCCACCTAGTAGTACAAAAAATCACAAATACCATCAGGAAATACCATAAAACCTTCATGGTCACTAATTTAGAATGAATAACGGCAGCCTCACGAAAAATTCTGAACTTAAATTTATCAAAAATTTAATAAAACAACAGTCTAACAAAAATCTTGAGGCAGGAAGGTGATTGGGGCACATGAAAAAAAGTTTTCAAGATAGCACAATAATTATTTATCACAAATTTGCTGTATAAACAAGTGAACAAGCTATAGGATAGAAAAAAGAAGTGAAGAAGAAACACAGAGAGTGAATGGAATTATATTTGGGGGAAAAAAAGAAAAGAAGTGCTGCAGAAGTTCAAACATGCTCTCTAGTTGGGAAAAACTAATTTTTAAAAAAGTGAGTGAACAGAATAGTTTCTGTATCTACATACACACTCCACAATACACTGAATGGTGTATGGTGCAGGGTACCTCGTACCATAACTAATCATTTCCTTTTCTATTTGACTGTTTATATGCCTGTGTGTGAGCTCTAATTTCTCTTATCTAGTCTTTGCAATCCTTATGTGAAATGTATGTCGGTGGCAGTAAAATCATTCACAGTCGGACGGAAATGTTGGGTCTCTAAATTTTGTCAGTAGTGTTTCATGAAAAGACTGCCATCTTCCCCCAGAGGATTCGTATTGGCGTTCACAAAGTATATCCATAACACTCGAATGTTGATTGAACCTATTGGTAACAAATCCAGCAGTAGGCCTCTGAACTGCTTTGATGTCTTCCTTTAATCTGATCTTTTTCAGCAATACTAGAGAACAGGTTGCAGAAGTGTTCTAAATGCAGTCTTCTTTTTAGACGAAAAACATTTTCCCAAAATTCGCCCAATCAACTGAAGTCAACCATTCACCTACCCTACTACCACCCTTACATGCTCATTCCAATTCATATGACAATCCTACATTATGCCAAAATATTTAATCTATGTGACTGTGTCAAGCAGCATACCTCTAATACTGTATTCTAACATTATAGTACTGCTTTTCCTGCTAATCTACTTTTAAAGCAAGCTGCCATTCATCACACCAAATAGACATTCCGTCTACCAAGGAACCCCTTGAGTGTGAGGTTGCAAAAGGCCAATGATATTTATGGCATTCAGTGCCTCACTTTTTTTTTTGTCATCAGTCTACTGACTGGTTTGATGCGGCCCGCCACGAATTCCTTTCCTATGCTGACCTCTTCATCTCAGAGAAGCACTTGCAACCTACGTCCTCAATTATTTGCTTGACGTATTCCAATCTCTGTCTTCCTCTACAGTTTTTGGCCTCTACAGCTCCCTCTAGTACCATGGAAGTCATTCCCTCATGTCTTAGCAGATGTCCTATCATTCTGTCCCTTCTCCTTATCAGTGTTTTCCACATATTCCTTTCCTCTCCGATTCTGCGTAGAACCTCCTCATTCCTTACCTTATCAGTCCACCTAATTTTCAACATTCGTCTATAGCACCACATCTCAAATGCTTCGATTCTCTTCTGTTCCGGTTTTCCCACAGTCCACGTTTCACTACCATTCAATGCTGTACTCCAGACGTACATTCTCAGAAATTTCTCCCTCAAATTAAGGCCGGTATTTGATATTAGTAGACTTCGCTTGGCCAGAAATGCCTTTTTTGCCATAGCGACTCTGCTTTTGATGTCCCCCTTGCTCCGTCCGTCATTGGTTATTTTACTGCCTACGTAGCAGAATTCCTTAACTTCATTGACTTCGTGACCATCAATCCTGATGTTAAGTTTCTCACTGTTCTCATTTCTACTACTTCTCATTACCTTCGTCTTCCTCCGATTTACTCTCAAACCATACTGTGTACTCATTAGACTGTTCATTCCGTTCAGCAGATCATTTAATTCTTCTTCACTTTCACTCAGGATAGCAATGTCATCAGCGAATCTTATCACTGATATCCTTTCATCTTGTATTTTAATTCCACTCCTGAACCTTTCTTTTATTTCCATCATTGCTTCCTCGATGTACAGATTGAAGAGTAGGGGTGAAAGGCTACAGCCTTGTCTTACACCCTTCTTAATACGAGCACTTCATTCTTGATCGTCCACTCTTATTATTCCCTCTTGGTTGTTGTACATGTTGTATATGACCCATCTCTCCCTATATCTTACCCCTACTTTTTTCAGAATCTCAAACAGCTTGCACCATTTTATATTGTCGAATGCTTTTTCCAGGTCGACAAATCCTATGAAAGTGTCTTGATTTTTCTTTAGCCTTGCTTCCATTATTAGCCTTAACATCAGAATTGCCTCTCTCGTCCCTTTACTTTTCCTAAAGCCAAACTGATCATCACCTAGCGCATTCTCAATTTTCTTTTCCATTCTTCTGTATATTATTCTTGTAAGCAGCTTCGAGGCATGAGCTGTTAAGCTGATTGTGCAATAATTCTCGCACTTGTCAGCTCTTGCCGTCTTCGGAATTGTGTGGATGATGCTTTTCCAAAAGTCAGGTGGTATATCGCCAGACTCATATTTTCTACACACCAACGTGAATAGTCGTTTTGTTGCCACTTCCCCCAATGATTTTAGAAATTCTGATGGAATGTTATCTATCCCTTCTGCCTTATTTGACCGTAAGTCCTCCAAAGCTCTTTTAAATTCCGATTCTAATATTGGACCCCCTATCTCTTCTAAATCGACTCCTGTTTCTTCTTCTGTCACATCAGACAAATCTTCACCCTCATAGAGGCTTTCAATGTATTCTTTCCACCTATCTGCTCTCTCCTCTGCATTTAACAGTGGAATTCCTGTTGCACTCTTAATGTTACCACCGTTGCTTTTAATGTCACCAAAGGTTGTTTTGACTTTCCTGTATGCTGAGTCTGTCCTTCCGACAATCATATCTTTTTCGATGTCTTCACATTTTTCCTGCAGCCATTTCGTCTTAGCTTCCCTCCACTTCCTATTTATTTCATTCCTCAGCGACTTGTATTTCTGTATTCCTGATTTTCCCGGAACATGTTTGTACTTCCTCCTTTCATCAATCAACTGCTACCTTCTTTGTACCTATGTTTTCCTTCCCAACTTTTTTGATGGCCCTTTTTAGAGATGTCCATTCCTCTTCAACTATACTGCCTACTGCGCTATTCCTTATTGCTGTATCTATAGCGTTAGAGAACTTCAAACGTATCTCGTCATTCCTTAGTACATCCGTATCCCACTTCTTTGCGTATTGATTCTTCCTGACTAATGTCTTGAACTTCAGCCTACTCTTCATCACTACTATATTGTGATCTGAGTCTATATCTGCTCCTGGGTACGCCTTACAATCCAGTATCTGATTTCGGAATCTCCGTCTGACCATGATGTAATCTAATTGAAATCTTCCCGTATCTCCCGGCCTTTTCCAAGTATACCTCCTCCTCTTGTGATTCTTGAATAGGGTATTCGCTATTACTAGCTGAAACTTGTTACAGAACTCAATTAGTCTTTCTCCTCTTTCATTCCTCGTCCCAAGCCCATATTCTCCTGTAACCTTTTCTTCTACTCCTTCCCCTACAACTGCATTCCAGTCGCCCATGACTATTAGATTTTCGTCCCCCTTTACATACTGCATTACCCTTTCAATATCCTCATACACTTTCTCTCTCTGTTCATCTTCAGCTTAAGACGTCGGCATGTATACCTGAACTATCGTTGTCGGTGTTGGTCTGCTGTCGATTCTGATTAGAACAACCCGGTCATTGAACTGTTCACAGTAACACACCCTCTGCCCTACCTTCCTATTCATAACGAATCCTACACCTGTTATACCATTTTCTGCTGCAGTTGATATTACCCGATACTCATCTGACCAGAAATCCTTGTCTTCCTTCCACTTCACTTCACTGACCCCTACTATATCTAGATTGAGCCTTTTCAGATTTTCTAGTTTCCCTACCACATTCGAGCTTCTGACAATCCACGCCCCGACTCGTAGAATGTTATCCTTTCGTTGATTATTCAATCTTTTTCTCATAGTAACCTTCCCCTTGGCAGTCCCCTCCCGGAGATCCGAATGGGGGACTATTCCAGAATCTTTTGCCAATGGAGAGGTCATCATGACACTTCTTCAAATACAGGCCACATGTCCTGTGGATGCACGTTACGTGTCTTTAATGCAGTGGTTTCCATTGCCTTCTGCATCCTCATGTCGTTGATCATTGCTGATTCTTCCGCCTTTAGGGGCAATTTCCCCACCCCTAGGACAAGAGAGTGCCATGAACCTCTATCCGCTCCTCCGCCCCCTTTCACAAGGCCGTTGGCAGAATGAGGCTGACTTCTTATGCCGGAAGTCTTCGGCCGCCAATGCTGATTATTTATCAAAATTTAGGCAGTGGCGGGGATCGAACCCGGGACCAAAGTCGTTTTGATTATGAATCGAAGACGCTACCCCTAGACCACGGGCATATACTGCCTCACATATTGTCTACCAAGAAACCACAATATTGCCTGCTAATGGGGTGGGACTGGATGTATCCAGTGGTGAGCGCAGCATGAGGCTACAGAGTGTAGTAGAACTGCTTAGTCGAAGTGTAGTAGAACTGCTTAGTCGACAAGTAACTCACAACAGTGCTACAGCACTAGTGATGTTGATACAAAGCAGAGCAAAAGCAACAACAAACAAAGCAAACATTGCATTATATCTACAACAGCTACTGAAGTTGACATTCCATCAGGAAGGAACAAGAAATTTCCCAGAGTGATAAAGAAGTGACAGATGAAATGTTGGTGTTCCTGCAACATGAGTCAGACTGTGCAGACTATGTACATGAGGAGTACAATGACGACGTTACATGCTTAACAAGTGAAAGTGATACCATAACAGATGTTGAACCATATAGTTCATTATTCTTGTTAGAGAGGGAGCTACAAATCCCATCATCAGTGAAACATAGTAAAGCACAATTTTCGTCCAAGGAGTGCGTATTAAACATAATTATGTACATGGAAATACACCCACAGCAGAGTAAAAAAACAATTATGAACAGATAATAAGTCTGCAACAATATGACTGTAAAGTGCATAAGAAAAACTACAGATATTCGAATGAGGACAAGATGCATTTGTTACAAAAACTGGTGCTCAATATAATTTACAGGATGTTCATCACAGCGACCTATGTTATGCACATTAAATTGTGTGTGACATAGATTACAGTGATTTTGAGGGAAGCAGTAGATGGTTACGTAACTTCAAACAGTGCTAGAGAATTGGAAGATGTAAAAGAATGAAAATCAAACAAAGCATCTACCTGATGATGCATAGCAAACTATGGAATCAGCACAAAAACTTGTGGATGAGATAAACAAACTTACGCCATCATTCAGTAAGGAATTTGTTTTCAACTCCGACCAATCAGAATTTGAAGAGGAAATGCATATTAAAGGCACCTTGGAAATCAGAGGTATCAAGACAGTTGTATCAAGATCAACTAATACCAATGCCTTAATGCAATCATATACAATTATGCTGACTGTTAATCTAGATGGTAAATTTGCTGGAAAGATATTTACTGTGCTGCAAGAAGTTGCAGGTGCTCTGCCCCCTATGATTCTTTACTGTGCGCCTGAACTTGCAAGTGTAGTAGGGAATACTTACATCACAGCCAGCAAGAGTAGGAAAATTGGTGTACGAGAACTACGACTATGGTATGAGCATTGTTTTGGGACAACAGGTGGTCAAAATTACTTGCTTTTCCTTGATTCTTCTTTTGTACATAAAAATCATTCTCCTGAAAAGTAAGACATTGCAATTCATGGAATCCCTAGACAAATGTTTGTTTGTTTTTTCCATGCCTATAAAACATATTATCATACTATCTGCAGCTACAGCATAAAGGACAGTCAGTTTCATGATAAGCTCCACAACAGAATGTTTTGCACTCAGTTGCATTCTGTCACATTCCATCAGTTCTCATCACCCCGTTACACCAATATGATTCTATATGAATAGTTTCTAACTCCCATGGAGTTTATCGAGTTTACCTTCAATCTTGATGGTGCGAACCTTTGTGATCACTGTGGCACACCATTTTTCATTTGTTGTCCATGTGGAAGTTAATGGTTTGTTTTGAACATTTCTTGAATGACAACAATGTCCATTTTGTGAAGCATAATATGTTAATCCCACAGAAGGTAGTATGCTATAAAAATCCTTCTGGTAACACAAACAATGGAAATTTCAGGTAGTAATATCAACAATGTAGGAAAAGACAGACTGCTGCTTACCATAAAGAAGACACGTTAAGTTGCAGACGGGCACAACTAAAACACACTTACATAAAGCTTTCAGCCACAGCCTTCATCAGTAAAGGAAAGACACACACCATTCATACACACCAGCAAGAACAGCTTATGCATATATGACTGCCAACTCCAGCACCTGGCTTGAGACGCTATGGTTGGCGGTCATGTGTGCTTGTTTGTATGAATAGTGTGCTTCTCTGGTAACACAACAAGAAATGATAAATTGTTGTTAATACATAATTGGGATATTCCCAATTCAGTCCATTTTAATAACTATGTATCTAAATCATCAATAAAGTGTTCTTTTGTATGTCCTGTAAAAACTGTTACAAAAGCTGCAGATAGAGAATTGAATATTTGTGCAGGTCTATAAGTACCACCTAGACAGAACACGAGGACAGTACACAATTACCAAATTTATTACAGCAATATTTGATATACCAGTAATCAGATAGATACATACATGTAGAGGGTACACAGAGACATACATTTCTAAGATGTGTGTTCCATATCCTGCTGACTAATACACTCCTGGAAATTGAAATAAGAACACCGTGAATTCATTGTCCCAGGAAGGGGAAACTTTATTGACACATTCCTGGGGTCAGATACATCACATGATCACACTGACAGAACCACAGGCACATAGACACAGGCAACAGAGCATGCACAATGTCGGCACTAGTACAGTGTATATCCACCTTTCGCAGCAATGCAGGCTGCTATTCTCCCATGGAGACGATCGTAGAGATGCTGGATGTAGTCCTGTGGAACGGCTTGCCATGCCATTTCCACCTGGCGCCTCAGTTGGACCAGCGTTCGTGCTGGACGTGCAGACCGCGTGAGACGACGCTTCATCCAGTCCCAAACATGCTCAATGGGGGACAGATCCGGAGATCTTGCTGGCCAGGGTAGTTGACTTACACCTTCTAGAGCACGTTGGGTGGCACGGGATACATGCGGACGTGCATTGTCCTGTTGGAACAGCAAGTTCCCTTGCCGGTCTAGGAATGGTAGAACGATGGGTTCGATGACGGTTTGGATGTACCGAGCACTATTCAGTGTCCCCTCGACGATCACCAGTGGTGTGCGGCCAGTGTAGGAGATCGCTCCCCACACCATGATGCCGGGTGTTGGCCCTGTGTGCCTCGGTCGTATGCAGTCCTGATTGTGGCGCTCACCTGCACGGCGCCAAACACGCATACGACCATCATTGGCACCAAGGCAGAAGCGACTCATCGCTGAAGACGACACGTCTCCATTCGTCCCTCCATTCACGCCTGTCGCGACACCACTGGAGGCGGGCTGCACGATGTTGGGGCGTGAGCGGAAGACGGCCTAACGGTGTGCGGGACCGTAACCCAGCTTCATGGAGACGGTTGCGAATGGTCCTCGCCGATACCCCAGGAGCAACAGTGTCCCTAATTTGCTGGGAAGTGGCGGTGCGGTCCCCTACGGCACTGCGTAGGATCCTATGGTCTTGGCGTGCTTCCGTGCGTCGCTGCGGTCCGTTCCCAGGTCGACGGGCACGTGCACCTTTCGCCGACCACTGGTGACAACATCGATGTACTGTGGAGACCTCACGCCCCACGTGTTGAGCAATTCGGCGGTACGTCCACCCGGCCTCCCGCATGCCCACTATACGCCCTCGCTCAAAGTCCGCCAACTGCACATACGGTTCACGTCCACGCTGTCGCGGCATGCTACCAGTGTTAAAGACTGCGATGGAGCTCCGTATGTCACGGCAAACTGGCTGACACTGACGGCGGCGGTGCACAAATGCTGCGCAGCTAGCGCCATTCGACGGCCAACACCGCGGTTCCTGGTGTGTCCGCTGTGCCGTGCGTGTGATCATTGCTTGTACAGCCCTCTCGCAGTGTCCGGAGCAAGTATGGTGGGTCTGACACACCGGAATCAATGTGTTCTTTTTTCCATTTCCAGGAGTGTATATGGGAATATAGTCAGCTTTGGTCTTCCCCAGGCATTCAGTTGCCAAGAGCATTAGAATAGCAGCACTGGAGACTATATCAGGATGTTGGCACTGTTGACAGACTCATACAATATTTTATACATTGCTATATCGTTGGATGCTAACAAGGTTTTGAGGCTGCTTGGGAACTGATGACCAAGAACATGAAGACTACTCGCAAGGATGTTCATGTGATACATGTTCCGAGGACACTGTATAAATATGTGGTCTAGATCTTCTTCCTCTCCATAAACACATAGATGGATAGCACTTAAGCTGAGCTGATAATAGGTGTTTGTGGAACATTTCAGCCATGCCCTAACTGTTGTGAAGCTCCTCGATGTTTGTGTCTTATTCTACCACAATACTCTTGCGGAGTGAGTGCCTTGGATTTTAGACATCCTTGACCATTTCTACTGTCCGTCTGATGACAACCGCTTCCCAAGCACAAGTATATTGTTGGTGACAGGGAGTTCATTATATCTAATAGCTTAATGCTAGAGTTGCTTGCTTTGCTAGGACACCTACTTGTTCATTTCCAGGTATCTCCAAGTGGCCTTTCATTCATATCATCACAATTTTGTGATGATATGTAGCAGTTATGGGGTTGGTACTACTATTATGATGGTTTCTATTCCATTGTAGGGCTGACATGCCATCACAGATTATGACTACTATGTATGCTGTGGTCATCTGTGTGAATGGCAGGCCATCCAAAATGGCAATCAGCTTCATTGTCACAATAGTGGAGTGTGTATCCAGCTTTTACAGCCCTTGTCATTTGCTTCGGAGTAACCAATCACAAACACCAGCACTGTCACTAGACTTGGACCAATCTGTATACAACAGGCACTCTTTGAGATAGTGAGAGTGGAATTCCATTGCCATTGCATTAGCTGGGTCCCGGTTTTGAAATGTTAAACTGATTATGGAATCAATCTGCAAAGTTGATATTTCACATGCCCAAATTTAGTGAGGTATAAATGGACTTTTCCACATGTTGCACCTTCTTATCTGCATTTCCATATAATCTGCTGTGATGAGTAGTAGTTGCTTAATTAGCCAGCATCTTCTGCACATGCAGTAGGATGTCAATTCTCGATTTTTTCATCAAGGGGCCCATATTCATCAAACCAGAGCCACAGGAGGAATTTCTTCACGAGGAATATTTATCACAGCTTTAACGATGGTACATTTGCTTCAAGCAGTAATGTGTTGATTTGGTTTGACATGAACACCCCAGTAACTAAACATAAGGTTTTGTACATTGTCGAGTCTTTGGCCCCCTTTGGTCAGCAACCAACTTCAGTCTTTTATCAAAGGAGACAGTGTAAAAATTATTTATGCCATTATAGTATCAAAAATTTCCTGCATATGATATATCTTTACCAGTTCATTTTACACATACTTATACCAAAAAATACAGTTCAATCATATTGTTGTTTTGTGTTACTGAAACTGACCAATCCCATAGTACATACACTACTGGCCATTAAAATTGCTACACCACGAAGATGACATTCTGCAGATGTGAAATTTAACCTACAGGAAGAAGATGTTGCGATATGCAAATGATTAGCTTTTCAGAGCATTCACACAAGGCTGGCACCGGTGGCGACACCTACAACATGCTGACATGAGGAAAGTTTCCAACCGATTTCTCATACACAAACAGCAGTTGACCGGCGTTGCCTGGTGAAACGGTGTTGTGATGCTTCGTGTAAGGAGGAGAAATGCGTACCATCACATTTCCGACTTTGATAAAGGTCAGATTGTTGCCTATCGCGATTGCGGTTTATCGTACCGCGACATTGCTGCTAGCGCTCGTCGAGATCCAATGACTGTTAGCAGAGTATGGAATCAGTGGGTTCAGGAGGGTAATACGGAACGCCGTGCTGGATCCCAACGGCCTCGTATCACTAGCAGTCGAGATGACAGGCATCTTATCCGCACGGCTGTAACGGATCGTGCAGCCACGTCTAGATCCCTGAGTCAACAGATGGGGACGTTTGTAAGACAACAACCATCTTCACGAACAGTTCGACGACGTTTGCAGCAGCATGGACTATCAGTTCGCAGACCGTCGCTGCGGTTACCCTCGACGCTGCATCACAGACAGGAGCGCCTGCGATGGTGTACTCAGCGACGAACCTGGGCGCACGAATGGCAAAACGTCATTTTTTCGGATGAATCCAGGTTCTGTTTACAGCATCATGATGGTCGCATGTGTGTTTGGCGACATCGCGGTGAACGCACATTGGAAGCGTGTGTTCGTCATCGCCATACTGGCGTATCACCCGGCATGATGGTATGGGGTGCCATTGGTTACACGTCTCGGTCACCTCTTGTTCGCATTGACTGCACTTTGAACAGTGGACGTTACATTTCAGATGTGTTACAACCCGTGGCTCTACCCTTCATTCGATCCCTGCGAAACCCTATATTTCAGCAGGATAATGCACAACCGCATGTTGCAGGTCCTGTACGGGCCTTTCTGGATAAAGAAATTGCTCGACTGCTGCTCTGGTCAGCACATTCTCCAGATCTCTCACCAATTGAAAACGTCTGGGCAATGGTTGCCGAACAACTGGCTTGTCGCAATAAGCCAGTCACTACTCTTGATGAACTGTAGTATCGTGTTGAAGCTGCATGGGCAGCTGTACCTGTACACGCCATCCAAGCTCTGTTTGACTCAAGCCATTATTATGGCCAGAGGTGGTTGTTGTGAGTACCGATTTCTCAGGATCTGTGCACCCAAATTGCGTGAAAATG
The DNA here is from genome assembly GCF_021461395.2 of Schistocerca americana. Classification (NCBI taxonomy): domain Eukaryota; kingdom Metazoa; phylum Arthropoda; class Insecta; order Orthoptera; family Acrididae; genus Schistocerca; species Schistocerca americana. The sequence continues at coordinate 820,032,783 of NC_060122.1, read as the reverse complement.
TAATCACATGTCAATTCTAGTATAATATATTTGCCCAATGAATACCCGTTTATCATCTGCATTCTTCTTGGTGTAGCAATTTTAATGGCCAGTAGTGTACATGTACCACAGTTACATGGATATTTAAACTGGAGCATTAAAGGAATAGAACAGGTGATACATCTCCCCTGTTCTGTTGCCGAGAATGTAAAATGTAATGGATCTAAGAATGCATGCAGGCACTGACCATATTTGCACCCATGGTTCCATTATAGCAGGAGTCACAGTTTTGTTTGTGATTTAGGATCCTTTTTAAGATTAAATGCAGGACCAACCACTCATGACCCAAAAGCAGCAATTTTTATGTGTTTTATAGGTATATGCCCGAATCATCAGAATTGTTTTAGCACAAAAAAATACATTCCATGGACAAAAGTTAAGAAAAAACCGCAGCAGTGTAATCCACCAGGATGTTCACAATATGTTTATCATCAGTGTAGCATCTCTGGGGTGGCAGAGGGAGGAGGAGGGTGAGAAGTTTATGAGAGTTGATATGCCTGCCCTCATGTTCCCTTTCACACCAATCATGGCCTAATGCAGTAAAACAACTGATGTAGTGTGTATAAGAGGTGTGAAGAGCATCAGATGCTGAGTGATCACTGTGAAGGACACGGAGATGCCATGTACACATGTGAAACAGCATTATCAGCAGCTGACAGTTAGAGAGGGGGCTCATTGTGGATCTCCATTTCACCAGCTAATAGAATGATACAATACACACATTAGGGAGGCATTCAGATGCAACAGTGGGTCGTGAGGATAGGTATACTCGTCAACAATGTTCTGGTCGATCATGTCTGATCACCAGAAGGGAAAATTGCGATACTGTGCACCAACCACATTGCAACCCCTTCACATCTGTACCCTCCATCCGAGAACAAGTAATAGATTTCCTTCTACAGTCTGTGTCATTCCTCACCGTTTGTCAGAGATTAGCTGTAGCTGGACTAGGAATTTACCAGCCCATATGCAGACTGCTGTTGACACTAACACTGTTAACACTAAAATACAGATAGCTGCTTTTGGAGTGGTGCTGTAACTGGGAAGCATGGACTGCTTTCAGTTTGGAAGTTCGGCTGTCTGCAAATAGGGCAGCATTCTGAGAAGGGATCCCATTCCTCCACTGTTTCGGAGAGACACAGTCGTGTTACTCCTGGCCTCATGGCATGAGTAATCACCAGGTATGACCTCAGGTCAAGGTTGTAAGTGACAGAGAAATCTTTACAGCATAATGGTATCTCAATGACATTCTGTGTCCTACGGTGTTACCTGTCATGTGACAGTATCCTGGTACCATTTTTCAACAGAGTAATGCTAAGGTTCACACATGGCATGTCTCTGTAAATTGTCCATATGATGTTGAGGAATGCCCATGGGCAGCAATATCCCCAGATCTGTTACCAGTCGAATAACTGTGGGACCAGCTCAGATCTCAACTACATCCAGTGCCAGTATCCAAGACATCAAAAATGAATTACAACCATTGTGGGCCAGCTTACCTCAAGAGAGGATACAAAGCCTTATGGCACACTTCTGAACAATCAACATATGCATCCGGGCCAAAAGGTGAAACTTCGTACCGATAAGTGGGCTCATACTGCTAAGTTCTTTATAAATTTGGCTCAATTTTGTCATCAACAAAATAACATCAAATACCCTCTCAACCCATTTACATTTGATACCTACTACCTACAATGTGCTGAACTAAGAGAGTATAGTTTGTATGAGATCTGTACATAATGTTTTGCAGTCAAGCAAGAAATGTTCAGATACATTCTTTGCAAGCTATCTCCTCTGTACATGGAAATGGTGTTGCTGGAAGTGGACACACAAAATGAGATTGCGAGTAATGAAATAAAGTATATATCTGCCATCCTCCTTTTGTATTCAGACATTAGGCCAGCACACACTTAATTATAAACATGAATTTTTGTTGATTGTTACATTTTAGAACCTAGAACAATCTGGCTGTTTCAGTTAAAAGGTGTATAAAAGTGAACAGTGAAACAGTTTTGCGATTTCAGTACAAATTACTAGCCTTCATACTGATACTCCACCAGCACAAGTAGGGTAAGTTTAGGTTAATTGGGCCAGTTTTTAAATTTTATTTGTTTTGCATTTGTATTTTTCACTTTCAGTAAATGTTCTGCACATCATTTATTAAGGTTGCTATGTACCGTACATAATGTTAAAAAATTATTAAGAGCCTAATCTAAATATTACACAGAGAGATCAAAATGTAGCATAGTCATAAGTCATCCACATAACATCTTGTAGGAGGTTAACAGAACCATGCAGTAAGGGTAACTGAACCACTGTCATTAAATGGTATACAATAAGAATCACTATACACACAAAAAAGTGGTCAATGGCTGCACTCTGTTGAATAGAATACAATTACATACAAGCACTGAATTGTAGAACCACAATAACCTACAAACCGCTAATAAATAGCCAACAAAACATGATGTCACTCAAATAGCAATTAAGACAATTTGCGTACCATCTAATCTTAACTGAAATGGGTTGGGCAAAGTGCTTTAATCAAATGAAACTACATTGTTCCAGAGACATATTCAAGTCTCAAACATCTAATATGTATATATGCTGACTGAAACAGCGACTGAAAATTTGTATCAAGGCAGGGATTCAAACCTCACTCTCTTGCTCACTTCACAGATGTGCAAACCACTATGCTAACCTTGATCCCCCTTTTCATTCGATGCTGAGGTGCTACTCCAATGGAGCTGGAGAGCCCCTGCAATGCTGTTCCAGTTTAGGTGGAATACCAAGTGGGCTGAGGTGTAAATGGGAATTTGGATTGGGGAGGGAGGCCTGCTAGGGCAGTCCGTGCAGTTATACAATGCTGCCGTGCCTAGGAGGCATAGTGGTTAATGTATCTGCCTAGAGAGCAAGCAGGAAACCCAGGTTAAAATCCCACCTTCGTACAAATTTTCATTCACCGCTTCACTCTGCATATATACAAAACTGCTTTCATTATTCCTGTCAATTGTCAAGTAACACTTGAGCTCAATCTTTTAGGATTTTCTAAATCTTAGCAAAATAATGTATGAAAGATGTAGAATCTTCACTACACACTTTCACAATCACTAATTTGCTGGAGAATATACCATGATGTCCTTATCTGAAGAAAAAATTGCTGTTGAAGATGGTTGATCGTAAGTAATCAACCTTTCAGGCTCTTCAGCTTCTTCCAAGTCAAATAACTTCCTCGTTAAGTTTTTATTCTTTTCATTTCTAGGCTTTTATTCCCTTTAGGTCCACTAGATTTCTTAATTTTTTTTCTTCTGTTAATCTAGTTTTTCTTCAAGACCAAGCTGCCCAAGATGGCAGTCATGTCCGTGAGCCGTGCTCGCTTGTGCGAATGAATGTGTTTGTGTTTCCTTCCCTGACAAAGCCTTTGGCTGAAAGCTCATGTGCAAGTGTCTTTTCGTTGTGCCTGCCTGTAACTCAACATGTCATCTTTATGGTAAGTAGCAATCTATCTTTTCCTTATACTGTTGATATTCCAACCTGGAGTTTCCATTTTTCAATTCTTTGGTTAACTCTACGTCAAATATACTACAACAACGTAGGACAAGACAGACTGCTACTTACTGTAAGGAGATGCATTAAGTTGCAGACAGTCACAATTAAAAGACACTTAGCTACATAAAGATTTCCGTCACAGCTTTCATTGATAAAATAGAGATATACAATACTCATATACACAAGGAAGCAAACCTCGTGGACACAGGACCACTAACTCCAGCATCTCAGCCCTCAAAATATGCTATAGGTAGTCTTCACATCCAAAAATATCACCGTTCAGTGGTTCATTATCACACACCCTAAAACCACTGCATTCATTTCCGCTGGTGAAGGCGAGGGGGAATACTCTGTCAACCATTACCACTGGATAAGTTCTAGACTGAACTTGCCTTTAACACAAGAGAATAAATAAAAAGCTCAAAACTGAATATTCTACCAAGGAATACATTTGTACAGAAAAATCTCTGAAGGAGATTAATGAAATTTCTAAAACAAGCTTATTTAAAAAGGCAGTTACAAAGTATCTATTAAGCAAAACATTCTATACATAGGATTACTTAGGTAACGCAGAGCAGGGGCCTGGTAAAAAATGACACAAATAAATAATAATGGCAATACTAAAACATCTAACTTTCCATATAAGACTTCCACACCATACTTTTCCTTCTTTTTTCCCTTTTATGGAAAAGCTTGTCCTGGCCTCAACATCTCATCTGTTAAAGAGTAATGCTAACTTGGTTTTTCAGGCTAGCAAATGAGAAGCTGCAGTGCACTCCTGACAAAAACTGACAGTACACTAGAGGTCACCCCAATGAGGTAGCACTTTTTTAAACAGAGTGGCCTTGTATTCAGGTGGGTGGGGCACCAATCATGATCTAGCCAACCTGATTTAGATTATCCATGGTTTCCCTAAATTACTTCTGACAAATTCCAGGATGGTTTGTACTATGAGGCCAGGGCCAACTACCTTTTCTATTCTTGTCATACTAGCTAGACCTGTACGTCTGTAAATGTCCGTTATGCATGTGATCTTTAAAACGTACTCTAAGAAACATGATGAGTGGTGGCACAGCTTTTCCTGTACCGCTGATCACTGCAACCAGTCACAAATATGCCTCTTTCAGCAGATGCAGCTTGTTCAACTGTTCTGTAGCCAGTCTCAGCCAATAACTTTGCTGGCTTTTCCACAGTGGTATCTGCTGTCTCATAGTCTGAGCCAATACCTTTGATGGCTTTACCACAGTGGTACCTGCTGTCTCATATGAGGTTCAAACTTGTATTTTTTTTTACGGAAAATTATGTTGTAAAAGGAGACTTGCACACTTGTCTCTGTAAAGCCCTAGAAATACTTGCCTGTTCTGGTGTACGTAATCAAAGACTGTTTCGTTACATGAGCGGTCCGAGACATTCCAGTTCTACAGCATTATCTTCCTCCCAATACTCTGGTACAGATTTTCTATTCCTATTTGCAAATTTATATGCCAAAATTCTTGTCGTTTTTATACTCAAACCATAATATGTACTATTTGCAGATATAGCGCAGATAGAATTTTTCTTTCGACTTTTGTGAAAATTTTTAAGTGTTCATTTGAGTGCCTAAACTTGTTGGGCCTATGGTAAATTACTGGAACATAAGCCTCTTCTGTGTATTCTTTACAGATTGCCCTCGGACTATCCATGTATATTTTTCATTTCTGCAAAGAAACTTTGCTATGCATATGTTGACTGACTGCATCTTTACTTATTTCTAGTGAATAATCTCAATGATTGGTACCGTAGTGTTGTCTTCCTATTGGTACTGTGAACCCCGAAACTTCACAGTATGCCTAATAATATTGCGTAATGATGTTCCTATTGATATACAACCGTAAATATAAGAGTTTAACTGGACCACTGAACTCCAAAAAGTGTTGTTCACTTAACAACATATATTTCGAAACACCATCACATTAACCAAAAGAACATTTGAAAATCAAATATGTACTGAAACCTTTAAAAAATACATTTAAAACAATATCCTCACATCCATAATCGATAGCCAATGAATAAACAAAGAATAAAAATAAACAGAGCAAAAAATTTACTTTGAACCTTGTTACCTCAACAACACAACTATCTCAATATCAAATCAGGTGATGAAGGACGACTAACTTCAGATAATTAAATTTGCTGAAGACTAAAATTTCCTTTCTTGTTCATTTTTGCAGAATAGCTCAGTTAACCTGCGTGACCAGTTGACCTCTGTTCATCCTCTACACACACACACACACACACACACACACACACACACACACACACACACACAAAACAGTTAGTGTTTCTTGATATTGTGTGTAACGAATATATAAATCACATCTGAAAATTGTCCCACAAAATTTTTGTTACTTTAACCCCCATAGGCTTAGACAAAGGAGGGATGATACCTTAAAAAAACATTTGTGTGAAAAGGAATGCGAGTTCGCCGCTTCCATTGACTTCAATATAACGCTGGGATAGATAACTAGTACTTTCGTGGCTGAGGCGTTAAGTACAGTTATGGAAGCTCCTCCAGCCAACCTCCAGCTCCTACTTGCCTACCCCCACCTTACCCCATTCCCAACTGAATAAAACGTCGGCCACACCTGGTCTTCCACAGCCAATCAGCCCTCCCACTCACTTCTCGCTTACACAAACATTACATTACACTATTATACTAACTGTTCCCCTTCTACTTGAGCCGACAAGAGAAATAAATAAGAATATTTTTAAATACTTTGGTGAAGCAAAATATGATATTAAAAACTTTTCCACGATTTATCCACAAACTATGAAACAGCTGTTCGTTCCTGTGTGGCAAGGTAGCATTTACCTCTGACTGTGTCGCTGTAAAACCCGCTTCTTGCCACGCAGACGTTAAAAAGATGGCAATGTAATAAAATTCTGTGCGGCTGCTCCCGGCGGAGGTTAGAGTCCTCCCTCGGGCATGGGTGTGTGTTTGTCCTTAGGATAATTTAGGTTAAGTAGTGTGTAAGCTTAGGGACTGATGACCTTAGCAGTTAAGTCCCATACGATTTCACACACATGTGAACATAACAAAATTCTTACCACCAACGTCTGCAGTTGTAATCGGCTGGCAGAACGCCCGCCTACTGATATTTTTTCAGCTCTTCCAACAACATACTTTAGCAACTGTGATTGTACTTCACGACAGGAAAACGATTTCCAGATTGCAAACAACTCTCAGTCAAAACAAACTAACATTGTAAACAGATAATCTACATTTTTACACCTCTTCCTTAAGCCAATTACATCTTTGCAAGTACGTGGATTACATCCGCAGCGCCTCTAACGAAAAATCAGTTTCCAAAACCATAGAACAAAAAACGAACTTCTCAACACAACAACCACTGAATTTACAGTATACATGAACTCACAGATATTACTCCACAAAGCGCAGATGCTGAAAGATGGATTCTGGAGATTTCCAAGCTCGTTCTTGTGTGGTGTACGCAGTATTGCTTAGAATTTTCAACACATCTGTGATAGTCTGTCGCCAATCAAAGAATTTGCGCCACCTTTCTCCTAGTGATTCCAAACCGGATGACAGCTCCTAACTCACGGTAGCAAGTACCGGTATGTATTTTTTTTTAAATAATTTAAGCTTGGAAAGAAAACGCTCGGCTTTTGTAATAGCCATGAACATTTCTACATCTACATCTGTACGCTGCAAACTACGGTGAGGTGCATAGCGGAAGGTACCTGATTTGTGAATATAAAGATGTTGTCAGAAACAGTCTGAATTGTTTGTAAAAGTGTTGCAGGGTAGGTTGTGCTGAGAAGTAATTGTTAAGAAAAGATACGATACGTTGCGCCGTTTGCGAGTTGATAGTCAGTGAAGGTAGCCAATCAGGCCTTTGCGCGGACGAATTCAAGTGGCCTGCCGGAAACGATGTCACCAAATGTATTTATCGAATGTTTATTCAAAACGGAACAAGAGAGCGATACAAAAATTGGTCATGAGATGGTATATTCTGTTCATCGTAAGAATAAACCCGATGTAAACATCACGCCATTCATCCTTACGCGTGTGCTTGAATCTCATTGAATTTCGTTTTACGTGCAGCGGAGGCCAAGCTGTGCCCACTACAGTCAAGTACGGTCATAAGGATAAGTTTTATGCTGTTCCAGGCTTGTTAGACTGAGCGATAATGTGGGACAGCTTTACCGGCGCATTAAACTTGGACAGCACTGGCCAGTCAGCTGGTCCGACTAATCTGCAATGTTGTGAGCAGTTGCAAATGAGATGCAAAAACAGACGAGCAAAGAAACAATGTAACTTCGCATGTTATTTAATTTTTAAAGAGAATGAAATAATATTCGGCAGAACTCCAAACTACCGCACGCTTCTTACGTGACCAGATAGAAAGCACAAATTGCTCTCGTTCTCACCCAACATAGTGTTCTAATTACAAACAAAAGTGATGAAAATTCCTAACTTAAACACAGGGTAATTTTTCTGAGCGAGCTATGTGTGACGCAAAAGCATACTGCAGGTATTTCACCGTACTGTTGAATACTGAAGCTATTACAGTCAGTCGTCTGGTAACCTCTCAGCTCTTTCCTTATCCTAATCCGAGAAATACATTTCAGTTCTGGGGCGCCACATTTTCTCCTCTGCTTTTATGATGTGCCTTTCTATATCCCGGCAGAGTTCGGCAGTGACATGTGAAAAACTGCGTGCGTTAGTTGCAGTACGTCTGGCAGCTTAACAGTTTTGTTATTTCTAGGGCCAAAACCCTTACCATGGCTCCAGATCAATTCTGTTGGGTTCATATCGTAGTGGCGCGGTGGCAAATGTAAAAATGCAGCATTTGTATGGTGTGCTCGATGATGTGAAAATGATAGTAGATATTTTCAAACTGAACGAGAAGAAGATAACTAACAGCGAAATTTGCGCCAGCGAGCCATGAACTGCACGTATCAATCTATTACTCTACCGATTCCGCTATACATCCGATGGGTAATTGTATCACCACTGTATCAAATACAGTCCATCGGAAAACCTCAAAGCTGATTTTTTTCTGTAAATTTCTCGGCATTTTTTAATCATGTAGCACACGCGTGTTTCACTACGGAATAGGAAGTAGCCTCAGTGTGTATTCATAATGATACACGAGTTTTGAAAAAAAAATCTACGTAAATAAAGCGTGATTAAGAAAATGTTGGTAGTTGTTAATACGTTAGTTAGAATATCTTACAGTTTCATCTAACGTAACTTAGTAAAAATATATCTAATACGTAAGTAGGTCCCACATCCAAGGGCATAACAACACCACTGTACGTGTGCTACGGCTTCTAACCAATCATTGCGTTTGTGTTTGTTTACATCAGGTTTATTCTTATGAAATGATGAACAGAGTGCAGCAAGGATCGAACCAAAGGCTGAGCAGTCTCGTGCGCTATCATCTACGCTCTGACAACTACTGAAACTAACTGTATCTGGCCGGCTGATTGGATCTGCGCACGGAACGGCCTGATTGACTAACTTCAATGCTAATTAATTCGTTAAAGGCGCAACGTATCAATTTTTTTCTTGACAATTATTTCTCAGCACAATCGACCCTGCAACGCCCTTACAAGCTTTTCAGACTATTTCTGACAACGTATACGTAGATGAGCTCATGCTACGACGTGACAAGCGGGTGACACTTTTGTCTGCCGAATCGCGAACAAGCCCATGACAAAACTGTCAAAGCGTCGCTGGGTTTTGGCAGTCGCGCACACACGGGTGACAAAATTGTTCCTCTTCCTGCATTCTCGGCTCGCAGTTTGCTTTGCAACTATCGACACAGTGGTAAGAAAACACGGCATCAGCGTCTTCGGCAACGTGACTGTGCGCGAAGACGATATCGAAAGTGATACTCTTATAAAAGAGGTTGAAAAGAGATCAACGCTTTTCGATAATAATTGGAAGGATTATTCAGACATAAATATGAAAATTAAAGGACTGGAAGAGATAAAGAATCCAATCTAGTAATATTTTCAAGTCCTTGGGAAAACTTATGTTCAGCTGGGGCAGACAATCTCATGTTCGTATTTTTTATGTAAGTACAGGTAGAACGCGAAGTAATTCATAAAAATTTCAACACCCATTCGTTCCAAAACAACGAAAAAATTTCTTTGGATGTTGTCGAAATTTATGAAAAACTGTGTAAAACTTTCCACTTACTAGCCTGCCACTCCGAAGAGGTGAGTACCCACTATTCTTTTTAAGATATTTTCATTTAAGTCTCATGAGTTCGCAAATAATGATTTCAGAAAAAGTTTAATGACTGTCTTCCGTCTCCGTCGTGTGCGCACGCCACGTTGGTGACACGACAATGACGGAAACGTTTTTGTCACTGTGACAAAAATCACACCTGCCCGCTAGCCCTAACTGCGTTGCAAACAGAAGAGCAATGCCATGCGAAAACGTCACTGCAAAACTGAAGCGCTTCTTTTTTAAGATCTTTGTCGTGGATCATTCCTTAAAACCACACATTTAGTTGCAAATAAATATTGGCTATAATTGTATAAAAATATCTTTCAGTCCATTTAGGGATCTGTCAGCCTCTCGTTCTCGGTAAGCCCATCGAAGTTTTTCTTTGCGCTTTAATTCGTTTGTTACGCTATGTACACTCAATGTCCCATCATTCATATATCCTTAAAGTTTCGCCAAGTAATCTGCTGCATGAAACCATGATGGTAGCTATTTCTGAGAGCAATCGAGCAATATATAGCAGTGACAACACACTGGACTCGCGTCTCCCGAATGCGACGACAATGGAAATTTGTATCAGTCCATCTAGAATGAGGTTTATGTGATTTCTCACCAAATCCCTTGAGTCAAATGACGGGATGGTTCCCTCCAAAAGGATACGGCCGATTTCCTTATCCGTCATTCACCTGTCCAAGTATACACCTTGTCGTCTACGGTACGTTAAACCTTAATCGATCTTTGTTGCTGACAGTGCCGTTGTAGCGGCCCTAGTATCTATTAATTCTTTCTAGTAGATTCTATCAAATCTGAGAAAGGTAAGATCATGTTTATAAGACCTCCCGCAACACTTCGCTCTTTATATTTCTCACTCTTTTGAATTATGTTTGTCAGTGCCTTAAGAACGTCACCGAATATCAAAGTGTATAGATGGATATTTATCTGCCAGACCAACGCATTACATGTGGAGGTTTTAGCGTTACCTTGGAAATATTCATGACACACCTTTTTAAACCCTACCATAGTGGGACGCTGTGACCAAAAAAAAAAAAAAAAAAAAAAATGTAGATGTTCTCAACTGTTTCTTGACTAGCTTCAGCCTCCAAAGTGCCTTTAAGGACCGAATTTGAATTGTGACTTGATTCTTTTTTTTTCGCATCATTGCGTACGTCTTCGTGGCGGGTGTTCCTTTATAGCTTTGGCCGAAACATTTGCTCACATCTAGCCCCTCTCGTTTTATATATTCAATTAACTGATGTTCGTACCTTAATCCAGGCCGGCCAGTGTGGCCGAGCGATTCTAGGCGCTACAGTCTGGAACCGCGCGACCGCAACGGCCGCAGGTTCGAATCCTGCCTCGGGCATGGATGTGTGTGCTGTCCTTAGGTTAGTTAGGTTGAAGTAGTTCTAAGTTCTAGGGGACTGATGACCTCAGCAGTTAAGTCGCATAGTCATCAGAGCCATTTGAACCATTTGAAGCTTAATCCAGATTGCTCGTTGACCTAGATCAAGGAGGTAAATGACTTGCATATCTTTACAGAAGAACGATTTCCAAAAAAGTCTTTCATTGCTTTAACATAAATAGACTGCTCTTGACTGATCGATTTTACTTAATTTTCCACTTTTCCTTCCCATTTTTAGTTTTTCCGCGTCGGCAGCTTTTCTCGGTGACATTGTTCCGGCCGTCCCAGCCTAGTTACGCCCCAGCTACTATCGCTGGATAATTTCCTTAGTTGTGTGGTGATTATTTTCCCCATGTCCTCTTAGAGTAAAGAACATATCGCGACGTGGCGCGGTTGTCAACAATACAAAGGTCCATGAAGCGGCCCACATCGTTGCTGAAGTCGGAAACGAGGCAACTGGCTAGCAATATGAATCTATCCGTCCCCCCATCGAACATTTATAGGACATAATCGGGAGGTCAGTTCGTGCACAAAATCCTGGACCGGCAACTGTTTGGCAATTGTGGACGGCTATAGAGACAGCGTGGTTCAGTATTTCTGCAGGGAACATCTACATATACGTGATCACTCTGCTATTCACAATAAAGTGCATGGCAGAGGGTTCAATGAACCACCCTCAAGCTGTCTCTATCGTTCCACTCTCGAACAGCGCGCGGGAAAAACGAGCACTTAAATTTTTCTGTGCGAGCCCTGATTTCTCTTCTTTTTCGTGATGATCATTTCTTCCTATGTAGGTGGGTGCCAACAGAATGTTTTCGCAATAGGAGAAGAAAACTCGTAATCGAAATTTCATGAGAAGATCCCGTCGCAGTGAAAAACGCCTTTGTTTCAATGATTGCCACTCCAATTCACGTATCATGTCTATGGCACTATCTCCCCTATTTCGCGATAATACAAAAAGAGCCGCCCTTCTTTGTACTTTTCCGTTGTCATCCGTCAGTCCCACCAGATGCGGATGCCACACCGCACAACAGTACTCCAGAATAGGGCGGACAAGCGTGGTGCAAGCAATCCCTTTAGTAGGCCTTTTGCACCTCCTAAGTGTTCTGCCAATGAATCACAGTCTTTGGTTTGCTCTACCCACAGCATAATCTATGTGATCGTTTCAATTTAGGTTATTTGTAACTGTAATCCCTAAGAATTTAGTTGAATTTACAGCCTTTAGATTTGTGTGGCTTATCGCGTAATCGAAGTTTAGTGGATTTCTTTTGTTACTCATGAATAACTTCACACTTTCTTTATTCAGGGTCAATTGCCACTTTTCGCACCATACAGATAAATTATCTAAATCATTTTGCAATTCGTTTTGGTCATCTCATGACTTTACAAGACGGTAAATGACAGCATCATCTGCAAACAATCTAAGACGGCTACTAAGATTGTCTCCTATATCGTTAATATAGATCAGGAACAATGGAGGGCCTATATCGCTTCGTTGGGGCACGCCGGATATTACTTCCGTTTTACTTCATGACTTTCCGTCTGTTACTACGAACTGTGACTTTTCTGACAGGAAATCACGAATCCAGTCGCATAACTGAGGCGATACTCCGTAGGCACGCAATTTGATTAGAAGACGCTTGGGAGGAACGGTGTCAAAAGCCTTCTGCAAATCTAAAAATATGGGATCAATTTGACATCCCCTGTCGATAGCACTCATTTCTTCATGAGTATAAACAGATAGTTGTGTTTCGCAAGAACTATATTTTCTGAATCCGTGCTGAATACATGAAAATAAATGGTTTTCTACGAGGTACTTCATAATGTTCGAATACAGTATATGTTCAAAAACCCTAATGCCCATCGACGTTAGTGATATGGACCTGTAATTCAACGGATTACTCCTACTTCCCTTTTTTGATATTGGTGTGACTTGAGCAATTTTCCAGTCTTTAGGTACGGATCTTTCTGTGTGCCAACTGTTGTATGTAATTGCTAAATATGGAACTATTGTATCAGCGTACTCTGAGAGGAACCTGACTGGTACAAAATCTGGACCAGAAGCCTTGCCTTTATTAAGTGATTTAAGCTGCTTTGCGACACCGAGGATATCTACTTCTATGTTCCTCATCTTGGCAGTTGTTCCTGATTGGAATTCAGGAATATTTACTTCGTCTTCTTTGGTGAAGGAGTTTCGGAAAACCGTGCTTAATAATTCTGCTTTAGTGGCACTGTCATCAGCGACTTCACCGTTGTTATCGCGCAGTGAAGTTATTGATTGCGTCTTGCCACTGGTGAGCTTTATGTATGACCAGAATCTCTTTGGGTTTTCTGCCAGATTTCGAGACAGAGTTTCGTTATGGAAATTATTAAAAGGATCTCACACTGAAGTACGCGCTATATTTCGAACTTCTGTAAAACTTTGCCAGTCTTGGGGATTTTGCGTTCTTTTAAATTTGGCATGCTTTTTTCCCTGCTTCTGCAACAAGGATATGACCCGTTTTGTGTCCTATGGGGGATCAGTACCATCACTCATTAATTTCTGTGGTATATATCTCTCAATTGCTGTCGATACTATCTCTTTGAAATGATTACACAATTTTTCTACGCTTACATGATCGGATCGGAAGGAGTGAAGGCTGTCTCTTAAAACGGCGTTAAGAGCATTTTTATCAGCTTTTTTTTTTAATAGATATACTTTGCGTTTCTTTTTGATGGTTGTAGGTCTTACGGCATTCAACCCACCATCGACTGCCTTGTGGTCGCTAATCCCTGTATACTCACTATTTGTCCAGGATTATTTGTTGCTAAGAGATCAAGTATGCTTTCGCAACCATTTACGCTTCGAGTGGGCTCATGAACTAATTGTTCAAAACACTTTTCTGAGAAAGCATTCAGTACAATTTCGGATGACGTTTTATGCCTGCCGCCGGCTTTAAACGGATTATTTTTCCAGCATATTGAGGGTAGATTGAAGTCACCACCGACTATAACTGTATGAATGGGGTATCTTTTTGAAATGAGACTCAAGTTTTCTTTGAACTGTTCAGCAACTATATCTTCTGAGTCGGAGGGTCGGTAAAACGATCCAATTAATAGTTGAGTCCGATTGCCAAGTATAACCTCTACCCATACTATTTCGCAGGAACTATCTACTTCAATTTCACTATAAGGCAAACTACTTCTGACAGCAATAAATATCCCACCACCAATTGTATTTAGTATTTAATCTATCCTTTCTGAACACTGTTAGATCGTTTGAAAAAATTTCGGCTGAACTTATTTCCGGCTTCAGCCAGCTTTCTGTACCTATAACTATCTGAGCTTCAGTGCTTTCTATTAGGGCTTAATCTATCCTTTCTGAAGACTGTTAGCTCGTTTGAAAAAAATTCGGCTGAACTTATTTCCGGCTTCAGCCAGCTTTCTGTGCCTATAACTGTCTTCAAAAATGGTTCAAATAGCTCTGAGCACTATGGGACTTAACATCTTAGGTCATCAGTCCCCTAGAACTTAGAACTACTTAAACCTAACTAACCTAAGGATATCACACACATCCATGCCCGAGGCAGGATTCGAACCTGCGACCGTAGGAGTCCCGCGGTTCCGGACTGCAGCGCCTAGAACCGCACGGCCACCTCGGCCGGCTATATAACTATCTAAGCTTCAGTGCTTTCTATTAGGGCTTGGAGCTCTGGTTCTTTCCCAACACAGCTACGACAATTTACAACTTCAATACCGATCGTTTCTACAACTAACTCATTGTGTTTTACCTGTCCCATTTTAGACGGACGCCATTTCTGTGCTTTCCAGAGCCCCTCTAAGATAAAAAACCGCCCTGTCCCTTCCACACAGCCCCCGCTACCCGTGTAGCAGCTTCCTGTGTGTAGTGGACTCCTGACCTATTAAGCGGAACCCGGAAACCCACCAGCCGATAACGCAAGTCAAGCAATCTGCAGCTTACACGGTCACAGAACCGCCCGAGCCTCTGATTCAGACCCTCCATTCGGCTCTGCACCAAAGGACCACAGTCGGTTCTATCGACATTGCTGCAGATGGTGAGCTCCGCCTTAATCTCGCAAGCAAGACTGGCAATCTTTACTATTTCCGCTAGCCACCCAAAACCAGAGAGAATCTCCTCCGATCCAAATCGACACACGCCATTGGTACCGACATGAGCCACTACCTGCAGTTGGCGGCACCCTGTACTCTTCATTGCATCCGGAAAAAACCTTTCCACATCCGGAATGACTGCCCCCGCTATGGACACGGAGTGCACACTGGCTTCCTTCCCCTCCTTGGCAGCCATGTTGCTCAGGGGCCCCATTACGTGCTTAACACTCGGAGAGGCCCTACAATCGGCCCCTGCCAGACTGTGGAATGATGTCCCACTCGACCACAGGTGAGGGGTCGGGTCAACCTCAGTGCAGGCAGTACCTGGGGCGGCCACAGCAGTGGAGCGATAGAGGGTCACGTGGGACGTGCTCGACGTCCCTCGCGTCCCCACGTCCGACCCCCCACAGTGATGCCCCTTGGCAGCAGCCTCAAGCTGTGTGACAGAAGCCAACGCAGCCTGGAGCTGTGAGCGAAGGGTCGCCAGCTCAGCTCGCATCTGTACACAGCAACCACAGTTCCTATCCATTACTGCACTCCTACTGTTTGGAACTCATAAAAATATGTAACAAACGAACGGTGTACTCGGCTTATTAGCAGCAGGGATTCGAAGTGCTCTCTCACTTACGGTCTAAACGACACTGAGCTGCACTAACAAAAACAAACAAAAGCCTATACGATACGAGGGTTGATAACAACGGCGCTACACTGTTATTAAAATAAAAGCTCGTGCCCAGTATGCACTCGAACATGCAAGATTATAAAAAAATAATCTAGTAACTACACAGGTATCTGTAAATAAGTCGCTCCCGTTGGAAGCTCGTAAAATATATATAACAAACGAACGGTGAACTCGCCCTTTAGCAGCGGCAGCAGCACAAGATGTACTGCCTCTGACGGACTACCCGACACTGAGCTGTACTGAGCTATACTTCCAACGATTTGTTGAGTCTATGCTGCTACGTCGAGTTACGACACTAGGCCGGGCAAAAGGCCACATATGCCTCAATGTGTTAGTTGTTTTTTCTCTGCATCTATCAGTCTTGCTGCAAACAAGTCACGTAAGTTACTATCTGATGTAACTGCACCACTGTGTGGACTATCCCCATCAGTACGGACTAACCAGTTTGTGTCCACACATCAACACATGACCTGCTTCCCAGGGGGAAAAACCATTATTGGCTTGCTCTTGTTACATGTAATCGGAGATACTGACCAACCTAAAGATGTACTACTCGTAATAGTTATAATTATTAGTCTGAAAATGTAATGTTGTTCAGCACACTGTCCTCAGTCACCAGTAAAAGTACCTGCACTTACATCCTTAACACCCTGTACACCATTAGATTTTTCAGGCTGCTGCATTTGAATTATATTTGTTTTTTATCTTGAATAGGCGTTACTCCTTCTCTTCTTCCTCATAGTGTTATCTCGCTCCTGAGGGGCCATTCTTGCTCCAGATGTGGCTCTTATATCCATGGTTGGATACACTTCTTATTGCAGAATGTTACCACAATCAACAATCTTGTCTCCGTGAACTGCTTAAACTCCGCGTTTTCATGTTTTATTTTTCGTGTATTGTAATTCTGAGGCGAAGATGGGAAACCAGGTGGATGTGGCTAACAGCAAAATAAATAAATAGAAAAATAAAAAAAAAACGCTTCAGCAGCTAGAAGTGCGATATATGTGTAGCTCAGTGCGTTTTTGCCAGTTTTGACCGATGACAGTGAGACATGGCCCTTTGATCCGACAATCCCCTGACGGCCCTCAGCGAACAATTGTCAGGTGTATGCTGGTAGGTAACAAGGGACGCCTTTGACCTTGAACGCTCTGAACCGCACGAAACACGCTTAGAATAACACTCATCCATAAAAAAACGGTGTTCTGTGTCGTTTCCATACCTGATACAAGAGGCATTTTAATGGAGAGAAAGAAAGTAAAAAGATATCAGTACCATAGGAGAGAAAGTATACGTAATTCAATGACGTCAGTGCCTCATTACATTTTCAATCAACAGTGTCAAAAACCCCCTGCTTAAAGTAATTATAACAGCGCAAAATACACATATCCCACACACCTGATGGTGCTTACACTGTATTAATCATAGTGCAGATGTGGGACTTCGATGAAGTGGTTAAAACAAAATGGAAGAGAACAGTACTTCAATTTCGCATTCAAGCAGCCCAGTGTCATAATTTCGAATGATGATAAGGGTATGTCAATATCATAACCTGCCTTTCGGCAAGCATATTGCAACACAGACGTATACTTTGGCGCAGAAAACTGGTTGTAAATCACAGAGTGAAGTTTGATGATGAAATAGCTATCGTGTATCATCAGTTGTGGTTTTGCACGTTGTAGGCTTGCAAAATGAGCAATCCTTCTCATATAGGACTTCTATAGCCGAAAGAAGTAAATATCACGGAGATGGCAATATTTTGTTGTTTTCGGTGGCAGTATCTTCAGCATAACATCTTTGGTTGGAAAACGTTTCTAGATGGGTACGATCTTTATGACATGACCAGCAATCTCATAGCAGTAGGCTCTTTTTACTTGTTCGCCAAGGACTGAAGCTAGAATACGTTTCATGTGTTCTTTAGTCATTTTTCCATTTTTGCTTGCCTCCACATGAATGTTTCATGGGCAGGTTGTTTCAAGTTTCTTTGAAACACCTGGACTGAAAGTGCCTTGTGCCTCTTGAAAACAGATGTACAACTTGTTTGCTAATTGACAAAGCCACATTAGCTGTATAGCTATGAGTAGAGCTATGTACAGACTGCAGCGCACTAGCTGTAGTGTTCTCTGCTCTATGAGACAGTGTTGATGATCAAGACGTATCATACTGGAATTGACTCTTGTCACCGTTCCAAACATTTACTTTCTGCACACCCTGCTCTGTCGTAAACATATTCACTTCCTCCACAATCTGTTCTGCCTCTGACGTATACTACTATTGTCTTCTCTGTCCTTACGTGTGACAAATGTACTAATAAGCCTGGATGAAATGCTATATTCAGCCTCAAGATTGTCGATTAAACAAATCGAAGCTTTGAAATTGTCCAAGCCGGCCGTTTTAGACCTTCTAATGTTCACATCTGCAGGCACCAATAGTGAAATGTAGATCCATACGACCGTGTTCTATCAAATAGCGATATTATATTCTGTTGTATAATTTGTAACTTTGAAACGGACTCCTGCTCGCCTTCTGCTAGACACATAATTTAGAATTGATCTCCAATTTGATTTACTTTTAATGCACTTCATTTGCTACAGGAGTTGAAGCTACGATTATAATAGTCTTTATAAATGTTCTGCAGTACGCTGTCATCAATATGTTCCAAGGCACGCGGCCTCGACTGACTGTCTGGGTAGAGATCACTTTGCCTGGACTGTTCCTGTTGCTCTGGAGACGACCGCCGTGTACTGCTTGAACTGCCACTTTCAGGTTCAGGTTCTGTCCTTCAAAATCGGTGTATCTATCCAGCATAACGTCATGTATTTCTGTGTATCCGCATTATATTTCTGAATTATTCTGTTATATTATATATCTCGTGAACTGTCTATCCTCGAACACAATTTAATTCTGTATTGAGCACGATACAACTTTGCCCCTATTATCTGGACCACATTCGTAGGATTAATTCTCACGTGATATCACTGTTCAAAGTTTACACCGTAACCCGAATGTGAACACTCCGAGAGACACATTCGTATGGCAGCTGTACCGTTCACATAACTCTGATACTTGTTAGTGCAGCTATGACATGCAGTCGTCTGATGGTGCTAGCAGACAAGTGCGGAATATTGCACGGAAATGACACGGACCACTGTTGTTTTTATGATCGCTTGTTAGTCTCGTGCAGTGCCGAGTGTTCGAGGTCGAAGGTATCCCATGCAAGAGGGAGACGCCAAGGCAAACAAATGGGTGAGGCGACAGACCAGAGTGGAAACTGTATTTTGACCGTACTAAAAATGGTTCTGGGTGAGGAATTTAGCTGGGCATGTGGATGGTAAATGGGTCCTCCAAATCGTAGAACACCATGCTATCCACCTTGCCTTCCGTATCTGCCTTCCTTCCCCCACATGACTCCTCCCCCACCTCCTCCTTTTCCTCCAACATCTCTGCATCCTTTACACTGTCTGCAGGCTTGATCCTCCCCACTCCCTGGTTTCCTCCTTCCTGTCCACCCCCTGCTCATTGCCGCACCTCTATCGAGGTATCCCTCTCTCTCTCCACCTCCACACCCTCCATCTCCTTCATCAGGGAAATTTCCAGCACCTCCCCCTCCTAGATGTTGAACTTTGCTGTGACATCTACCTTTCCTACCAATGGTAACCTGGCCTCGTCCCCCCCCCCCTCCCCAGGGCACCCCCTTTTCCTCTCCCCTCCTTCTCCCAGAGCGGATTTTCCTCCTTCCCCCTGAGTCCCTGCACCCCCTCCTTGGCTGTTTTCCTCTCCCGTCCCTTCCATCCCTAGCCCTCCTTCGGCGCGCCCACCACCTCATCCCCCTTTCTCCCCCCCCCCCCCCCCCCCCCGGCAGATCCTCCCAGGTTTTTATTCATTATCAAGTGTGCTGCATTAGTGTTGTGTTCAGTGCCATTATACAGTGTCATCTAGTGATGTGGTTTTAATTATACTGTGGCTGACTTTTAACTAGTTTTTGCCTCCAGTGTTTTTTAAGTGCGCTTCAAATTGCCAGCTGCGTTCTTTTAGCTTTATGTCGACTTTTTAACTGTCCCCCAGTGTATGTCCCCGAATTAGTGTGTATTTTAACTCCCATCATCTCCATTTACAGTGTTTTTTTATGTCCCCCCTTTTATGTAAGAGTTCGCCTTTCTTTATTCTTTTGTAAAGCCCTTTGGCTGAAGAGTGGATGACTGTGCCGCTGCCAGCCCTCTCCTGCCCTTGTGGGGCAGGGGAATGAAATTACAATGAAGAAAAAAAAATGGTAAAAGGAACACGGAAGTTTTTCGCTAGATTCCAAATGATAAGGAAGGAACCACAGAGACGACACTGTGACACAAATTGCATAGATAACATTAGAAAACATGCAAGAATTGAAAACAAGTTAATCAGGTAGATCCAGTACGTTTTGACTTCTGAAAGAAAGTGCCACACCATCTACATCTACATTGACATTTACACTCTGCAAACTACTGCGAAGTGAATGGCAGAGGGCATGTCCCATTGTACCAGTTATTAGAGCTTTTTCCCATTCCACTCGCGAATGGGGCACAGGAGGAATGATTGTTTAAATGCTTCTGTGCTTGCTGTAATTAATCTAATCTTATCCTCAGAATCCCTGTGGGAAAGACATGTAGAGGGCTGTAGTACATTACAAGAGTCCTCATTTAAACCCGCTCTTGAAACTATGTAATTAGGCTTTCTCGGGATAGTTTGTGTCTATCTTCAAGAATCTGCCAGTTCAGTTTATTCAGCATTTCTGTGACACTCTCCGACGGGTCAAACAAACCAGTGACCATTCATGCTGTCCTTGTCTGCATAGGTTCAATATCCCCTGTTAGTCCTATTTGGTACGGATCCCATACACTTCAGCAATATTCTAGAATGGGTTGCACGACTGATTTGTAAGCTCAGTATTCTACCAATAAACCGAAGTCTACCACCTGCTTTACCCACAACTGAGCTTATGGGATCATTCCATTTCATATCCACACCCAGGTGTGTGAATGAGTTGGCCTATCCAGCTGTGATTCATTGGTATCATAGTGATACGATACTACGTTTTTTTTTTCTTTTTGTGAAGTGACAATTTTACATTGCTGAGTACTTGAAGCCAGTTGCCAATTACTGCACCACTTAGAAACCTTATCATAGTCTGACGGAATACTTATGCAGCTTCTTTCAGACAGCACTTCATTATTGATAACTGTGTCATCTGCAAAAAGTCTGAGGTTACTATTAATATTGTCTGTCAGATCATTAATGCACAGCTTGAACAGCAAGGGTCTCAATACACTTCCCTGGGGCACATCTGAAGTTATTTCTACATCTAACGATGACTCTCAACCGAAGATAACGTGCTGCGTCCTCCCAACCAAAAAATCCTCAATCCAATCACAAATTCCACTTGACAACCCATATGATACTACTTTTGACAATAATCTTAGGCATGGTACTGAGTCAAATGCTTTTCGAAAATCAAGAAATGCAGCATCTACCTGTATGCCTTGATCTAAAGCTTAGAGTATGTCATGTGAGAAAAGTGCGACTTGGGTATCGCATGATCGATGTTTTCGAAATCCATGCTGGTTGACGTGGAGGAGGTCGTTCTGTTCAAGTTACCTCATTACGGTTAAGTTCAGAACATGTTATAAGAGTCGAGGGTAGCGGACCCTAGTTTTGTGGATCACTTCTACTTCAAGTGCTTGTTATACAGGATTTCTTAAGAGGGGGAAAAGGCATGTTATCTTGGATGGTGATTAATCGAGAGATGTAGAAGTGACTTGAGGTACGTCCCAGCGAATTACTCGTATTTTGGAACTGTTGCAGTACATGTCGTACTTTAATGCCCTAGTAGACAATATTAACAGTAACTTCAGATTTTCCACAGTTATCTGCAATGAAGTACTATCTGAAAAAAAGTTCCACAAATATTCAGGCAGATTTTTATAAGATTTTAAAGTGCTCCAAAGATTAGCAACTTGCGTTAAACGTTCAGAAATGTGTTCTTAATCACGACTGGAATACGAAATACCTAAGCGTAGCAATTTCTGGGGATATGATAGTGTGTTCACGTAGGTCCAATCGCAGGTAAATCAGATGGCAGACTTCTGTTTATTGTTAGATTAATGTTAAATACAATCAGTCTACAAAAGAAATTGCTTACAGAATACTCATGCGACTTATCCTACATAACTGCTCAAGTTTGTGGGACCTACAGCAAATAGGTATAAACAGAGGATGCTGAAAGTACGCACAGAAAGACAGTACGAACAGTGACAAGTTTGTTTGGAACACGAGAGAGTGTGGCGGAGATGCTGAAAAGCCTGAGCCGCGCGGGATTAGCCGAGCGGTCCGAGGCGCTGCAGTCATGGGCTGTGCGGCTGATCCTGGCGGAGGTTCGAGTCCTCCCTAGGGCATGGTTGTATGTGTTTGTCCTTAGGATAATTTAGGTTAAGTAGTGTGTAAGCTTAGGGACTGATGACCTTAGCAGTTAAGTCCATAAGACTTCACACACATTTGAACATTTGAAGAGCCTGAAATAGCAGACGCTTCTAGATCGACGCCTACGATCCCCTGGAACCAACGTTAAGTAAAAGGAATGTGGAAATACATTGCAGCCTGTTACATTCGCACCCGTAGGGACAGCAAAGACAAGATTATGCTAATTACTACGTGGGCGTGAACACTTCTTGCAGTTCTTTTCGCCGCGCTCCATGCGCGAGTGGAACGGGAAAAAACACTAATAAGCGGTGCATTTGAAAGAATTCTATGATACGCAATTAAAATTGGTTTGCAGAGTATATATATATATATATATATAGTAGATGTAGGTAAGATTAATCTTGTTCCGCGGGCAAATGAAAAACGGAACAGTAAGGAGAATCACCTACAGTATGTGTTATTCTCCCTTTGGAGAGGAGGTTCAGAAGAATGAAGTCAAAACTGAAAAGATAATAGTTTCAACATGCACACCGGTCCTTCCAGCCGCGAACGTAGGTTGACAGGACTGGACATTAATTTCGGGATTGTGGTTCGATCATAGTGGCAGTTATAACGAAGGAAACATACATCTTCTTGGTGGTTGGTTCATGTCTTATGTGGACTCATAGCGTTGCCGCTACATCGATGTGCGTTTTAAGATAGATAGCTGACGTTACTCAAAACACTCTGTAACGGAGAATGTAAAGACCCAGATGAAACGTCAAGCATCAGTACGAATTTCGAGTCATATCCGTAAAGAATAGCATCTTCCTTAGAATAAAAAGTGAACTAGTTAACAGCAGCAAATGCCAGTTTTCGCCATTGATCCTGTTATTCATTAACGCTTTGAGTCAAAACAATAAACATATTATATATGTAATTTTTTTAATTTTTCACGAAAGTAACCTTTATTATCACAGTAAGCAACCAGTACAAGAAGAAATTGGACAAAAAATAAAAACTCAATTGTTTTAATGAAGTGGAAACACTACGATACACTGTTTTCAACCGCCCAACATTTAATGCGATATATTTGAAAGCAAATTCGTATTTTTGCTAGACACTATCCCATATCTCGAAAGTCTCATGAACCCATAATGTCCAGAACAAATTATAGTCCTACATAAAAAGCAAAACTGGGCCTTAAGTTTAGCAACTTTTGTGTAATAACTACATACTACCCTAGAGGTTTCATTTCGAAACCACCCATAGAATCAGTAGTACAAACTCAAATGTGCGTTACAATAATTTTAGATATACTTACGTTCACTAGCAGTGATCTCCTTAACATGACCACTATATAAAAAAAAAAAGACCAGCAAGTCACAATCTCTTCGAACCACGTGGCACAATATCCGCACCTACTGTTGCTTTGAACGCTGTTAAGTGACTGCTACGATACAATAATAAAAAAAGAGCTTCTGCGTCAGTCGATTGTTTATTTTGTCATTACGCTTTTAGGTCGTTCACACACTCATCTTCAGGTGGAGCACAGTTTATTTACGTAGCTGGTGTTGGTGAAGACTACAGACGCAGCCCAAGGACAATGCAGGTTATTTTTCGTCTTTCGTTAATGAAAAAAATGTTTATTTAGAAATGGCACTTAAGAGGTAAAAAAAAAGAACTTTTGACAATGAATTGTGTTTATAGGGACGGCAAAGTTGTAAAAGTTCTGCATACTGTTGTCTGATGCATATTCTCTCCACTGCACATTGCATTTACACTGTCACTTCAAAGGTACTGTACATGTTACAGATATGTTTGTTTACATTGGATACAGAGATAAAAGATTAAGTGGTTTCTACACATATATGTTTTTCTTTTTTAAAAATATGAATGGACTGCACCATAAAATTGACATGGGTACAACTCTGTTTTTATATTAGTTAGTTTAGTATACTTTTTTCCTTTGGTAATATAGATGTGCTGCAACATTGAATACAAAAATATATGTATGTAAGTTTACCATCTGTTTAAAAAAAATGTGAATGCGCTGCACTTGAATATAGATATGTGCACACTTCAATTATTATATTGATTTGCATATATATAAATAGATTACAGCAGATCATGCATATATATTGTAGGTTGAACTTACTGAGGTATGGATAGGAGTGGTTACATTAATTGATGTGCATTGAAACTGTAAATTATGAGATGCTTTAACTACTTTGTCAAAGCTTTTGAAGAAGTTGTCTGAGCCTGTTTCACTGTTGTCGTTGAGTAGGTATTTCCCAAATTTCTTTCTGTCGGTATAGATTTCAAGTTCTTCAAACAGAGACATTCTGTGCTCTTTTTCAGTGCATGTAGTATTTCAAGGTTGCTTTCTACATTGTCAAATGGGTGTCCTTATTGTTTTATATGTTGTAGTGGAAGGCGTTGATGTGTTCTTTGAATTTGGTGTGGAAGGTTTTTTTCTTTTTTAAAAAAATTCAATTCTTATTATATGTGGCTTGAAGATACTGGCAATTTCTTTTAAACAGAAAGAAAACATACTTATGTACATAACCATTTAATCAATATTTTTGTATCCAATGTTGCAGCACATTCATAATACCAAAGAAAAAAGTGTATTCAACTACCTAATATAATAACAGAGCTCTGAACATATCAATATTCTGGTGCAGTCCTTTCATATAATTTTAAAAAGAAAATCATATTTATGTAGAAACAGTCCAATCTTTTACCTCCGCATCCAATGTAAAGAAGCATATCAGCAATATGTACAACATCTTTGAAGTGATAGTATGATTGTAATGTGCAGTGGAGAGGACATACACCAGGCAACTGTGTGCAGACCTCTTATAACTCTACCGCCCCTGCAAGTACAATTCACTGTCAGAAATCCATGTTTTATAACACTTGAAGTGCCTTTTCTAAATAATGAATTTTTAGCATTAGTAAAAGACGACGCAAAATAACTTACACTGCCCTTGGTCTGCGACTGTCAAAAGACGTGTGCATTCTTCACCAACATCAGCCATGTAAATGAACAGTTGTCCACCTGAACATGATGGCGCGAATCATCGAAACGCTTAGTAGCAAACTAAACAAGTGACTGACGCATAAAATGCTTTATTTTTATTTATCAACAATCGCAGCCTTCATAATGTTGTGCCTTATGGATGAAATACTCAGGACTGCAACGAAGCACTAAATCCGCAGAAGCATCTCAGAGTGCCACTAGATGTCTCTTTCTGCCAGCAGCACCGGTGGTTTCCTGCTAAAGGCACTGGTACCCGAAAACAAAAGTAATAAGATGGTGGTTTCAGGTAGAGATCACTGGTACTGGAAGGCTGAAGCAGTAGGTCCGGATGTCCAGGCACGATATCCCCCTAAGGATCGTGCCCTTAAAGTCCTACAGTGTACAAACGTATTTTGACATTTAGTCAACGACCCCTCAATATACTCCGTAACACAGTACATCAAAAAACTCGGTGATAAAGTTTGTATTTGGGAGAAAGGAAGGAAGGAAAATTAGTTGGCCATGACGTCTCGACGACGAAGTCATTAGAAACATAGTACAAGCTTCTAAAGTGCAAGCATGACGAAGGACATCGGTCATTCATTTTCAAAGGAACTATCCGAGATTCACCCTACTCATCAATATCATCATCATCATCAACAACAACAACAACAACAGCAACAACTTCTTTTCTTGAATCATCAAGTCTTTTTTTTTTTCTTTTGCCTGTTACGGTATACATCGTCTTCCTTCGTCTTGCTTGACTACTTCTCCTAAATGCGTAAAATCTGGGTAGTTAATCTCTCTCCAGTCATTCACTCGAGATGTTCGTTCCAGTTTCTCCTATTTGCTTCTATTTTACGGAGGATAGTAAATATCTTCAGTTCTTCCCTATCTTCCGAATCTCGAAATCTGTCATCTCTGCTGGATCTCTTTAGTACACTTAGAAATGTTGTCTGTGTTGTCTCGGATAAAGTTTATTCACCTTAATCATTCTAGGAAAACCGCAGAAAACCAAAAACTGAATGGCTGCACAGGGAACTGAACCCCAGCCTCATCCACTGCAAGGCCAATGTGTGATCATTGTACCACTTCTTCTTCTTCTTCTTCTTCTTCTTCTTATGAGGGCACGTGAAGAGCGTAGTTTACGAGACTCTAGTAGATACTCTCACGGACCTAGCTGTTCAGACTGTCGCGGCCGCGGAAGTAGTACGTTAAAACTCGTGGAAAGGCCCTCGTGAATGGCCAGGTTTGTTTGTCAAATTTGCTCTTGTCTAGCCATGGATTTGTCAAACATACCCATACCCGTCCCAACAACGTATTTCAATTTAATGTTACTTTCGAGGCTGACGCTGTTCGTATATGCTGCATTTTGATATTAGTGGGAGTGGCTACAAAGGTAGATACAGCAGTTTTAACTTTCATTCTGGCACGGTGCTTAAAGAAGAAGAAGAAGAAAACAACTTGCTGGTACAGGGAATGGTTTAAATGGCTCTGAGCACTATGGGACTTAACATCTGTGGTCATCAGTCCCGTAGGACTTAGAACTACTTAAACCTAACTAACCTAAAGACATCACACACATCCATGCCCGAGGCAGGATTCGAACCTGCGACCGTAGCGGTCACGCGGTTCCAAACTGAAGCGCCTAGAGCCGCACGGCCACACCGGCCGGCAATGGTTTAAAATATGAGAGAAATATTCTCTTGAAAACCTCTTAAAGGAAATGTTACACTCGGAACCTGATGATAACTTCAGCTTTCTGGGAATGGAAAGTGAAACTTTTAATAGCAAGGAAATGTTACACTCGGAACCTAATAGTAACTTCAGCTTTCTATGAATAGACAGTGAAACTTTTAATAACTTATTTAGAGTTACTTCACCTTCAGACTGAAAAAGAAGAGGCAAGTATGCGAAAATCTGTTCTCTTCTACTCGGTCCTCTAATGACAGTTCATTAAAATACTGCAGAACGGGAACATACAGTCTTCATCGTTCGTGAAAGACGCGGAGAACTTATTTTTTATTTTTTTTATTTTACTGCACTGCCGCTTATATGTTGTGCGTAGAATACTGATTTTCTTCTTGACCTCTTCCAGCGTAATATATGACTTATACTACCATTTTGGTAGTTTCTATAGTTGCGGAAACTCACGGTACAATGATATAAATTGTAATAAAATATTTTTCACTTAACATATGCGGTTAAACATCGACACAATTAACGTTCACGATCCTGTTAAATCATCCGTCAAACACGTCAAACATGTTGTATGTTTGACGAACATGCCAAATAGTATGGTTCAAATGGCTCTGAGCGCTATGGGACTTAACATCTGTGGTCATCAGTCTCCTAGAACTTAGAACTACTTAAACCTAACTAACCTAAGGACATCACACACACCCATGGCGGAGGCAGGATTCGAACCTGCGACAGTAGCAATTGCGCGGTTCCGGACTGAGCGCCTAGAACCGCTCGGCCACCGTAGCCGGCGCCAAATAGTACCTTACACGGTGGAATACTTGACAAACGTAGTAAAATTTGGCAAATTGTTTGATCGTTTACGGGAGTCTTAAGGCAGCCGATGGTGTGTCGCTGTACACACTGCAGTGATCAATGGCGGTCGACAGTTTGAACGATACCTGTAAGAGAACAGTTCTGCGTTACGTACATTGACGGGACAGATTGGACATACAGTGATAAAAGTGTACGTGTTTAGTCTGACGGTTGTTGCTTCAGTTTGTGTTGTGCGGGAAATGTATTATATGTTTTAATTATTGCATGTTGCAGGTTTCTTCACCGTCGTGGAGGTATTTTCTCAAAAACAATGGTGATTGCGGTAGCAAACAGACTACATCTCAATTGCAGTACTACCCTGTAACAAGCCTCCGGACACAGTAGGTCCCTTCTACCAAAATACTTAGGAGGTATACCTGAACAACCTTTGAAAGTTTGTCGGCGGAGATCTGGATCACCTTGTTCCACGGGCCAGTAAGTTACACAAACACGGAAAACGATCAGTAAATTCCCAAGTGGGAATAATCAACGAAATAACTACACGCGTTATGTGATTCACTGCGATCCTGACCGTACAGACACACTGTAACTTTATACAGATGTTCGCGGACTAAGTCAGTAACTTCGCATTTTAACTGGTTGGCCTGGCTAAGGTTTCGCGCGCGACGCCTGTTTATAGATACGCGGTTTACAGAGAACTATGTATTGGAAAATACTAAAGCTGTTTCATTTTTTATAATAAAATAAAAGACAGTGAAATGGAAAAAAGATACTATACGCAGTGAAGTAACTTAATTATTACATCTACATACATACTCCGTAAGCCACCTTATTGTGCGTAACGGAGTGTACCTGTATACAATCATTTCCTTCCCTGTTCAGTTGGCAAATAGAGCGAGGGAAAAAAGACTTCCTACATGCCTCCTTAAGAGCCCAAATTTCTCATGTCTCCGCGCTCTTTACAAGAAATATGGGTTGCCAGCTGTAGAATCTCCCTGCAGTCAGCTTCAGAGGTCATCAGTCCCCTAGACCTTAGAACTACTTAAACCTAACTAACCTAAGGACATCACACACATCCATGCCCGAGGCAGGATTCGAACCTGCGACCGTAGCGGTCGCGCGGTTCCAGACTCAAGCGCCTAGAACCGCTCGGCCACGCCAGCCGGCACAAGAGGTATATTTGTGAATCCACCACGCATGTGCCGGAGGGGCCTTCAATACCAGAGCTCAGGGAGTTTTCGCCAGTAGCACCTGAAGATGGCCAGAAAACTCTGCGCCGAAATATTGTGGCAGGAAGTTGCAAACATCCGGCAGTTCGCCCGAAATTTTGTGGAACTAAAGCAAACCTGATTTTCATCCTCATAGTGGCGCTACTAGCGACTGTAGAAACACGCCTACCAGCTCAAAATATCTTCTTGGTGTTGTGATTTTTGTCCCGTCAGTGTATTTCGATTTGCTCACTTGGAAGCTTTTCCCGAATACGAAAATTGCCGTTTGATTGCTAAATCCATGTCAGGTGCCTTCCCATATCTTATTTGGAGGCCAGTTTTTTCCGCTGTTTGATGAAGTTGCTCTGCAGACTGTATTGCTTTTTGTCTGTTGGAAAAGAAAGCACTATCATCGACAAATGCACGGCAGTGAAGGTAAGTTGGGTGGGTCGGAAATATTGTCCTTTAATTCCTTTAACCATTTTCTGATTACCTCCTCCAGAACTAAATTGAACAATTGTGGTTATAGGCCATCTCACTGTCTCATCTCTCTCTTGATCTCGATTGGTACAAAAGCTCCTCCAAAAATGCTGCTTCTGATGTGTGAAAGTTATGCTTTGTTCGATGAATTACTTTTCTTCCCTTTTTGTCACCTTGGAATTACTTTACTCCAGATATCTATATTGCCAAAGTTAAAAAAATTACTCTTGATTTCGATTGACAACGTACCTTGTCGTAAATGCATAAAAGGCACCTGTCTTCGTTCGTGCTTTGCTTCTCTCCTTCATACGCCCGCCGCGAACGGATGTCTCTCGGTGAAAGGGAAACACGTGCGTGAAAGATAAAACACCCTGAGTGGTATTACATACTCACTCATGTACAAAAATAAAAAAAATAAAAAACTTTGGATAAATTCTATTACTTTCAACTTTGCCTCTAAATCGTCGTAGACATTAATCGTTTTTGACTATTGATACCGTACGACTGGCCGCGTCCCATTAATGGAAAGATCATAGAATAGATGTTTTGCTATTGCCTTCCTCAGTTCTGTAGATTTATAGAACTGTATTAAGTAGAAGACTAATGAGTGATTGTATGCCGCATCTGTGTGTTTGTGTCAAGAAAAGAAATGAAAGTAAGGGAGAGTTGAATACACAGCGTACTTTCGGATTTCGCTTAGGCAGCGGCGAAGCTGACCGTCTTAACTCCCCCATCCGATGCACGGATCTGAATCAGCAAACGAACTGTTGCTTCATTTTATAAGTGACCGGTAAAATTATTAAAATGTAACCCAACACTTGGGCACACGATTTAGAAAGGCTTGCAGTCATTTCTCAAACCTTGCCAGTGGTGTTCCAGTGTACAATTCTTTTTTACGTCAGAGAAAGGATTCGCACCGGTTGTCTCCGAGCTTGGCAGCACGACATCGATAACGGATGAGTGC
Source organism: Schistocerca americana (assembly GCF_021461395.2). Taxonomy (NCBI): domain Eukaryota; kingdom Metazoa; phylum Arthropoda; class Insecta; order Orthoptera; family Acrididae; genus Schistocerca; species Schistocerca americana. The sequence goes on along the minus strand of NC_060122.1, from coordinate 820,002,143 downwards.
CTGCGTAGTGCTGCATTAAATGAAGGTTAAGCCTGCAGAAGTGACGACTGTGAAAATAGATAACATTTTTTGGAAATCGTTGTTCAAATGATAATGGAAAGCCATCGTCCGTAGAGTTACGACCGCCAAGATCTTTATTTACTGCTTGCCTTCGACTGACGAAACCGGGCGAAACGGTACTGCAGTCATCTTCTCGCAGAACGCCGCAACGTCATTGTTGGCCGACGCCGCGCGGCGTTCGGTAATTTCCGGTCAACTTCGTGAGTCCCCGCCAGCCGCCAACCGCCGCGCTGGGTGTTGTGCCCTTCGCGCGCTCAGTACGAGTTCGGCTGGCAAAGATTGCATATCAAGTGTGGCCTAGGAGGATACACGCGCCGCGCGGCAATGTGCGGCGTCGATCGTAATCTTAGCTGACAGCGAAGGGAAGGGCGATCGACTTTGCGATATGGCAGAAGCGGAAGTGGCTGTCAAGTCGGGGGCGGCGTCGGAGCCGGAGGCGGCGGCGGCGCCGGTCCCCACTACGACCATCAGCACGATTTCGCTGCAGAGCGGAGACACGCGGCTCGTCATCGCGCTGCTACAAGTAAGTGCGTGCGTGTGGACACGCCCACCGCGCGGCGGCCACGTGCGAGCCGCGCATTGCTGCCACCTGCTGCTTAATCGAGGCGCCAACGTCGCCCCCAACTGAGCTCGCGGTCACTAACGTTCTGTCACCGTGCGAACCGTTACAGCGGTTTGTCCCTTTATCTGCGGGCGAATTTTGCGTCTCAGTTCATTTGCTTACTGCCATCAGTCGTAAGGGTTACTGAAACATTCGATTTACCCTTGATGAGAACTACTTCTGTGAATGCTGAAAATCTTCGAAAAATCTACAGTGATAGAGTTTGTGTGCAGAGTACTTTCGATTTGCACTTGTTTTCCTTTCTCTATAATATAATATCGACAGTGACGCTCCAACTTTCTAGTCATCTATTTCACTCAAAGGCAACTTTGTCTTGCATATTATGTGAAGTGACGCTTTACCTTGTGGTTGTGGTCTCGCAGATGTTGCACTAAGACAGGAAGCAAATACGTAATGTTGTAGTAAAACACGTGTGTTCTTTCCGTTTTGTGCCTGACAGGAAAGAAAAAAAAAACTTGTATGAATAGAGGATGCAAAACCTTATGGGGAATTTCATGGATGATGTAGTGTTGTAATGACAAGAATTGACGTAGTTCTTTGTTTTTCAGTTAACGTATTTGATTTGTGCTGCAAATAAAGAAACACAACATATGAAGTATTTGAGACATATTCCGCCTATGCAAGACACCGTTTTTTGTTTTTCTTTACCCAGACATGCTGGTAGCTTACAACTACCACACATTTTTACACCCTGTAATTGCTTTTGATTGTGTAGCCTTGTTTCCCGTTATTTTCGATCCGCAAAGACACATATTTTCTTGGTTAACAGAAGTTTTTATTGTTACACATCTATTTTAATTAATTTTGTCACAAAAACCCAAGGTGTCTTGCGTAAGGCGGAATTTCTCCCCATTTTTTCTCAGCAAGCACGGAAAGGAAGAAGAACATCAACAACCAAAACGCGAAGTATTTGTTTATAAAATTTAGAGTTGTTTGGGAAATAGCGCAAAACTTAATTTGGTTTCCTTTAGTTTTTCGAGAGCTGTACAATAAATTAAAAGAATGGTCGTAATGTCGCCTATAGTAGGCCCTACATAAATTTTTGTGTGCATCAGCTGTTCTCCAGACAAGTGTCATAGGAGAACTGGTGTTTACTTACATTGTGAACAACAGAATTGAAGAAAAGCTCCAGGGCCGTTCTCCAAAAGCGTAGATATTGCAGTGGGGAAACCACGCTCATGCGAGGCCCAACATTAAGTAAGATCACATAAAGTGATTCTTCACATACGAAAATGTATTCAAAATAAAGGAGCAACACGACAGATGAACCGCATAGTATTGATGCTGTCCATCAGGTCAGTCACTAGCTTTGCCTAGGCTCTTGGAACTAAATATAATGACTGACATGATATTCATCTTGCGTTAGGCAGTACACACTAGGATTAATTTGATACGCCATAGCTTTCCGTGACTGATACCACGTATAGGATGCTTGTGTTACATATTCATTACCAAGGTTTAAGCTTTATCATCATTTGCCAATTGCACTGAACGAACAATTGTATGCAGCAAGCAGTCATCGAATGCGGGTAAATCTTAATACAATATGTGGTACAATAAGGCACCTACCATAGACTACGCGCTTTGCAATGAGTAATGGTGTAGACAGGACACAGTATCTGCGTCGTGAGAATTATGCAAACACTATTTTTGACGTTGTTGCGGAAGAATGAATCGAGAAGCTAGTAGGTAATAGTGCGAACTGTGGAATGCAACTGAAAGTAGTCTCGTATGTAGACAACAGTAGTATACTTTCTTTGGAGAAGATAGAGAACATCAAGAGAACGGATTAGGGTGTTAAGTTCCTTCCCGTCCGAATATATGAATATTCTACTATGCGGCTTCTCTGTTCGGATTATTCCGTTTGTTGACATTTTAATATATATAATTTATAACATGGTATTTTCAGCGACCGCTTCACGTCACAAATTGTTGTAGATTAAGTAAATTATTGAATAAAGCAACATGTTTCGAGGCACGGACTTCACCTTCACGCCACAATTGCAATCGTTTCTTCGCGGAACATTGGGTACAAAGTTTTTGGTTTAGACCGGACCAGGGGCCGTTTGTATAGCAATTCGAAAGTCAAACTTACTCTACCAATGTAAAGGTACATTAAGCAAGTTTTGAGCGACGAAACGCAGCTAGTGTCCAGGTAAATTTGCAGATCGATTGACTGCTTTTGCAAAATATGTTAATTGGGCTGAAATTCATGCTCAGCGAATGGCACCATTTATATGTGCGCCGCTTGGATTTTACGTGGAAAAACATGCAAAAAACATGTTTTTCTGAGAGGCTTTTGGCAGCACGACGAATTTCATTTCATCCAATAATCTCTATCCGTTGTCAAGGTATGATGGTTTCAAGTCATCTAAATCTAGCAGACGTTTTTCTGGGAGGTTTTTGAAGCGCACCACGTATATACCTTAAACTTGCACACCTTAAACTCGCACGAGCCGTTCAAACTTTGCACGGAAGTCGACACACGGATAAAGTCAAAACGAAATTTTTCCATCCAATAATCTTTATCCTTGTCGAGATGCGATGGCTTAAAGTCGAGTTAAACGTAGCTCGTAAATGCGTTCTTACGTGAATTGAATGCGCGGAAATGATTTAAAGTGAATCAGATAAATAATAAATGCATTCTTAAGATAAAATGTAAAACTCGCTTTCAAGTATGTATCTCCATCCGCATTTTGCGTATTAAAAACACGTTTTTTTTTTTTTTTTTATACACACGCACCACTTGTGCTTATCGGTTACAATTTTGTAAGAAGGTAGACAAGTACATGTAATTAATGGTCGTCCTGTCGTTTTGTGATTTCTGTATCCATTGTCACGATTTAAGCAAAATGGTTTAAAAGACAATTAAAAAACCTGCACCGCGCCAGTCGTCGCTCGAGTCAACGAAAATCTACATCGCTAGCCAAGCTATGGCGGTTTAGTGTCAAAATTTATGGTAGACTGAAGATTGAGAACCAGAATGAAAATGTTCCTATCATAGCACAGAAAGGCGAATGTGTCGTGGACAGAGTTATGAAGAAGAGAGGTACCGTAGGTTTTCGATTTATATGGCAGCTTCCAGCTTCAGACATCTAAATCAAAACGTCTTGATATATTCGCGCTTTCTTACGAGTTAACCCTACGTCCCTCCGTACCTCCACCCCCCTTCACAGTTCTAAATGGTTCAAATGGCTCTGAGCACTATGGGACTCAACTGCTGAGGGCATTAGTCCCCTAGAACTTAGAACTAGTTAAACCTAACTAACCCAAGGACATCACAAACATCCATGCCCGAGGCAGGATTCGAACCTGCGACCGTAGCGGTCTTGCGGTTCCAGACTGCAGCGCCTTTAACCGCACGGCCACTTCGGCCGGCTGCCCCCTTCACAGTGAGGTCCCCTAGCTGTAAGGTGTTGGCGTATCTGCATCTTGCAATTTATAGGATAAAGTCCCTGATCCTGTGCCCCAAATACAGGAGATTCGCCAACCGCATTAAATAATGTGTAATAGCCTACGATTGAAGAGCGTACAGGTTAACGGCTAAAAGAGTTCTTCTGGAAGGGGGTGGGGGGGTGTGGGGGTAGGAGAGATACAAATATCTGTGGGCTTGTTGTTAGGAGGACGCTAAAACATTTTTTGATTTGTGGTTGGGAGGCGAGGTTGATTTTTTTCACCGAGTGGACCATTTCTCCTCCAAGCCCACCCCCGTCACTTGTATGGTGAGGGATTTAAGAATAAATATACGCAAATGTATGTGCTTCTGAACAGTGGGATGCATCTATAATAGGAAGGAGAGTGAGGGTGCGTCTATAAGAGGAAGTGCCCCCGAAAGAGGATGAATGCATCCTAAGCTTTAATGACTCGTTGTGTCATATTGCACGACATGGCAAATGCCATGTTGGATGACATGACGGCCTATGACGTGTTATATGACATAACATCATTTATCATGTCACTTTACTTGACATCCTGCGTTATGTTACATGACAGTGGTTCTAAAACCAACAAGTACAAAAATATTTAACAAAAGTACAAATAGATATTGACGTTGTTCTTAACCGTCTTGGTATGTGCTGCGGCCGAATATGCAGCCTTTACTGGGTGTATTGCAGTTAGTAGCGAAAACTGAAAACTGACGCGGCTTGAAGTATTCGACAAAGTAAGCCAAAACGTTCTGTAAACATGTTGTCTGCAAGGTAATCGGGAATGTGGTGGTTGCGAAAAGCCACTGATGTCAGTGTGGAATATTGTCCTAGTCAGTATAACCGTCTTTCAAAAGTAAAGTTTTCAACTAAGTTCCCATCAAATTGGGCTCAAATTTCACCGAAGGCCTACTTTAACAAGACGTGCAATACTACTTCAGCACGTTACATATTAAGGTTTGTTCTTGAGTTTCCTTCATATGTAATATACAACTAACACAGTTGAACAGTGTCTTACGTTCAACACGTCAACATAAAATCGGATGATAATTTTTGTGTTTCTGTCTCTCTTTTTATGATGGATAGTGAAATAATTTGTATTTTATAGAATTGAAGAGTTCAATTATTAAACTAAAAATATAGCAGAAAGTTTATATTTTCTCCCATTCCGTTTGATAGATAGAACACTGAAGCTAGAAACAAGACTATGAGTCTAGTTCTTTCTGCTTTCATCAAAAGATTTAAAGATATCAGGAATTACCTTAACTGGAAATACATCGTTTCTTCTATTAATATTTAGCAGGAGAATAGGATCCAGAAATTTGTTTCTGTTTTGGTACTTATTGCAAAGGCGTTTTCCACGTTCATTGGAATTGAGCACAAGGGAAAGCAACCAACAAATGTCTGAGATGGGGGAAGGAGCGCCAAATGATACTCCGCTTGTGTGGAAAAATCTTTTCCAACTGTCGTAAAGGTGGGTCTACACTGCTTAGATTAAACGTAATACCTCTTGGACTTACTTTATACGTGATAGGCACAAAATCATCTACGGTTGCTTTAAATGGAACTACTGTATTTTATTACATTGAAAAAAGAAAAAGAAAGAAGGAATACATACTTGCTTACGTATGCAGTCTGCCTCCATAGCTGCGTTGACAGCGCGGTAGAATGCCATGCAAAAGACCCGCGTTCGATTCCCGGCCGGGTCGGAGATTTTCTGCGCTCGAGGACTGAGTGTTGAGTTGTCCGAATCATCATCATTTCATTCTAATAGACATGCAAGTCACAGAAGTGGCGTCAGCTAAAAAGACTTGCACTAGGCGACCCGTCTACCCGACGGGAGGCCGTACCCACACGTATATTGCAACATGCAACTCGTTTCTTTAATGCTTTGCGAAAATTTCAACGTCAAGATTAGTAATCGTTTTACCATTGTAGTCCTCTTTTCAAGATCTTTAGAATGCCGTTAAAAAGTGTACTGATCCATATGATACAAGAGTTAAATGGATAAACAAGCAACAGAACCACGTGCCCCTCTGCGTACTGTCAAGCACTGAAAACTTCGTTTCGATCTCTTTAACGGTTCGATAAAAGGGTGCAAGTTTTAGGTGTTCGCCCTGTGTAATAAGACGTGATCATAGCTCGAGGTTTTGCAAAATTATAAGTGGCCCTGTTCTCGCAATTTCGTAGGCAAATGTTCCAAGACTGTCCCACACATCACAAGCAAGCACGAGTTGCAACACAGCAGCGTTCTGTGAAAAGGAAAAAAAAAAAAATGTGTTCAGTACCTTAAACTGGTCCCAGATGCATGGAGCAGAGTTATTGTTACTACGACACGGCATATTAATTTGTATCGGGTTCGCGCTTTATGCTGCCTCGTAAAAAAGCACGTGTGAATACATTCACAGTTCACTGTTTGTGATCAACAGAATTTTCTGCCTATATTCTGAGATGAATTTTCTGTTAGTGACAAAATGTTACATCATGTACCATCTTCGTAAATGAAGTTCCAGGCTTATGACAATTTTTTCCGTATTTCCTAATAAATGTTTTCTGAGGTCGCAAGTTCTAAAACGACAGGATTCAAGCCGGCCGCGGCGGCCGAGCGGCTCTAGGCGCTTCAGTCCGGAACCGCATGACTGGCGCGGTCGCAGGTTCGAATCCTGCCTCGGGCATGGATGTGTGTGATGTCCTTAGGTTAGTTAGGTTTAAGTAGTTTTAAGTTCTAGGGGACTGATGACCTCAGATGTTAAGTCATATAGTGCTCAGAGTCACTGAACCATTTGATTTGACAGGATTCAAAACACCGATACATCCAGAAACTCTACGTCTGGAAGTGAGAACAAATTTCATTTTTCACTATTCAAGGGAAACTGCACATCTTTCCAAACTTGTACCAAAAAACAGTACAGCAGGGAACGTTATAGGCAGTAACGATACTTCTCCAAGTTACGACTCTTTGAAGTACCTCCACAAGACAGTAAACGGGGCAAGGCCACCGATGGGCGATGCTACAGCACTGGCGAGCAGTTCTGAGTTGAAAAGTATAAATTTATATGCGGTACATTTCTGATAGTCAATTTGGGATAACTATTTTCAGTGAGCGGGAGGTGTCATTTTAATAGTGCCGTAGAACATCTAACAAAGGCTGTTGCGACGTATTGTTACTGTTGACATTACAATCATTACCATTTTTATGGTTTTTCATATACATATGTGCTTCACGATCACTGTTGAATATGTTGCAAAACGAAATAGATAGGGATAGTATTCCAAATTCTTGCATTCCCATTATGTTTGATACTTACTTGTAACGATTGTTTATATCTGTTGTGTATTTGATGTTGCGGAACGGAGTGCTTGAAGCTCACCAGGCAGGCTGAGTTCAACAACCCATGGCATAAACCTCTGCTGAAATGAATACTAAGAGTCTATATTAACGACTCTGTGTCTGTACTTGCCGGCCGGCGTGGCCGAGCGGTTCTGGGCGCTTCAGTCTGGAACCGCGCGACCGCTACGGTCGCAGGTTCGAATTCTGCCACGGCCATGGATGTGTGTGATGTTCTTAGGTTAGTTAGGTTTAAGTAGTTCTAAGTTGTAGGGGACTGATGACCTCAGATGTTTAAGTCCCATAGTGCTCAGAGCCATCTGAACCATTTGTGTCTGTTCTTGCTAAGGTAAATAGACTGGTATAATTTAATACGTTCTGGCGTTTAAGTTGTTCGCGAAATCACTCTGTTGGTAAACTGAAGTTCACAGTTTCTGGGGCCGGCCGTGGTGGCCGAGCGGTTCTAAGCGCTACAGTCTGGAACCGCGCGACCGCTACGGTCGCAGGTTCGAATCCTGCCTCGGGCATGGATGTGTGTGATGTTCTTAGGTTAGCTAGGTTTAAGTAGTTCTAAGTTCTAGGGGACTGATGACCATGGATGTTGTCCCATAGTGCTCAGGGCCATTTGAACCATTTGAGCAGTTTCTGGGTCCGCAGCTCGTGGTCGTGCGGTAGCGTTCTCGCTTCCCTCGCCCGGGTTCCCGGGTTCGATTCCCGGGGGGGTCAGGGATTTTCTCTGCCTCGTGATGACTGAGTGTTGTGTGATGTCCTTAGGTTAGTTAGGTTTAAGTAGTTCTAAGTTCTAGGGGACTGATGACCATGGATGTTGTCCCATAGTGCTCAGAGCCATTTGAACCATTTTGAACAGTTTCTGGATCGTGTCCAGGCTCCACCATTTTGGTTTAAAGTGTCGGGAACTTTAATCACTTAGCGCTGAGTATCAAAGTACAGCAGTCCGAAGCAAAAAGTGCCTGTTGCGATTTTCTGCTGCATTAGGGGATACTGAAAGAGGTTTGCCTGAGGTGTTTAACACTAATTTAATGATTAGTGAGCTTTACTACTTTCAAATGGTTCAAATGGCTCTGAGCACTATGGTACTTAACATCTGAGGTAATCAGTCCCCTAGACTTAGAACTACTTAAACCTAACTAACCTAAGGACGTCACACACATCCATGCCTGAGGCAGGGTTCGAACCTGCGACCGTAGCAGCAGAGTGGTTCCGGACTGAAGCGCCTAAACCGCTTTTACTACTTTCATCGTTGATGGAAGACCCTAGTAGGGCTGGTGCAGGCCCAACGTAGATTTCTTTGCAAGACAGGATTTTCTTGGTTTCAAGTCAAGTAGAAGAACCTGGTCTGGAGTGGTGCGAGGGCATAAGAGCAAGGCCCGACTGCAACACGAGTGGCCTTGGCGGCTTTGCGGTCAACGCACGGCGTCTGCACACATGCCTGGCCCCACGGAGCAACTGCCGGGGGACCAGCGCTGCGCCAGCTGGGAACGTCGGCCGTTAACAGCGCCTTCTGCGGCCCACAGCGTCCACGTCGACAGTGTTCGCAGGGAAGTGGCGCGTCGCGGAACTCACTTCTCAACGGTGGACAAGGAAGACCTGTCTCCCTGAGACTCTTGTAAGGACTGTTGTTAGGATCGTAACAAGCAGTTCAGCCTCCAGCCACATACCACTGCCACGGCCTACTGCTGTTCCTATTTTCATTTCGTATGCGCCAAATCGGAGCGAACGTAGTGTAGGTTAAGTTCCTCATATCTGTGAACAAGTATTCGATATAGTGATGGGGAGCTCGTAATGAGTCGTTCACTCCAGTGAGGTGTGAACTAACCACTCAATTTCAATGAACTGGTACTTCAAACTCTTCACAGATAGCACACTCCAAACTCTTCGCCTCTCGCTCTCCCACTACATCGGCGCTACGTCACTCATCCTCCCTTCACTTCAGCCCTCCCTCTACTGCCAGTCGACGAATCGCGCGGTGTTTGTGGGGAAAGATAGGTTTACGAGGGGTTGGGGTGGTGAGGGGCGAGGGGAAGGCAGCGTCAGCTGCTTCCTGCAGTGCTGACATCATTACCCCTGACTGACTATTTGTGCAGGTAGCGCTTGCAGACAAATGAATATTAAAGATACAAACGAAGAGTGTGTGAGCACGCACAGCCAACATGAAAATAAAAGGATTGTTAATAACACTGAAAGAGGGATTGCCTGAAATCGTACCACAGGTGACAGTTTACGTTTTGAATCTGGAGAGTTATTATTCTCAACAAAAATAAAATCTATAGGAAAACTTCTGAATAATTACTTAATGTAGGTATATAGACTTTGTGACAGTGGTAAACATACTCATTCTATTTTGGATTAAATTTTAAAAGGAAGATAAAATTGGACTGCATTTCGTTGGTAGCCCTAGTTTTCAGTCCATGAATACAACAAATAATGTTTCATTTGGCAGACAAAGACTTTTTTGGGCGCTTCATGAGGAAATGTCGAGCAATACTAAATGTAATACCTTCTTTATGTGTGACAGGCTTCTCTGTTTATCTTTCCTTTGTCCCCTTCGACCATGCTCTATTTAAGTTAACCGAGGCGCTGTAAGAGCGTAAAACGTTGCGTGCACGTTACTGCACAGTTCGGCCATCTGTTGGTAAAATTATGAAGTATTACGAAGCTTTATTGTACGAGCGAGGCGAAGCGAGCGTAGCCGCGGCTGAACGGCGAACTGGGCAACTTCGCCTGGCTTCCGTACTTCATGAATGAACTACTTCACTTGAACGCTTCACGGCAAAGATTGAAATGAATGAAGTAGTTCACGGGAATGAACGAGTTCGATCCATCTCTAATTCGATAGCAGAGATAAACCAAGTTGCCGTATGCATTTCGGCTCGTGTTCGCAGTAATAGACGTAATAATAGAGCGTCCTTTTGGCGTCATTGTCTTTTCACCGCTTGCTTGTTGCGTTTGCAAATAGCGTGTGGCAAAAGTGATGGTCGTTAAACCATCGCATGAGTTCTGATTTCTCTGATTTTTTCATTGCGGTCACTTTGCGAGATGAATCTGTGACCAAGTAATTTTCTGCCCGACTCATCCCGGAATTTCGACAGTAAACAATGCCTTTCTTGTTACGTCTGCCACCGGATTACGTTGAACGTGTCGGTAATACTTTCGCGCCGACGAAACGACCCCATGACAAAAGGTCCCGTTCTTCGTTCGATTTGCTGCCAAACGAACCAGGTAAAGTTCCGGACTAGTAAGCAGTACACTGGAATCGGCTGAAGTATGCCGAGACTGGAATTACACGTAGGTGGGAGCCGCCGTAGACTGTATGGTAAATGAGTAGAATGGAAGATTACTTAGTAAACGTAAGCTTGCAGGCTGAGTCTTTAGCAGCAGTAAAAATGACAGGGACCAGCGTCTTTCCTGTTCTCTTTCTCCTTTTTTTTACGTTTCCGCTTAAATATCGTATGTACTGAAGATAATTTCCATAGCTGTAATAACTTTTGTGAGTCTGTATTGGCTCACTATTTTATTTCCGTCCGCAGCTCGTGGTCTCGCGGTAGCGTTCTCGCTTCCCGAGCACGGGGTCCCGGGTTCGATTCCCGACGGGGTCAGGGATTTTCACCTGACTCTAAATGACTGGATGTTGTTGTGTCGTCTTCATCATCATTATTCATCCCCATTGCGGTCGGAGGAAGGCAATGGCAAACCACCTCCGCTTAGAACCTTGCTTATTACAGCGATGTGGGTCTCCCGCATCGTCCCCTACGTTCTGAAGGAGAATGGGACTTCATCATCATATTATTTCCATTGTGCGATTATGTATTACTTTACAGAAAATTTTAATAATCCTGATGCACTTCGCTATCTTTCTTTTTATTTTGGGGACCGGTAAGTAGAGGAAAAGGTGTAAATATGGACACCCTCTTTTGTTTTTGACTTAAAGGTACCTTCTTTTGTAAAAATACTAGCTTTCAGACCTTCATTAAAAACTATAACAAGTTTAAGAAATGATGAGAGGCGAAACAATGATTAGTACCCATTATTTCTATTCGAAAACAAAGATTTACAAAAAGCTTGTAAAATGGAACCTAAAAAAATTGGGTGCAAATACGGGAATCCACAAAAATGTGCAAGAAATCTTTTGAAATATTTTAATGAAATGTGTTAAAACATTACAAAATGGTAGACTAGTCTACAAAAAGCAAGTTTCTCCATTTATGCATGAAATCTGAAATTATTTACACTAATCGCAAACGTAAGTAGCTCCTTCAGCGCCACCACAATCTTAAGTGTGCCCACATTTGGCACATAACACATTTAATCCACACCTCTCCTCTCCTGTCTTGAGAGAACCTTTCATCACAAAAGATGCAAGTTGCATCGTTTGAGTCTAGTGTATTCTCATAGTTGCCGGCCCGTGTGGCCGAGCGGTTCTAAGCGTCTCATCTGGAACCGCACGAGCGCTACGGTCGCAGGTTCGAATCCTGCCTCGGGCATGGATGTGTGTGATGTCCTTAGGTTAGTTAGGTTTAAGTAGCTCTATGGTCTAGGTGACTGATGACGTCAGATGTTAAGTCATATAGCGCTCAGAGCCATTTGAACCATATCCCCATCATTCACATCAAGGTCATTAACGCTGTCCACAAGGTGAGAGCTGCAGGAGCCTAAAGAGTCCGGTGATGAATCACTTAGTTTTGTGGAACAAATTTTCTTTTTTTGAAGCCCTTTGGATTTTGCACCTCTGTCCGCAGGGCGGCCTCTAACCCCAGAGAAACTCAACGACCTCTTCTTGACAGCACTTTTGTCAAGCGACTTTGTCAACTGATCTTTGTATGGCATTCCAGCGACGTGGCAGGCGTTTGCTGCTTTTCGTCCCCGCGTTGTCGTTCTCTTCTTAATGTTGGGGACAGGAGATACGTCGAATGGTGAAACTGCATTTGCTGAAATCCCTGGAGAACTTCCCAGTGTTTCAATGGCTTCATCAACTGGCATAGCTAGAACTTGATGTGACTGTACTTCAGGATAACTCGAAGAATAAGCAGGTGATGTCGATGGTCCAGAGATAGCAAGAGGAGCATGTGATTCAGAAACATTAGGTCTACGAACCACTGTGGAACAAGTTTTTCCTGTAACCAACTCAGCAGCTATGAAATCAGCGTCGGTTAAGATGTAACGGTTCATAGGGTTTAATCCAGTTCCTTTGAATCCGTTTATTGCTATCTCAGCTGACTGGGTACGAAGGTAGGCTTGGCCAAAAACCTCCGTAACGTCTTAAGGTGTGAGTGGACGCACATTGTGATGCAACTATAATCTCACTGCCTCGCTGTATTAAGTTTCCAGAGGTCTCATGAACGTCGTATGCGGTTTGTGGGTGCAGTGTGGAGGAAGTGAGATGATAGTCACGTGGTGTTCTTTCGCCAAGTCAATCACATCTGGCTATAATGACCATCCAAGATGAGGAGAACAGGCCTTTGTTCAGTCGGACATGTTCTCTCAATGAAGTGAACGAATCGTTCGGTGAACAAATTGTTTTGAACCTGTCCTGAAGTATGGGCTCTAACAATTGCACCAGGGAGGCAGCCTCTCATTAGAGCTTGGGACATGTTGGTTCTAGGGAAATTATCAGTGTCCCGAAGCTCTCATGCATGCGATAACTGTCATTGTAGCCCCTCTTTCTGCAGACGTTAGAGCTGCAATTTGTTTCTTCCCTTCCCATCATTAGCACTTTTGGAATTTTGCTTTGGAGAATGAAAAGGCCTGTCTCGTCCACGTTATACTCTCGGTCTGCTGGATATGAGTGTTCGTTGAAAGCGAATACCAATAAATCGAAGAAAACCATCACATTCTCTTTATGGAAGCCTAAGGCTCTGTCATATGAATTCCCACAAGGTTTGCAAATTGACAGCTGATCCTTGTGTCTCTCAAGAGAAAGGTCAGCCCAACCTCGTCCTGCTTCTCCTCCTTTGAAAGGGGTTTTCAAACTATTTCTCTGGGCAGGTGAAGATGCCATTCTTCCCAGATCCACCAAAGTGCACCCAAAGAAATTTTGCTCCTTCTCAAGGAGATAAGAATCTAGCTGTTCTTCGAGGTCTGCTTTTAAAAGCGGTTTCTTTTCAAGCTTTGTCCCTTGAACCGCTTGCATCAACAATTTCTCTATCCGTATCATTTACACTGCGCTCAGACCCTAAGGTCAAAATATCATCATGCCAGACGGCAGTTCTGTCATTGGGTGTTGCAGAAGTGTGCCCCACATCCACTGTGCACATCCAAGATTTTATTTATCGATGAGGCAGGGTTCATAAGAGATGGTGCTTTGAATTTCCATAACCAGCATTTGTGGCCAGATGTAAATCTCCAAGCAGTTCAGGAAAGAGGGTATCAACACCGATTTTCAATCAACGTATGGCGTACACGTTGTATGGCGTACTTGGCGACAGATTAATAGATCGATAGGTGCTACCACAAAGATTAACTAGGGGACGGCGGGCATACCTCGGCCTACTCGTTCCCCAGATCTCAGTCCCCTCGGCTTTTGCCCGCATCTCGTGGTCGTGCGGTAGCGTTCTCGCTTCCCACGCCCGGGTTCCCGGGTTCGATTCCCGGCGGGGTCAGGGATTTTCTCTGCCTCGTGATGACTGGGTGTTGTGTGCTGTCCTTAGGTTAGTTAGGTTTAAGTAGTTCTAAGTTCTAGGGGACTGATGACCATAGCTGTTAAGTCCCATAGCGCTCAGAGCCATCCCCTCGGCTTTTGGTTACGGGGACGTTTGAAGAAATTGGTCTACACCACGCCAATCAACGATGTGCGGATATTACAGGGTCGCGTCTTCAATGCGTTCCAGCAAGTACACAACGAGCGGGTATAATCCAAAGGGTGCGTGATTCCTTAGGCAGGAGGGAAAGGGGTACATTGTCACGAATGGACGCCACGTTGAACGCTTCCTGTAAACACTTGTTTATCGCAGAAAATATGCATTTCCGGACCCATGTTTATTGGACTTATTTTTCTTGTTTCGATGAGTACTACCATCTCTCAGAGTATTCGACACTCTTTCTGAACACTCTGTATATGAGGGAGTGCTGAAAAGTAATGTCTCCGAATTTTTTATGTGAAAAGTCTTAAAGCTTTTTAAATAAGGCAAACTTTATTAACATTCTACCTCTTTATTCTTCATGTCTACATATTTATTTTTCAACGTAGTCTACCTGGACATCTCTGTCAACCAGAACACATTTCTGAAACTTCCTGGCAGATTAAAACTGCAATATACGGTTGTATGATCATATCAGTCCTTCATACTCCCAGCTAGGTTGGATACGCCCACATAAGGCACGCGATCTCCACACGATGTGCTTACTTCATCGATTTCTTAGCCACTGGTGCCCCCAATACTTATCTTCTCACATTAAACACCTATCATCATTCCACAACCGCAATACCAGATCGGATACGTCTAGCATCTTGGCTGTACCTTTACATAACACAAAATCTTTCTCCGTGTCATTCTCCATCTCGGCCATAGGAGTATGGAACGCGCTCCCCTGTGATCTGCGTCTTATCCAGAACCACTCAACATTCAAGAGGGGACTCAAGACTTACATATTAGGGACGGTATAGCCACCATTGTTGTGCCCCTCTCATCTTTTTCTTTCTGCTCTCCATCATAGCTTCGAATTTTACCATTCTATTTCCCTTCCTCTAACCTATCTACCTCTTCTATATCTCTTTCACCCCATTCCATCGTCTTATGTCTCTGCTTGATGAGAATAACTCACAAGCTGCAAGAACAGAACGAGAAAATTCTCAACTAGCAGTAGGACTGACATTCATAAAAGAAAAATATGTTTACTTTCATATACATAGTCATTATTATTATTATTATTATTATTATTATTCTTGATTGTTATAATTATTTTTTGATTGTTATAATTATCATTGTCCTACTAATCTTGCCAGGTAAAATAAATGCATAAATAAAAAATAAATAAATAAAACTGTGTGCCGGACCGAGACTGGAACTCGCAGGAGAGCTTCTGTGAAGTTTGGAGGGTAGGAGGCGAGGTACTGGCGGAGGTAAAGCTGTGAGGACGGGGCATGAGTCGTGATTGGGTAGCTCAGATGGTAGAGCACTTGCCCGCGAAAGGCAAAGGTCCCGAGTTCGAGTCTCGGTCGGGCACACAGTTTTAATCTGCCAGGAAGTTTCATATCAGCGCACACTTCGCTGCAGAGTGAAAATCTCATTCTGGAACACATTTCTCCTAACGAGAGACCATTTTGTTGACACCGTCACCAGAATGTTCGACTTTGTTGACGGAGCCCCAAACTTCACCTTCGTTCGCTTGAACCGCTTCATGCCTATCAAAGTGAAACCCTCAAGGTGTAAATTCAGGAAACGGATGAAAATAAGACGAGACGAAGTCGGGACTTATGGAGGATGATCGATGACATTGAGCACAAGGCGTCGGATTGCAGCCGGTGTCGCAGCGCTCGTGCGTAATCTGGCATTATGATGCTGAACGAGAGGGTGGTCGATTTATGGACGAACTGTCGGAGTTCGAAACTCCATTACAGCACGCTGTTTCTGACACAGCGACGTACGTTACACGCCGCCATGTTACAATTCGGAGACCTCTAACAGCGTGAGAGTCGCGAGTAGCGTCAGCGCAGCAGGAAGTGACCGAGTGATTCTCAACCGATTTTGAGAACAAAATACACTACTGGCCATTAAAATTACTACACCAAGCAGAAATGCAGATGATAACCGGGTATTCATTGGACAAATATACTAGAACTGACACGTGATTACATTTTCACGCAATTTGGGTGCATAGATCCTGAGAAATCAGTACCCAGAACAACCACCTCTGGCCGTAATAACGGCCTTGATACGCCCGGGCATTGAGCCAAACAGTGCTTGGATGGCGTGTACAGGTACAGCTGCCCATGCAGCTTCAACACGATACCACAGTTTTGTTGTGACTTGGCAAGACAGCCAAGCCACTATGAGAGGAAGTCGAAAGGCACGCGTATAAGCTCACGCAGGCTGGCGTGAGGTCTGGAACAGTTAAAGGAATAGAGACTAGCAAAATAGGTACGTAGCTTCTGGAATACTTAACTTTAATCCATAATTGGTGGACATCGGTCTGACGGTACATGCATCACAAGATAAATAGCAAATGATAATGGCGCCTTGCTAGGTCGTAGCAAATGACGTAGCTGAAGGCTATGCTAACTATCGTCTCGGCAAATGAGAGCGTAATTTATCAGTGAACCATCGCTAGCAAAGTCGGCTGTACAACTAGGGCGAGTGCTAGGACGTCTCTCTAGACCTGCCGTGTGGCGGCACTCGGTCTGCAATCACTGACAGTGGCGACACGCGGGTCCGACGTATACTAACGGACCGCGGCCGATTTAAAGGCTACCACCTAGCAAGTGTGGTGTCTGGCGGTGACACCACATTTCTCCCCCGCAAATCGGCGTACGGTTGTGTTATAACGCTTCCGCCCGCCGTGGGGAGGACCCCATGTTGACGTATGCGACGAGGTGGGGAGCCTAACAACAGGCGAGGCTGTGCCACCCGCACCCTGCCATTCGGTCCGAGGGGAGCTAGGAAACGCCTGAAAACCTAGTCCAGGGTGCACGCCAACATGCGGTGTATGTGCCCGTATAGAGACAGGAGGGGCCGAAGGGTCGACCTCCATCGGGTCGGGGCACCCGACGCGCGAAGACGCCATGTGGTCCGGAGCGGGCAAGAGTTCCATGTCGGAGGACAGCTGGTCACGGAAAGCGATCGGCGGCGCGGGACCCAGGGAGGCGCCCGGCGGTTGCAGCGACGCGTGCACTGCGGGCGTCGCCGCCGGGAGAACAGGCGGCGGCGCGTCGCCATGGGGCAAAATGGAAGGCAGCGTCGGTAACACCTGGGGATGAGGCGAGCCAGTAGATGGGTCCCCAGGGCGCTGACCGGACGGCACCGTCGCTGAAAGCAGACGGGGAGCGGCAGAACCCGTGCGATGACAGAGGCGCAGCTGGTTGAGATGCCGACGCACCTCACCAGAGGCCCCCAAAACCAGATACATAGCGCGGCCGAGGCAGCGAAGAATGCGCCCTGCGAGCTAACGCCGTGAACCTCGATAGTTGCGATAGTATACAACGTCGCCTGGGGCAAAAGCAGGTGTCTGCTGCTGCACAGGAACCTGATGTGGCGGATGTAGCAAAGACATCAAGGTGCGATGAGGGCGACCGTGAAGCAATTCAGCCGGCGAGCGACCATCTCGAGGCTGAGAGCGATACGTGGACAAAAAGAGCAATAACGCGTCCTCCCGAGAATGAGACTCTTTCAACTTCAACATCTGTGACTTGAAAGTCCTGACCAATCGTTCAGCGGCACCGTTTGACTGCGGCGAAAACGGCGCGGACGGCAGATGTTGAATACCATTGGCCTTGCAGAATGACTGAAATTCTGCGGACATGAATTGTGGGCCATTGTCGGAAACAATAGTCTGTGGAAGACCTTCAATGCAAAAGATAGCGGATAACGCTTGGATGGTGGCAGAAGACGTCGTGGAAGACATCCGGACAACAAAAGGAAAATTACTGAATGAATCTACCACAACCAACCATCGAGCATTCCAGAATGGACCAGCAAAATCGATGTGTAAGCGTTGCCAAGGGGTAGTGGCTTTCGGCCATGCAAAGAATTTCCGCGGTGGTGCGGATTGTTGTTCGGCACCCGCCATGCAAGAAGAGCACACTTTCGTAACCGCAGCATCGATTCCGAACCAAGTACAGTGCTGACGAGCAAGTTGTTTCGTTCTCACTATACCCCAATGTCCTTGGTGGAGAATCTGTAAGACAGAGGACTGTAACGAACGTGGGACCACGACCCTGGCTGATCACTATCAGAACGCAACAGCAAAACACCACGTCGAACAAAAAGTCTCTCCTTGTGAGCAAAAAATCGGCGAACCAACGGATCCTCGATCCGGGACTTTGACAAGGGCCATTGCGTAGCAACAAAACGCAAAACGGTAGCAAGAACAGGGTCAGCAGCTGTGGCTGTAGCTACACGACGAAAATCAACCGGAAACGATTCGACCACGTCATCGGTTTCCGAATCAATGAACATGCAAGCAAGTTCGGAGGAATCGAAGGCTCTATCCTCAGCAACAGGCAAACGGGACAACGCATCGGCGTTTCCGTGCTTAGCAGTGGACCGATACAAGATATCGTAGCGGTACTGCGAGAGGAAAATAGACCAGCGGATGAATTTCTGCGCTGTACGCGGAGGTACAGGCTTGTTCGGATGAAAAAGCGACGTGGTTTGTGGTCTGTGATCATGGTAAAGTGACGACCATACAAGAAATCATGAAACTTTGTAACACCAAATACGAGAGCCAACGCTTCTTTCTCGTTCTGTGAATAATGTCGTTGTGCAGACCAGAGCAATTTGGACGCAAAGGCAATAGGGCGATCGTGCGAACCATCTTTGTGCGCAAGCACAGCACCGATCCCGAAATCCGATGCATCCACCAACAACAAAAGGGGTTTCTGGGGATCGAATGGCGTAAGGCAAGTAGTGGAAAGCAACGCCGATTCCAACTGGCGAAAGGCGTGTTCGCATTCCGTCGTCCAGACGAACGGAACACCCTGACGGCGTAAGCGATGAAGCGGAGCTGAAATGGAAGAGGCATGGCGCACATAGCGATGATAGTAATTTATTTTTCCCAGCACACTCTGTAGCTGCTTCAAATTCTGCGGCGAAGGCAAGTCTTGTATGGCACGAAGGTGCTCTGAACTGGGATGTATGCCTTGGGCATTGAGTACATGGCCCAGATAGGGTAAGTCACGAGCAAAAAACACACATTTGTCCTTCCGCAAGCGAAGACCATTTTGTCGCAAGACCTGAAATAATGTCCTGAGATGGCTAAATGTTCTTCTTCCGTCTTTCCGGAGATCACAATATCGTCCAGATAGTTTGCTGCAGTAGGGACCGACGCACAAACAGTTTGTAGATATTGCTGAAACAATGTAGGGGCGGAGGCACACCCGAATGGCAGTCGTTTGAATCGGTACAAACCAAGATGCGTGTTAACCACCAAAACGCGCTGGGATTCTTCGTCCACCGATATTTGCAAGTACGCATCTGCTAGGTCCAACTTCGAAAAATATTTACCCGGGCACAGTTTGTCAAAAAGATCTTCCGGGCGGAGTAAAGGAAAAGTTGCAGTCGCTAGTTGAGGATTCACTGTTGCCTTGAAGTCCATGCAAAGTCTCAATTTTCCGGAAGGTTTTTGCAAAATTACTAAGGGTGATGCCCAGAGAGAAGCCTGCACACGTTCAATCACACCTTGTGATTCTAAATCGTTTAATGTTCTTGCGACCTCATCACGCAATGTGTGGGGAACATTGCGCGCCCTGAAAAATTTCGGTTGCGCATTTACTTTCAGTTCCAAATGTGCTTTATAGTTCTTAGCGCAACCGAGGCCCGGTGCAAAAATGTCTGCAAATTCTTCACATAGACGAGAAACACTGTCTGAAGGCACAGTCTGGTTCACTGATAGGACCTGATTTACTATAGACAAGTTAAACAACTGAAATAAATCTAAACCAAACAAGTTCACTGCAGAAGAAGAATGCAGGACGTACAATGACACAAGTTTTGTTTGTCCCTTGTATGTTGCAAGAGGGCTGCATTGTCCTAACACAGGAATTGCTTGTCCTGAATAACTACTGAGCTTAACATTTGCGGCATGCAACGGAGGTGTGCCCAGCTGTTTGTACGTGTCTTGATTGATCAGTGAAACTGCAGCTCCGGTATCGAGCTGGAATGGTATCACTTTGCCGTTAATGTCCAAGTCCACAAAAAGTTTATTGCCCTGCTGACGACAAGAGCGACTGTCTCGTGCAACTTAACTGACACTGGTACAGAATCACTTGCGACTTGACGTGATTTCCGGCGACGTCGACGCACACTATTTGTGGGACGAACACAGTCACTGTTAGAGTGGCACTGGGCGGAGTGGAATGAACTACATGAATTTCCATGGGCGAAGGTTCACGAGCCTGAGTATTCTTGGTTCGATTCCGATTCCGGCGCGAAGCAAAAGGCCTGGAATGGTTGTGAGTGTCCGTTCTGAGCTTTTTCTGGCAAACACTTTGAACATGTCCTTTTTTATTACAGAAAAGCAAATAGCCTGGCGTGACGGGCAATTCTCACGCGAATGTCTAGTAGCACACCGCGGGCATGATTTTATCACTGCATTTGCTTGCTTGCCGGCACACGTAGCTAAGAGCTTAGCAGCAGCTGCACGGACGGGCGCGAGGGCTGTTTACTGTTCCGTGCAGCGCACCCGGCGGGCCGGTGAATGTGACACACGGCAGGTGAAGTTTCAAATGATTCCTGAGCAAAGTCAAGTGTGTCTTGACGATCCAATATGTCTATCAGTTGTTGAAGGGAGGGATTGACTAGTTTTAAAATCTGTTCCCGTATATGAACATCAGAAACGTTCTGTGCAATAGCATCACGTACCATAGTATCTGAATAAGGGAGTCCACATTGACACTCAAAAGCACAATCCCTAGTAAGGCCTTGCAAAGTTACAACCCACTCCCGATTAGTTTGACCGGCCGTACGTTTTGTATGAACTACATTGACTGATTCTTTGAAATATGCATCCAATGCAGACAAAATTTCGTAGTAGGACAGAGTTGCTACGTCGCGTCGGGCAAACAATTTGACTATCACACGGTACGTTGACACGCCGACGCACGATAATAAGAAAGGCTGCCGCTCGTTACCTTGAATTCTGTAGGCGGCGAGATGGAATCCAAACTGGCGTGACCACTCCGTCCAGCTTTCCAGTGCCGCATCAAAAGGACGACAAGGTGGTGCAACTGCGTGTTGTGGCTGCGTGAGCGGTGAAGCGGCGGCTGCCGCATCGTTTTGCATTGCACGTTGACCCTGGACGAGCTGTCCAAGTGCATCCAATAAGGCCTGCGTCTGCTGATTCTGCAAGTGATAAAATTCGGACAGTACATCTGGAGATCGTGGTGAAGCCATTACACAAGTAAATCAATATAGGTACGAACGCAGAATTCTCGTCGCCAAACTGTTGTGACTTGGCAAGACAGCCAAGCCACTATGAGGTAGCCGAAAGGCACACGTTTAAGCTCACGCAGGCTGGCGTGAGGTGTGGAACAGTTAAAGGAATAGAGACTAGCAAAATAGGTACGTAGCTTCTGGAATACTTAACTTTAATCCATAATTGGTGAACATCGGTGTGACGGTATATGCATCACAAGATAAATAGCAAATGATAATGGCGCCTTGCTAGGTCGTAGCAAATGAAATAGCTGAAGGCTATGCTAACTATCGTCTCGGCAAATGAGAGCGTAATTTGTCAGTGAACCATCGCTAGCAAAGTCGGCTGTACAACTGGGGCGAGTGCTAGGACGTTTCTCTAGACCTGCCATGTGGCGGCGCTCGGTCTCCAATCACTGACAGTGGCGACACGCGGATCCGACGTATACTAACGGACCGCGGCCGATTTAAAGGCTACCACCTAGCAAGTGTGGTGTCTGGCGGTGACACCACAAGTTCATCAAGAGTAGTGACTGCCGTATTGTGACGAGCCAGTTGCTCGGCCACTATTGACCAGACGTCAAGAATTGGTGAGAGATCTGGAGAATGTGCTGGCCAGGGCAGCAGTCGAACATTTTCTGTATCCAGAAAGGCCCGTACGGGACCTGCAACATGCGGCCGTGCGTTATCCTGCTGAAATGTAGGGTTTCGCAGGGATCGAATGAAGGATAGAGCCACGGGTCGTAACACATCTGAAATGTAACGTCCACTGTTCAGTGCGAACAGGAGGTGACTGAGACGTGTAACCAATGGCACCCCATACCATCACGCCGGGTGATACGCCAGTATGGCGATGACGAATGCGCGGTTGCAATGTGCGTTCACCGCGATGTCGCGAAACACGGATGCGACCATCATTATGCTGTAAACAGAACCTGGATTCATCCGAAAAAATAACGTTTTGTCATTCGTGCACCCAGGTTCGTTGTGGAGTACACCTTCGCAGGCGCTCCTGTCTCTGATGCAGCGTCAAGGGTAATCGCAGCCGCGGTCTCCGAGCTGATAGTTCATGCTGCTGCAAACGTCGTCGAACTGTTCGTACAGATGGTTGTTGTCTTGCAAACGTCCCCATCTGTTGACTCAGGGATCGAGGCGTGGTTGCACGATCCGTTACAGCCACGCGTATAAGCTGCCTGTCATCTCGACTGCTAGTGATACGAGGCCGTTTGGATCCAGCAAAGCGTTCCGTATTAACCTCCTGCACCCACCGATTCCATATTCTGCTAACAGTTATTGGATCTCGACCTACGCGAGCAGCAATGTCGCGATAGGGTAAACCGCAATCGCGGTAGGCTACAATCCGACCTTTGTCAGAGTCGGAAACATGATGGTACGCATTTCTCCTCCTTACACGAGGCATCACAACAACGTTTCACGAGGCAACGCCGGTCAACTGCTGTTTGTGTATGAGAAATCGGTTGGAAACTTTCCTCATGTCAGCACGTTGTAGGTGTCACCACCGGCGCCAACCATATGTGAATGTTCTTAAATGCTAATCATTTGCATGTCACAGCATCTTCTTTGTTAAATTTCGCGTCTGTAGCACGTCTTCTTCGTGGTGTAGCAATTTTAATGGCCAGTAGTGTAAAAAATTCGCAGGCGTTACTTTTCAGTGTGTCCATGTATAATAACGGATGCAAAATAAAAAAAGGTGCATTATTTGTTGAGCGCTCGTATATTTCTCTCCTGACGGAAACGCAGATAAGACTAATAATAACAGTTTATAGAGAGGGGCTTAAGCAGTCATCATCTCCAAAGCGCGCTCCACGCAGAGAATGCTTAAGTGGTCCAAACAGATGCAAGAGCAAGGTCCTCTAGAGCGGGTGAGGCGAGTTGTCTGCATACCTTGCCTGTGAATGAACCGGGGCGGTATCTTAGTACAAGGCTGCAGGGCCGCCGTGAAGAACTCTGCAGTGACGTGGGGAGTGTAGACGTGGACGGAAGAAGCTGGCGCCGGCTGTTGCCGGGTGGTCGGGTGGTTTGGGTCGGCGGCCAGTGGCCGGCCCGCGGCCCTATTCCTGGCCGTGAGCGAATCCCCCCCGAAATACCCCGGCCAGGGCAGCCGGCTCTCCGCTCCGGCCGGCCTCTGGCCCGTTCCGCTGGGAACGCGTGACGCGCTGGCGCCGGTGCGGTGTAGGCGGGCGCGGTTCGGCGTCCACCGGCCGTGACACGGCGGAACCGATCATTCAGCACCTCCGGAGGGCAAGAGATTCGCTGCGGCGCCGTTACTCTCCCTGGAATACTAAGGAGACGCGGGCGGATGTTACACTCCTGCCCTGGCCCCACACGGAGTTAACACGCCAGCTCGTTATTATTATGCACACCGACATGGCCATAAAAAGAATGGTACATCAAACTCTACACTTAAAGATCCTAGAAACGCATAGTGTACGTTTTCATATATTTTCTGGTCCTGGGCAGTGGTTTGTTGTGAACATTCACACGGTCTGAAACTTCCTGGCAGATTAAAACTGTGTGCCGGACCGAGACTCAAACTCGGGACGTTTGCCTTTCGCGGGCAAGTGCTCTACCATCTGAGCTACCCAAGCACAACTCACGCCCCGTCCTCACAGCTTTAATTCCGCCAGTACCCCGTCTCCTACCTTCCAAACTTTACAGAAGCTCTCCTGCGAACCTCAGATGGTAGAGCACTTGCCCGCGAAAGGCAAAGGTCCCGAGTTGGAGTCTCGGTCCGGCACACAGTTTTAATCTGCCTGGAAGTTTCATATCAGCGCACACTCCGCTGCAGAGTGAAAATCTCATTCTGGATTCACACGGTCAGTCATCGATCTCATACACAAGCGCTATCGCTGGTAATAGAAAACTGCGAAGTACTACACGTGTGTCCTACACCTCATTATACTGAGATTGGTAGGTCACTTAAAGAGTGTTAAGCCTATTCAGACATATCGCCTCATTATGTCTTACAATTCTTTATTTACATCTCTTTCCACCGAACGACGTGCCGTAGTGGTTAGCACACTGGACTCGCATTCGGTAGCACCACGGTTCAAACCGGCGTCCGGCCATCCTGATTTACGTTTTCCGTGATTTCCCTAAATTGCTTTATGCAAATTCCCGGATGGTTGCTTTGAAAGGGCACAGCCGACTTCCTTCCCCATCTTTCCCTAACCCGATGGGATCGATGACCTCGCTGTTTGGTCCCCTCCTCCCAAATCAGCCAACCAATCAACCAGTTTCTCCTTTTCTCTCTCTCTCTCTCTCTCTCTCTCTTTCCCCCCCCTCCCCCCCCCCCCCTCCGTTGATTCCTTTTTAAGTTTGTTACAGAATGCTCAACATTTCACCAAATTTAATATTGACCCTTCAAGTGTTGCGTACAAATGGTTGCACGGAACGTACGATGGGCTTTACGGTTGACAGACACACTTATACACTGATAAACTGAAACATTATGACCACTGCCGACTGCGACGCCGGACGCCGCCTGGTGACGCGGTAACAGATGTAGTGGAGCGGACACGGACGGCGGGTCACGTAACGAAGATACGGGCTGCAAACGAGGAAATCCATTGATATAAGTGACTTTGACAAATTGAAAATTGTTATTACGCAGAGCCTGTGCGAGTATCTCGAAGACAGCGAAGCTGGTCGAATGTTCACGTGCTACTGTCGTGGGCATCTACGGAAAGAGGTAGGAGGACAGTAAAACTACTACTATGCGCTAAATGGTTGGATGTCCGCGAATATTCACAGAACGCGGGTATCGGAGGATTGTCTGCTCTGTAACGTAAAATACATGGTGAACTGCGGCATCTCTGCTGGTGCAAGCACAGCTGTTTTGGAGCATATCCTTCATCCTACATTGTCGAACGTGGTCCTCCGCCGCAGACCACCCACATGATGACCCAACGACATCGTCAGTTACGATTGCAGTGGGCTCGGGACCGTCAGGATTTGGCCGTCGATCAAAGCAAATGTGTCGACTCCTCGGGTGAATAACATTTTTGCTACACTAGGTCGATGGTCAACTCCACAAATGCTGTGACAAGGTGAGCGGCGACTGGAATCGTGCAGAGCGCCACGGACGCAGGCTGGTGGAAGTACTATTATGTTAGGGGAGACATTCTCCTGCGCTCGCATGGGACCTGTGGTAGTAATCGAAGACACGCTGACAGCTGCGAAACACCAGCATCCCTTCATGCTCGATGTCTTCCCCGACGGCGATCTCATCTGTCATCAGTATAACTGTCCGCGTCTCGGAGCCAGAACAGTGCTACATTGGTTTGACGAGCGTTATAGTGAACTCACGTTGATGTCTCGGCTACCAAATCGCCTGATGTAAATCCTAATGCACCCATCTGGGTCGCTATCGGACGCCATCAATGCGTACGCAGATTAGCGGCCCGTTATTTACGCGAATTACGTGATTTGTGCGTAGACATCTAATGTCTCATACCTTCACAAACCTAACAAAAAAACTGTCAGATCCCTGATACGCAGAATCAATTATGTATTTCGTTCCAAAGACGGACAAACAAGCTATTAAGCAGGTGGTCATTATGTTTTGGTTCGCCAGTGTATCTACTGGTCTTATTTCCTTTGACGCTCTTCACCATTGCCAGGCTTGTCTACATCTACATTTATACTCCGCAAGCCACCCAACGGTGTGTGGCGGAGGGCACTTTACGTGCCACTGTCATTACCTCCCTTTCCTGTTCCAGTCGCGTGTGGTTCGCGGGAAGAACGACTGTCTGAAAGCCTCCGTGCGTGCTCTAATCTCTCTAATTTTACATTCGTGATCTGCTCGGGAGGTATAAGTAGGGGGAATCAATATATTCGATACCTCATCCAGAAACGCACCCTCTCGAAACCTGACGAGCAAGCTACACCGCGATGCAGAGCGCCTCTCTTGCAGAGTCTGCCACTTGAGTTTGTTAAACATCTCCGTAACGCTATCATGGTTACCAAATAACCCTGTGACGAAACGCGCCGCTCTTCTTTGGATCTTCTCTATCTCCTCCGTCAACCCGATCTGGTACGGATCCCACACTGATGAGCAATACTCAAGTATAGGTCGAACGAGTGTTTTGTAAGCCACCTCCTTTGTTGATGGACTACATTTTCTAAGGACTCTCCCAATGAATCTCAACCTGGTACCCGCCTTACCAACAATTAATTTTTTATATGATCATTCCACTTCAAATCGTTCCGCACGCATACTCCCAGATATTTTACAGAAGTAACTGTTACCAGTGTTTGTTCCGCTATCATATAATCATACAATAAAGGATCCTTCTTTCTATGTATTCGCAATACATTACATTTGTCTATGTTAAGGGTCAGTTGCCACTCCCTGCACCAAGTGCGTATCCGCTGCAGATCTTCCTGCATTTCGCTGCAATTTTCTAATGCTGCAACTTCTCTGTATGCTACAGCATCATCCGCGAAAAGCCGCATGGAACTTCCGAAACTATCTTGCTCTTCACTCCGCATCAGACCGATCGCCATGCGAACGACCTACAGCGGGTGTCAGAATTCCTTCTAGGAGTTGTACAGGAGACTTAGTAGATAAAGTTATGATGAGGACACCATGTCCGGAAATGTACCTTTTGGATGTAAAATAACTTTGAAGATGGAACAACTCCCAAATATCCCGCTTTAAGGTAGGCGCACAGCAGAGACAATGAGCTCTACAGGAGTCCAGGGCGTGGCCAGTGTTCCCAGTTCCCTTCTCTTGATGGAGGACGTCCTCTTCAAAGTCCTGAGTGCTGCGTGGTTGTTGAAGCACCACCGAGAGCCCTCCCAGTAACTGACGCACGAATTTCTCGAAGACGTTGTAGTAGTCACACGAAATGTTATGTGATATCATAATTATAAAAGTGATTGACGATGGACCGCTCTTCTCAGCTTCGTGCGTATCACGAAGCCGGTAGATTTATATTCAAACGATACATTTCCGGACCTAGGTTCCTTCACAGAACTTTGTCTACTAACAAGGGGAGGCAAAAAATAGCTCTGAGCACTATGGGACTTAACTTCTGAGGTCATCAGTCCCCTAGAACTTAGAACTACTTAAACCTAACTAACCTAAGGACATCACACACATCCATGCCTGAGGCAGGATTCGAACCTGCGACCGTTGTGGTCTCGCGGTTCCAAACTGTAGCGCCTAGAACCGCTCGGCCACTCCGGCCGGTTACAACAAGGGGAGGCCGCCAATTGTGAAATTCAGATTCGATTCATACTGCGCATAATAAAAGCTCATGGCCAGAGGTGAAATGTGGCAAAGCACCAAGATGCACTTCTCAGCCGTTGTCGAGAAAATTGACAGTTAAAAGATACCGTTGCGGCGAAATACTCTCTACGATTAATAATTTTCCACAGCGTCGTGGCGCAGCGGTAAGCGCTCGGGTTTGTAATCCGAAGGTCGCCGGATCGAATCTCGCACCATGCAATTTTTTTTTTTAGTATTTGTTTTTTATAATTCAAATGTATATATATAAAAAATTCCCGGCAATCAGTTGCAACAATTATGCATATAATAAGTTGTTGAAAGTCGTTTGTCGTGGAAAAACTGGCGAATTCGAACATCATTATGTTTTCCGCAAACAAAGTTGTATTTCACAAATGTTATTAATTGTCTTCATTATGTTAACCACGTATAGTTAACGGAAGACGTAGAAACGACATTCCGAAACGAATACGAATAGCGTAAGTCAAACGTTCGAATTAGAATAGAGACCCCACGAACACAAATTCGCTGTGGCAGGTATGAATTATAAACTCCGTTACTCGCTCGTTACACTTGAAGGACAGATGTTGAATGGGCCGAAACGAGCCGCCGCATAACAGCGTAGTTGCCTGCTAACTTCGAAAGAAGGTAGATCCGGTCCCTAGCGCAACTTAAAACATCGTCGAAAATCAGTGGGGACGGGAGAGCTTTGGTACACCCTGTTAAAAAAAAAAAAACGGAAAAATGGAGGCGGTACGATTGGAGAGCGATCCGCCTTCACCAGCATGCATAAGCAATTCATTAATAGTTTGGTTCAAATGGCTCTGAGCACTATGGGACTCAACTGCTGAGGTCATTAGTCCCCTAGAACTTAGAACTACTTAAACCTAACTAACCTAAGGACATCACAAACATCCATGCCCGAGGCAGGATTCGAACCTGCGACCGTAGCGGTCTTGCGGTTCCAGACTGCAGCGCCTTTAACCACACGGCCACTTCGGCCGGATATTAATATAATATATAATGTCGATTTTCTCGACAACGGCTGAGAAGTGCATCTTGGTGCTTTGCCACATTACACCTCTGGCCATGAGCTTCTATTATGCGCAGTATGAATCGAATCTGAATTTCACAATTGGCGGCCTCCCTTTGTAAGTCCCTCTACAACGGCTGTAATAGGAATTGCGAAACGCCGTGTGTATCGTAATCAATGCGAGTAAACGAAACCTCGATTGAAATGAGCACAGTACGTTTACCACCAGTGATGCCCAGCCGTAGGGCTGTATGTTTTGGGATATTCGGGGGAGGGGGGAGGGGGGGGGGGATTTGTGCTGTCGACCACCTGAGAAGTGTAAGAGTAACTGTGACAAGTGTCTTTATGAACATCATGTTATGAAAAGGTGAAGTAAATCTATGGTCAACGTAAAAGGTAGCCGGCCGGAGTGGCCGTGCGGTTTTAGGCGCTGCAGTCTGGAGCCGAGCGACTGCTACGGTCGCAGGTTCGAATCTGCCTTGGGCATGGATGTGTGTGATGTCCTTAGGTTAGTTAGATTTAATTAGTTCTAAGTTCTAGGCGACTGATGACCTCGGAAGTTAAGTTGCATAGTGCTCAGAGCCATTTGAACCATTTTTGAACCTAAAAGGTAGTTTTGAACACCACAATTCTGTTTAGAAATATTTCCAGGACCATCCGGAAGTATGTAGTCGGACAATTACTGAGTTGGTGGCTAAGAGGGTTAAGTACCATCAAAAATTCAGAAGACCACCGTTTAATCTTTTGTCGATCCTAGGACTTTTTTGGTCACTTCTTTGGTTTCTGTCAATTATGTGTGTTCGTGAAAAATGTCAAACTGCATTTGGTTCTGAGTCAGTGTTAAGCTGTATGTCCTCCAAAACTGGAGGGGTACGTCAATTCAAAGATCGGAAAAAACCATGGCACATCGATTGCAACAGGACCATACCTAGTAAAGCAGGACCATACCTAGTAAAGCACCAACCATCAGATTGTGAGCCGCTTTACCTTGTATTGTATGTTAACCGGGGACCTAGAAACGACGGAGAGGCTCCGTCCCCGCCGCAGCCGCAGTGGTCCACAACCCCACGACGACCACCGCAGTCCACTTTACCCTTCCGCCGCCCCACACCGAACCCAGGGTTATTGTGCGGTTCGACCGCCGGTGGAACCCCAGGGAACGTCTCACACCAGACGTGTAACCCGTATGTTTGCGTGGTAGAGTAATGGTGGTGTACGCGTACGAGGAGAACTTGTTTGCGTAGCAATCGTCGACATAGTGTAACTGAGGCGGAATAAGGGTAACCAGCCCGCATTCGCAGAGGCAGATGGAAAACCACCTAAAAACCATCCACAGACTGGCCGGTTCACTGGACCTCGACACAAATCCGCCGGGCGGAAATTAAGAATCCATATATGTCACATACTGCTCTTTTTTCCTCAATCCTTAAAGCCACAGCTATCTAAAACGAGGCAGCCGGACTTCGATACGGCCCGCCCCCTGACCTCTGCACTCCCATCTACCCACCTGGTTATCAGTTTATTTTACGTCTGCATTTGCACTGCCGGAAGATGCTTGACATAGGCTACACCGTGTAGCATTGTCGTTGTCGCCAGCCCCCTGGCCCATTCGCGAATGATGCGCTGGCTCGAGTACGTAACATCTGTTTTACCGCCATGATCATCTCGTAAGACGTACGTGGCACACAGTACCCGAAATACGAACTGGCCGCGCCGTTGAGGGCGTAATACACTGGCGGAGCTGCCGTGACATTTGAGGCGGTCGGTGATGAACTCACAACGCAGTCTCGCCTATGTCGCCTCGGGAGTCCTTGCGGCGTTGATTAACCTGTACCCGATAACTGAAGCTCGTTGCTTTGCGTCGGAGAAAGTTGCACTTAGCTGGCGCGGATTGCACAAGACGCCCAGAGAATGTGGCTTTCAGCATGCGAAAAAAAAAGTATTATATACGTGAGAAGATTATTAGGGAGTAGTAGCGTATCTCAGTTCAGTACTACTAGCGGCACATAAGTCAATTAAATGTTTTCTTGTAGTAATAATTTCCGTTTAGCACCTGTATCGTCATTGTGTTCCATAATGGCGTCATGGTTATGTTTCACTCACACCCCGCATGCTTTCGTAGTAGGCAACCGGTAACCCTGGGTGATGTGGTAGCCTTCGACAGCGGCGTAGTCAGTGCGTCTGCGAATTGTTTGAAGAAATATTCATCGCTAGTGTCGACCAGCGAGGGAAGGCGATTTGATTAGCAAACTTTGTGCGAACGTCCGTTGATAAATTCTAAATCTTTCTGCAGGGTCTCACGCAGTGAGAACATGTGGCACTATATTATCACTTTTTATTACATCGCCTTCTTGTTTGTCTGTCTGTTCGGTACAAATTATGTAATTGAATTTAAACTAACGTCCCGATGAGCTAGAGACTGGAATTTTAAACACTTCAGAACTATAGGACTATGCAATATTAACTCGCTTTCTTGTGTGGCCGAGAGTACTTTGTGTACAACTGCCATTGCCCTCTTTTCCTGTTCCAGTCAGGAATGGTTCGCGGGAAAAATGAGTGTTGGCAACTCTCCGTGTTAGTTCGATCTCTTTAATTTCTACATTCATTCTCTTTTCGCGAGATATACGTAGGAGAAAGCAGTATATTGGCTGAAACAAGTCAAGAGAAACTGATATAAACCTGAAATTTACCACATGTCTCCGTTGTAATCTCATCAAAATGTTTGAAATCGACTGAAAAATTTCACACAAGCGGAATTAAAAAGCACAACATAATGAAGTAAATAAATGTCAATTTTTAATATACAATATTTTTAAATAGGAAAGATAATTTCTCCCTGCCCCATACACATTACTATCCCCATACAGACAGTACTGAAAATTTCTGGTTCTGAATTTTTACTAACTATGAAGATTTACTAACTATGAAGATTTAAAACAAACAAAAATAACGGGGCGCATAGCAATACATAATACTGACACATGTATAGTTCAGCTCCATACTATTACAGTACTACTAATACAATACTGGCCATTGAAATTGCTACACCACGAAGATGACGTGCTACAGACGCGAAATTTAACCGACAGGAAGAAGATGCTGTGATATGCAAATGACTAGCTTTTCAGAGCATTCACACAAGGTTGGCGCCGTTGGCGACACCTACAACGTGCTGACATGAGGAAAGTTTCCAATCGATTTCTCATACACAAACAGCAGTTGACCGGCGTTGCCTGGTGAAACGGTGTTGTGATGCCTCGTCTAAGGAGCAGAAATGCGTACCATCACGTTTCCGACTTTATTAAGGTCGGATTGTAGCCTTTCGCGATTGCGGTTTATCGTATCGCGACATTGCTGCTCGCGTTGGTCGAGATCCAATGACTGTTGGCAGGATATGGAATCGGTGGGTTCAGGAGGGTAATACGGAACGCCTTGCTCGATCCCAACGGCCTCGTATCACTAGCAGTCGAGATGACAGGCATCTTATCCGCACGGCTGTA
This sequence comes from Schistocerca americana, assembly GCF_021461395.2. NCBI lineage: Eukaryota > Metazoa > Arthropoda > Insecta > Orthoptera > Acrididae > Schistocerca > Schistocerca americana. The sequence continues at coordinate 819,969,838 of NC_060122.1, read as the reverse complement.
ACGGATCGTGCAGCCACGTCTAGATCCCTGAGTCAACAGATGGGGACGTTTGTAAGACAACAACCATCTGCACGAACAGTTCGACGACGTTTGCAGCAGCATGGACTATCAGTTCGCAGACCGTGGCTGCGGTTACCCTTGACGCTGCATCACAGACAGGAGCGCCTGCGATGGTGTACTCAGCGACGAACCTGGGCGCACGAATGGCAAAACGTCATATTTTCGGATGAATCCAGGTTCTGTTTACAGCATCATGATGGTCGCATCCGTGTTTGTCAACATTGCGGTGAACGCACATTGGAAGCTGTATTCGTTATCGCCATACTGGCCTATCACCCGGCGTGTGGCGTGGGGTGCCATTGGTTACACGTCTCGGTCACCTCTTGTTCGCATTGACTGCACTTTGAACAGTGGACGTTACATTTCAGATGTGTTACGCTCCGTGGCTCTACCCTTCATTCGATCCCTGCGAAACCCTACATTTTAGCAGGATAATGCACAACCGCATGTTGCAGGTCCTGTACGGGCCTTTCTGGATACAGAAAATGTTCGACTGCTGCCCTGGCCAGCACATTCTCCAGATCTCTCAGCAATTGAAAACGTCTGGTCAATGGTGGCCGAGCAACTGGCTCGTCATAATACGCCAGTCACTACTCTTGATGAACTGTGGTATCGTGTTGAAGCTGCATGGTCAGCTGTACCTGTACACGCCATCCAAACTCTGTTTGACTCGATGCCCAGAAAGGCCGTTATTACGGCCAGAGGTGGTTGTTCTGGGTACTGATTTCTCAGGATCTATGCACCCAAATCGCGTGGAAATCTAATCACATGTCAGTTCTAGTATAATATATTTGTCCAATGAATACCCGTTTATCATTTGCTGTAGCAATTTTAATGGCCAGTAGTGTATATGTCGCCTTCGTGGTGTTGCATTACTAATGGCCAACGGCGTTTGTAGTCATTTAGCACTTGCCCACGGCTGGGGAGAACAGTGCCCAGATAAAAGATCGTAAAGCGCTTTCCGTGGTCGGAAACCGGAGATAGATTCGGTACACCGTTGCGGAGTTTGCCGGCCACGCGGCTGGCGAGATGATGGAGTGCCGCGCGACCGGCTGGATGTCCGTATTATTAGCTGCGCGGCCACGCCGCCCACCGGCCGCGTCCCGGCACTTTCCGGCAGCTGTGACGGGATGGGCCCGTCCTAGCCGGCCGTTTGGCGAGCCGCGGGTATTTCGGTAGCGGCGGAGCACTGGCCGCTGCCGCCGGCGCCGGTGGGTGGGCGTGGCTGCCGCACGGTGGGCGCGTGCTGCGCCGCCTCCACACTGCTTACTCTACATCTACATGGGTACTCTGCAAATAACATTTAAGTGCCTGGCAGAGGGTTCATCGAACCACCTTCACAATAATTCTCTATTATTCCATTCTCGTACAGCGCGCGGAAAGAACGAACACCTGTATCTTTCCGTACCAGCTCTGATTTCCCTTATTCTATCACGGTGATCGTTTCTCGCTGTGTAGGTCGGTGTCAACAAAATATTTTCGCATTTGGAGGAGAATGTTGGTGATTGGAATTTCGTGAGAAGATCCCGTCGCAACGAAAAACGCCTTTCTTTTAACGATTTCCAGCCCAAATCCTGTATCATTTCTCTGACACACTCTCCCATATTTCGGAATAATACAAAAAGTGCTGCCCTTCTTTGAACTTTTTCGATGTACTCCGTCAGTCCTATCTGGTAAGGATCCCATACCGCGGAGCAGTATTCTAAAAGGGGACGGACAAGCGTAGTGTACGCAGTCTGCTTAGTAGGTCTGTTACATTTTCCAAGAGTCCTGCCGATAAAACGCAGCGTTTGAATAGCCTTCCCCACAACATTTTCTGTGCATTCGTTCCAATTTAAGTTGTTCGTAATCGTAATACCTAGGTATTTAGTTGAATTTACGGGTTTTAGGTTAGACTTATGTATCGTGTAACCGAAATTTAACGACTTCCTTTTAGCACTCATGTGGATGACCTCACACTTTTCGTTATTTAGGGTCAACTGCCACTTTTCGCACCATTCAGATATTTTTTCTAAATCGTTTTGCAGTTTGTTTTGATCTTCTGATGATTTTATTAGTCGATAAAGGACAGCGTCATCTGCAAACAACCGAAGACGGCTGCTCAGATTGTCTCCCAAATCGTTTATATAGATAAGTAACAGCAAAGAGCCTATAACACTACCGCCGGCCGCGGTGGTCTGGCGGTTCTAGGCGCTCAGTCCGGAACCGCGCGACTGCTACGGTCGCAGGTTCGAATCCTGCCTCGGGCATGGATGTGTGTGATCTCCTTAGGTTAGTTAGGTTTAAGTAGTTCTAAGTTATAGGGGACTGATGACCACAGATGTTAAGTCCCATAGTGCTCAGAGCCATTTGAACCATTTTTTTATAACACTACCTTGGGGAACGCCAGAAATCACTTCTGTTTTACTCGATGACTTTCCGTCAATTACTACGAGCTGTGACCTTTCTGACAGGAAATCGCAAATCCAGTCACATAACTCACACGATGTTCCATAAGCACGCAATTTTACTACGAACCGTTTGTGTGGTACAGTGTCAAAAGCCTTCCGGAAATCCAGGAATACGGAATCGATCTGAAATCCCTTGTCAATAGCACGCAGCACATCATGTGAATAAAGAGCTAGTTGTGTTTCACGCGAACGATGTTTTCTAAACCCATGTTGACTGTGTGTCAATAGACCGTACTGTACTCCCTCTGTTCACGAACGGTACACCCGCTGAGACATGCGAGGCGCAGTGTCGGCACTGTTCTGCCTATTCCTGCGAGGGAGAATAACTAAGCTATTCTGTCGAAAACTGACGTTCTGAAACTTCGGCTCTGTTCAGAATACAGTTTGAATCTCACGAAGGAGAAAACAGCAACCAGCCACCGACAACAGTGCTATTCATTTACACAAATATCGGCGATGCCGGTTTCAGACCGACAAGTTCATCTTCAGACGGATGTACACGTTTATATTAAGTTTGTTGTTATTTCCATTACTTTTTGGCTGCTTTTTCCACCTTGTTCTGAAGTTCCTCGGGTTGGTTGTGTTCTAAAGGCAAAAACGATGTGAGGGACGGCATATTTAACTGTAATCGTTCCAAGTAACGAATGAAAACAATGTAAACAAATCTCTACGGTAGAACTTTTTTAGTCTTAGGTTACGTACGTCGAAGTTCGCCAGTAATACACTTGCATTGTTCACGAAACAATAAAAAATACAAACACCGTTTTTTGTATATAAATATGGTGCTCTGTACTACGTGCATATTTTTAGATCACGAAAGTGCGCACATTTAAACAACATTTCTTCCCGTGCTCCATACACGAATGGAACTAGACGAACCTTTCATAACTGGTACAGTGGAAAGCACTCTCTGCCATGCACTTTACAGTTGTTTGCTGAATTTGGATGTAGATGTAAATCAACTTTTATGATTCAAGAGCCTAGTTCTTGTGCAACAACTCCCAGTATGTGATTCTGAAATGTCCGTCTCCGTGTCTTAGTTACTGCCACGCGGGACTTTAAAAAAGCCTTATGGACTCTTTCCACGTTTTCTCCGCTGATACAGAAGGTCGACAGATCGTGCAGTCGTATTTCCTCACACTGACGATACGGCCCATATGCGTGTTCCGTGTGGTGAGTTGTTACTTACCTGCTCGCGATTTTGAGGGGCAAAATAGCATATTTTCTTTAGTCAAAACGGAACCTCTTGCCGACTGCTAACAACTTCCCTTGTTTTTAAGTTTCAGTAATATAACCTGAAGATTTTTTCTCAAGTTATTGGCTTTCTGGAGGTGCCTAGTCAGCCAGCTCAATAGGGGAATGTCAATCATGACGATATGAGCGTATGGACAACGCAACACCACACAATCCCCACCCCCTCCCCGCGGAGAAAATCTCTGACCCGGCCGGGAATCGAACCCGGGCCCCTTGACCTGGTAATCTGCCGTGCTGACCGCGCAGTTCCCGAAGCGGACAAACTTGATGGTATTCACCACTGGCATTATGCGAGACAGCTACAACAGATGGCCAACAGAGAGAGCTATTCTGCTGCGCACGAACCACTAGATTTAGGCAATCGTCAGCTGCGTATATTATGTCGTCACGATAATCAAACTCTCAAGCCTAATCCGTGTGTGAAGCACTTGGGAAAGGACTGTGTGTCCTTTTGTGACATTAGCTGTGGGCTGTGACAACTGCCCCGGAATCTCCACACCCGGGTGGGTTTCCACTCCCAATCTTGTGTCATAGTCATTCACGAATCTTTTCTTAAGAAACTTTAAATACGGTTTTTACAGTAGACAAGACTTTGGATTTTTATCTGGACTGTGACGAGAGGAAATTGTAGCAGTTGTACTTGACAAAGATGTAAATTCCGTTGAATGTATCTAATGTTCAAATGGTTCAAATGGCTCTGAGCACTATGGGACTTAACAGCTGTGGTCATCAGTCCCCTAGAACTTAGAACTACTTAAACCTAACTAACCTAAGGACATCACACACATCCATGCCCGAGGCAGGATTCGAACCTGCGACCGTAGCAGTATCTAATGTCTTGAGCTGAATGTGAATGCAGGCCCTGTTGTCGTATTTCATGGATGAATTCTTCTCGGGTTATCGAACTAGCCATATTCTCGGAAGTGACTTCTCCAGAAGATGACAAGTAAGAAAATTACCGAGACGTAGCTACGCACCAACCAGTTTACTCGACTGATACCGCTAGAGAAATCCGTCCACGTCTTAAGCGTTTATGAAAACACTAAACTCAGCACCAGTTACTGACGTGCACGCCGGCGATCCACATTTCGTTGTTCCGTTGGTGAACCAGCAAAGTGTGTACGAGACAGGTTGCCGTTGCAACGTTACCAACGACTGTTGCCAGCAGTCCAGCAGAGGGCGAGTGCACAGCCTGTTAAATGGCTCGTCTACACAGGGGTTTCGTTGCTTTATGCTCTTACGTAAGTGGTTAACGATTAGTAATGTTGCCTACGAGGTCAGTAAGTGACATACTGATATACAAGAGTAAACTGAGCAATAAAATCAGGAACTGAGGATATTAATCTATGTTTAGCAAACGTTAGAATTATATCGTTGCTTTATTGATAGAAAATTACTTTGCTATGAATGATGGCCCTACACATAATGGTGCAATCGAATCTAGGATAGTTTTAGCACAGTAGTTGCAGGCAATAAACAGTTCACTACATCACGGTCATATGTGTGTGAAATCTTATGGGACTTAACTACTAAGGTCACCAGTCCCGAAGCTTACACACTACTTAACCTAAATTATCCTAAGCACAAACACACACAGCCATGCCCGAGGGAGGACTCGAACCTCCGCCGAGACCAGCCGCACAGTCCATGACTGCAGTGACATCACAGTCACTGTGAATTCCACTCTGTTCACGGCTCAAAAACTTATAAACCGAAGACTAGCTTCTGAACAATCCTATTGGCATGATCCTACCTCGGAAATAAAACGCGTGTGGCCCCAGGCCATTTTAAATGCTCACGTAAATCGCACGGCTGCCAACATACAAAACACCACGCTCTCTGCCGTGCGTCTCTTGTCCTGCGTTTTGTCACGTGACACACGGCTCTAGTCAAATTAACATCCACATACCTGACCATCATTCGTTTACAAACACTTTTCGCGATATACAAATACTTAAACCAAATACTTTACGCAGTTCTGTACACACTTATTGTGTCACATACTACTATATTTTCGCATTAAAGTTATTTTTATTTTAATATATTGCACGAACCGGAACAGAAATCGCTCGTCAAATCAACTACTTAATTCTTTCTTGCCCATTTTTCATTATGTTATTCTAATCCTTCTACCATTATTAGTATATAAAATTATTATTAAATGAACATAGAAAATGAAATAGCGGTTCAAATTACGCCCGCCGAGGCTAATAGGTTTATGTATTTGTGATTACAATGAAATGAACACCCTTAGCTGGTTACAGGCGTTGAGATACGACAACGGGGACAGATGAAAATGTGTGCCCCGACCCGGGACTCGAACCCGGGATCTCCTGCTTACATGGCAGATCGGGGCACACATTTTCATCTGTTCCCGTTGTCGTATCTCAACGCCTGTAACCAGCTAAGGGTGTTCATTTCGTTGTAATTTCTTTCTAGCGAGCTGCATGGTCACCGATGGTATCTGTTCTTTCGCACATGTCCGAAAGAACAGATACCACCTTAGTATATATATATTATGTATTTGTGGATGGCTCCGTTTTAGGTGCAGAGCCTCACATGTTATGTTAGACCGTAGAAGCAAATGAGAACACCAAAAATTTCCTGTGCACGTGTATCGCGAGAGGGTGACAGAAAGCGAGACAGCCGCCGACTGACGGTGGGCCAGACGAGATTCCGGCAGACGGCAGTCAGCACGTTTCGCAGACTTCGCCCGACGAAACGAATCGCGAGTTCTGTGGTCTCGAATTAGCCCTCCAGCGTGCCTGAAATATCCGGACACAAATCAGAGCGAGCGTGCAGCCACAAAGCGCGGCCCGCGCCCTGGACCGTGCCGTCCCGTCCCGTCATTCCTAAATTTAATTCGGCGCCGGTCTTGCGCAGGAGGCTGCCACGGCCGTGTCGGATTACGCAGCGTCGCACGCACGCCGGCCGCCCCGCACAAATGGCTCGCGGCCCTCGTGTTCCGCTCATTACGTTCACCACAGACGCTCAACTTAGAAGCATTGCTGTTGACGTCCGTGTTACCCGACAACGCCTTTTTACCACCGACGTCACCGCTATGATGATAATTTCGTAGTATAAAACTCGACCGTCCGATCTGAATTATCTGCCGTTTGGCAGGGAGCAAGTCGGGCTGTTCCCGCCAGCAGTAGTCCTCTGGAAGAGTCTAGCAAGCGTCAGCTCCTACTGCACCGCCACACCCGCTGCCCAAAGGACTCCGTCTGCTGCGTACGAAGTACGGAACTTTTATGGACGCGAAAATTTCAACGAAAGAAACGGAGTTCTAGTTCCAAGAAAAGTTAAAAACGGTTCAAATGCGTCTGAGCACTATGGGACTTAACTTCAGAGGTCATCACTCCTACTTATACCTCCCGAGGAGATCACGAATGTAAAATTAGAGAGATTAGAGCGCGCACGGAGGCTTTCAGACGGTCGTTCTTCCCGCGAACCATACGCGACTGGAACAGGAAAGGGAGGTAATGACAGTGGCACGTAAAGTGCCCTCCGCCACACACCGTTGGGTGGCTTGCGGAGTATCAATGTAGATGTAGATGTAGAACTTAGAACTACTTAAACCTAACTAACCTAAGGACATCACACACATCCATGCCCGAGGCAGGATTCGGACCTGCGACCGTAGCGGTCGCGCGGTTCCAGACTGAAGCGCCTAGAACCGCTCGGACACACCGGCTGGCTTTTTCACATGCTTAGCGACACTACAGAGCTCTATAGCACACCTGACCTTCATATTTTTACGTGACTCTTCTGGGATGTATACACTACAAACCGAATTTCTATCACCACGGAGCGCTGTGGTGGCTGCAAGCGGTCAGTAGGCCTAGTTGTCGCGGCAGCGTCTCACTTCGAGCGACAGATGTCAACAAATTCAGCCGGCCACAGTGGCCGAGCGGTTCTAGGCGCTACAGTCTGGAACCGCGCGACCGCTACGGTCGCAGGTCCGAATCCTGCCTCAGGCATGGATGTGTGTGTTGTCCTTAGGTTAGCTAGGTTTAAGTAGTTCTACGTTCTAGGGGACTGATGACCTCCTGTAGTGCTCAGAGCCATTTGAACCATTTTTTTCTAACTTCAGTATTTGTCTTACGATTGTGTTAAACCTTTAATGTACGATTATATCTCTTAATCAGTAGATTAAGACAGAATTTTAAATGTTTGAAATCGGTCAGTAGTACTGAAAATCGCGTTTTTGTTGTCCCTGGAAGGCGTTATACAGGGTGTTACGAAAAGGTACGGCCAAACTTTCACGAAACATTCCTCACACACAAAGAAAGAAAATATATTATGTGGACATGTGTTCGGAAACGCTTACTTTTCATGTTAGAGCTCATTTTATTACTTCTCTTCAAATCACATTAATCATGGAATGGAAACAGACAGCAACAGAACGTAGCAGCGTGACTTCAAACACTTTGTTACAGGAAATGTTCAAAATGTCCTCCGTTAGCGAGGATACATCCATCCACCCTCCGTCGCATCGAATCCCTGATGCGCTGATGCAGCTCTGGAGAATGGCGTATTGTATCACAGCCGTCCACAATACGAGCACGAAGAGTCTCTAAATTTGGTACCGGGGTTGTGTAGACAAGAGCTTTCAAATGCCCCCATAAATGAAAGTCAAGAGGGTTGAGGACAAAAAATGGCTCTGAGCACTATGGGACTTAACATCTATGGTCATCAGTCCCCTAGAACTTAGAACTAGTTAAACCTAACTAACCTAAGGACAGCACACAACACCCAGCCATCACGAGACAGAGAAAATCCCTGACCCCGCCGGGAATCGAACCCGGGAACCCGCGCGTGAGGAGCGAGAACGCTATCGCACGACCACGGTTGAGGACAGGAGAGCGTGGAGGCCATGGAATTGGTCCGCCTCTACCAACCCATCGGTCACCGAATCTGTTTTTGAGAAGCATACGAACACTTCGACTGAAATGTGCAGGAGCTCCATCGTGCACGAACCACATGTTGTGTCGTACTTGTAAAGGCACATGTTCTAGCAGCACAGGTAGAGTATCCCGTATGAAATCATAATAATGTGCTCCATTGAGCGTTGGTGGAAGAACATGGCGCCCAATCAAGACATCACCAACAATGCCTGCCCAAACGTTCACAGAAAATCTGTGTTGATGACGTGATTGCACAATTGCGTGCGTGCTAGTACTGTAGAGCGATGAGTCGCATGTCAACACAAGCACCGAAGTCAACATTACCTTCCTTCAATTGGGCCAACTGACGGTGAATCGATGAAGTACAGTACATACTGACGAAACTAAAATGAGCTCTAACATGGAAATTAAGCGTTTCCGGACACATGTCCACATAACATCTTTTCTTTATTTGTGTGTGAGGAATGTATCCCGAAAGTTTGGCCGTACCTTTTTGTAACACCCTGTATAGACAAACTGCAATTGTGGGCGGGTTACTACTTTAGCCGTTTAGTGAGACAGAAACCAAGGTGTAGAGAAAGTCTCCAGAGTGGTTTGTAAGGGTATTTAAGTGTGTCGTACTGTGGTATGGTCTCTGTATGATGCTGCGTCACGACCGTACATGGAGCGCATATGAAGGAAGCCGACGTGATTGGTCTCAAGCGTACTTAAATGTGAGGAAACGCACAAACGCTAAGAATTCCCATCTTGCAAACACTCAATAAAGGCGCCTTATATGCAGTGAAACGTAATTAGCATTCTGGTTTAACCGCTCGTCTAGCGGCCTACAGATGGATCTTAACCTTAAGTGGAAAACCCACTTCCTAGAATTATTGAAGCGCATTAGTTGAGCTACTCGTACGTTCGCAGTACACGGGAGCACTGCTACAGGTGATGTGCAAATGAAAGAACTAGCTTCTTCTGTATGTTCCCATTCATTAATGAAGCTGTGGAATCATTTTTTGAGGAAACTCAACTTGCAGCGTTAATATTTTCAGAATACAGAAGCGTGTTGAAATAATTATTTGTACTGTCAGTTGTAGAGCAACATTCAGCGGCCTCTTCAAATAAAACATTTTTACAGCTGTTTCACACTACATATTCAGCAATAATCGTCATGCTTGCGTAGATTTCTCTTTTCTCAAATAACAGATAAAAGCATGGGTGTAAACTAACATCGGAAATAATCTTTACAGAGACCTCACAAAGGACTTTTCATTAGTAGAAAAAGTAGTCATGTGCGTGGGTGTAGATATTTTCAACAGTCTCCCAGACCAAAAAACATGTCGAGTAGATAACGCCTGAAGATCGAATTAAAGAATTTTTCTGTTGGCCAAGTATTTCTACACCGCTAACGAGTATCTGCAAGGAAAGAATTTAAATTAACTTATTAGCACTTTATCAGTATAATATTTTAAAATGTTAAGTCATATCATTGTTCAGTGTTTTTATTTTCATTTCATTTATTGAAATAGTTATTTGTGAAATATGCATTCCAGACTACTTTCCACATCCTAGAGACCAGGTAAAATATACATTTTAGACTTCTTTCCACATCGTAGAGACCCCTCTATGGACCATCCATGGAATTTGGCTGATGTAACGAGAGAGATTATTCTTCAGCACCGTACATACCATCCCTTTATGAACTTGGGGTTAGAAGTAGACAACAACCGCACGCACCGAGACATGTAGGCAGTTGTTCCTTCACGTCCCAGAAAACGGGAGGGAACCGTAAGACATCCAGCAGAAAGTACCTTCTACCACGAACTTTAGAATGACACAGAAAACACAGATGCGAATGTATTTTGTAGCGAGTTTCCGACAGACTGAAACTACATCGCTCGGAGAATGAAAACCGAACTCAAGAACATATGTAGACTAGAGATGGGTCGTTCGCGAACTAACGGGTCCAAAGGAACGCTTCACCAAGATGAACGGAGCGAGCGAGGAACGAATTCCAAGGAACGGACCTTCATAATTCACTTCGGTCGCGGCTTTCTACTTGTAGTTCCCGGGAACGGGAAACGGCCCGTCTCGTTCCCGAACGGTACGTCGGCCGGTCTCGTTCCAGCCTCGGTCCCTTTTCCCTATCTGTCTCGGTCTCGGTCTCGGTCGGCCGGACTCGTCCTTCTTCGCGTGGCCACTCGCAGTTCCACTGCCGACTGCTCATAAGTTAGTTCAGTATCGGGTTGTTGCTGTTCGTTTCGTTAGCTTCTCACGCCCATTCTACATCTGTTTCAAACTCTGAATTTCTGGTTCTTTTCGTATTCTATTCAGCGTCCACGACCAGTAATTAAAATGTATTTTATAATTACGTAAATTAAATAAAAATTACGTGGTATGTAATACGTACATATTTTCAGGTAACAAAACGGCGTATCAGCTTACTTCACTATTACGATAAACAGCAGAAGAAATACTTGTAAAAAAGCAAGGTTTTTTGTTATTAGACATGCAAAGGTCGTCGGCATGGCACACACAAGTGGCCATTTTCCGTATTTTTTTTTATCCAAGGTATAAGAGCATGGTCATTGTTATGTAAGGCAGACCGACATCCAACCGAATGAGGCCCGTGCTTCGTAATCGAATGTATGGTGTCACATTTTGTAAAGAGAATATGATAACTCGTACAATATTATTTCAGTGGTACAGGGTGGCGCACAAAAAATCGGCCCCGAGTACTAGACTGCTCATTGTCGCTTACCAATCTTCATCTATTGTTTCGAAGTTGTTTGCATTAGCTTATTTGTTATTTCTTCACTGCCTAATTGTTACATGTTTATCTGTTCTGCTCGTAGCGGTGAACAAATCGTGCGTAATTGGCGAGCAGTTTGTTCGGTTTTTCGTGCACCGCCTTATATTATTTCACTGCGATCAGCCACATAACGCTACAGTTGGCTAAACGAGATGTTTTGCAGAATCAGGAAAATTACAAGTGTGTGAGAATTCTGTTATGAATAAAAACTCTGTACTCCAGGGAGGCAAGTGCCTGCTATTGGCGCTTTCCATCTTCAGTCACCTATGGTACTAATTTTCAGTTTTTCATAAGAAGCACATACCAAGCACAATGAACGGTGAACGAGTAAAAATGAACTGTTCCCTAAAAAGAGCGACCACCAGTGAACTGGTTCCCAAGGATGAACGACTTTGACCATCTCTAACGTAGACAGCACTCACCCAAATGAGCACCGCAATTTAGAAGGCGAGAAATTTTTCCCGCTTTAACAGTTTTCTCGTTCGGAAGTGAGGCGCACGCGCGTTCTCGCGCCCGCAAACACACACACACACACACACAGAGAGAGACCTCCTAGCTCGGCAGCTGAGTTTAACGACCTCCTCCAAGCCACACTCGGACCGAAAGAAGACACACGGCTTCCGTAAACACGCGCAAGATCGAAGACGTGAGAAGCGACCTGGTAAACGCTGCCGCCCCCGATCTGTCCGTTAGCACAGCCTCGGGCTCCTGCGCCGCGTCTATCTTCTCTTCAGGGCGGCTGATTTCCTCTGCTCGCTGCCCGCGCTCACCGTTTGTGTTTGTTTTACGCGTCTCGCTTGTTGCCCCAACTTCAAGCAGCTCTCAAAGATTCTCTTCATTCTGGCTTCGATACCTCCACTGTTCAATCTGTTACCATTATTTTTCTCATGCTCGATCTACGAAAATATCTCTTTATATTATGAGCAGATTCGTGGCGTCATATTGTCGCAGCGTTTCGATGACTTTCCTGTTCGACATCTTTAGGCAAAGACTCCAGCCGAAGATGAGGAATAGGGAACTCCTCGAAACATTGCGACAACACGATGCCCAGGTTCAGCAGATAAGCCAAGAAGATTTCATCACAAAAAAATTTCTTTACAGAAATAGAAACGGAAGGCTTGAACTGGTCGCTAATAAAAGTTCATGGTTGATGGTTCAAATGGCTCTGAGCACTATGGGACTTAACGTCTGAGGTCATCAGTACCCTAGAACTTAGAACTACTTAAACCTAACTAACCTAAGGACATCACACACATCCTTGCCCGTGGCAGGATTCGAACCTGCGACCTTAGCAGTCGCGCGGTTCCGGACTGAAGCGTCTAGAAGCGCTCGGCCACCGCGGCCGGCCTGTCGCGCGGTTCCAGACTGTAGCGCCTAGAACCGCTCGGCCACTCCGGCCGGCCAGTTCGTGGTTGAGAAACATATTCTATAATAAAGTCATGTCGAAGAATCTAGATCTTACGAACAACACGAATTTTTTATTTTCGAAGTCCTGGACTTACCAGCAGAGGTATTTAGTAGCTGTGCTCTCAAACTATACGGCAGTTGAGGCTCATACAGAGGGAGTGCACAGTCAAACTAAAGACAGCGCGGTTACAGGGGACCGAGATTGATTTTGGTTGCGAGTAATGGCGGATAACTATTCTGATATGCGTTCCCCGTCGTGAAAAATTTGCCTAGCGGCAAGACCGGCGCTCGAGACGAGAACGGAGGCCGTAATTATAAGGCGGAGGTGAACACCGCAAGTGGTTTGCGCAGGAGAGTCGCACGGTGCGAGCGTTTGGCGGCCGCGTCGTCCAGCTGGGCACGTGTGGGTGTGGGTGACGGGGCGGCGGGTCAGCGACCCCGCGGGTCAGCGGGTCAAGGACAGCGCGGCGCGGCTGCCCAGGCGGGCGCGGAGCCGCGCCGTTGCGAAATAGCCAGTGGGCGCCCTTCGCGCCGCATTCTTCACCTCTGCCGCATTCATTAGCGCGGAAGCGAGCGTAGGCCGCACAAGTAATGTGCTCAGTGCCTGAAATAAACGTGGAGTACGCCGCCCATCACAATTACGGACAGAAGAGAGAATTTCTCGCTGTGTTGGTCAGACTCTGTCAGTAGCGTCACGTGACGCAGACTGCCGTATCGGTCGCCGATCGTCAGATGTACCGCTTGTGTAGTGACGTACAGGCTACACTAAACTGCAACAAAGCCGGGGAGCGTGACCGAGCGGTTCTAGGCGCTTCAGTCCGGAGCCGCGCGACCGCTACGTTCGCAGGTTAGAATCCTGCCTCGGGCATGGATGTGTGTGATGTCGTTAGGTTAGTTAGGTTTAAGTAGTTCTAAGTTCTAGGGGACTGATGACCGCAGTTGTTAAGTCCCATAGTGCTCAGAGCCATTTGAACCATTTGTTCAAAATGGTTCAAATGGCTCTGAGCACTATGGGACTCAACATCTTAGGTCATAAGTCCCCTAGAACTTAGAACTACCTAAACCTAACTAACCTAAGGACACCACACACACCCATGCCCGAGGCAGGATTCGAACCTGCGACGGTAGCAGTCCCGCGGTTCCGGACTGCAGTGCCAGAACCGCTAGACCACCGCGGCCGGCGAACCATTTGTACACTAAACTGCAACAACACTAATAACAATGATACACTGTCATACAGTGAAGAGCCAAAGAAACTGGTACAACCGCCTAATATCAACTGATACACCTGCCTAATATCGTGTGGGGCCCCCGCGACCACGCCGAAGTTCCGCAACACGACGTGGCACGGACTCGAGTAATGTCTGGAGGGAACTGATATCATGAATCCTGCAGGGCTGTCCATGATTCAGTAAGAGTACGGGGGAGTGCAGATTTCTTCTGAACAGCACGTTGGAAGGCATCGCAGATATGCTCAATAATGTTCACTTCTGGGGAGTTTGGTGGCCAGTCGAAGTGTTTAAACTCTGTAGCTATTCTTGAGTCTGTGTGGGGAGGGGGAGGGTGTCGCACTGTTCTGCTGGCATTGCCCAGGTACTTCGGAATGCACAATGGAAATAAATGGATGCAGGTTCAAATGGCTCTAAGCACTATGGGACTTAACACCTGAGGTCATCAGTCCCCTAGAACTTAGAACTACTTAAACCTAACTAACCTAAGGACATCACACACATCCATGCCCGAGGCAGGATTCAAACCTGTGACCGTAGCAGCAGCGCGGTTCTGGACTGAAGCGCCTAGAACCACTCGCCCACAGAGGCCGGCTAATGGATGCAGGTGATCAGACAGGATGCTTACGTACGTGTCACCTGTCAGAGTCGTATCTAGATGTATCAGAAGACCCGTATCGCTCCAACTGCACACGCCCCACACTTTTACGGAGCCTCCACCAGCTTGAACAACCCCCTGCTGACATGCAAGGTCCATGGATTCATGAGGTTCTCTCCGTACCCGTACAATTTGAAACGAGAGTCGTCCGACCACGTAAGATGTTTCCAATCATCAACAGTCCAATGTCGGTGTTGACGGGTCCAGACGAGGCATAAAACTTTGTGTCGTGCAGTCATGAAGGGTACAGGGGTGGGCCTTCGGCTCCGAAAGCCCATACCGATGATGTTTCGTTGAATGGTTCGCTCGCGACACTTGTTGATGGCCGAGCACTGAAATCTGCACCAGTTTGCCAAAGGTTTGCACTTCGTTGACGGTTCCTCTTCAGTCGTCGTTGGTCTCGTTCTTTCAGGATCTTTTTTCGGCCGCAGCGATATCAGAGATTTGATGTTTCACCGGACTCCTGATATTCACAGTACACTCGTGAAATGGTCTTACAGGAAAATCTGCATTTCATTTCTACATCGGAGATGCTGTGTCGCATCGCTTGTGCGCCGACTATAACACCACGTTCATACTAACTTAAATCTTGACAACCTGCCACTGTAGCAGGAGTAACTGCTCCAGACACTAGTCGTCTTATATACCTGTAGGCGTTGCCGACAGCAGCATCATATTCTGACTTTTTACATATCTCTGTATTTGAATACGCATGCCTATACAAGTTTCTTTGGCGTTTCCGTGTATATGGAAAGCGTTGCACCATGAACCAGTACCGTGCGACGTTGGTCGGTAACTTCCGGCTTCGGCAACGTTTAGCACTGCTGAGCATTTTCTGCTCCACACAGTCCCCAGCATTCGACCCCTGAAGCAATCAGGACTGCAATCTGATTAATACATATGGCGAGCTCCGGATCCAGCCTGCAAGCTAACCGTGGCCGGTAGCCCGCAGGGTTCGCGGAAACAGGCGCCAAGCTTCCCGTCGCTAAAAACACTAATCGTGTCCTCAAGGCACAGGCATCTACCGCATCGGACTCAAAAGAACATAACCCTGCCGCAATTAAAAACGAAATCGGATAACAGCTCGTTTAACATTTCTTTCTACTAGCTTTAAAATGCTATTTTTTAATGAATAATGTCGTCTAGACTGTTTAATATATTTTCATTTATTACGACGATTCGGCTATTGCTATCAGCTGATCTACAATTTCTGCTGTGATTTTGATGTTTACAAAATAAAAATCACAGTAACAGGTTACTGTAAAATACACTGCTATAAAATAGCGGTTTCCAATTCTCTGAAGATTTATTGGTGCACCATTGCATATGGAGTACATTTACAGATCACTAGTACAAGCGGCTGTGAGGCAGTGCAGGCACTGAAAATATGAAATGGCTCTAAGCACTATGGGACTGAACATCTGAGGTCATCAGTCCCCTAGACTTGGAAGTACTTAAACCTAACTAACCTAAGGACATCACACACACACATCCATGCCTGAGGGAGGATTCTAACCTGCGACCGTAGGAGCAGCGCGGTTCCGGACTGAAGCGCCTAGAACCGCTCGGCCACAGTGGACGGCGCTGGCGCTGACTCATTTCAAAATGGCTCTGAGCACTATGGGACTCAACTGCTGAGGTCATTAGTCCCCTAGAACTTAGAACTAGTTAAACCTAACTAACCTAAGGACATCACAAACATCCATGCCCGAGGCAGGATTCGAACCTGCGACCGTACCGGTCTTGCGGTTCCAGACTGCAGCGCCTTTAACCGCACGGCCACTTCGGCCGGCTGACTCATTTCGATCGTACAGATGGTGAATACTGTCTTGGGATTGCTATTCCACGCCTGATCGACCTGTTCACGTAGTTCAGTAAGAGTAGTTGGTTGATGAGTCGTACGAGTCACTTCTGGTCCCATCATATTGAAAACGTTCTAGATTGGAGACGAGTCCGGAGATCGTGCTGGCCAGGGAAGTACCACACGTCATGCAGAGCACGCTTAGTTGCACCGGCAGTGCGTTGGCGATCATTATCCTGTTGGAACAACACTTTACTTTTCTGTTGCAAGAACGGCAAAAGACTGGTTCTAACAACATTCTACACGCTGGTTAGCGTCCCCTCCAGAAACACCAAAGGTGAACGACAGTTTTAGCGTATCGCACCGTAGACCATAAGACCTGGGGTGAGGCCACAGTGTCTTGGACGAATGCACTCCACGATACAGCGCCCACCAGGTCTACGTCGTACGCGCAAACGACCATCACTCACGTGAGGGCAGAAACTGCTTTGATCGCTGAAGACCACGGCGCGCCATTCCGTCTTCCAGGTGGTCGTCTGACGATGCGTGCACGTCGATGCTGTCGCGTCAGTGGAAGGCGGAGTAAAGCTGAGCGTGCCTGTAGTCCCACCGCTAAGGACCGGTTCGCAACGGTTCTTGTTGACACGCTTGGGCTCACAAGCCGTTCTGTCTGTGCTGTGCTAGCTGCCCTTACAATATGACGAACCTGGCGGGCATCTCTGCTGCCTTGACGTACAGAACCTCGTCTACGGGTGTGAGAATGTTCACATGACCACTGGTACCAAACATGATTTCACAACTAACCCAGCACGTCCGACTTGGTATCACAGTCCTGAGCCTTCTGACTGTGGGAATTTAGTACTAAAGTGTAGACACAGATGTCACACTTAGCTATGCCACTACACCACATGTTGGCGAACGACTTTGACACCATTAGCATTACATCTACTGTTCCTCAGGTGGCATGTGGCGTCATCGGAACAAAATCGACGTCGTCTTACCAGGAGTACTGATTTATTTTCCAGCCATGTGTATTCCACCCCAAAGTTTATTGAGAATACGTAAACATACGATTATAAGGAAGATTGTATTTCATTTTATTTGACTCTGAGCTTTGCTTTACGAGTCCTAAGTTCTAGTACATGAATTTTTACTTTTGTCGACTGAAGATAGAAATATACCGATTCTTACATAACTTAGACTAATTTTAAATCTGAAGGTGGCATTATCTGAAACGTAGAAATAAATGAAAATACAGTAAACGATCTAGACGACATAACTCATAAAAATTCATAATGATCGCAGACTCGTTCAAGCGATTTGTTGCCTCTCTTGCTAAATTAGAAATGGCATATTACAAATTTATTTAAATTACGGGAAATTACGTTAAACAAGGAATCTGCGCATTTGCTTGTCCATTATGATGCAACTCGAGAGTGTTTACCGACTCTAATGACGATGACGTCGACGGGACATTGACTGTAACTTTACACTTGTACTTTTTCCACGATACGCTGTGGAGAGTTTTGGGATTAAGCCCCGGACATTGGTGTGCAGTCTGGTGATAAGAAATTGCACACCACCACTATTCATCGTCTCGCAAACAGCAATTTATATATAAAGATTATATTTGTTGCTATTTGTTGTACGGAAATACAAATAATGGAAAATAGCTTGATATGTTACGCCAATAACTTTACGGTTTTCCTTGGACTTGGGTAAACTTCTGGCCTGATGGAGATGCGCGAAAATAATGCGTTGAGGCGCGTCTTTTCATCGAGAGCCAACTGCTCGCCACAGCAGCAGATACTCGTCAGCTGGAATAAACCTCCTGTAAATAAAAGTTCCAGCTCTTTGCGTCTAGATAAACATAAGAGACGCGTATTTAAACTGTGTAGATGGAACAGTGTAGAACCAATCGCCCGTGAGTTTACCGAAGGCGAGGCGCGGGCGGACTTGGACGCGGTCCAAGCTGGCAGAATAGCGCGTCCCTTGTCTCGCCATTTGCTGACAGCTCACAGGAAGAGCCGCCTCGTCTCTCCTCTCGCCTCGCTATTCCTGGAGACGGGGCTGCCAAACAGCCCGGAGCGCGCGCCCCACTTACCCGTGTACTCCGACACATCTGCCCAGTTTCACCTCGTAGCTTGTAGTGCTATTAAATGGCCGGCTGTGGTTGTGCGAGGTGCTGTGGAACAAAAAAAAAAAAAAAAAAAAAAATGTTCAAATGTGTGTGAAATCTTATAGGACTTAACTGCTAAGGCTACCAGTCCCTAAGCTTATACACTACTTAACCGAAATTATCCTAACGACAAACACACACACACCCATGCCCGAGGAAGGACTGAACCTCCGCCGGACCAGCCGCACAGTCCATGACTGCAGCGCCCTAGACCGCTCGGCTAATCCCGCGCGGCAGCTGTGGAACAAGTGCAGGCAGTGCTGACGGATCGCGGACGAGACTTCATGAGGCAAAAGGATGCGGGGAACCGATTTACTGATACAGTTTACATTGAGATGACGAAAATCCTGGGATATATCTCATATTGTGGCTGATCTGCTTCGTCCCGGCGTACTGCAGGAGCTCCACGTGGCATGGACTCAACAAGTCGTTGGAAGTCACCTGCGGAAGTACTGAGCCATGCTGCCTCTATAGCCGTCCATAATTGCGAAAGTGTTCCCCGTGCAGGATTTTGTACACGAACTGATCTCTGGATTAGGTCCCATAAATCCTCCACAGGACTCGTGTCAGAGATCTGGGTGGCCAGATCATTCGCTCGAATTGTGCAGAATATTCTTCAAACCAATCGCGAACAGTCGTGGCCAGTTGACATTTTTGGTAACATGAAGTCTATAATTGGCTGAAAATTGACTCCGTGTAACCGAACATAACCATTTCCAGTCAATGATCGGTTCAGTTGGACCAGAGCACCTAGTTAATTACATGTAAACACAGCCCACACCATTATGGAACCACCACCGCCTTGTACATTGCCCAGTTGACAACCTGGCTCCGTGGGGTCTGCGCCACACTCTAACCCTACCATGAGCTCTTATCAATTGGAATCGGGACTCAACTGACCAGGTTACGGCTCTCCAATTTCTAGGGTGCAGCCGATATGGTCACGAGCCCAGGAGAGGCGCTGCAGGCGATAGCGTGCTGTTAACAAAGGTACACGTCGATCGTCTGCTGCCATTGCCCATTAACGCCAAATTTCCCGGCATTATCCTAGCGGATACGTTCGTCGTACATCCTACATTGATTTCTGCGGTTATTTCGTGCAGTGTTGCTTGTCTGTTAGCACTGTCAACCATACACAAACGCCGCTACGTTTTCCATTGTGGTAGGTAATGTCTGAAATTTGGTATTCTCGGCGCACTCTTAGCACTGTGGATCTCAGAATAACCAGTTCCTTCAAGATTTCCGAAATGGAATGCCCCATGCGTCTAGCTCCGACGACCGTTCCGCGTTCAAAGTCTGGTAATTCTCGTCTTGGCGACCATAATCACGTCGGAGACCTTTTCATATACAGGGTGAAAAGTATTTAAACCGACAAACTCTGGGAGGTTGTAGGGGACATCAGAACAAATATTTTTCCCTAATGTCATTTTTCCCTATGAGAAGTATTTAAACCTGTAGAGGAAGATTTATTTGGCGGCAAATTAATTAAACCAACAAACACTTTTCCATTTTTTTTATGACCAAGAGACAACACATTAACACAACCCAATTTCAATTACAGTAGATTTTCAAAAATACCTCCACTGACACGTAAACAAAGGTTACACCGTCGGTTCATGTTCCGTCTGACTCGGTCAAAAACCCCCAGGAGTAACCGTGAATTGTTCCTGATGCTGCTACAATCCAGGCAACCAGATCCTCTTCTGTTGCAACAGCAGTTGCGTAAACAACGTTGCGCATCTCTCCCCACACGAAAATTCCAGAGGAGACATGCCTGGGGAACGAAAAGGCCCGGTACAGCACCACCTCTGCCACTCCACGTTTCTGGGAACCGTCGGTCCAGGAATCGACGCACACGACGACTGAAATGTGCCGGCGTCCCGTCATGTTGGAACCACATGCGTTGTCTTGTAGGGAGCGGGACGTCTTCCAGCAATTCTGGCAATGCTCTGGCGAGAAAATTGTAACAGTGCCTGCCATTTAATGGCCTAGGTAGCAGATACAGCCCAATTAGTCCCCAACAACACCGATCCACACATTAACGAAGAACCGCACTTGATGAGCGCTAGTAACTGTGGCATGTGGGTTATCCTCACTCCAAACATGCGAATTGTGCATGTTGAAGACTCCATCACGCCCGAACGTTGCTTCATCGGTAAACAACACAGAGGATGGAAATGTAGGATGCATTTCACACTGTTCCAGGTATCACTGCGAAAACTGTGCTCTGGGTGGATAATCAACTGGTTCCAGGTTGTGGACACGCTGTATGTGAAATGGATGTAACAATTGCTCTCGGAAGACTGTTCTTACATTCGTCTGATCCGTCTCCATGTTACGTGCAGTTGCACGAGTGCTGATTCAAGGATCCCGCTCCACATTCTGCAAGACAGCTTCCTCAAACTGCAACGTTCTTACCGTGCGACGGCATCTCTGTCCAGGTAATCTGCAAAATGACCCGGTCTCACGCAGACGTTGGTACACAGCAGCAAAGTTCGTATGATGCGGGATACGGCGGTTAGGATATTGTTGTTGATAAACCCGCTGTGCAGCTCGTCCGTTGTGGTGCGCTACGTAGTACGCACCAACCATATCAGTGTACTCACTCCAGGTGTATCGCTCCATTAGTAAACAGAGACAATGCACTACTACACTGGTGGACAGCAGTGGCCTACAACTGATGAGCATAATACGGCCTCTAACAACTGAAGAGCGTAATACGGCCTCTACCGGTTTAAATAATCCTCATAGGAAAAAATGACATTAGGGAAAAAGATTTGTTTTGATGTCTCCTACAATCTTCCAGAGTTTGTCGGTGTAAATACTTTCACCCTGTATATCACCTGAGTAAAAATGACAGCTGCGCCATTGCACCGCCCTTTTATACCTCGTGTACGCGATACTACTGCCCTCTCTATAAGTGCATATCGAAATCTCATGCCTTTTTTTCATCTCAGTGTAGACCGATTGAGGTGTTAAGAACTACATGAGGAGATTATGACGAGAACTACCGAAAGGATGGAGGTGCAGTACTGGCCCAATTACGGCTCCCTTCCGCGTGAGTTCCAGAACACAGTAGGATAGCGAGTCCCAATTCGATACCGTGTTCCTTCACTTCCAGAAGTCATTTGATACAATTTCACAGATCAGCCTAGCGAACAAAACAGCAGCTTAAGAAATATCTGGCCGGTTTTGCGACTAAACTGAAGACAACTGAGCAAACAAAATTCAGTGCGTCGTTGTGTCGAGAAATGGTCATATGTGGAAGTAACTTCGGACGTACCCAAACGTGTTGTTAAAAACCCGTTATTGCTCATTATTTACAGGGTGATTCTGTGATGATTTCAGAAACTTTCAGGGCTGATGGAGACGGGTAAATGTATCAAATGGATCAAATGGCTCTGAGCACTATGGGACTCAACTGCTGAGGTCATTAGTCCCCTAGAACTTAGAACTAGTTAAACCTAACTAACCTAAGGACATCACAAACATCCATGCCCGAGGCAGGATTCGAACCTGCGACCGTAGCGGTCTTGCGGTTCCAGACTGCAGCGCCTTTAACCGCACGGCCACTTCGGCCGGCGGTAAATGTATCAATTTGAGGTAAAGGGACCCTGGTCGGCAGACAATAGAGTCGAAGTTTGTAGTCGAAAATCGTTCTGATATCTCTGACAGTGGCAAGCATGCACCGGTACTCGTCTTCCTGCGATTGTAGGACCAAAGCATGGAAAAAAACATCTAGTAAAAATGGGCTCTATAGTGGATACCTTAAGAGTTATGAACGCTTGTTCATCTTCGCCACTGAACAAATGCCCATAGCTCTTAAGGTATGGGCTTTAGAGCCCTTGGTTTACTTGGCTTTTTTTTCGGTCTACTGGACTCCTCCACTAACATCGAAACCAAAGAGCTTGCAATTCGAGGGATGTATTTCACAGTATCGAAAGTGAACAATTGTTCATAGCTCTTGTGTTGTGGTCTTCGGTCCAGAGACAGGTTTGATGCAGCTCTCCATGCTACTCTATCCTGTGCAAGCTTCTTCATCTCCCAGTACCTACTGCAACCTACATCCTTCTGAATCTGTTTAGTGTATTCATCTGTTGGTCTCCCTCTACGATTTTTACCCTCCACGCTGCACTCCAGTACTAAATTGGTGATCCCTTGATGCCTCAGAATACGCCCTACCAACCGATCCCTTCTTCTAGTCAAGTTGTGCCACAAATTTCTCTTCTCTCAAATTCTATTTAATACCTCCTCATTAGTTATGTGATCTACCCATCTAATCTTCAGCATTCTTCTGTAGCACCACATTTCGAAAGCATCTATTCTCTTCTTGTCTAAACTATTTATCGTCCACGTTTCATAACTCTTAAGATACGAATTTTAGAGCCCATATTTATGACATATTTTTGTCTTGTTTTGGTCCATATTACCACTGCTGAATGCAGCCTATCCTACAGTCGTAGCAACAATAGTACCGGTACATGTAGTCGGTTGTCCAAGGCATCAGAGCGGTTTTCGCTTATAACTTCCGACTTTGTCGTTTCCAGACCGTGGTTAGAAACCTCAAATTGATACATTTACCCTTCTCCGTCATCCCTGAAAGTTTCTATCATCATGGAGTCATCCTGCATAAAAATAAAGTTGGCAGATTATTTGGGCAACTCCATGGGGGTGATCTTGGACGACGTTTTTGTATGCGGGGTGCATCTCCTGGAAATGTGCACCCTTTTTATTCCGCGAAACGTTCAAGATGTCAAGACCAGGTTTTCAGCAAATAGCAGGTTGTAGAATAGGGACGTAATGCAGTTCCGTTTTTAACTCATAACTCTTGTATCAAATGTATACTTTTTAAGGACTTAAGAAAGATCTTGAAAGACCAGTGCGGTGATATGATGCTTATTAATGGTGGCATTGAAACTATTCGCAGAAGTAGTAGAGAAATGCGCAGAAATTGAAAGGAAAGTCGGCCGGAGGTGACTACTGCATTGTGAACTCTCCCAAGTGAGAAATAAGGAACAGGTCCCATGTGAGGAGAGCTTATGGTGACTTTCTGTCTTCAGGGAGACCATAGAAACAGATAAGAGATGCGCTTTGCAAGAAACTGTCAGTTAATCTCTAAGAAAAAACCTGAAAAAACCATTCTTTCCTATCAAGAACGTTGATATTTTACAGCGATATTAAACAGCCTAGGGATACAAACAAACAGAACGTATAAAATGAAAACCTATAGCCAGTCATCATCATCGTACTTCCTGTCTATCACAAAGCGTTTTAGAATCGAAGCTCCATCTTGTAGACTGTAATATTACATACCGGTGTATTTTGATAATTTACTTGGTCCGTTTCCTGCATACAAATCCAGCAGAATTTCCGTAACAAATAAGTGTTAATTTAAAAATACCACCTTTGGTTTTAGAAAGTGGACAGTAACATTTTTGTTTGCCAGTATCAGACCACAAATTGTCATGAAAAGGGTCAGTGGGATCGAATGCGAGGCTAGAGAACGTCATAAAATACCGAGAATTTGCCAAAGTTTTAATAATTGTATCAATTTTAGTAACATTTGCTTTCAGAAAATGTGTTAAGACGCGTCAAGCGTTTCTGTACAGAGACGCCATTATTTCACAGGTTTTGGCAGTGCTGGTAACAGGTAGTGGCATGGCGACCTGCCTGGCTCCACCAGCCCTCCTGGGACAGAATCTGTGTACCCACCTGTCTGCGTCCACAGTAAATCTAATGTTTGAGGCAGGACGTGGGCACCAGCCTTGCATTTATTCAGCGAGATGCGGGAAACCGCCTAAAAACCACATCGGGACTGGCTGGCTCTCCAGGACTTGTCGTGAACTCGCCGGCTGAGTCACCTCCCCTCCCCGAGTCCCGGAAGTGGCGAGTCAACGCGCTGGGCTATCCGGCCGTGTCAGAACTGGATAACGCCAGGAAGAAAAATGATATGAGAATAGCAAGCGGTGCCTCGTGTCTTACTTATGCACCGTGCGTGGCTACGCGACTTTCGTGTTAATCTGGACGTATGTTTGCTAGTTACTCCGTTTTTATACGGGATGTCACAGCACAGGATGAGCAGGAGCGTCTCGGATTTTACCGGATTGAATGAGAGTCGTGCTGCTGCTACCGACCACGGACTCTTTTTTTCCGACCGCTGTGTGCCAAGGAGTAATCTGTGTCTTTGGGCGCAGTTGTCGAATGCGTCGTTTCAGTAAAGATGATGTCTGCCCCCGGTAGCTGAGTGGTAGCGCGAGAGAATGTCAGTCGTAAGGGCCCGGGTTCGATTCCCAGCTGGGTCGGAGATTTTCTCCGCTCAGGGACTGGGTGTTGTGTTGTCCTAATCATCATCATTTCATCCCCATCGACGCGCAAGTCGCCGAAGTGGCGTCAAATCGAAAGACTTGCACCCGGCGAACGCTCTATCCGATGGGAGGCCTTAGTCACCCTACATTCATTCATTCAGTAAAGATGTGAAACACCTGTGACAAATCGTCAGAGTATGAGCTTCAGTATGATAGTAACACCAAAGTGGGACCTCAGTTAAGACAGATTTTCTGTACACTCGTAGAATCCGGTGCTGGTTGTTACGGGTGTGCCCTTAGTTCACAGTATGCGCTGATCTAAAAGCAAAATGTTTACGTCATCTGAAAACCGACTGGACATAAAAAGAGGCTGTAAAAATGGATCGTATGTCTAACGACTGAATACGGGCGATGACTAGTATCTTGGGATAGTGTGTCACGGCTTGGCACAGACGGACAAACGCTTTACGCCCGCAGGCAACCGAAAGAAAACCTTTCACCGTTCTAACGGGAACCTAGCGCCATTGTAACATTGTAACATTGATGTAATCTAGATCTGTTCACTGTGCGACCTGACTTGCATACATATCGAGTACTGAATACTAAACACATAAAAATTCTACACCTACATCTGTACTCCGGAAGTGACCGTCGCATTCGGGTAATTCCTTCGTGGTACGTCGTTTATCTATTTGTTTTCCTTAGAATGTAACTAGTTCGTGGTGGGTTGTGTAATATTGCTAGATTCTTGTCTTAGTACTGGAAATGTAACTTCGTAAACAGTCTTGCTGTATCTACACCTACGTACACACTCCGCAAGCTAACGAATGGTGCGTCGGGGATGGTACCTTGTACCATGTTATTTCATTTCCTAGACCACTTGAAAATAGAGAGAGGGAAAAACGACTGATTGTTTGGCTCGGTACGCGCCTAATTCACTAATCTTCGTTGTCCTTGTGCGAAATGTACGTTGGCGGCAGTAGAATCGTTCTGCTGTCAGCTTCGAATGCCTGATTTCTAAGTTTTCTCGACAGTGTTCCGCGAAACGAACTCATCCTTCCACCAGGGATTCCCATTTGAGTCCTCGAAGCATCTCTGTAATACAAGTATGCTGATCGAATCTAGCATTAAAAAAATGTAGCGGCTCGTCTCTGAATCCCTCGATGTCTTTCTTTAATCCGATGGGATCCCAAACACTCAAACAGTACTCAAGACCGGATCGTAGTAGTGTCCAGTACAGTACGACATCCATTTATAGATGAGCTACGCTTTCCCAGAATTCCCCCAATACAACGAAGTTGACAATTCTCCTTCGTTACTACCGCCCGCAAGCGCTCGTGTCATTTCAAATCGCTTTGCAACCTCACACCTAGATATTTAATGGACGTGACTGTGTCAACCAGTCACACGATAGATGGCACGTCAATCAAGTGTTTGCCACATGTTTCTCGGCATCTCTGTGACGATCTCCGATGGGGCAAATAGACCTGCGCTGGTTTTCTCGGTATACGTTCAATATCCATTGATAGTTCTGTTTGGTATGCGTTCTGTACAGTTTATACATCGTTTGCCTTTTGCTAGCAGCGTACCAAGAACTGAGATCTGCCAACTGTTTTACTTACATCTGAGCCCTTGTGATTATTCCATTTCATATTTCTACAAATTGTAATACCAGTTACTTGTATGAGTTGAGTGATTCCAATCGGTAGTCACTGATTCTGTTTCGATAGGATTCTGCAATAAAATCTACACTACTGGCCATTAAAATTGCTACAACACAAAGGTGACGTGCTACAGACGCGAAATTTAACCGACAGGAAGAAGATGCTGCGATATGCAAATGATTAGCTTTTCAGAGCATTCACACAAGGTTGGCGCCGGTGGCGACACCTACAACGTGCTGACATGAGGAAAGTTTCCAACCGATTTCTCATACACAGACAGCAGTTGACCGGCGTTGCCTGGTGAAACGGTGTTGTGATGCCTCGTGTAAGGAGGAGAAATGCGTACCATAACGTTTCCGACTTTGATAAAGGTCGGATTGTAGCCTATCGCGATTGCGGTTTATCGTATCGCGACATTGCTGCTCGCGTTGGTCGAGATCCAACGGCTGTTAGCAGAATATGGAATCGGTGGGTTCAGGAGGGTAATACGGAACGCCGTGCTGTATCCCAACGGCCTCGTATCACTAGCAGTCGAGATGATAGGCATCTTATCCGCATGGCTGTAACGGACCGTGCAGCCACGTCTCGATCCCTGAGTCAACAGATGGGGACGTTTGCAAGACAACAACCATCTGCACGAACAGTTCGACGGCGTTTGCAGCAGTATGGACTATCAGCTCGGAGACCGTGGCTGCGGTTACCCTTGACGCCGCATCACGGACAGGAGCGCCTGCGATGGTGTACTCAACGACGAACCTGGGCGCACGAATGGCAAAACGTCATTTTTTCGGACGAATCCAGGTTTTGTTTACAGCATCATGATGGTCGCATCCGTGTTTGGCGAGATCGCGGTGAACGCACATTGGAAGCGTGTATTCGTCATCGCCATACTGGCGTAAGACCCGGCGTGATGGTATGGGGTGGCATTGGTTACACGTCTCGGTCACCTCTCGTTCGCATTGACGGCACTTTGAAAAGTGGACGTTACAGTTCAGGTGTGTTAAGACCCGTGGCTCTATCCTCCATTCGATCCCTGCGAAACCCTACATTTCAGCAGGATAATGCACGACCGCATGTTGCAGGTCCTGTACGGGCCTTTCTGGATATAGAAAATGTTCCACTGCTGCCCTGGCCAGCACAATCTCCAGATCTCTCACCAATTGAAAACGTCTGGCCAATGGTGGCCGAGCAACTGGCTCGTCACAATACGCCAGTCACTACTCTTGATGAACCGTGTTATCGTGTTGAAGCTGCATGGGCAGCTGTACCTGTACACGCCATCCAAGCTTTGTTTGACTCAATGCCCGGCGTATGAAGGCCGTCATTACGGCCAGAAGTGGCTGTTCTGGGTACTGATTTCTCAGCATCTATGCACCCAAATTGCGTGAAAATTGTCTTCTCATGTCAGTTCAAGTATAATGTATTTGTGCAATGACTACCCGTTTATCATCTGCATTTCTTCTTGGTGTACCAATTTTAATGGACAGTAGTGTACATGCACTCGTCGCACTCATCTACATTGAACAGACACGCACGTGAGACACCTCGGGAGTATGAAGTTGCCAGTGCCAGACACTTCCAATGCCACCCGGCTCTACTTTGCTAGTGCTAGTGCCACCTGGCGGGTGTTCTATTACGAGACCTGCCGCGGCAGGAAGCCGTCCCTCGCGGCCACCGCGCGTCCGCGACCTGCGGCTGCCTGGCTGCTCCCGCGGGCGCCGGATGGCGGCGGTCCGGCCGGTGACGCAACCGGCGTGGGCGCCGCCGCCCGCCACACTCCGTGCCTTATATACGCTGCCCGCTGACGGCGAGCGGACGAGCAAAGGGCGCGCGCCTTCCGCTTAAAGCCACGTCGCGGCTCCGTAGCAGCGGAGTGCGTCCGAGGCCTCGCCAAGCTGGGGCGAATAAATGCACGTTCTCCTCGGTAATTTCTGCGCGTCAGATTGGCACCGGTCAGCTCGAGGGACGTCTCTTGTCGCAAAAGGCAGTGCGTGCCATTATGTTCATTTGAGGCATAGAGAATAGCTCGCGAATGACAAGAGCAGTACAGCACTTTAGGGACATGTATTTATTAGTGATGCAACTTACTAGCCTATAGACCGTATTATACTGTAAAATATCTTTGCCAAATACGACACCTTACATGCTGGGTGAAATAAAACTGTCCGGGAGAAGTATTTCGTGCACTTTGAGATGAACACGTCGTCTTACTTCATCCGCATCCGGAGTGGATGATGTAAGTTGTGTTGTCTACCTTATCATTCCCAGCGAGTATCATTCCCGGCGAGTATAAAATGTTTGACGATATACTGGAGTATATATATATCACATATTAATGTATTTATTGTTCAGCTAATTCAATCTATACAACATGTAGCCTCTTTAAGTTATTAAATACATTTTAAGACGTTTTTCCATGCATCTCTGCCCGCTGCTGTCTTCTGCCAGTTGAAGCCCGCAACTTTCCTGAGTTCCTTATCCCAGCGATCAGCTGGTCTCCCTGTTGGTCTTCGTTTTTCTCTGGGACTCCATTATAAAACTGATTTTGTCCATCTTCCATCCTTCGTTCTTGCAATATGTCCTGCCCACAGCCACTTCAGAGTCTTAACCCGTTCTATAATATCTTTTACTCCTGTTATTGCTCGAATGTCTTCACTTTTCTGTCGATCTTTCTTAGTGAGACCTAACATTGACCTTTCCATAGCTCTCTGAGCAGTTCTAAATTTCCTTTTGAAAATTTCAATTAAACTCCAAGTTTCACACCCATACGTTAAAACAGGTAGAACACACTGATCAAAAACTGTCTTCTTTAAGTTAGATTTGAAAACTGTTGCATTCATTCCGTAAGCCCTCCAACCCAGTTTAATTTGACGAAAAATTTCAGGTTTCAAATCCCCTTTTGTGTCAATTAATTGCCCCAGATAAACATATTCTGTAACATTATTTAGGATTTTGCTGTTCAGTGTTACTTGTCCTGCAGCTACCCACTTATTATGCGTAACCTTAGTTTTAGAGTGATTTATTTTAAGTCCAACTTCCTGACAACGATCTGTTAAGTCTTTTATAGAGGACTGCATTTCCATCTTACTGTTAGCTAGGACCACTATATCGTCAGAAAATCTCAGGTTGGTGAGCCTTTTGCCATTTATCATTATTCCTCTGTTGTTTTGGATATAGGCATCTCAAGAACTGCTATAAATAACTTCGGGGATATAGGATTGCCCTTGTTTACTCCTTTTCCAATGGGAAATTCGCGCTTGTTTTTTCTTGTATACATTTATTGTTGAAAACCGGGGGCCAGCTCCACAATTTGCAGACGAGGACTTTGCTCGGTGGTGTTTCCCGTCACATCTGTATGCGATTCACCTTAACAAAACACCACTGTGCGACTGGTATTTGCCATATAAGAACTTTGTCTCGTTCTCGGGCAGCAGTTATTACGTGCTTAGACCCTGGTTCGACGTAAGAGAGGGCTTGAAGGTCGTGTAATGAAGCAGAGTTAAATAAATAAGCAGCACCTCCAAAATATTAGCTCAGTGTTCAACCACCAGCAACACTACCCTTTTGTAAAGTATTTAATGCATTACATAATAAAATGTCAACTTTTGTTGTGTACTTCAGATGAATCTTTAAGCAGATATGATTACAGTTAGATTTAAGAAATTTTATGTCATGCGTTTGAAATGTAAGACGATCATTTAACGTGCTAATCTTAATATACAAATAGGAGCTCTTTTTGGGCGCAAGCGCAAAAAATTTTCAAAAAGCATGAGACGCATTCATTTGAAATTTACTTACCGGTACAAGCAGTGTGCAGAAAAGAGTCATTTTTATCAAATCCTTGTAGACACGTCTGAAATTATTCTCCTTTCCTAACTGGTCGCACCCCACCGGTCCGAAGGAGTGGTTCTTTCCGACATAAATAGTGACGATAATCGTCAAGTCCGCGCTCACGCACAGACGACCACGCAATGCCGATCGGCTGCCGTGTCTCACTTCGCCATAGAGCGCTATTCGGCTGCGGTAAGGAGGGACATGGGGCCAACACGCCACTCTCCACCTGCTTCAACCTTGCCGGGCCTTCAAGGCGCGCTACTTCTCTTTCAAGTTGTTCCTCAGCTGGCCCCACAGCGTTTAGTGCATCCTGTAGCAGGCCTTCCACCAAAGATAAATCCGTGGCAGTACGGAGACTTGGATCCGGGTCTTTCGCATTAGCTGCAGAAGCAGACAGCTTTTCTCGATGCATATCGTTACTACATTGCTTCGAGTAAATCGACAAAAAATAACATTAACTAAAAAGTTAATTTACTGAATGCCATTAAATATAAGTAAAGGGTCGAACAAATGATACGAGTTTTACAAAAATGGAAATAAATTTTTTGGAAAAGAATTCTTGTTCGTTCATAGAACTTGGATGATCATCATCTATCATTCACATCAACTGCTGGATAGAGACCTCCACTAGACTCCTCCGGGCCGGCCGCGGTGGTCTAGCGGTTCAGGCGCTCAGTCCGGAACCGCGGGACTGCTACGGTCGCAGGTTCGAATCCTGCCTCGGGCATGGATGTGTGTGATGTCCTTAGGTTAGTTAGGTTTAAGTAGTTCTAAGTTCTACGGGACTGATGACCACAGATGTTAAGTCCCATAGTGCTCAGAGCCATTTGAACCATTTTTTTTTTTTAGACTCCTCCGGACATTACAGTCTTCAGTTGTATGCACCTGTGTCACTGTAGGTTGGGCTATATTGGTCTCCACAGGACGGAGCGATTCTTATGGAAATATGAAACCTGATGATGTAGCCTCTAGGCTACGAACCCAGTAGTTAAATTATGTACAAGAGCAGCTGAGCGTTCATTATTCTACGTGTTTTTGGAAATGTGCTGCGTGGACAGTGATCCACGAGAGCTTTTAGTTGCTATGCTGGCAAATTTATATGTGCACTATTGGACATAATCGAAGGAAGGCAATGGCAAACCACCTCTGCTAGGACCTTGCCTATTACGGCGTTGCGGGTCTCTCGCATCATCCCCTACCCTCCTCGGAGTATGGGACCTCTCATTATTATTGGACATAATGGAATTCCCTCTTTTTTGGAAGGTCATAACGGCTTTGTGGTTACAGTATTCTGACTGTATTATATTCCTGCTCAGTCCTGAGTTGTAGTGGAGTGAAGTGGTCTTCTTTGTCATAACTGGTATAGGATTCGACAAACATATAGTCGGAATGCTGTACTACAGAGAACTGGTTCCATCACAGCGTTCACCTCGGCCAAACTGAGGAAGAGCAGGAGGAGGAGGCGGAGGAGATTAGTGTCTAACGTCCCGTCGACAGCGAGGTCATTAGAGACGGAGAGCAAACTCGGATTAGGGAAAGATAAGGCAGGAAATCGACCGCGCCTTTTCAAAGGAACCATCCCAACAATTGCCTGAAGCGACTGAGGGAAATCACGGAAAACCTAAATCTGGATGGGCGGATGCGAGTTTGAACCGTCACTCTCCCGAATGCGAGTCCAGAATGCCACCCGCGTGGTTCGGCCAAACCGACAAGTCCGCAGTAGGAAATCACAGCGTCAAGATGGAGGCATGTTTGGTTTCGAACAGACGGAGGTGCTGTGTCGCGCCAATAGGCTCTGGGATTGGGTCATCTAAGAGACGGTGGAAATAAGAATAGATGACGATCTTGTCAATTGGGACAGCGGTTTCCAACTGAGCTCCGCATGGTATGTGGGGTTAGCGAAAGTACGCCAGGAGCCCTCCCATGTGAAAGCGGCGGAGGCAGCGGGCGAAGTAGAGAGTCAACACAAGGACTCGACTCCCGTACCGCCCCCCCCCCCCTCCCGGCCTTTGCCGTTCGGCAGAGGAGTCTGCGGAACAGGGGCTAGAAAGGAACGAATTGAACTAGACTCTTCGTCTGAAGATGATGAGCAGATACTCGTCGAAACGTTGCGAGAACACGGATTTCATCAACGTATCTTTAGTCTGCTTGAATCTGCATTGGCCACAATACATTTTTTCGTTACCTGTCATGGAAGGATTGGTATGTAACGGATCGCAGCTCTGACGTCGCACTTCTTGGATACCAGGCCCATCCGCACAGTGTGTGTCTTTGAGGAATCGATCGAGGCGGCCAGCTTGGAGATGCTGGGGAACAGTTATGCGGCGCTCAGCCACGGAGCTGCGTGTGTCGTGCTGCACGCCCTCACTTCGGCCCCGCGCAGCTGTGGCCGCACACGACAGCCGTTTGCCAACAACCGATTCAAAATTGCCGATTACAATTCGGAGTTGATAGTTCTACCTAAAGGTGGATTATACCCCGTTGCCGTCGGAAAAAGTGGTCAGTGCCGTGTTTTTGTCTGGCTACCTTTTATGGGATGAGGGAAGACCAGTGCTTTCCATTTCACTGATTGCCATTGGGACTCTAAATCGAACTGGTAAAAGCAGGTCTCAGGGTTTGTGATGACGGTTTGCCGAAATGATACATATCAGTGACAGGCATCAACGAATTCTCCTATTGTTTCCTTAGGTGTCGCCTTCGGTTTGTCAGTTAGCTTTGGCAACGCAGATCAAGAACTGATGTCCTGTTGATAGGTAGCTTCGTGAAAGTGGCATTAATTCTCTTCTTATTCTTCTTCTCGGCGATTGACCCTGTGAGGTGCACTTTCGTGATTGATTATTTCCTTTAACTTTGTGACTGCGTGCCAATATTTTTGTCGTTCTGTCTTTAATAACGTAAGAGGAAAAGGTCTGGGTGGCCAACGACCTGAAAATCGAGTAAGTTTTGTTCTGCTTGTTATTATGTTTCAGTAATTTATGTAACTTGTTTCCTGAGGCGGCGACTGGGAAACAGCCCGGCATTTGCTAGACGAGCGTTGGTAATCGGCTGACAGCCACATTCGGATTCACTTCTATAGTTGATCAATGACCGTTAATCCCTCGCGTGGGTTCGACCAGGTGTGGCTTTACTTCTGCTTCTCGTACGTAAGCGCGCATGCTATCTGAGCACACCAGTGATAACATTCTCTTTGCTAATTGCCCATTCCTCCGATATCACTCTGAGAGAGAATCCTATTTTGTGCCAGCTTCTGTTGCGCCTGCTCGATGCCTGTCTTTAAGGCTGATGCTGGTCACCTCTGAAAGGCACGATCTCCCTTTCCTTACGAAGGCGCTTGAACTCATCTTCAACTCACTGATTTAACTCCATACTCATATGTTAACACCGGCTGCTTCTCCGTTGCAATTTCCTAATATTTGTGACAAATATTTTTGTTGGTACTAGTTTGGTGCACTGAACTACGACATGACTCTTTGCGGTGTGCTGCCTAAAGCACACAAATTGGTTTCAGAGTAGAGTGTTCGACGATACAAGATCTTTATGGAAGCCGTAGATATTCTTTGTAAGAATCAACATCGACTCCACAAAAAATAATCATTCGACAACCAGCTCAGTCTGTTCGCTCACGAGACAAAGACGGCATTGGGATTTGATAATGGCACCCATATTGTTCTTCGACTGGCGGAAGGCGTTCGATAATTCCGCGCTGTGGCCTTATGAACAGTTTACTAGCTGACGAAATATCAGGCCAGATCTGTGATTAGATTGAAGAGTTCCTAAGGTGTAAAGCACAGCAGGCTATGTAATTAATTCTTAATGGAGAGAAATCGCTTTCGGCGTGAGCCAGGTGGGTAGGCCCATTACTGTTCACAATGATTCGTTTACAGCGTCAGAGGTTCCATAAGGATATCGAGGGATGGTGCTGTTGTACATAGAGAAGCGATGACCATAGGGAATTGTAGCGAAATGCAGGAAGATCTACACAGAATCGTAACTTGGTTCACGCATTGACTCGCAGCACTGCACATTGCTCATATGCGGAATGCCCCAGTATTGTTTGATTACACAATAGCCCAAAAATCACTGGAAGCAGTCACATGGATTAATATCTGTATGGATTTTTCCTGGAACGAACACATGAAAGTAATCGAAGAAAAGGCAGATGATAGATTCATTGAAAGAATCGTCAGATAGTGTAGAACAGCCTAGAGGTTCAAAATGGCTCCGAGCACTATGGGACTTTAACATCTGAGGTCATCAGTCCCCTAGAACGTAGATCTACGTAAACCTAACTAACCTAAGGACATCACACACAATCATGCCCGAGGCAGGATTCGAACCTGCGATCGTAGCGGTCGCGCGGTTCCAAACTGAAGCGCCTAGAACCGCTCGGCCACACCGGCCGGCCCAGCCTAGAGGGACCTTGCTTCCAAAACCCTCGTTCCACCTCAATCTTAAAAACGCTTCGTAGAAAATACTGAGAGAGAAACTAGATAAGACCCAAAGACGAGTAGAGTGTTTCGACACGGTTTCGTTTGATAAACACTAATGAGAGGCCCTCCCAGAGCCAGTGACAGACGGTGCGAGGGGGGCATTGTACGTGAAGGCGTGGTTTACTGATAAAATTACGGGAGCGTACGAGCCTGCGAGAATCAATCAACAAATTGATTCTTTCTCTCGCGAAAAGATCAGGAATGTAAAATCAAATAGATTCTAGTTCACACGGCCTGTAACGCGCGCAGCATTCGCGACTGGAACTGGGATGGAGGAAGATGGTAGGGCTACGGAAAGTAGTCTCCAAGAAACCCCGTGAGGGAACTGACGGAGTACAGCTGTAGATGTTATCCTGATAGTTGAACAGTTAAATATAACTATCGAACTGGTTGACGGAACAGGTAAACAATAATCTCCGAAAGCTAAGCATGTATTATATTTGAAGACAGGAAAGCGGAACGGAATGATAAAAAACAAGTGTAAATGACTGGGAACTTTCTCACAAAAATAGGGGAAGTTTTTCTTTAAAAGTAGTTGCCATCCTTTAGATGCTTGTAGTATTATGGGGAGGACTCATCTGATGACACGATAGAAGAAGAAATGGAAATCGCTACTGAAGACTAGGGTATCCAGTGTTACAATCAGAGTTGAACAGAGCTTTGGAAGACTTGCGGTCAAAAAAGGCAAAAGGGACAAATAACATGCTTTCAGAAATTCTAAAACGATTGGATGAAGTGGCAACCAAATGGAATAATGGGAGACGAAGAACGAAGTGCTCCGATTAAAAAGAATGTAGGACAAGGACGTACTCTTTCGCCCATACTGTTCAGTATATACGTCAAGGAAGCAATGACGGGAAGGAATGGAAGTTTCGTGACAGGGATTAAAATTCGGACAGAAAGGATATAATTGATAATATTCGCTAATGACATTGTTATTCTAAGTGAAACCAAGGAAGGCATAGTAAGCTGATTGGCACGGGCAAAGACGGCATTCCTGGCCAAGAGAATGCTAGTACTATCAAACGGGTGCTTCAGTTTGAGGAAGAAATATCGGGAATGTACGTATCGAGTACAGCATTGTATGTTAGTGAATCATGGTTTCTGGTAAAACCGGAACGGAAGAGAATGAAAGCGTTTGAGAATGGCACTAAAGAAGAACGTTGAAGAACATAAAGCCAGCAGTGGAAAGGCAAACAGTGAGAAGATCGGTAATGTACATACCTGCAATACTAGAGAGAAACATGACCTTTATTACCCATTGTTAAAGCTATCAATCGCTCAGAAAGGAGTTCAATATGCAGTATCAAAATTTTTTGGTTGCTTGCCCCATAACATAAACTATCTGACAGTTAGCAAAGCAAGTTTTAAATCATTTCTCCCGGACAACGTCTTCTATTCCGTTGACGAATTTCTACTTAAAAACTGGTAGCCA
The DNA here is from genome assembly GCF_021461395.2 of Schistocerca americana. Classification (NCBI taxonomy): domain Eukaryota; kingdom Metazoa; phylum Arthropoda; class Insecta; order Orthoptera; family Acrididae; genus Schistocerca; species Schistocerca americana. The sequence continues at coordinate 819,933,368 of NC_060122.1, read as the reverse complement.
GTAAAAAAAAAAAAGTTGTGTTTAGTAATATGGCTGGGACTAAAAATAATATTGTGTTCGCCGCGCGGGATTAGCCGAGCGATCTAAGGTTCTGCAGTCATGGACTGTGCGGCTGGTCCCGGCGGAGGTTCGAGTCCTCCCTCGGGCATGGGTGTGTATGTTTCTCCTTAGGACAATTTAGGTTAAGTAGTGTGTAAGCTTAGGGACTGACGACCTTAGCAGTTATGTCCCATAAGATTTCTCACACATTTTTGAACAATATTGTGTTCATTAATGTTAACACCGATCGTGCATGCATATTGGCTACGAAACGAACTCGTTCCACACCACTTCAATAAACGAATCATTCAAAAGATTTATGGCATGTGCCGCTGTGGAAAAGTAGATGTTCTGATAATGGTTCCAACGTCGTGCACCAACAGGTAGCATAGTGGCCTAGCTACCAGAATGTCATCTGTGTCTGCCCTTTAATGGGGAATGCTCACAGCCAGAAGGCCCAGAGTGGTGCAAACGTGTGAAGCAAGGCGACAGCCATGCCACGGAGACACACTCGTGCTTCCTACAGCCTACTGAGAGAGTTTGAAAGGGGTCAGATTGTGGCCTTCCGAGAAAGCGGGATGGCCCTTTCGGAGAACTGCCACACAAGTTGGACGTGCTGCGTCAGTTGCGCAACGATGCCGCTATCAGCTGTCACGTGAACATTCTCATACCCGTAGAAGAGGTTCTGAACGGTCGGACGGTCACACGCGACGGACGCCCACCAGGATCGTGGTATTACAGGGGCAACACTGGCAGATCGGACAGCCATGAAAACAGAGGTACGAAGGCTTCTGAGCCCAAACGTGTCAGCACGAACTGTTGCGAACCCGTTATTAGCAGTGGGACTACGGCACGCACCCCTCCAGCTTGTCTTCCACTCATACCGAAGCATCAACGTGCACTGCTCGACTGGTGCCGTCTCAAGATCACTGGGAAGATAGCCAAGGCCTCATGATCTGGGGTGTGATAAGCTTCAACTCTCGGTCACCTTTGGTGTTTCTGGAGGGGGCCTAAACAGCGCCCCGTACGTGCAGAATGTTGTTAGATACGTGCTTCTATCGTTCTTGCAACCGGAATGTGATGTGTCATTCCAACAGGATAATGCACGCCCACATACTGGCCGTGAAACTCATTGTACTCTGCACGACGTACAGTAACTTCCCTGGCCAGAACAATCTCTGGACGTGCCTGTAATTGCGTACGTATGGGATATGATGGAACGAGAAGTGACTTCTGCGACTCGTCAGAACTACGCGAATAGGTGGAGCAGGCTTGGCTTAAGAAACTTCCTGACAGATTAAAGCTGTGTGCCCGACCGAGACTCGAACTCGGGACCACACAGTTCGGGCACACAGTTTTAATCTGCCAGGAAGTTTCATATCAGCGCACACTCCGCTGCAGAGTGAAAATTTCATTCAGGCTTGGCTTAACTTATCCCTGGACAGTGTAAGGTGCCTCTTACGTGAGGAAGACATTTTTACCAGTTTTAATAAATTATTGTCTCTTATTGATGTATTCACGATAGAAAGTGCTGTAGTCTAAAGCCGGCCATGAGTCGGAGAGCATTTCCCACTCTGGCTGGCTAGATGACGAAGCGACTATATGCCGCGCGTAGTGGGGTAGAGCTCGGCGCTGGACCGTAGCAACAAGCGTCAGCCTGGGAATTATACATGACGGGAAGTACCGCCATCTTGGCGCCAAACTCACCTATTTTGTTTATTTATATTTAATAATTAAAGTCATTTATGACAACATGAATACTAGGAGGAGCCTCTCGATGTTTAAAACTATTTATCATAATTTTGCCTCGTTAAAATTCACACCCGTTCATTAACGAATGCATATCTTAGTAAGTACGAACTTGATCGGAAATCCACGAACTGTGACGAAACTAGTAAGAGATAGAGACTGCGCGCCAAAGTCGGCAGTCAGCGTTAAGAGCTCTTCCTGAATTGTTCGATGGTAGCCATGCCCTCGGTTACGAGTAGTTTGTGACATGAGTGTTTCATTATTGATCTAATAGGAATAAAAGTGATATTACGGCATTCTGAATGTGAATTTCGAATACATAGATACCCCAAAGTTGATCGACAGCAATTAAAAAAAAAAAAAATGGTTCAAATGGCTCTGAGCACTATGGGACTTAACTGCTGAGGTCATCAGTCCCCTAGAACTTAGAACTACTTAAACCTAACTAACCTAAGGACATCACACACATGCATGCCCGAGGCAGGATTCGAACCTGCGACCGTAGGACATCAATTTAAGATAATTAGCTTCCACAGACAGAGACATCCAGTGGGCCAACGCAAATTCCGGGTGGAAATGCTGACCAGTTATACTGTACGTCACATGTACCACCCTCTACGGACTCGCGGCTAAGCTGAGTAATAACAGTATCAGTTTAGAAGCGAGGGGATCTTGCAAGTCGCCACATGTACGATCGACTGCTTGCCGGAGTCAGCGCCTACACTGCCGCCTGTGGAGGGTACTCCACTCACTAGTATGAGTGTTTCAGCGTGGGTCGCTCACAAGGGAACCTCCCCATCGCACCCCCCTCAGATTTAGCTATCAGTTGGCACAGTGGATAGGCCTTGAAAAACTGAACACAGATCAATCGAGAAAACAGGAAGAAGTTGTGTGGAACAATGAAAATAATAAGTAAAATATACAAACTGAGTAGTCCATGCGGAAGATAGGCAACATGAAGGAGAATGTGAGTTGAAGAGTGCCGTGGTCCCGTGATAGCGTGAGCAGCTGTGGATCGAGAGGTCCTTGGTTCAAGTCTTCCCTCGAGTGAAAAGTTTAATTTTTTATTTTCAGACAGTTATTATCTGTCCGTCATCACTTTTTTGGGAGTGATTATCACATCCACAAGAAAACCTAAATCGGACAAGGTAGAAGAATCTTTTTACCCATTCGCCAAGTGTACAAGTTAGGTGGGTTGATAACATATCCCTGTCATGTGACGCACATGCCGTCACCAGTGTCGTATAGAATATATAAGACGTGTTTTCCTGTGGAGGAATCGGTTGACCTATGGCCTTGCGATCAAATGTTTTCGGTTCCCGTTGGAAAGGCACGTCCTTTCGTCTACTAATCGCACGGTTTTGCGGTGCGGTCGCAAAACACATACACTAAAATTATTACAATGAAGAGAGACGTCAATGAACGCACGGGCAGATCATAACTTTGAGAAAATAAAGAAAGTAAACTTTTCACTCAAGTGAAGACTTGAACAAAGGACCTCTCAATCCACAGCTGCTCACGCTAACCACGGGACCACGGCGCTCTTGCTCCATCACTATCCTTAATGTTGCCTATCATGCGCATGGACTACTCAGTTTGTATATTTTGCTTATTTTTTTCATAGTTCCACCCAACTTCTTCCTGTTTTCTCGATTGATCTGTGTTCAGTTTTTCAAGGCCTATCCACTGTGCCAACTTATAACTAAATCTGAGGGGGGTGCGATGGGGAGGTTCCCTTGTCAGAACCACTTGAGCCGGCTGGAGTGGCCGAACAGTTCCAGGCACTTCAGTCCGGAACCGCACTGCTGCTACGGTCGCAGGTTCGAATCCTGCCTCGGGAATGGATGCATGTGATGTCCTTAGGTTAGTTAGGTTTAAGTAGTTCTAACTTTAGGGGACTGATGACCTCAGATGTTAAGTTCCATAGTGCTCGGAGCCATTTGAACCATTTTTTGAACCACTTGTGCTCTAACTTTGTAAATGTGATCACTTCTTTAGTACATAGGCACTGTTGCAACAGTAAATCTTGAGTGAACTGGACACCTGTTAAGAGGTGTAGTAATTTTTTTGCCGGCAGTATGACTGAGGACGTAAAGTGCGAGTGTCACTCTGAGACGTAGAGGTTAGCACAGGAAATGGAATTCGCGGCGTCACTTATCAACCAGTCAGAGGACTCGATGACTTAAAAACATTACGAAAAGTGACGTGCCGTTCGTGACTGTGGACGGCAGGCACTGGAGGCATTTAGCAGCCCGGATGCGGCGCCAGTGCGCGTGCTCATCCCGGTGTGACGCGGCGCGACGCTAACGAGAAGTGGCGGGCGGAGCCATTGTGTGCTAACGAGAGCGGCGGCGCCCACCCACGGCGGCCGGGGAGGCGCGAAAAACGGACTGCGAGGCGCAGCCGCCGACGACGGCGGGGGGCCTGATTGCGCGCCTCGCTGATCTGCGTGCGAAGCGCCGCGGCCTCGTCACGGGCGAGCCGGCGCCGGCAGAAGGCCGGGCGCCGGGCGCCGCGCTCCCGTGGCCGAACGCCGTCCGTTCCCCAGTGCTCCTCTGACACACACAGCGTTCCAACACACTGCCGTAAGCGGTCCACATTAGTGCACAGTGCTACGCCTCTCTTGACATAGCCAGAGCGCTGCGATTTGAGAATTTTCGAAAAGGAAACGGCAAAATACACTGAATAAAATGTTCTCGGGTTTCCGACCGCGTCAATTGCTTAAATCTACACGAGCTTTCGGCCAAGCACTCCTTGGCCACTGTGAAGTGTTATGACTGCCAGTGGTCTGTTGGTGCGCCCTTATATACGCTAGCTGCCGGCTGTGACGTCACTGGTGCCCGTGACATTGCCATATATGGGCATGTTTTGAGTCTGCGTTCGATGTGCCCTCTTCAACCGCGCGATCGCTGGATCCCACGCAGCGCTGAGCTGCAAGCCACCGTCTCTATTCAGGGTGTTTGCGGTGTTTGCCATCATCATCCAGCACAGAAGCGCACATTATTATAAACATTGGTGCATCGTGCAAGAGTGATATCAGACGACCATAATCTGCCCTATGAAATGAGCCACCCACGCAAGGTTTTCAGGTATAACGGCTACAGCGCCCATCAAGTAAAAGAAGTGATTTCTGGGAAATATCAGAATAAGACCACCGACGAAGAACAGGAAAATAAACTTGCTTTGCTGCGATTCTGTGGCTCTGTATCGGGCAAGATAAGCCGCCTGTTGAAAAGACACAAGATTAAATCAATCTTCAGGCCTCCAACGAAAATCCGTCAATTACTGAGACCAGTTAAAGACGCAGTAGGTCTCAGAACACCTTGAGTATACGAAATACCTTGTGAGTGTGGCCAGAAGTAAATCGGACAAACAGTGCGCACTGTGGAACAACACAGGAAAGAACATGAGATGTACTATCGCCTACGCTATCCAGAGAAATCTGCGTTACCTGAACATGCGTTAGAAAACGGTCACCACATAAAATTTGACGATACATCTGTCGTGTCTCGCACTAACGGCTTCTGGAACAGTTTAATAAAGGAAGCTATTCAAATAAAAATTACCGCAAACACCCTGAATAGAGACGGTGGCTTGCAGCTCAGCGCTGCGTGGGATCCAGCGATAGCGCGGTTGAAGAGGGCACATCGAACGCAGAATCAAAACATGCCCATATATGGCAATGTCACGGGCACCAGTGACGTCACAGCCGGCAGCTAGCGTATATAAGGGCGCACCAACAGCGCACTGGCAGTCAAATGTTCAAATATGTGTGAAATCGTAGGGGACTGCTAAGGTCATCAGTCCCTAAGCTTACACACTGCTTAACCTAAATTACACTCCTGGAAATTGAAATAAGAACACCGTGAATTCATTGTCCCAGGAAGGGGAAACTTTATTGACACATTCCTGGGGTCAGATACATCACATGATCACACTGACAGAACCACAGGCACATAGACACAGGCAACAGAGCATGCACAATGTCGGCACTAGTACAGTGTATATCCACCTTTCGCAGCAATGCAGGCTGCTATTCTCCCATGGAGACGATCGTAGAGATGCTGGATGTAGTCCTGTGGAACGGCTTGCCATGCCATTTCCACCTGGCGCCTCAGTTGGACCAGCGTTCGTGCTGGACGTGCAGACCGCGTGAGACGACGCTTCATCCAGTCCCAAACATGCTCAATGGGGGACAGATCCGGAGATCTTGCTGGCCAGGGTAGTTGACTTACACCTTCTAGAGCACGTTGGGTGGCACGGGATACATGCGGACGTGCATTGTCCTGTTGGAACAGCAAGTTCCCTTGCCGGTCTAGGAATGGTAGAACGATGGGTTCGATGACGGTTTGGATGTACCGTGCACTATTCAGTGTCCCCTCGACGATCACCAGTGGTGTACGGCCAGTGTAGGAGATCGCTCTCCACACCATGATGCCGGGTGTTGGCCCTGTGTGCCTCGGTCGTATGCAGTCCTGATTGTGGCGCTCACCTGCACGGCGCCAAACACGCATACGACCATCATTGGCACCAAGGCAGAAGCGACTCTCATCGCTGAAGACGACACGTCTCCATTCGTCCCTCTATTCACGCCTGTCGCGACACCACTGGAGGCGGGCTGCACGATGTTGGGGCGTGAGCGGAATACGGCCTAACGGTGTGCGGGACCGTAGCCCAGCTTCATGGAGACGGTTGCGAATGGTCCTCGCCGATACCCCAGGAGCAACAGTGTCCCTAATTTGCTGGGAAGTGGCGGTGCGGTCCCCTACGGCACTGCGTAGGATCCTACGGTCTTGGCGTGCATCCGTGCGTCGCTGCGGTCCGGTCCCAGGTCGACGGGCACGTGCACCTTCCGCCGACCACTGGCGACAACATCGATGTACTGTGGAGACCTCACGCCCCACGTGTTGAGCAATTCGGCGGTACGTCCACCCGGCCTCCCGCATGCCCACTATACGCCCTCGCTCAAAGTCCGTCAACTGCACATACGGTTCACGTCCACGCTGTCGCGGCATGCTACCAGTGTTAAAGACTGCGATGGAGCTCCGTATGCCACGGCAAGCTGGCTGACACTGACGGCGGCGGTGCACAAATGCTGCGCAGCTAGCGCCATTCGACGGCCAACACCGCGGTTCCTGGTGTGTCCGTTGTGCCGTGCGTGTGATCATTGCTTGTACAGCCCTCTCGCAGTGTCCGGAGCAAGTATGGTGGGTCTGACACACCGGTGTCAATGTGTTCTTTTTTCCATTTCCAGGAGTGTATCTTAAGGACAAACACACACACATCCATGCCCGAGGGAGGACTCGAACCTCAGCCGGGACCAGCCGCACACTGGCAGTCATAACACTTGACAATGGCCAAGGAGTGCTTGACCGAAAGCTCCTGTGGTTTTAAGCAGTTGAGGCGGTTGGAAACCCGAGAACATTTTAGTCGGACACCTATTAGTCCCCATTAATATGCGCTGCGTCCACCCTTCGCCAAAATGACGGCTTCAGCTGTGGTGGATTGGCAGCTCTTTTTCCCTCACGAGGCGAAACCAGGAAAGATAGTACGTTGGTTCAAATGGCTCTGAGCACTATGGGACTCAACTGCTGAGGTCATTAGTCCCCTAGAACTTAGAACTAGTTAAACCTAACTAACCTAAGGACATCACAATCATCCATGCCCGAGGCAGGATTCGAACCTGCGACCGTAGCGGTCTTGCGGTTCCAGACTGCAGCGCCTTTAACCGCACAGCCACTTCGGCCGGCATAGTACGTTGGGCGCTGGGGTCTGGAGCGAAGTCGACGTTCCAGCTGTTCCCAAAGAAGCTCCGTTGGGTTCACGTCGGGAGTTTGCACAGGCCAGTCCACCTGAGAAATACTGCTGTCCACAAACGACTGTCTCACAGATGCTGCTTCATGACAGTGTGCACTGCCATGTCGACACAAAAACATCATCGTCTGCTAACTGTTGCCGGCCGGAGTGGTCGAGTGGTTCTAGGCGCTACAGTCTGGAACCGAGCGACCACTACGGTCGCAGGTTCGAATCCTGCCGTGGGCATGGATGTGTGTGATGTCCTTAGGTTAGTTAGGTTTAATCAGCTCTAAGTTCTAGGCGACTGATGACCTCAGAAGTTAAGTCGCATAGTGCTCAGAGTCAATTGAACCATTTTTTTGCTAACTGTTCCTCTCCTGAGGCAGTACACAGAGCTGTAAAATCTGTTCACATCCCTCCGATTACAACGTTTTCTTACGGGCAGTAACGGGATTACATCCTCACCAGGAGAAACACCCCCATAATGTAACACCTCGTCCTCTCTAGTTCGCTGTTAGTGTTGACTATACATGATGACAGGTGACGTTCTCCGGGAATTCGCTAAGCAAAATCATTCAATCTCATTGCCACAGTGCATTGCCATCACTCCAGATCACTGATTTAGAATCACAATGACTACAGGTGTGTGTCGCTCATCGGGATCTGCTCTGCCACTTTGCCTCCTTCTTTTCAACTGCCTCGCTCAATCACTGTAACGGCTGCACTGCTGCAGCGCTTTGGAACCAACGAGTGACTCTTTCCGCTGGTTCCATTCGACTTTTCACAACCAGCAATGGTCGACGTTCCCTGTCCGTCAGCACACGTAGTTTTGGTTCAAATGGCTCTGAGCATTGTGGGACTTAACTTCTGAGGTCATCAGTCCCCTAAAATTTTGAACTACTTAAACCTAACTAACCTAAGGACATCACACACACATCCATGCCCGAGGCAGGATTCGAACCTGCGACCGTAGCAGTCGCGCGATTCCGGACGGCGCCTAGAACCGCTCACACGTAGTTTTGCCTGGTCCTGCTTTAGCTGTGGTCGTTCCACTTCACAGCCGCATCAGCAACAGGTCAGCTTGGCAGCTTTATAGGGTTTGAAATGTCTCTAAAGGTGTTGTTACTCAGATGACGTCGAAAGACTGGTTCGCATTCGAAGTCCGCGAGGTCTCCAGGGGGACCTGTTTTGCTGTTCGTGCTTCTCTAGTGCCAACACTGACACAACAGTCCCCCGCCTCCTTCTATACTGGCGGGTCCGCGTCTCGTGACATCTAGCGATCAAGTCCGGATTACATAGCGGTATGCGGATACTTTTTATCAGCAGTGTATTACTTCAGTTAAGCTAAGCAGTTACCGTTTAGTGGATTACCATCAAATCGTTGTGTTGGATCACCGGTGGGTGAGGACTGCGTTCAAATCCCCGTCTCGGGATCTGAATAAAGCTTTACTGTGGTCTCCCTGAACCGATTAACTAGACTCGAATGCAGGGATGATTCCTTCCCAATCCTCCTTCGACCCAAGCTTGTGCTCCCTCCTAATGGCCTCGTTGTCGGCGGGTCGTAAATCACTAATCTCCCTTCTCAGGGCCCTCCAATCACCTCCGGATTTTGACGATCTAACGCGCCAACTGGACAAAATTTGACAAGATGTCCCTCAGGAGGTCATCCAATAACTCTATCAATCAATGTCAAGCTCAATAACTGCTTGCATATAGGGTCAGAGTTGGATCGACGCTAATGGCTTCCTCAATTTGTGAAGCTCTTTCTCTTTAATAAGTCATCAAATTTTTGAAATTGTAACCATTTGTTTGTCTGTACATGTACATGACAGTTACCAATTTTCGTCCCATTCGGATTATTCCTTCGTACTGCTTCGTCTTTTTGTCGCCGAAAACCGCGAACACGCTGTAACTCCAACCCCACAAATCAACCCTGAATCCGTGGTTGAAAGCGGCCACTCTGTGTGCATTACACTGGTTTCGTGTGTCAATTGATTGAACTGTTGGTCAGATCTGCGAGATGAGCCTTTTCGTCCTCCCACTTGAGCGACATTTAGTCCCATATCTTAGAGACGCTTGAAGATTACCATTTTGAAGGCTGAGTCAGACTTGTGTGTAGCCGCGAGGGGAGAGAGGCAGAGCGGAGTCCATTCCGGTTGTCGTAACGCTGATTGCCTGAGAGATGACGCTGCAGGCGACTGGGGAAGCAATTACCGCCGTAGAAACCTACCTGCGCCGGCGAGCAACAGCGCACCGCGCCGCGCCGCGGCTCGGCTCCACGTGCGAGGCGAACCCGTCTCCCGACACGTGTCGTCAGCTGCAGCGTTACAGGAAAATAGTTCTGCACAAATGTCGTGTTTCGTCGTTAGTTCCCTGTGTAACACGTCATCCTAAAATTCAAACACAATCAGGGAGGCTAATTTATCGTTGTGATCTCTCAAAGGCTTTTGATTGTGTAAATCATGGAATACTTCTAGATAAGCTCAAGTGCTGTGGTATAAATAGGACAGCGCTCAAATGGTTTAAATCCTGCCTAACTCGAAGAGTGCAGAAAGTTCAAATAAGCAGTTCACATAATATGCAAAAAAACTTGTTATTTCTCAAACTGGGGATCAATCAAGAATGGGTCGTCTGCTGTTCTTAATACATATTAACGACTTGCCATTCTACTTTCACGAAGATGCAAAGCTGGTACTTTTTGCCGATGATAGAAGTATAGCTATCACTCCCGACAGACAAGAATTAACTGATGAAACTGTAAACGATGGTTTTCAGAAAATCTTTAAGTGGTTCTCTGCAAATGGGCTCTCATTAAACTTTGACAAAACACAGTACATACAGTTCCACACAGTAAATGGAATGACACCATTAATAAATATAGACTTCCATCAGAAACCGGTAGCTAAGGTAGAATATTCTAAATTTCTAGGTGTATGCACTGATGAGGGGTTGAACTGGAAAAAACACACTGAAGATCGGCTGAAACGTTTCAGTTCAGCTCCTTATGTTATTGGGGTCATTGCAAATTTTGGCAATATACATCTCAGTAAATTAGCTTACCATGCCTATCTTCATTCTCTGCTTTCCTATGGTATCATATTCTGGGGTAACTCATCATTGAGTAAAAGAGTGTTCTTTGCAAAAACAGACATAATGTCTGATGGGATAGCAGCAATCAATGATTGTATAATGTTACTTATAATCCGTCTTGATTGCAATTTTTTTTATTCATATGACCGGTTTCGGTTCATTCAGAACCATCTTCAGATCTGATATTTCAGTTACATGAGTAACCCGTCCAAATCCAGCAACTTTCACATGCTGCGTCACATAAAATGAACCGAAACCGGTCATATGAATAAAAAAAATTGCAATCAAGACGGATTTAAGTAACATTATAAAAGAGTGTTCATTGCACAGAAGCGTGTAATCAGAATAATTGCTGGAGCTCATCCAAGATCATCGTGCAGACATTTATTTAAAGAGTTAGGGATCTTCCCTGTAGCCTCACAATATATATACTCACTTATGAAATTCGTTATTAACAATCCGAACGAATTCAAAAGTAATAGCAGTGTACATGGCTACAACACTATAAGAAAGGATGATCTTCACTACTCAAGGTTAAATCTAACTTTGGCTCAGAAGGGGGTAAATTGTGCTGCCACAAAAGTCTTTGCTCACTTACCTAATAGCATCAAAAAAAGTCTGACAGATAGCCATATAGCATTTAAAAGGAAATTAAAAGAATTTCTGAATGGCAACTCCTTCTACTCATTAGATGAATTTTTGGATATAGTAATGGGTAATTTCCCCACCCCCCACCCAAAAAAATTAAGTGTCATGTAATATTTTGCGTAATGTGATATCTTGTGTTGACACCTTTTATTAACCTGGCACGTTCCACATCATTACGAAGTGTCGTATTCATGATGTATGGAACAAGTACTGATCTAATCTAATTGTAAAGCGTACACATAATCATAGCACCAGTCACGATGGAGCCCACTGTGAATGCTTTTCTCGGCCACGGGATGAGCTAGTTACTGTTTGCAAGGAGGTGGAAATCGGTCTGACTGCCGTCAACAGATCGGAAGCATCCTTGAATGGGTATGTTACGCGAAATGCAAAGACATAAACCAGAAGCACCTCAAGTATGACACACTCCAGAGGATACCGTGCCCTCTGCAGAAAGTACAGGACCGATCAGCACTTGTCCACATGACTGTGAGTGGCGAGTCACATGTACGTGTGGGATCTGTGTACAAGGAGTAGGGTCCAGGAAGAACTTTGCCTATTACATCCATCCCCCTAACCGTCAAGTGTGAAGTGCTGTCTCCCTCTGAAACTAAGTAAATAATGGTACACGTTAGCCAAATGGCAGCAAAGGATGGAAATGATCACCTAGTACGGTGTGTGCAAAACGAATAATATGCAACCAACTGAAGATTGCGGTACACGTTGGAATAGATTGTGCCTCTCATCTAGCGTCCGAGATTTTACTTGGTCCATTCTAACTAATAGAAGACAGGGTTGAGAAGACTTGCCTTGTGCACATAGTTTCAACTATGCACACAATGTGCAGCATTGTGCCTAGCAGTGACTGGGGCCCTCTGGTTTTGAGTCGAGTGGAAGGCTTGAACCAAAAACTTTGAAGGTTCTGTGAAAGGCTACGCTGTGGATTCCTAGACGTGCGCTATAGGGTTTGAGAGTTGTAGGGTCTCTCTAAACTGCTGAGGAGTGCACTAGGCTGAATGAGTTTACAGTGCACTCAACAGTTTTTTTACGTTAGGTGACATTCCGTGTAATGCAGAGAATGATAGCTGTAGGTGACCCAGAAGTATTAGCGACAGGTCCAAAGAAACGACCCCTTCGAATTAAAATCCTTGTGAAGACCTGCTCAGAGCTTCGACCAATCCTAAAAAGTAGTAAAGCTCATTTCATACTAGATGCAGAATGCTGGCTAAAAGGTGAAGCAGGCAAGAAACTGAAATCACCGAGATAGAAAGATGAGAGATTGTTTGGGCAAGACTCAGTATCAACAGTGAGCATAAACATATACTACACGTTTCTGTCGACTTCCAGTCTCGTCCCCAGATATAACCGAAAACTTAAGCGAAAGTCCATTTCTCTAGTATGTTTGTTGCCTAGTCATAGAGTCATGTTTGGACGGAACAGTAATCATCCAACAATCGATTGGAATAATTACAGTTCTGTAAAGCCGGCCGTTGTGGCGAGCGGTTCTAGGCGCTTCAGTCTGGAACCGCGAGACTGCTACGATCGCAGGTTCGAATCCTGCCTCGGGCATGGATGTGGGTGATGTCGTTAGGTTAGTTAGGTTTAAGTAGTTCTAAGTTCTAGGGGACTGCTGACCTCAGATGTTAAGTCCCATTTGAACCATTTTTTAACAGTGTGGTGGTCTTGACAAGACAGCGTGCGGAACATTAATAAATGCATCCTCTAAAAATTAACCAGAACAGATACTTCGGATTGTGCTCATAATGGGAATGCATTACGCTTCATGACAACGAATGGCCACGCTCTCTCTTAGAACGTCCATATTGAAACTGCTTTCAGTGATGATGAGGCAGTTCTTTTAATTAAATCTTTCTGTCGCCCACCAGAGGCGGAACACAAGGGAAAATATGTCCGGTTGATGTATCACAGATGGAAAAGTAATTGTTGCGAGGCGACAGCTGGACGATTGTAATGTCTTTCGTCCACATGTGGCAGGTCGAGAGTGCGGTCGCATACATGCTTCTCGGAAGACACGCATCAGGTAAATTTGTGGAAGTGACTATAGCCAGACTTTCCTTTGTTGTATGTGTGATGTAAGAGAAGTGCTACCACTGTGTGGCTGGACTTCCTGGATGGAAAGGTAAATGAGTTATGTTCTGTTTACTTAATCGTAAAAAGCACTGCGGGCAATGGATCCATGGGCCCTTCTGTGGTGATAGTTTCTAAATATTTCTCTAGGTTACTGAGGAGCTTCGATGATAGCCTCTGGCATCCGAATCGGTGCCAACGTCTTGGGGCAACAGACCCGACGTAGTCCACATGGCCGGTGTTCGGCGGAGGTCTTCGATGGTGTCCTGGAGCTATACGGTGATTCCCTGATAGTGTCCTGGATGGGGTCGACATCACGTTCTTGATGAGTGTCCCTCGTCGATGCCCACTGAAGGGCTTTCAGAATGAGCCGAAGGCAGCGATTTTACAACACCTGCAGTAGTTTAATGTTTGTGTTGCATATGGAGCAGCCTTCTAACGTGCCGGATAGGAGCGTTCCTCGGTATAGCTTAAATTTTGTGGTAACAGACACATGAGAGCTGGCGAGGAGAGGGTATATCAGGCACAACGTTTTAACCTTTTCAGCGCGACATGTTCCTCGGGAGTACTTTTTTTATCAATTACGACTGCCAAATAAGGGGTGTGATCAGTCCAGGGGACTAGAACGTTGTTTATAACCAGGCTGTCACAAAGGTCAGGTGGTCGTCTGGTGAAGAGAACTGCAAAAAAATGGTTCAAATCGCTCTAAGCACTATGGGAGGTCATCAGTCCCCTAGACTTAGAACTACTTAAAACTAACTAACCTAAGGACATCACACACATCCGAGGCAGGATTCGAACCTGCGACCGTAGCAGCAGCGCGGTTCCGGACTGAAACGCCTAGAACCGCTCGGCCACAGCAGCCGGCGAAGAGAACTGCCCTCGTCCTCTCTGCATTAAGTCTTATACGACGTTCGTTGCCCATTGTTGCGTTGTTTAGCTGCCTCTGAATGTGCCATATTGCTGCAGTGATGCGTCGACTGCTTGTTAATAATTGCGCGTGGACAACCTGCGGGAGCCCCAGCATGTCATTCACGTACAAAATAAAAAGCACTGAATGGAAGACGGACCATGTGGTAAGCCTTCTCGTAACTGTAGTGTGCTGGAGCGTTGTCCATTTACCTCCACATAGATGCGTCAACCTAGGAGGAAACTGTCAAGAACCTTGATACAGTAGTCCGGTGTCGATCCTAAGGAGCGAAGTCTGGCGACCAGGTTGTCCTTTGCACCCGATCATAGGCTTTTTCGTCATCCAGAAAGGAAGCCGCAATGTAGTTTGAGCGATTCAAAAATGGTTCAAATGGTTCTGAGCACTATGGGGCTGAACAGCTGAGGTCATCAGTCCCCTAGAACTTAGAACTACTTAAACCTAACTAACCTAAGGACATCACACACACCCATGCCCGAGGCAGGATTCGAACCTGCGACCGTAGCGGTGGGGCGGTTGCAGACTGAAGCGCCTAGAACCGCTCGGCCACACCGGCCGGCTTGAGCGATTCATGCTGCGCGCTATACATTCCGTAACGCGCATGAGTTGAAGTTCCGCTGCTAGCCTTGGTTGAAAGGGGAAAGGGCCTTGTATAATTATGTCCTTCATGGCGATGGATTGTCGAAGTCGTTTTAAAATTATCCTTTCGAGGATCAACGACGAAGTAGGTAATAAACTGATGGGCGGACAGTTTGTCGGTAGGCTCAAGTCATTTCCTGCCTGCATCGGGATCGGCAAGGCGAGCTATTTTCCAGGTTTCTGAGATACAGATCAGTCGGAGAGAACGGTTGACGATCCTCGCGATGAGCGCCAATGGCTTCCTGGACAGTCGTTTGAGATGTTGGTTCGTGTGGTCCCATCTGGCCCTGAGGACTGCCCACTCACAGGCAGACGCGCTGGCGCTGGTCTCCGCCAGTGAGAGCCGCCCTGTGGCCAGAGCGAAGAATGTTATCGCCGCTGTGCCGGCCGGTCCGCATCTGATAGCGGGCCAGCGCGCGTTTACACAACAGCTAAGCCCGTAATAACTGGCTGCGCTCGCCAGGCAGCCTGGCTGGCCGACATCGTGCCGGCTCCTTAGGACTCCCTGGACGCCTGCGTAGGCAGACCTACAACCACTGACCTACCGCTTCGTGTCTTTTCTGTCGCACACCGCTGACCACTAAAATTGCAGCACAGGGTGTAGCGCGGTAAACTGCCTTTTTTACAATTCACGTTGCGGCGGCACTGTTGGTCGAATAGAGGGGATAGTAGGCGTGGTTTATAGTGACCCACGGGAGGTTTGTATTAAATGTCATTCAGCTGCGACAATCCAGTGGACGCGTGAGGAGCGCTCATTTTGTGCAAAGTGTATTTTTCGAATTCCCACTCGATCATTGCAGTGCAGCGTGCTTTTCGATTAGCGTACTCCCATGCGGACGTGTTCCTGGACGGCAATCAATTTTAAATTGGGTAAATGCATTCAGAACAACAGGGGATGTGTCATCTGTACGAAGAGGACCTGAAAAGAAGCGTTACTACACCGCAAAATGTCGAACGAGTTAGAGCACCGATACTGCAATCTCCGAAACGCTCAGCTCGGAAACACACAGTTGCTCTCGGAATTTCGAGATGTTCTCTCCACCGGATTCTTTGTAATGAACTGAATTTTCGCCCGTATAAAATGTGCGTAGTCCACCAATTGTCAGTACGGGATTGTGTAACACTAAGAACATCTTGTGAAGACATGCTTGCAACCATACCCAGTGACGCAAATGTGTTCTTTCTGATGAGGCATATTTGCACATCAGTGCGTGTGCAAACAAACAGAATATGCGTTACTGGAGCGACACGAACCGCAGGTAAATTCACCAGAGACGCCTGCACTCAGACCGCGTCACTGTGTGGTGCTTTATATCACGAGTAGGCATCATTGGCGCTGACTTTTTCCACGAAAATCGTCGTGCTGTAATTGTGAATTCGGATCCTTACTGAACTATGCTGCAAGAGTTTTTCCAGCCGGCTTTCGAGGCAATGCAATTACAGGATACCTGGTTTCACCGAGACGGTGCCACTGCACACACAGCGGGCGTTACCATGTTTTTTTTTTAGGCAAACGTTTCCCGGAAGGCTTATCTCTGGGATGGGGGATCTCAACTGGCCCGCATGGTCACCAGACTCAGCCCCATGCGATTTATTTTTTCTTTGGCGTTAGCTGAAGTCAAAGGTGTATTGCAAACGTCCCAATATCCTGGAAGACATACAAAACAATATTGAGGCTGAAACTGCAAGAATACCAAAAAATGGTTCAAATGGTTCTGAGCACTATGGGACTCAACTGCTGTGGTCATAAGTCCCCTAGAACTTAGAACTACTTAAACCTAACTAACCTAAGGACAGCACACAACACCCAGCCATCACGAGGCAGAGAAAATCCCTGACCCCGCCCGGAATCGAACCCGGGAACCCGGGCGTGGGAAGCGAGAACGCTACCGCACGACCACGAGATGCGGGCCAAGAATACCAGAAGACATGTTTGAAAGAGGGCATGAGAATTCTAGGAAACGACTGCGGCAGTGTGTGGATTGTGAAGGTAGACATTTGCCTGATATACTGTTTACACCATGTAATAAGAAACTTCCATTATTGTCCAATATGAGAAAAATAAAAATCTAAGTTTCTAAGTGTTCATTATTTTTTATTTCATTTCCAAATCAGCGGTTTACCGCGCTCCACGCTGTAAATCACGAAATATTGGTTATTGTCCGTATACAGTGCGGTAGGAAGAATACATGACTAAATTGCCGGTGATATGGTGCTATGCAGAGTGCGAAAAGCACCAAACACAGCTGCCGCCTCTGGAACCACCAGCAGTTGGTACCCGGCTTGGCATCCAGTAGAACTGAGGTTGGATGACACAGTCCGCTATAAACAAGAATGTGTCACCATTCTATTGTTAACAGGCAATGAAAACGGGAGATTCCAGATGGATGCCAACACCAATACCATCCACACTGCGCAATAAGCAAATAAATTCGTTTCTTTCTTTTCGATACAATTTGCCATACAAGTAACATAGAAGGCGACATATTATAGTGTTTTCTATCGTGTTGTCACAGTTTAGCAACCTCCACCACCCACCATCATGTTAGAAACGTGAATAACTGAACTTCTGTCTGCTTCGTCTGAAGAACAAAATGAACATTCTCGGAGAGTAGTTAATGGGAAAAGAGAAATATTTCTGGATTGACGCGTCTCAGTTGCCTGTATTTATGTTCAGTCTACAGGTATTCTGCATGCACAATATATCGATGACTATTGTAATCAGAGGGAGTGCCTATGAGTTTCGTCTCAGTTGAGCGACTGGATTCGTGATTTCCTGTCAGAAAGAACGCAAAAATGGTTCAAATGGCTCTGAGCACTATGGGACTTAACAGTCCCCTAGAACTTAGAACTACTTAAACCTAACTAACATAAGGACATCACCCACATCCATGCCCGAGGCAGGATTCGAACCTGCGACCGTAGCAGTCCCGCGGTTCCGGACTGAGCGCCTAGAACCGCTCAACCACCGCGGCCGGCGAAAGAACGCAGTTCGTCGTAATTGTCAGGACGTAATCTAGTGAAACCGAAGCGATATCTAGAGGTCACCGAGGAAGTCTTATAGGCCTTCTGCTGTTCTGCATGTGCATAAATCATTTCGGAGACAATCTGAGCAGCCCTCTAAGATTGTTTGCAAGCAAATGATTTACACAGGAGATCTGAGTGACGCGAAAAACAAAATGGCACTGAGCACTATGGGACTTAACTGCTGAGGTCATTAGTCCCCTAGAACTTAGAACTAGTTAAACCTAACTAACCTAAGGACATCACAAACATCCATGCCCGAGGCAGGATTCGAACCTGCGACCGTAGCGGTCTTGCGGTTCCAGACTGCAGCGCCTTTAACCGCACGGCCACTTCGGCCGGCACGCGAAAAACAACTGATTCTTTAAAAAAAATGAGGTCCTGCACAGGAGAACTAAGGAGAAAACGTTAAATTTAGGTTCCACGATAAATCACAAAACTTGAAACGTTGTCGTTTCAGCTTAATACCTGACAACTTCAATTGGAACAATCACATAGAAAATATTGTGGGGAAAGCAAATCAAAGATGCGTTTAGTTGGCAGAACGCTTAGGAGATGCAACCAATCTACCAGAGAGAGTGTCTACACAACTCATGTCCGTCCTCTGTTACAGTATTAGTGAGAGGTTTGGGATCCTTACCAGAAAGGATTGACAGTGACATCGAAAAATTTCAAAGAAGGGAAGCTCGTTTTGTATTAACGCCAAGTAGAGGAGAGAGAGAGTCACAGATATGATAAGCGAGTTGCGGTGGTAATCATTAAACAGAGACGGTTTTCTATGTGACGAGATCTTTCCTCGACATTTCAATCATCAGTTTTCTCCTCCGAATTCAAAATATTCTGTTGACGGCCGCCTACAAAAGGAGAACAAACCTTACTAATAAAATAACAGAAATCAGAGCTCGCACAGCAACGTTTATACACTATGTGATCAAAAGTATCCGGACACCCCCAAAAACTTCCTTTTTTCATATTAGGTGCATTGTGCTGCCACCTACTACCAGGTGCTCCATATCAGCAACCTCGTTAGACATCGTGACAGAACAGACTACGAACGTGGTCAGGTGACTGGGTGTCACCTGTGTCACGCGAGGTTTATACACTCCTAAACATCTCTAAGTCCACTGTTTCCAATGTGATAGTGAAGTGGAAAAGTGAAGGGACACGTACAGCACAAAAGCGTAGAGGCCGACCTCGTCTGTTGACTGACAGAGACCGCCGACAGTTGAAGAGGGTCGTAATGTGTAATAGGCAGACATCTATCCAGACCGTCACACAGGAATTCCAAACTGCATCAGGATCCACTGCAAGTACTATAACAGTTAGTCGGGAGGTGAGAAAACTTGGATTTCATGGTCGAGCGGCTGCTCATAAGCCACACATCCTGGCAGTAAATGCCAAACGACGCCTCGCTTGGTGTAAGGAGCATAAACATTGGACGATTGAACAGTGAAAAAACGTTGTGTGGGGTGACGGATCATGGTACATAATGTGGCGATCCGATGGCAGGGTGTGGGTATGGCGAATTCCCGGTGAACGTCATCTGCCAGCGTGTGTAGTGCCAACAGTAAAATTCGGAGGCGGTGGTGTTATGGTGTGGTCGTGTTTTTCATGAAGGGGGCTAGCACCCCTCGTTTTTTTGCGTCGCACTATCACAGTACAGGCGTACATTGATGTTTTAAACACCTTCTTGCTTCCCACTGTTGAAGAGTAATTCGGGGATGGCGATTGCATCTTTCAACACGATCGAGCACCTGTTGATAATGCACGGCTTGTGGCGAAGTGGTTATACGACAATAACATCCCTGTAATGGACTGGCCTGCACAGAGTCCTGACCTGAATCTTACAGAACACTTTTGGGATGTTTTGGAACGCCGACTTCGTGCCAGGCCTCACCGACCGACATCGATACTTCTCCTTAGTGCAGCACTCAGAGAATAATAGGCTGCCATTCCCCAAGAAACCTTCCAGGACGTGATTGAACGTATGCCTGAGAGAATGGAATCTGTCATCAAGGCTAAGGGTGGGACAACAACATATTGAATTCCAGCATAACCGATGGAGGGCGCCACGAACTTGTAAGTTATTTTCAGCCAGGTGTCCGGGTACTTTTGATCACATAGTATATGTTCGTTTTTCCGATGTGTTATATGAGAGTGGAACGGTAGAGAAATGATCTGAAAGTGGTTTAATAAAGCCCGTGCCAAACACTTTAGTGTAAATCGTAATCATGTAGATGTACATACTTAAACGTTGGGTTTGATTCGATTTAATCAGGGAGACAAAACAAAAGTGGAGTTATCCCCCTGTTGCCCGCACCGAAACTAAATTTATTGTACGGTGTCTCTCCCTGCCTTTCTACTGAAGCCATCCAGAACCCTTGAAGAGTAATGGGAGTCCGTTTACTGGGGACTAGATGCAATGTGTTCAGGAATTAGGGACCCAGATATTTTGTGCCTTTTAGCCTCCAGAACTTCGCACTGGAAGACTCACTGGGGTGCGGTTTCATCCACTTCACCACGCAGTGTACACCCAGCGGCTTCTTTCTGTATTCCCATCGTGTACTGAAATTTCTTGAAGATTCCGTGGGCAGTCAAAGTTACGATAAGGTTAACCTGCCTACGATTCAGCCACAGGTTTACAAAACTTCTCACATGGCTTCCGTATCATTAGCTTGTAGCATTCCTATTTTCCGGTCTCAGAGCAAACGTGCTGCCTTCTGGTCCAGCCACGTAGTTTAGATTTTATCACCACCTTAGTGACAGTTGGGACAGGTTCTGTTCCAACAAATGGGGTCGTTGCCCCTGTTCTGGATAACCTGTCTGCTTGTTCGTTACTTGTAACACCTGAGTGACGATGGACCCGCAGCAGGTTTACAACGATCTTTCATCTCGTTTCAAAGACTGACAGAGATATCAGAGCTGCTTATGTGTCTGTATGAATGTACATACTACGATCCTTGTAACACCCACGCAGGTTCTCCTCTGTGTACCCCCTGATGGTAAATATGTCTGCTTGGAATACCGCAGGCACCGTCTGTAGAGATTGCAAATATATGGTGTACTCCGTTACCCCGGCCCCAAGACCTTTGCCTGTTGTCGACCCGTCAGCAAACCAGACTACGTCGCCTAAACTGCTCCCTACATTGAATGGCTCGTTGAGGCAGCTGGAAGCTACTGTATAGTCAGCCGGCATTTCAGCAACCATTCCTGTGTTTACCACCTGCAGTATATTCGTTTGGGATTCTGCATACGCTAAAGATTGCAAGTTTTCCCTCCAAATAAAGACAAGTGATACGGAGAGTAAGCAGCGGTACAGCATACAGGGTGGTGTGTTGATCGAGACAGGGCCAAATATCTCACGAAATAAGCGTCAAACGAAAAAACTACAAAGATCGAAACTTGTCTAGCTTGAAGGGGGAAACCAGATGGCGCTATGGTTGGCCCGCTAGATGGCACTGCCATATGTTCAAATGTGTGTGAAATCTTATGGGACTTAACTGCTAAGGTCATCAGTCCCTAAGCTTACACACTTCTTAACCTAAATTATTCTGACGACAAACACACACACCCATGCCCGATGGAGGACTCGAACCTCCGCCGGGACCAGCCGCACAGTCCATGACTGCAGCGCCTGAGACCACTCGGCTAATCCCGCGCGACGGCACTGCCATAGGTCAAATGCATATCAAGTGCGTTTTTTAAAATAGGAACTCCCATTTTTTATTACATATTCGTGTAGTACGTAAAGAAATATGAATGTTTTAGTGGACCACTTTTTTCGCTTTGTGATAGATGGCGCTGTAATAGTCACAAACATATGGCTGACAATTTTCGACGAACAGTTGGTAACAGGTAGGTTTTTAAAATTAAAATACAGAACGTAGTTACGTTTGAACAGTTTATTTCGGTTGTTCCATTTGATACATATACCTTTGTGAACTCGTCATTTCTGACAACGCATGCTGTTACAGCGTGATCACCTGTAAATACAACATTAATGAAATAAATGCTCAAAATGATGTCCGTCAACCTCAATGCATTTGGCAATACGTGTAACGACATTCCTCTCAACAGCGAGTAGTTCGCTTTCCGTAATGTTCGCACATGCATTGAGAATGCGCTGACGCATGTTGTCAGGCGTTGTCGGTGGATCACGATGGCAAATATCCTTCAACTTTCCCCACAGAAAGAAATCCGGGGATGTCATATCCGGTGAACGTGCGGGCCTTGGTATGGTGCTTCGACGACCAATCCATCTGTCATGAAATATGCTATACAATACCGCTTCAAGCGCACGCGAGCTATGTGCCGGACATCCATCATGTTGGAAGTACATCGCCATTCTGTCATGCAGTGAAACATCTTGTAGTATCATCGTTAGAACGTTACGTAGGAAATCAGCATACATTGCACCATTGAGATTGCCATCGATAAAATGGGGGCCAGTTATCCTTCCTCCCATAATGCCGCACCATACATTAATCTGCCAAGGTCGCTGATGTTTCACTTGTCGCACCCATCGCGGATTTTCCGTTGCCCAGTAGTGCATATTATGCCAGTTTACGTTACTGCTGTTGGTGAATGACGCTTCGTCGCTAAATAGAACGCTCGCAAAAAATTTGTCATCGTCCCGTAATTTCTCTTGTGCCCAGTGGCAGAACTGTACACAACGTTCAAAGTCGTCGCCATGCAATTCCTGGTGCATAGAAATATGGTACGGGTGCAATCGATGTTGATGTAGCATTCTCAACACCGACGTTTTCGAGTATCCCGATTCTCGCGCAGTTTGACAGCTACTGATGTGCGGATTAGCCGCGACAGCAGCTAAAACACCTACTTGGACATCATCATTTGTTGCAGGTCGTGGTTGACGTTTCACATGTGACTGAACACTTCCTGTTTCCTTAAATAACGTAACTATCCGGCGAACGGTCCGGACACTTGGATGATGTCGTACAGGATACCGAGCAGCATACATAGCACACGCCCGTCGGGCATTTTGATCACAATAGCCATACATCAACACGATATCGATCTTTTCCGCAATTGGTAAACGGTCCATATTAACACGAGTAATGTATCACGAAGCAAATACCGTCCACACTGGCGGAATGTTATGTGATACCACGTACTTATACGTTTGTGACTACTACAGCGCCATCTATCACAAAGCGAAAAAAGTGGTGCAACTAAAACATTCATATTTCTTTACTACACGAATATGTATATGTAATAAAAATGGGGGTTCCTATTTAAAAAAAAGGCAGTTGATATCCGTTTGACCTATGGCATCGCCATCTAGCGGGCCAACCATAGCGCCATCTGGTTTCCCCTCTCAAGCTAGACGAGTTTCGTTCTTTGTAGTTTTTTCGTTTGATGCTTATTTCGTGAGATATTTGGCCCGGTCACTATCAATGGACCATCCTGTAAATTCTAAAACTAATGGGGAACATTTACGTAAGGAGTGTGTGCGGGGAGCGCGAGTCGTTACCCTGCCGCTGGCGTCAGACTGGGGCGCTCGTGAAAGCCGCACAGGTGTGCTGGCAGCGCGGCGGGCCGGATGGAGGCTGTGTGCGCCCCGTGACGCAAGCGAGAAAGCGGCCGCCGCCGCCGCCGCCGTTGCCAGGGGCAACACCTGCGGCCGCGCGCCCGCCGCCCGCCCCTGCCCGCGGCGCTGCGGCCGCGCGTCTCTTCGCCCGGGGCGCCCCCAGCCCGAAGGCGGCGCCGCGGCCGCCTCCCCGGCCCTCCGGCGTAGCCGGCCGCACCAGCTGCGGCTCGTATTGTGGTGCGGGCGAGAGGTGCGCGGCGAAAGCCACCGCCCTCTTTCGCAACGCATTCCCGCGTAGTTCACCGGTCTGCGGCCGTTGCCTCCAGCACGGGACTGGTCGAATTTTGTCCCGGCGGAATCTCGGCGACTAGTTATCGCGACATTAAGGGGCCCTCGTACGTGCAATATTTCGTGCGCAATAGTATTGTGTCTATATAGCGCGAAAGTGTGGAGCAAGGAACGTCACTACATTATTGCGAAATATTTATACTTAGGACGCTTCAGTTAGAGCTCTGTCTTGGTAGCGGCGCTCGATCGTATAGAATTCGCCTGTATTGCGAGTGCTAAGTGAAAAAAAAAGGAAGCGGCGATGGGCGAATAGTGGCTTCGAGAGCGTTCCACACACAACAATGCCAACACGATAAGAGAGCTTGCACCAGAGCCAAGTGACTGTCGGAATTTTGTTAATGAAGACGAAGAATCTTTCAACGAATTGTTGAATCTCGTTGCGCCTTATGTACACAGAAAATACATTGTTCATATACTCGTCCAATTTCGCTTTCCACAATGCTGGATGCGATCTATAAACCTGGAAAGGGTAAGAGACATCACTGAAGAGGATAGGTAGGTAGTGCTGCTATGTATTTGTCCAGTAAATAATTCAAGCTTCTGAGACGAACAAATAAGCAATGGCAGTGTTATGCCTGCACTGAAGCACTTTTGCCGAATGTTTCTACAGTTGATTACTACTTCCCTGGATTCACTTCAACAAATGATTTCTTTCGATCTGTTTTTGCTGAAGTATTCATATTCGTATGACGTCGCTGTATCAGTTGTTTATACGTCCGTAAATCACACAACTCCCATAATATAACCCCTACAGGGTACAATAGACTGTTTTATCAGAAGTCGTGGGATAACGATATATGATGGCGGTAGTATCGTGTACACAGGGTATAAAAGGGAAGCTCATTCGCCGAGCTGTCATTTGTGTTTATGCGATTCATGTGAAAAGGTTTCCGACGTGATTATGGCCGCACGATGGGAAGTAACAGATTTTGAAGGCGGTGTTGGAAAAAAAAAAAAAAAAATTGTTCAAATGGCTCTGGGCACTATGGGTCTTAACATCTGAGGTCATCAGTCCCCTAGAACTTAGAACTACTTAAACCTAACTAACCTAAGGACATCACACACATCCATGCCCGAGGCAGGATTCGAACCTGCGACCGTAGCGGTCGCGCGTTTCCAGACTGAAGCGCCTAGAACCGCTCAGCCGGCTTTGTTGTTGGAGCTACACGCATGGGACATTCCGTTACGGAAATCGTTAGGAAATAAAATATTACGATAACCAGTGTCAAGAGTGTGCCGAGGATGATATATTCAGGCATTACCTCTTACCACGGACAACGTAGCGACCGACGGCGATCACTTAATGTCCGAGGGCAGCCGAGTTCGCGTAGAGTTGTCAGTGCCATGCGGCTTTTCGCGGATGATGCTGTAGTATACAGAGAAGTTGCAGCATTAGAAAATTGTAGCGAAATGCAGGAAGATCTGCAGCGGATAGGCACTTGGTGCAGGGAGTGGCAACTGACCCTTAACATAGACAAATGTAATGTATTGCGAATACATAGAAAGAAGGATCCTTTATTGTATGATTATATGATAGCGGAACAAATACTGGTAGCAGTTACTTCTGTAAAATATCTGGGAGTATGCATGCGGAACGATTTGAAGTGGAATGATCATATAAAATTAATTGTTGGTAAGGCGGGTACCAGGTTGAGATTCATTGGGAGAGTGCTTAGAAAATGTAGTCCATCAACAAAGGAGGTGGCTTACAAAACACTCGTTCGACCTATACTTGAGTATTGCTCATCAGTGTGGGATCCGTACCAGATCGGTTTGACGGAGGAGATAGAGAAGATCCAAAGAAGAGCGGCGCGTTTCGTCACAGGGTTATTTGGTAACCGTGATAGCGTTACGGAGATGTTTAATAAACTCAAGTGGCAGACTCTGCAAGAGAGGCGCTCTGCATCGCGGTGTAGCTTGCTTGCCAGGTTTCGAGAGGGTGCGTTTCTGGATGAGGTATCGAATATATTGCTTCCCCCTACTTATACCTCCCGAGGAGATCACGAATGTAAAATTAGAGAGATTAGAGCGCGCACGGAGGCTTTCAGACAGTCGTTCTTCCCGCGAACCATACGCGGCTGGAACAGGAAAGGGAGGTAATGACAGTGGCACGTAAAGTGCCCTCCGCCACACACCGTTGGGTGGCTTGCGGAGTATAAATGTAGATGTGGATGTAGACAAGCAACACTGCGTGAAATAATCTCGGAAATCAATGTGGGACGCACAAGGAACGTATTCGTTAGGACTGTGCGACGAAAAATTTGTCGTTAACGGGCCATGATAGCAGACGACTAACGCGAGTGCCCTTGCTAACAGCACATCGCCTGCAGCTTCTCTCCTGTTCTCTTGACCATATCGGGCGGACCCTACACCTCTCTGCTACCACTTAATACAAGGACATCGTCCGCATGTGAAAGATGGTTTATTGTGACTTTACCCAGTTTTATGCTAGCCTTGTTTCATTTTCTGTGTTCTGTGTCTATCTTTTCTAAAATTAAATTAAACAGTATTGGAGATAATGCGTCTCCTTATCTACGACTAGTTCTGATTTCAGCTTTTCTGATGATATTGTAATTCTTTCAGAGACCGCAAAGGACTTGGAATATCAGTTCAACGAAATGGATATTTCCTGAACAAAACTAAAAAACAATAGTTAAATGTATTCGTAGTTGCGAATATGGACAACCATCAGCTGTGAAATGAAATGACAGTGAACATTTGTGCCTGACCTGTACTCGAACCCCGATTTTCCCTCTCATCGCAAGCAGTCGCCTTACCATTTTTTTTTTTTTTACTGATGCCTTCCCCCCCCCCCCATAAACGACTTAATTTTGTTTCGATGCTCAACGCAGTTATTGTGCAGCATTAGATGTAGTAAACCATTGCACGAAATTTTGAACAGTTTCCAGAGGTAAAAGTCCATAGCGGATAATTTCCGTATGGTCGATTTTAGTTCCCATTAGGCTATCAGAGCACGCTTTACGGCCAGACTCAAACTTTTATGTGTCGTCAACCATGTGTCTACAACCTGCAATCCGTTATGTATATGCCCTTAAAGGGGAGACATTGTACTTGAAAGCCGCTTGCCCGGTATCGGCAAATGCATATGATATTGCGGCGCTGCGTTATTCTGAATTACGATGTAATGTTCCTTCGAACATGCATCTGTGTCCCATAACACCAGTTTTATCACTAGGGGCAAGGAAGGGAAGAGTAGCGTCCAGCTGGCGAATTTTACGATCATCACACTAACTGCCAGTGGCGTGAATTATGCGCTACGATGCTATCTTATTGAATAAGGCAGTCCAACCATGTTTATGGTGAGTAATGCACCGACATTTAGTGCATCTTTGGACCCGAAGAGGAAGCAAAGAAGGTTGAGGACTGACGCCTCGTAGATGCCGAGCTCAGGAAAACTTGAATCAGAATCGTTTGATGGCAGTTTTAAACCTTATTTTTCATAAAGCGCACCCATTGCCTCACGCCCCCCCCCCCCTCCCCCCGCAAGACGCACTAATTACAGTTACAAACCTGTTACACGTCTGCGGTTCGTACTAAAGCTTCGATGACAATCAACAGTCAGCCGCCCTTTAACAGTCCAGCTAAAGAGAGCGGCGTGCCGTTACGTAATGCCGCCACGCTTAGCATGCAGCGTGAGTAAACACGTCGCGTCTTGTGTCACCCGATATGCGGCCCTAACAGCAGCGTATTGTAGCCGGTTTTACAAGACGTTCACTTAGTGTGTCACCGAAGACAGCAGCCACGAGATGTACGTGGGAGACCTACTGCTCAGTAACTAAACCCCTTAAGATTAATTTGAGGCTCTCCGTAACCAAAATCCGCCATAGCCTAAATGCAACAAAAAATGGCTCTGAGCACTATGGGACAACAGCTGAGGTCATCAGTCCCCTAGAACTTAGAACTACGTAAACCTAACTAACCTAATGACAGCACACACATCCATGCCCGAGGCAGGATTCTAACCTGCGACCGTAGCGGTCGCGCGTTTCCAGACTGAAGCATCTAGAACCGCTCGGTCACACCGGCCGGCCCTAAATGCAACAGCTTCCAATATTTGCTGTTATTTCGGTAATCAGGCGTACGGGTAGTTGGATAAATTATCAAGTCCTGGCAGTTGCGAGAAATACTTCATTTTAGTCTAGCTATTGCATACCACATCAAAAACAGACTGCCTTACATCTCTGCATATAAAAGGCATTGTCCTGACCGACTGGCTGAGTCAACATCGCCTAGCCCAAACCGCTAAGGATAGAAAACTGAAATTTGGAGAAGGTGTGGATCCTATACTCCAGGCGTCTATTAAGAAGGGATTTTTCGAAATTTCAGCCCTAAGGGGTGAAATAGGGGGTAAGGGTTGTTTCGAAAATTGTAGTTACTAAGGCAATTTTGAAGGTAGGCCTACGAAAATTGCTATTTGGTTTTTCGGTCAGAAATAAAGAAATACGTGTTTCAGCATTTTTGGAAATTCAACCACTAAGGGGGGTAAAATAGTGGATGGAGGCTTTTTGGAAATACATAATTACAAAATAACTACTAAAGGCTTTTGAAGGCTACATTTATGACAGTTGGTATTTGACTTCTGGGTTAGAAATAAAAAAATGCCGGTTCCAGTGTTTCTAGTAAATTTAGCCTCTAAGGGAGTGCAATAGGAGATGAAGAAAATATTGCGTTACGTTAAAAATTTTTAATGCTAAATTTACGAAAATTGGTATTTCACTTTTCTGTTAGATATAAAGGAATATTTGTTAGGGGATGAAAGTTACTGTGGAAATGTCTCCACAAGAACGCAAAGGCCGGCCGGTGTGACCGTGCGGCTCTAGGCGCTTCAGTCTGGAACCGCGTGACCGCTACGGTCGCAGGTTCGAATCCTGCCTTGGGCATGGATGTGTGTGATGTCCTTAGGTTAGTTAGGTTTAAGTAGTTCTAAGTTCTAGGGGACTGATGACCACAGATGTTAAGTCCCATAGTGCTCAGAGCCATTTGAACCATTTTTGAAGAACGCATAGGGCGTAATTACAAAAAAAAAAAAAAAGTTTTAACTTTAGCTACCAGAATCATTCCGAAAAGACAATGCTTATATGGCCTTAATTAGTGTGAATAGCTTAGGACGTGTTGAAATTTATGTACAACAAAAAATTCGATTAATTAAAAACAAAAAAGTCTCTGCAGGCGTACGATCTACGTGAGCGAAGCAGCGGGCGCTAATTTAGTAATCATACACAGTCCTAGACCTGCTATTCTTGCCTTCCACCCTCCTTTCAACAACGATTTTCAGCAACAAATAATATAATAGTGTCCGCCTATTCCGACTGTTCGTCTCAGTATTTTTCTACTGTGTTATTGCTTCATTGATTAACAATGGGTGAAATCACCATCACTGTTGTACGTAAAGCAGCTACGAGTATGTCTGTACCACAAAGTATTTATATGAAATTCGAGTGCCTGCTTGAAGACAAGTTCACTGCAAGAGGCAGAACTTTAGTGCGCTGTTTGCAGTATACGCACTTCCCTTTGACGTCATAAGCACTTGCAAGTCATGAAAACACTAAAACGCAAAAAATGCCTCTCGACAAGTCTACAAAAGACGTATCTGTAAGCATACGAATAAATAACGTATTGCGATATCTGAGAACAATTTTACGTGTTCGCAGAGGGGACGGTTAGCCGTAAAAGTATCCGTAAAAATTACACGCAGCATTCTGAAGCTAGGGAGGAGCTGTGCCCGCAGTTGCTCTGGTGGAGGGGCACGTGTGTAATTGTCTCTGGTGGAGCACGTACAGAGTCCGCGCTTCTGTTGAAGGTCTCTGGTCGATGTCGACTGATGGAAGATATTTTCAAGTGGCAACATAGTACATTTGCTGATCACCAGGTGGTACGCCAATTTCATGGATTCAGCTCCAGACTTCTCTATTCTATGACACGGTCAGTTATTTTGCTGGGAGATGCGATCGCCGTCGGGGAAGAAATTAAATATTAAAGGATGCAGATGGCGTGCAATAACATTCACGTTGTCTACAGCAGTCATAGTGCCTGCGATTAGTTCCACAGGTCCCGTGAAAGCCGTGGTGAATGTTCCCCATAGCATAGTACCTCCACCACCACTCCGCGAGATGAATGTTTCGAGCACCCGCAGGCCTAGATGATGAGGTATACGAACACGATTACGTACCTGGTGCACGAAGACGAGTGATTCATCCGATCAGGCGACTCGTTTCCACTCATCCACGATCCTGTCTCGATGATTCCCTGTCCACTGTAATCGTAACTGACGATGTCGTCGGGTGAACACTGGAACACGTGGAGGTCGTCAGCTTTGGAGCCCCATCTTCACCACAGAGTGCACTGAACGGTATGTGTCTGTACCACCTCTGTACTCTGTTGTCAGATCTGCTACCTATCCTGCCACCTACCTTGCTTTACGGAGTTGGCAGGCCTCGCCACGTCCACGTCCACGTTCTGCGATGGAGCGTAGACGCGCAGCACCTCGTCACCTGCTCGTGGTCTCACAGTCCTTCAACCATTTCGCATAGAAGCTGACGACAGTAGCACGCTAACAGCCGACCAATTTCGTCCTTTCCAAGATGCTCGTACCCAGGCGCCGGGCCACAACAACCTGCCTCTTTGGAAAGACACTTATTCGTATATGCCACTAGATTTCCCCATTTGCAGCCTTATCGTCCTTAAAATGATTCCCCGTTCGTCTACGCTATGGATATCTGCTTTCCTTAGGCCGGTATTACACTATCAAATTTCTTTGTCCAATATCTTTGTCGAAGAAATTTGTCAAATGTCGTCAAATATTTGATCAAATCTAGGGCCTCGCTGTAGATTTGATCAAAGAAGTCGCTTGTCTTCTGTTCACTCCAATGTGACATGTTACCACGTGGAGCGCTAGCATCGCTGCAGCGTTCTGCCATCTGTAGTGTTTTTTATAAACATTGCCGGTAAATACAATTGGTGTGTACCAACAACTACAAAATTAAGAGAGATGTATGAAGCTGGTGAGGCGCTTTACAGCGTGAGGCACCCTGAATACAAAAATAGATTAAGAAGATTGGAGACCTAACCTAACCTAACACTCTTCTGTAGCAAGGTATCGGAGTGTTACAGTGAGCCTGTCTTCTGCAGATACAGCAGTTCTTAAGTGAATATTGTGCTTCGTGATATGAGGATACACTTCACTGAGCACTTACAGAAATGTATGCTCATCCATTTTTAAGTAATTGATGTACGACTTGACGTCCTCCACTATAAGCACACGTAACAAGTTTTGTTGAATGCTTTTATCGTGCCGTCGTAAAACCACGGCTTCACCCAGGTACGTTTCCTTCCCCCCCCCCCCCCCCCTACCAACCCCTCGCGCTTCTCTTCCATTTGTGCACACAGTGCAAACGCAGCAGCTGCGGTTAATAACGAGTTGTTGTCAGCCATCTTGAACTTTGACGACAGATATGATGACTGTGTAGTACCCCTTTTTAGCGCCACGTCAAAGATCTTTGTCAAATATATTTGACGAATATTTGATCACATCTTTGATCAAATCTTTGACAAAGGAATTTGATAGTGTAGTACCGGCCTTACCTCGCGCTTTCCCGCGGCGCCACCAAGAGGCATCGACCTCGCAGTGGGCAGTGGTCCCGACGTTTCTGCTCGTCAATGTATCATACGTGCCGCCACCAGCTTTCCGCAATACCTTAATTTAATTTTCATATTCATTCACAACGTCTAAAATGTAACGTTCTCTCAAAACGCACCATTTACTGCCGGCCACTAACATTACAGCTATGATGAGAGAACCGTGCAGTGATTTACAAGGAGCGATCAGAGTTTCCATTCGATGGCCGTACAGTCCAGGATCGGGCAAAATCGTCGTGAGCACTGAGACCATCATCCCACCAACGCACCAGGCTGAAGACACCCGTTTCGTAAAACAGCGTGTCGCGCTGCATGAAGTCCGTAACTGCGTACTGCGTATCGTCGTCCGACAGGAACCGTCCACTCTTAAAGGCGTTTTCTAAGGGACCGAAGGCGTGATAATCGCATGGGGAGAGATCAGTACTACTGGCCGAGTGCTCCAGTGTCTCACATTTAAAGTTGGCGTAGCTTCTGCGTTACTACGTTGGCGATTATCATGAAATAGCAGCGCCGGCCGCGATGGTCTCGCGGTTCTAGGCGCGCAGTCCGGAATCGTGCGACTGCTACGGTCGCAGGTTCGAATCCTGCCTCGGGCATGGATGTGTGTGATGTCCTTAGGTTAGTTAGGTTTAAGTAGTTCTAAGTTCTAGGGGACTGATGACCACAGCTGTTAAGTCCCATAGTGCTCAGAGCCATTTGAAACAGCAGCTCCCCTTGTCTCTCATTGGTGGTTTTCGACAGGCACGCTGCCCCATACTCATTCTTCTCCAATGAATCTCAACCCGTGTTAGTCGTTCGGCAGCCAAGAAAAGAATAACAGCACGTTGCTCCTGTGTGATAATAGCGATGGCATAGTTCACGTTTCCGAATTTGCCGCATGCACTTCCGGAAGACATGAAAATGCCACTCTAATATCTTCCCTTCATGTCGGTGCTTATACGGTACATCCACAGTGAAGTCGCGCACCGCTGTATTGTACATGTCGGGATGGTATCAGGAGCTCAGGTGGGCATCCGCGGTGTTTTTCCTACAAGTAAAAAAGTTGGGAGGGGAGTGAGACAGGGTTGTAGCCTATCCCCGATGTTATTCAATGTGTATATTGAGCAAGCAGTGAAGGAAACAAAAGAAAAATTCGAAGTAGGAATTGAAATCCATGGAGAAGAAATAAAAACTTTGAGGTTCGCCGATGACATTGTAATTCTGTCAGAGACAGCAAAGGACCTGGAAGAGCAGCTGAACGGAATGGACACTGTCTTGAAAGGAGGATATAAGATGAACATCAACAAAAGCAAAACGAGGATAATGGAATGTTGTCGAATTAAATCGGGTGTTGCTGAGGGAATTAGATTAGGAAATGAGACACTTAAAGTAGTAAAGGAGTTTTGCTATTTGGGGAGCAAAATAACTGATGATGGTCGAAGTAGAGAGGATATAAAATTTAGAGTGGCAATTGCAAGGAGAGCATTTCTGAAGAAGAGAAATTTGTTAACATCGAGTATGGATTTAAGTGTCAGGAAGTCGTTTCTGAAAGTATTTGTATGGAGTGTAGCCATGTATGGAAGTGAAGTGGACGATAAATAGGTTAGATAAGAAGAGAATAGAAGCTTTCGAAACGTGGTGCTACAGAAGAATGCTGAAGATTAGATGGTTAGACCACATAACTAATGAGGACGTATTGAATAGAATTCGGCAGAAGAGAAATTTGTGGCACAACTTGACTAGAAGAAGGGATCGGTTGCTAGGACATATTCTGAGGCATCAAAGGATCACCAGTTTATATTGGAGGGCAGCGTGGAGGGTAAAAATCGTGGAGGGAGACGAAGAGATCAATACCCTAAGCAGATTCAGAAGGATGTAGGCTGCAGTGGGTACTGGGAGATGAAGAAGCTTGCTCAGGATAGAGTAGCATGGAGAGGTGCATCAAACGAGTCTCTGGACTGAAGACCACAACAACAACAAAATGAGAAATGCCAGGATTCAGGGAAAAATGGGTTTTATTCCCAAGAACTACCAGTAATGGGTACAATATTCGCGAAAACTGGCTACCATTGGCGAGTTTGTGGCAGAAAGTTGGTGCCTCTCACTCAGCAATACCGTGGTGGGTCCCTAGCTCAGCGTAACAGCGTAAGAGCCGATCACACATACTGCGGAGTAGTTTACGTAACTGCACGCGCCACTACCTGACGCTAAGTTAAAATGATGGAAGGAGTATACAATAAAAATGTTTACCATCGTTACCCGTTACCATGTACAGCATATACGCTGCAGCAACGTCCTCAAATGGAACTTTTAGATCACTCCTGGTATGTATAAATCCCATCGCACCATCCGAAAGCGCTATCTACTACGTACCATCGTGCCTTTACTATGAATATAATTCACGAAAGGCAAACCGACTAAGGTGGCGCAGTGGTTAGGCACCTGACTTGCTTTAGATAGCTACATGGATCATACATACCCAAACGTGACATGGATCATACATACCCAAACGTGTCATCCGTATTTACATCTACTGTGGTTTCCCTGAATCGATTAAGGCGATTGCCGGGATGTTTCTCTACCTAATTCCTTCCCCGTTCCTGTCCTGTTTCTGCTCCGCCTCTGATAATCTTCTCGACGACAAGACTTTAAACCCTTTCTCTTCCTTCGCGTGTAATCGGCAGGATGTCATAAATACAACAGCTGCATAACGGAATTTGTTTAGTTCAGTTAAACTGAAAGTGCTACTGCTCAATTATAAATTAAATGTCAGTCATTTTACATCCACTGTTGCCTGAAGGCCCATTCCACATACTTGTGTGTGAATTGTGTATTGAACCAAGGACCTAGAAACGACGGAGAATCTTCGTCCCGCTGTAGCCCTCAGTGGTTCAAAACCCCACAGCAGTCCACCCACCACTCCTCCGCCCCACACCGAACCCGGGGTTATTGTGCGGTTCGGCCCTCAGTGGCACCCCCCACCCCCCTCCCCCTGGAAACGTCTCGTACCAGACGAATGTACGCCAAATTTTTGCGTAGGAGAGTAATTCTGGCGTACGCGTACGTGGAGACAGTGTTTGCGCAGAAATCGCAGACAGTGTAACTAAGGCGGAAGAAGGTGAACCAGCCCGCATTCTCCGAGGCAGATGGGAAACCGCCTTAAGAACCATCCACAGGCCGTCCGGCACACCGGACCTCGACACTAATTCGCTGGGCGGATTCGTGCTGGGGACTGCCACGCCTTCCCGCTCGGGAAGCATTGCGTTAGACCCATATTCTTGTAAAGTTCAAGATCTTCAGGTTTTCTCATCTATATTTGTTCTGCCTGTTTTCCGATGGCGCCTGTCAAAATTTCATTATGCTATTTATTATCACCAGAAACGCATCAAAGAACTGTTTTAGGAGTCTAGCGACATGTCGCCATGCTGCATGCGTTGCCCTTTTGCTGTTCAGCTTTTTAAACGATCGCTATGAAGCCACCAACTCCTATCTTATCTCTTGCCAGTGTATTCGACTTCTTGTCCCTTCTAGTCATATTCAAAATGTTTTCTTATCACAGTCCTTATAAGTTATAGGCTTTTTGACACACTGGTAATTTAGTACTGCACACAGAATTAAGTTTTTTTGTAATTTATTCCAAGTCATGTTCATTCTCCTCTTTCTTCATTTTTTACTTAATTTATGGATTTTATTTTTATTCTTTACACTCCACATATTCACCCCCTGGTTCAATGATGTTATTTTTTGTGTTCACTTTTTTTCTTTCGTCATACTGATTACATACTGTTACGACATTAGACTGGTTAACTTTCAGCCATAGTTCCTTACTTTCTCTAGTGGGGATTCTTATATCCTTTCTCGAAGATTTTTTGAACAGAATGAGAAGCAAATGTTGTTTGGTGCCATGTTCCTGGTTGAGATAAGTGAAAGCGGGCGACGTGTTTCCTGCAAGAAGGCGAGTGGAATAGTGCAGCGTCCTATTTGTGCGGGGTATGTTTGTAGAAAAGAGAGCAGTGTTTATAGCAAATTTTATAGCGGCGACATGTGTTTCAGACTGTAAACGCTCGCGAGCAAGAATTACCATTGTTTATCAACCTCCAGGGACGGACGTTATTGTCACACACTGTGAGAATGGAAGATGTATTTTAAGATAATGTAACCTACTTTTATTGCTACGAAGTAGGATGAAGGTCACATTTCACAAACTGTGCGGTATTATTACTGTTGAGGATTGGCGTCAGAGCCAACCCACTAATGGTAGAGGAAGCCGAAAGGCACGCGTTTAAGCTCACGCAGGCTGGCGTGAGGTCTGGAACAGGATAAGGAAATGAGAACTTAGAAAAACGGACGCAGATGGTGGAATACTTAACTTTAATCCATTAATGTTGAACGTTGCTCTTGTCTGTACATTCTTTACAATATCAATAGCAACTGATAATGGCGCCTTGTTAGGTCGTAGCAAATGACGTAGCTGAAGGCTATGCTAACTATCGTCTCGGCAAATGAGAACGTATTTTGTCAGTGAACCATCGCTAGCAAAGTCGGTTGTACAACTGGGGCGAGTGCTAGGAAATCTCTCTAGACCTGCCGTGTGGCGGCGCTCGGTCTGCAATCACTGATAGTGGCGACACGCGGGTCCGACGTATACTAACGGACCGCGGCCGATTTAAAGGCTATCACCTAGCAAGTGTGGTGTCTGGCGGTGACACCACAATTACTTCATCGTTTGTAAATGCCGCTGAGCGCGTTAGTTTCGTGAATTATATGTGCTGCTCTCCTGCGAAAGGCACGGATTATATCTACGTATGTCTTTTTTTGATACTGAGCTGCTGTCTTCAATTCGTCTGGCAGTAAAATTTTGCCATTTGCGAAGACTGTCCCTCTTCATCGTACTGTTACGATTCACAGGTATAGTATTCGATTTGTAGGAACCGTCTCATGTTTATTTTACGAGTAACTATCGGCCAATAGCCACATGGTGTCCCTGTCCGACAACAAGGGTTCTCATGTACCATAACTGACCCCTTCGGCGTTTAAAGACAGTCTCAATTGACAATGTCGTTTGCAGGAAGTATGAAACAAGCAATATCCTGGTTCCAGTTCAGTGTCTTCGACGACTTTCCTATTGATCCTTGGTACTAATCTTTTCTACAAATGACTGTGAGGCATGTGGCAGAGGATACTTCTTAGCCGCGCGGGATTAGCCGAGCGTCCTAAGGCGCTGCAGTCATGGACTGTGCAGCTGGTCCCGGCGGAGGTTCGTGTCCTCCCTCGGGCATGGGTGTGTGTGTTTGTCCTTGGGGTAATTTAGGTTAAGTAGTGTGTGAGCTTAGGGACTGATGACCTTAGCAGTTAAGTCCCATAAGATTTCACACACATTTGAGCATTTTTTTGATACTTCTTAGACTACCTAGTTTCAAGATTTCTTCCAGTTCCATTCACGAATGAAGCGGTGTCGTCTTTCTTGTCTTTCTTCAAGCCTTCGGTGTAGTAGGGCACCGTAGCGTAGTAAACAAAATAAATGTTCACGGAATAGGATTGAAGACTACTAAGCAAACAGAATTTCTTGAAGGAGACATCCATGGAAGCAAAGTGAGCGTTGAGCATATCGCAACGAAGTAACAGCATCGTTAGTGCTCTTGATACGTAGTGCCTATAGCTGATGTGACAGACAACGTCTGTTGCCCTCTGAGGCTGTTCGCAGACGAAGCAGTTTTGAAGTAGAAGCTCGTGTCGTTAAGACATTTTTACGAATTTCAGGAAGACTTGAAAGTGATGGGCGCCTAGTGAAAAGTGTGGCGGCTGACCCTCGGCACAAATAACTGTAATCTAAGGTGTGCAAATACAGGGACTACACGACCGGCAATCAGTCACTGCGATCAGTCAAGACTGTCAAGTACCTACCAGTATCTGTCTGGAGCTACCGATAGCTGTGCGAGAGGAAGGTGCAACCCTGAAATTTCCCAGAACAATTGAGGAAGTATAATTCGTCTGCAAAGGACATGCGTAGGAAAAAAAAATTGCTGCTTTGAACAATTCTTGGGTTTACCCGTCAGATTGGGAGCTTTACCACACTGCCTTAATGGAAGAGATGGAAAAGAAACAAAGATGAGCGGCATGATTTGCCTCATGTTTGCTTAGCCAGCGCGAGAGGATTGCTGAAATGGGAGAAGCTGCAAGAAACGCGTTGTATATCCTATAACGTTGTGAGAGCCCATATTCCAATACGAACTGGGAAATATAACATTTCAAGGGGGACCTGTAGTTGCGGGTAGTCACAGGAAGGGGAACGAGAAAGTCACCACATACGGCTCTTTCACGAAACGCAGATGTAGCAATGGGCGCTCAGGCAGACTTTTATCTTCAGTGACGGAGGTATTAGCACAATAAGAAGAAAGTTGAGCAGGCTATAGTAAGGGACAGTTTTCCTTTGCGAGAGAGTGTGTCTTTTGACGTGGGAAAAGAGGATACTGCAGAATAGCAACATAAGTTGTTATGAAATAAATCGATTGATGAGATGAAGAACCCGAGCTGGTCAACGAGACGGAAGATTCGCAAGACGCCGTGGGATAGGGTGGCGGAGATTCTTCCAGTGTGAGACAATTTAGCGCCAAGGTTCATGAGAAACACTTCGCTGCTTGGCCTGATGTGACGCTCTTGAATCTCAGTTGAGGGGTCACACAAGACTTTGCTCGTGCGCGGAAGTGGTAACTGTCTGCAGCACCGTAGCTAGTAGCCGGCTTTGCGATCCTGGCCTGGCCGCTAATGCAACGGTCGGCCGTCGTCGCTCAAAGAGGCCGCCTTCTGCAGAATGCAGTGTCGACACTGCACGGGGCCTCTGCCGCTGACCAACTGCTGCCTGACAATGCCACGA
The DNA here is from genome assembly GCF_021461395.2 of Schistocerca americana. Lineage (NCBI taxonomy): Eukaryota > Metazoa > Arthropoda > Insecta > Orthoptera > Acrididae > Schistocerca > Schistocerca americana. The sequence continues at coordinate 819,894,959 of NC_060122.1, read as the reverse complement.
ACTGAAGCCCCACAACAAAAGCCACTACTATTTAGTGTATAGGTAGCAAACTACATAGGAATGATGTTCAGACCGTGCGGTGCGGGAATTGCGTTTGTATAGTGTTAATGTCACGACTTGCCGTTAGACGTCGGTACTGGTACGGCTACGTGGGGTTGAAACACAAGTATCAGTGTGCGTCACAGTTGCAGAGAATCAACGAGCGTCTGGACTAGATGATCAGGGCTTTACTCGTAAAGCTGTTTTATCAGAACAGCAATACTGCTGCTCGTCTTCGCGAGTATCGACGCGCTTCAAGGAGTACAGAGAAGTCCTCTTTCCGGACCGACGTTTCAGAACATGATTCGGAAGTTCGAACTAACTGGTGATTTTTGAATTGCTCCTCGGACAGGCCGATGGACAGTTACGCCACGAATTGTTGAATAAGTTACTGTTCCCCTCGATGAGAATGCTGGACGCAAAGTGCGATCTTTAAGCAGCGCACGAATTGTGTCACGGCAGCTGAACACTCCATTGTCCACTGTTTGAAAAGTGCTGCGAACAATTGTGAAATGGTGTCTCTAGTGAAGTTCCACGCTGGGTTGAATGCAGATGGTCGTCACACTGAGCAACGTTTGTGACCTGGAACGTAAACGTGGTACGGAAGTAACAAATGTGACCCTCTCATGAAGATTAAAACTGTAAGTAGGCTGTTTAAGTTTTTATGTTGGTAACGCCATGAAAATCACTGGCTGTGCTGTGTGCGGTCTGTGGCTGGTTTGCATTGTTGGAGTATATGCTATTGTAGTGTTGGGCAGTTGGCTGTTAACAGCGCGTAACATTGCGCAGTTGGTGGTGAGCCGCCAGCAGTGGTGGATGTGGGGAGAGAGATGGCGGAGTTTTGAGAGCGGATGATCTGGACGTGTGTCTATCAGAGACAGTAAATTTGTAAGACTGGATGCCATGAACTGCTACATATATTATGACTTTTGAACACTAGTAAGGTAAATACATTGTTTGTTCTTTATCAAAATCTTTCATTTGCTAACTATGCCTATCATTAGTTAGCGCCTTCAGTAGTTAGAATCTTTTATTTAGCTGGAAGTATTGGTGCTCGCTGGATTGCAGTAGTTCGAGTAACGAAGATTTTTGTGAGGTAAGTGATTCATGAAAGGTGTAGGTTAATGTTAGTCAGGGCCATTCTTTTGTAGGGATTATTGAAAGTCAGATTGCGTTGCGCTAAAAATATTGTGTCAGTTTAGTGTTGATCAGAATAGGTAAAGAGCGAAATGTCTGAGTACGTTCAGTTCTGCTCAGCTGTTTGAAAATCAAATAATGTTAGAGGTTTATCAGCACAGTAATTCATTAATTTTTCTAAGGGGACGTTTCAAAACATGTTTCTTTCCAGGGTTTTTTTCGTTAGTTCTCTTCCGCATGTCCACACAAATGTTTCCAAAAAAATGGTTCAAATGGCTCTGAGCACTATGGAACATCTGAGGTCATCAGGCCCCTAGAACTTAGAACTACTTAAACCTAACTAACCTAAGGACATCACACACATCCATGCCCGAGGCAGGATTCGAACCTGCGACCGTAGCGGTCACGCGGTTCCAGACTGAAGCGCCTAGAACCGCACGGCCACAACGGCCGGCCAGGATGTCCGGACGCGGGATTGAACCGTCGTCCTCACGAATGCGAGTCCAGTGTGCTAGCCACTGCGCCACCTCGCTCGGTCGATATTACTTTTGTTATCGTGCATGATGTATAGATATATTTATTCCTTATTGTGTTTCTTGTAAAAGTTAACTAAAATCAACTAGCCGTGGCTGGAGCAGATCTATTTGTGAAATAAACACCAATGTAATGTCCTCTGTTTACATTTCTATAGGTTGCACACCTTGTCCTGTAACTTGCTATTAATTGTAAATGCCGCAGGCAAGTGCTGTTACTTTATAAATGCTAAATATAATTAACAATAGTTAATTTTAACTTGGGATCACAACTAACTGCAGAAACAGTAACGGCATCTTTCTCTCTTCGCTATTGTTCTTGTTCTTGTGGTTTGATGCAGCTCCCAAAACTAGTTTACCCTGTGGGAGAGTCTTCTTCATCTCTAGATAACCACAGCAACCAACGCCTATTTGAATCTGATTACTGTAGTCAAGTCTACATCTCCCTGTAAATTCCCCCCCCCCCCTTCCAAACTTTCCTCCATTACCAAATGGAGTATTTCTCTAGGACTGACGATGTGTCTTATGAAGTGATCACTTCTTTTAGTCAAGTTGTGATATATGTATGTGAATTCCTAAGGGACCAAACTGCCGAGGTCATCGGTCCCTAGACGTACACACTACTTAAAACTAACTTACACTAAGAACAACACACACACCCATGCCCGAGGCGAGGGAGGTGTCGAACCTTCCGGAGGGAGAGCCGCACAATCAGTTACATGGCACCTCTAACCGCGCGGCCACTCCGCGCGGCAGTTGTGATATAAATTTCTTTTGTATCCTGTTGAATTGAGTACGTCTTCACTAGCTATCGGATCAATCCATATAATCTTCAGCACTTGGTTCAAATGGCTCTGAGCACTATGGGACTTAACACCTGTGGTCATCAGTCCCTTAGAACTGCTTAAACCTAACTAACCTAAGGACATCACGGACATCCATGCCCGAGGCAGGATTCGAACCTGCGACCGTAGCGGTCGCGCGGTTCCAGACTAGCGCCTAGAACCGCTCGGCCACCCCGGCCGGCTTGTGTCAATTGTTTACCGTTCACGTTTGACTTTCATGCAAGGCTACAAAATTTGGAAATTTGTGGTAAGTTCGTATGGGACCAAACTGCTGAGGTCATCGGTCCCTAGGCTTACACACTACTTAATCAAACTTAAACTGACTTACGCTAAGGACAACATACACACCCATGCCCGAGGGAGGTCTCGAGCCTCCGAGGGGGGAGCCGCGCGAACCGTGCCAAGGCGCCGTAGACCGCATGGTCACCCCGCGCAGCTATAACGCTACAATACAGACCTTCAGAAAACACTTCCTAAATCTTAATATATATGTTCGATACTTAATTATTTCTATTTTTTTTTTTTTTTTGGCAGAAACACTCTTCTTGCTCTTGCCAATCTGCAATTTATATGCTCTCTCCTTCGCCAATCGTCAGTTATTTTGCTGCCCAAAGAACAATAATGATACGCTACTTTTAGTTCCTCGTTTCCTAATCTAATTTCGGCAGCATCGGCTCATTTAATTAGACTCGTTCCATTGGTCTTGTTTAGTGTTGTCGATGTTCAACTCAGGTCCGCTTTAAAGAAAGTACTGTGCCGCCTGCACGAAGGGGGAAAGATGATTCTGAAACTTCCTGGCAGATAAAAACTGTGTACCGGACCGAGACTCGAACTCGGGACCTTTGCCTTTCGCGGGCAAGTGCTCTACCAACTGAGCTACCCAAGCACGACTCACGCCCCGCCCTCACAGCTTTACTTCTGCCAGTACCTCGTCTCCTACCTTCCAAACTTTACAGAAGCTCTCCTGCAAACCTGAAAGAAAGGAAGTTTGGAAGGTAGGAGGCGAGGTACTGGCAGAAGTAAAGCTCTGAGTACCGGGCGTGAGTCGTGCTTCGGTAGCTCAGTTGGTAGAGCACTCGCCCGCGAAAGGCAAAAGTCTCGAGTTCGAATCTCGGTCCGGCACACAGTTTTAATCTTCCAGGAAGTTTCATATCAGCGCACACTCCGCTGCAGAGTGAAAATCTCATTCTGGAAAGATATTTCTGGTTTCACTACGTGACCGGCGTCGCACACTGAACTGTGGCCTGCGGACCACAGATGTAGTTAACTGAGGACCAGTACGGCTGTTTTCTCATTGGTATATCAAAACCGGCACTCATTATGCACCTGAACACGAGAGTTGGTAATGGACGGTACGTTGACGGTGGGTTAGGAAACCCGGTAGCTGCCCAACGGGCGTAAGTAAAACAGTGGGATGTTGTCGTGCGCCGCCTTATCTGTAGCGCGGCTGGTCCTCCAGTGGATGGTGACAGCAGGTAGGGCCGCGGCTCTCCTCCCGGCGGGTAATGGCCCGTCAAAACGGCGCCGCGCCGCGCCGGTCCCTGCCTGCCCCCCCCCCCCCCCACCCTCTCTCTCTCTCTCTCTCTCTTCTCTCTCTCTCTCACACACACACACACACACACACACACACACACCAGGACACACGGGCCAAACCTGTTTGCCAGCCGCCGGCTCGCGGTTTCACGTTACCTGTCCGGCCGGCCCGTGCGCGCGCCCGCCGCTATGTAGGAATGCGGCTGCCCCAGTACATACCACATAGGCGGGCGCTGCCTGCCCCACACCGGGGCCGCCCCAGGGCCTCCCGTCCCCTCGCCTCCGCCAGCCTGTGTACGGACACTCCGGGCTGTCGCGTCTGTCTCCCTCACCGTCCACTCTTTGGGTACAGCGCCTGTGGTATCTGGAGGCCATCACTTCTGCAAACGTCAGTAGTAACTCCTCGCGACAGGGAATATTTGCACTTTTGACGGCCACTGTGGTTTTGCCGCACGACCACATTTTATTCGTCTCAGAGGCATCAGATACCGAATTATAAGGAAAAAGTACAAATTACAGAGAAGTAGCGGCCTGCCCCTGCTTCCTGACGGGTAGTACTAACAAGGGAAAACCCCCATCGTACCCCCTCTCCCCCTTCAGATTTTCTGACTCTGAGCACTATGGGATTTCACTTCTAAGGTCATCAGTCCCCTAGAACTTAGAACTACTTAAACCTAATAACCTAAGGACGGCACACACAGCCATGCCCGAGGCAGGATTCGAACCTGCGACCGTAGCGGTCGCGCGGTTCCAGACTGCAGCGCTTAGAACCGCTCGGCCACAACGGTCGGCACACGTACTGTCACTAACGCCATGTATGACACACCAGACATGTTTTCCAGTGGAGTATTCGGTTGACTTGCCGCATTGTCGTCAAACGTTTGTGATTCCCATTCCACTTCCTTTCGGCTGCTGATCGAGTAGTTGTACAGAATCAGCTGTCATTCTAGTCCCTTCCTTACATCTCGCTGTTTCAATCGGGCGTCACCGCCGCGGCACAGATACAAATATGAATAAACAGAATTATATCTTTTTTTTCGAAATTGATCGTTGTATTTGTTCGGGGCGGACGTCCTGTGACACTAGTTGAAGTTCATCGTTGATACATTTCCTAAGTTGCTTTTTTTCATTTTTTATTGCAGGCGACAGCTAACCCTCTTTTTTTCTTCTTGATGTACTTGTTCGGAGCGGATGTCCTATGACACCTGTTGAAGTTCGTAGTTGGTTCATTCATTTTTTTTTTTTTTTTTTTTACAGAAGACAGCTAAATAATCCTCTGAGCGAACACGCTGAGCTACCGTGCCTGCGTTTAGCCACGGCGTCTTCGTTTGTGCTGCGGGGTTCTCTATATTGCACTTCTTATCATTCGGCCGTTCACTGTGTCTACTTTGCTTATTTTTTTTTCTTTTTTTTTTTTTTTGTCACAGTTCAGTACGCTTTCTTCCCGTTTTCATGCTTGATCTGTGTTCAGGTTTTGACTGGCTGTCCACTGAGCCCTCCCTCTTACCAGTAAGTCTGAGGTGGGTGCGATGTGGAGTTTCCCTCGCAGGTACGACTCTTCTGGCGTAGCGGTAATAAAGTATATACACGAATCTTCCTCGTGAATCAGTCCAGTACCAAAATCGCTACAGCAATTTCTGAGGTTAGCCCGAACATACAGGCAGGAGAACGCAACGAAGATCCAGTCACACCAGTGTGATCACCTGTCAAGTCTTGATAACCACTTTTTGCAGCGCGAATCGCTGCGAGACGTGCAGTGAGTTTCTGGAAGCTACCGACAAGGACGTGGAGCCGTGCCGACTCCAGGGTCGTGCGCAGCACCCGAACAGGCCGGGCACACAAATTCTCGGTTTCGTGGCCAGGGAAGTACCGTTAACTGATCGTCGTGCTCTTCCTATCGTGCACGTAGGCTGCGAGCTCTGTGACAGGTTTGCATTGTTCTATTGGTAAATGCCACCGTGCCGAGAAAAAAGAAACTGCACGTAAGAGTGCACATGATCCCCAAGGTCGATCTATTGTGCTATTCCTCTTCCGACGACTGTCTGACATTCCGGCGCTAGAGTTGGCGGGCAGTCATGTGCATGAGATGTGCTTACTTGTGCTTTTGCTGACAAAGGCTGTGGCTGAAAGCTATATGTAACTTTCTTTTAATTGTACCTGTGTGTAACTCAACGTGCCTTGTTTACAGTAAGTAGCAACCTGTATATGCCTACAGTGTTGATATTCCTGTCCATTTTTTAACCCACAGTATCTATCTGAGGGGACAAACTTATAACTGATTGGACGATATCAGTTTCAATGCCCATCGTGGGAGATGTAGGGACCCACCCAAACACGTTAGCTTCAATAGCTAAAAAGATAATATGGTTCTCGCTATCTGTTGGGTAGCGAAACGGAGACAGAGCTGCAACAGTGTTTTGTTCCTCCGGAGAATTTGATATCGGCCTGTAACTGTCCTAACTGTTTGTTCTAAGTCTTGAACGTTCCACTTGCAAAGAATGAGGTAATGATAAACATGATTTTCCCTTTTCGTTGCCAGACACAAATAATCTCTGATTCTGTCACCTGTTGTCATTTTGAAATAAAAATTTGCTGCCAACAGTCATCAGTAAATTATTTTCTTGAAGGAATAATCCTCCACAATCGGTCAAATTTTGCATAGCTCCCATGTATTTTGTCATAATGCGATGTAGCTAATATATCGCACTGGTATGTGATGGTAACGGCGTTATTAAGTCGTAACCTCCATCGGAGAGCTGGCTTGCTTCTTCAACGTAAATTGATAAAATTTTAATATCTGTTCCTTTTGTACGCTTTTTTGGGCTTCATTTGCCGCTTCGTAAGGAATACAATCGTGTCTACCTTCGCCAAAACTCTGTTATTTTCAGTGGCTAGGCTTCTTTCGTATTTATTCTACTTAAGGTTTACGCAGCAGTACACTCTTCCTCCTTACGAGTTGGCATAGTCCGCTATATTATACTGATGCCAGTTGTAAATCAATAAAGGCTTTCCTTTAGTGGTGTTGGTGAACATCTTCGCCAACACTTGGAACACAGAACACTACTTGGCAGTCACAGGTCAACGGCAGTACTGAACTGCGGGAGAAAGCGACGCGCCACAGCCGCCTGTCAATGAACTGGTGTGCAGACGCGGTTCTTGTTGCAGGCTTTCCCAGGTAGCGACGGACAGGCCGTGGCGCCCCAATTCTGGAGTAACCTTTTCCGAGATCTACTACATGGACTGTCCTGGACTCCGCAGAAATCTGCGTACAGCTCTGACGAACTCCACGGAATTCCCATAGGTTACGGACCGGTGATCTGTGGGCGCGGAGCTATCGCCCAGCGTTTCCCACTGGGTGCAGACAGATGTGGTGGTGAAGACATCAACGTCAGTTCCCTATCATATTTTGCAAACTACTCTGACCCGAACAGTTATACTGCTAGAAGACGTCACTGCTGTCGCGGAAGACACCAAGCATGAAAGGATGCAGGTTCTCCACAATAATATTTACGTAGTCCAGAGAAGTCCTGGTGCCGTTCGGTTACAACCATAGGTCTGGTGAAGACGAAGTGAGTGTCCTCCGTAGCATAATATTTCCTCTCCCTGGTCTTGGTTGCGGTGCCGTGCTATTCGCCGTCCGCAGCTCGTGGTCGTGCGGTAGCGTTCTCGCTTCCCACGCCCGGGTTCCCGGGTTCGATTCCCGGCGGGATCAGAGATTTTCCCTGCCTCGTGATGACTGGGTGTTGTGTGATGTCCTTAGGTTAGGTTTAAGTAGTTCTAAGTTCTAGGGGACTGATGACCATAGATGTTAAGTCCCATAGTGCTCAGAGCCATTTGAACCATTTTGCTATTCGCCTGCATCACGGCGTATCCGGACACGACCATCGACCAGGCGTAACAAGAAACGCGATTCATCAGACCAAACGATGTTTCCATAGATACATGCTCCAGTCACGGTGATCCCATTCCCATTGCAATTGTAACTATGTCGGTTGGTGAACGTCTTGTCGCGTACTGGTATTTTCACCGTCCTTCAACCACTTTCCATAGTTGCTCACGACAGTAGCGAGGCCACAACGGTGCTACAGTAGTTTGACGAGCATGATAGCAAAGTCACTGTGATGTGTCGCCCACCAACGCGGTGGAGCAGATCTGAAGCGGTATCGAGCGCGAGGTCTGCGCCTACAGATATTGGGCGGAAATTTGTTGAAATTGTGTGGTCTGTGCCGTATGCTTACAGACGCCAACCAACAACTTGTCGAATTCGTGGCACCCAGAATCGGTACTGCACTGCCTCCCAAAGGTGGACCAACAGGCTGCTACGTTTCGGGTGTGTCAATGTACACTACTGGCCATTAAAATTGCTACACCACGAAGATGACGTGCTACAGACGCGAAATTTAATCGACAGGAAGAAGATGCTGTGATATGCAAATGATTAGCTTTACAGAGCATTCACACAAGGTTGGCGCCGGTGGCGACACCTACAACGTGCTGACACGACGAAAGTTTCCAACCGATTTCTCATACACAAACAGCAGTTGACCGGCGTTGCCTGGTGAAACGTTGTTGTGATGCCTCGTGTAAGGAGGAGAAATGCGTACCATAACGTACCCGACTTTGATAAAGGTCGGATTGTAGCCTATCGCGTTTGCGGTTTATCGTATCGCGACATTGCTGCTCGCGTCGGTCGAGATCCAACAACTGTTACCAGAATATAGAATCAGTGGGTTCAGAAGGGTAATACGGAACATTCTGTTTACAGCATCATGATGGTCACATCCGTGTTTGGCGACGTCGCGGTGAACGCACATTGGAAGCGTGTATTCGTCAGCTCCATACTGACGTATCATCCGTTGTTCTGGTCTTCAATACGAAGACTGCTTTGACTCAGCTGTCTGCACTGCTCCTGTGCTGGTTTCTTCATAACTATTGCGACCAGAACAACAGCCGGCCGAAATGGCGGAACGGATCTAGGCGCTACAGTGTGGAACCGCGCGACCGCTACGGTCGCAGGTTCGAATCCTGCCTCGGGCATGGGTGTGTGTGATGTCCTTAGGTTAGTTAGGTTTGAGTAGTTCTAGGGGACTGATGACCTCAGAAGTTAAGTCCCATAGTGCTCAGAGCCGTTTGAACCGTTTTGAACCTCTCACTAATACTGTAACAGAGCGCATTGACGGCACTATGAACAGTGGACGTTACATTTCAGATGTGTTACGACCCGTGGCTCTACCCTTCATTCGATCCCTGCGAAACCCTACATTGCAGCAGGATAATGCACGACCGCATGGTGCAGGTCCTGTACGGGCCTTTCTGGATACAGAAAATGTTCGACTGCTGCCCTGCCCAGCACATGCTGCCGATCACTCACCAATTGAAAACGTCTGGTCAATGGTGGCCGAGCAACTGGCTCGTCACAATACGCCAGTCACTACTCTTGATGAACTGTGGTATCGTGTTGAAGCTGCATGGGCAGCTGTACCTGTACACGCCATCCATGCTCTGTTTGACAATGGCCAGGCGTATCAAGGCCGTTATTACGACCAGAGGTGGTTGTTGTGGGCACTGATTTCTCAGGATCTATGCACCCAAATTGCGTGAAAATGTAATCATTTGTCAGTTCTAGTATAATATATTGGTCCAATGAATACCCGTTCATCATCTGCATTTCTTCTTGGAGTAGCAATTTTAGTGGCCAGTAGTGTAGTCGGGCAAAGCGGAGGAGGCTGGCGTGCTGGAGAGGAGCCGTGTGCGCGGCAGGTGGAGTTTCCTCAGCTGCGCGGCGTGGGCGTCCTTGAGGGGGGCAGGTGTGCGCGGCGACCTTGGGCGGCGCGCAATGAAGAGTTTGGCGCGTGCGCAGTGCGCCGCCGCCGCCGCCACCCCATCGCGACACAGCGGCCGGGACCGGGGAATGCGGCAGCCGCCGCCGTCGCTCGCCCCGTGTTTTTGTCTCGCCTGGGAGAGGTGACGCGCCTACTGCACAGCCGGCGGAGGCCGCTGGGGACCCCACCACGCCTCACCTCACCTCCTGCCTTCACTAATATTCACTTCTTCGCTTTATCACTCCAGTACTGTCAACTATCAGTTCACCCTAAGCCAATATTGCGAAAATAATAATACACTACTGGACATTAAAATTGATACACCAAGAAAAAATGCAGAAAAGAAAATGGTATTCATTGCACAAATATATTATGCTACAACTGACATGTGATTACATTTTCACGCAATTTGGGTGCATAGATCCTGAGAAATCAGTACCCAGAACAACCACCTCTGGCCGTAATAACGGCCTTGACACGCCTGGGCATTGAGTCAAACGGAGCTTGGATGGCGTGTACAGGTATAGCTGCCCATGCAGCATCAACACGATACCACAGTTCATCAAGAGTAGTGACAGGCGTATTGTGACGAGCCAGTTGCTCGGCCACTATTGACCAGACGTTTTCAGTTGGTGAGAGATCTGGAGAATGTGCTGGCCAGGGCAGCAGTCGAACATTTTCTGTATCCAGAAAGGCCCGTACAAGACTGCAACATGCGGCCGTGCATTATCCTGCTGAAATGTAGGGTTTCGCTGGGATCGAATGAGGGGTAGAGCCACGGGTCGTAACACATCTGAAATTTAACCTCCAGTGCTCAAAGTGCCGTCAATGCGAACAAGAGCTGACCGAGACGTGTAACCAATGGTACCTCATACCACCACGCCAGGTGATACGCGAGTATGGCGATAACGAATACACGCTTCCAATGTGCGTTCACCGCGATATCGCCAAACACGGATACGACCACCATGATGCTGTAAACAGAACGTGGATTCATCTGAAAAAATGACGTTTTGCCATTCGTGCACCCAGGTTCGTTGTTGAGTACACCATCGCAGGCGCTCCTGTCTGTGATGCAGCGTCAAGGGTAACCGCAGCCACGGACTCCGAGCTGATAGTCCATGCTGCTCCAAACGTCGTCGAACTGTTCCTGCAGATGGTTGTTGTCTTGCAAACGTCCCCATCTGTTGACTCAGGGATCGAGAAGTGGCTGCACGATCCGTTACAGCCGTGCGGATAAGATGCCTGTCATCTCGACTGCTAGTGATACGAGGCCGTTGGGATCGAGCACGGCGTTCCGTATTACCCTCCTGAACCCACCGATTCCATATTGTGCTAACAGTCATTGAATCTCGACGCGAGCAGCAATGTCCCGATAGGCTACAATCCGACCTTTATCAAAGTCGGAAACGTGATGGTACGCATTTCTCCTCCTTACACAAGGCATCACAACAACGTTTCACCAGCCAACGCCGGTCAACTGCTGCTTGTGTATGAGAAATCGGTTGGAAACTTTACTCATGTCAGCACGTTGTAGGTGTCGCCACCGGCGCCAACCTTGTGTGAATGCTCTGAAAAGGTAATCATTTGCATATCTACATCTACATCTACATCTATACTCCGCGAGCCACCTTACGGTGTGTGGCGGAGGGTACTTATTGTACCACTATCTGATCCCCCCTTCCCTGTTCCATTCACGAATTGTGCGTGGGAAGAACGACTGCTTGTAAGTCTCCGTATTTGCTCTAATTTCTCGGATCTTTTCGTTGTGATCATTACGCGAGATATATGTGGGCGGTAGTAATATGTTGCCCATCTCTTCCCGGAATGTGCTCTCTCGTAATTTCGATAATAAACCTCTCCGTATTGCGAAACGCCTTTCTTGAAGTGTCCGCCACTGGAGCTTGTTCAGCATCTCCGTAACGCTCTCGCGCTGACTAAATGTCCCCATGACGAATCGCGCTGCTTTTCGCTGGATCATGTCTATCTCTTCTATTAATCCAACCTGGTAAGGGTCCCATACTGATGAGCAATACTCAAGAATCGGACGAACAAGCGTTTTGTAAGCTACTTCTTTCGTCGATGAGTCACATTTTCTTAGAATTCTTCCTATGAATCTCAACCTGGCGCCTGCTTTTCCCACTATTTGTTTTATGTGATCATTCCACTTCAGATCGCTCCGGATAGTAACTCCTAAGTATTTTACGGTCGTTACCGCTTCCAATGATTTACCACCTATGGCATAATCGTACTGGAATGGATTTCTGCCCCTATGTATGCGCATTATATTACATTTATCTACGTTTAGGGAAAGCTGCCAGCTGTCGCACCATGCATTAATCCTCTGCAGGTCCTCCTGGAGTACGTACGAGTCTTCTGATGTTGCTACTTTCTTGTAGACAACCGTGTCATCTGCAAATAGCCTCACGGAGCTACCGATGTTGTCATCTTCTTCCTGTCGGTTAAACTTCGCGTCTGTATACGTCATCTTCGCAATGTAGCAATTTTAGTGGCCAGTAGTGTATCATAATCGTGAAAATATTTAATATTGTTATATGAAGGCCCCTTCTGTTGACAACTATCACTTACTGCACCATCATCAATCATTAAGGTACTTGTTAGGATTTACAAGTTGTTGTTCTGGTCTTCAATGTGAAGACTGCTTTTACTCAGCTGTCTGTACTGCTCCTCTGCTGGTTTCTTCATCACTACCGCGACCTACATCTGGTTGAACACGCTTAACGTTAGTCAAGACCTGATTATCCTCTACAGTTTTTGAACCCCCCCCCCCCCCCCTCCCCATTCCTGAAATACAAACACACACTCGTCATCGAGTTGAGAGTCCGCAGGTGACAATACAGTCCGAGGCGAGCGGTACATACTTAGCTGCACTGAAGACACCTGCTCCCAGGTGGAGCAGTTTCTGTTCTTGCATTTCGTCTCACCGGTTCCTTTTCTTTTCGACGTTGCCTCTTTCTTCTACCGGTATTTGTCTCCTGTTTTCTTCAAAACAAAGTGTCCCATGATGAAATAGTCATCTCTGGTTTAACGATCGAGGCTTGACGTCTCCCAGTTGTTATCATTCACGTGACACATCAACTTGTTAGCCTCTTAGTTTCTCCACGTTTCGAGATCGCTGTTGCTTTGTAATTGTGTACTCGATTAGAGAATAGACGCTCCAGTTGCTAAAACCAAGATACTGAAACATTTATTATTTCAATGGAACTATATATTCTTTGAAGCAAAAAGACAGCTCTGTACTTCTCTTTAATGTTTGCCGCTAATCTTATTGCAAAAAAGACGCAAGAAATGCTGAATATGAGGGGCAGTATGGGTGGTACTGGTTACCTTCGTATCTGTCGTGCTGTAAACATAATGCAGCGAATGTCGGGTCCATGCATCCCCTCTTTTTATAGAACATTTGACGATTTCCAGAATGAGGTTTTCACTCTGCAGTGGAGTGTGCGCTGATGTGAAACTTCCTGGCAGATTAATACTGTGTGCCGGACTGAGACCCGAACTCGGGACCTTTGCCTTTCGCGGGCAAGTGCTCTACCAACTGAGCTACCCAAGCACGACTCACTCCCCGTCCTCACAGGAGACGAGGTACTGGCTGAAGTAAAGCTGTGAGGACAGGGCGTGGTCGTGCTTCGGTAGCTCAGTTGGTAGAGCACTTGCCCGTGAAAGGCAAAGGTCCCGAGTTCGGGTCTCAGTCCGGCACACAGTATTAATCTGCCAGGAAGTTTCATATCAGTGCACACTCCGCTGCTGAGTGAAAACCTCATTCTGGAAACATCCCCCAGGCTGTGGCTAAGCCATGTCTGCGCAATATACTTTCTTTCAGGAGTGCTAGTTCTGCAAGGTTCGCAGGAGAGCTTCTGTAATGTTTGGAAGGTAGGAGACGAGGTACTGGCAGAAGTAAAGCTGTGAGGACGGGGCGTGAGTCATGCTTGGGTAGCTCAGTTGGTAGAGCACTTGCCCGCGAAAGGCAAAGGTCCCGAGTTCGAGCCTCGGTCCGGCACACAGTTTTAATCTGCCAGGAAGTTTCATTTGACGAGTTGTTTTACTAGAGACTCACAGGGAACATTGATGAGTATTACGTAACTGTGCTCTTTTCAAGGTACTTTGACTGCGGTCAGAGAAGTAAAAATAAATAAAAAACAATAATTGAACTGCAATTGCTTCAATATCCCGAGGAATAAAACCTCCACGAGCGGCAAGTGTACAGAAGAATAGTGTCACATTTGTTTACTGTGACCTCATTTCGATATCTCGACGCTTTTATGAAATACTGACGATTCCGACGTGATGTGAGAAGACGTTAGTGTGTCGATACCGAACTGTTAGTGGCTATTTTATCGGACATGATATTCAGTACCAGAGGCTTCGGGGCATAAATGAGCATGAGCTGTGGCCCTGGCAACCGGCAGTCGGTTTTCCCGCTCATTTGTTTCGTCATAAGCTGCGCTCCTCGCAGTAGCGCACAAAAAGGGCGCGGATTACGGCCGCCGGTTCTTCGGCGGCGCGTCTGAAGCCCTGCAGGGCAAAAAGCGCACTGCATCAGATGCGGCGTCAGACGCAGCCTCCCAGCCGCGATTCACGTCCAGCTGCCGCCGAAGGCACCGTCTCCGATCGCTACCAACTTCTGGCGCCCAAATCCGACGTGCCTGGGCGAAACATGCGCGTGAAAAGATTTAGATTAACCGCTCTATCTTTCGCAACAACATGTTTGCAGTCCTTATGAAGTACCCCTGACAACAAACGTCGAACAAATTCAGTGACCAGCCGCTATGACGTAACAGATCGGTACCAGCCGTGCGAAATTGTATCAGAAGTGATGGGAAACTTACTTGGGAATCATTGGGAGGAAGATGCCGAAGTTCTCAGGAAAATTGCGTAAATTAAGAGAACCTGCCCTTGAAAAAAAAAACAGTGCGATCATTACACTGCTACCGTCATACACTGAACAGCCAAAAAAACAGGTAGCCGCCCGGTGTGGCCGTGCGGTTCAAGGCGCTTCAGTCTGGAACCGCGTGACCGCTACGGTCGCAGGTTCGAATCCTGCCTCGGGCATGCATGTGTGTGATGTCCTTAGGTTAGTTAGGTGTAAGTAGTTCTAAGTTCTATGGGACTGATGACCACAGATGTTAAGTCCCATAGTGCTCAGAGCCATTTGAACCAATTTGAAAAAAAAAAAAAAACAGGTACACCTGCTTAATATCGTGTAGGGCCCCCGCGAGCACGCTTTCAAATGTCTGAAGTAGTGTTGGAGGGAAATGACACCATGAATCCTGCACGTTTGTCTACAAGAGTACGAGGGGGTGGAGATCTCCTCTGAACAGCACGTTGCAAGGCTCCCAGATATGCTGCAATGTCCATGTCTGGGGAGTCTGCTGGCCAGCGGAAGTGTTTAAACTCAGATAATGTTCCTGGAGCAATTCCGGAAGTGTGGGGAGTCGCATTGCCCTGCTAAAATTGCCCGTCGGAATGCACAATGGACATGAATGGATGCAAGTGATCAGACAGGATGCTTACGTACGTCTCACCTATCAGAGTCGTATGTAGACGTATCAGGGGTCCCAAATCAGTCGAACTGCGCACGCTCCACACCATTACAGAGCCTCCACCAGCTTGAACAGTCCCTTGCAGACATGCAGGGTCCAAGGATTCATGACATCACACCCGTACAAGCCCATCTGCTCGATACAATTTGAAACGAGACTCGTCCGACCAGGCAACATGTTTCCAGTCATCAACAGTCCAACGTCAGTGTGGACGGGCCCAGGCGAGACGTAAAGCTGCGTGTCGTGCAGTCATCGAGGGTATATGAGTGGGCGTTCGGCTTCGAAAGCCCATATCGATGATGTTTCGTTGAATGGTTCTCACGCTGACGTTGGTTGATGGCCCAGCATTGAAATTTGCAGCCATTTGCGGAAGGGTTGCACTTGTGTCATGTTGAACGATTCTCTTGAGTGGTCGTTGGTCCCGTTCTTGCAGCATCTTTTTCCGGCCGCAGCGATGCGGAGATGTGATGTTTTACCGGATTCCTGATATTAACGATACTCTCGTGAAATGGTGGTACGGGAAAATCCTCGCTTCACCGCTACCTGGGAGATGCTGTGTCCCATCGGTCGTGCGCCGACCATAACACCACGTTCAAACTCGCTTGAATCTTGATAACCTGCCACTGTAGCAGCAGTAACCGATCTAACAACTGCGCCAGATACTAACTATCTTATATAGCCGTTGCCGCTCTGTCGGCGAATGTTATAGGAAAGAAAATCGACAACACTGTTACGACGTAGGCTTCACCATGCAGTGTATAGTTTCTTGGGGAATGTGTACGTGGACGTAGATCCGCATGGTATAAGCCTCTGCAATTGGGACCGATGGCCCTAGTAGTCTGGTCCCTTCAATCCCACAAACCAACCAACCTCTGCAATTGATTGTAAGACAAATGTAGGGACTAGTAACGCTCCGACGAATACTCCTACTTTAGTGAAAGCTGCCCTGACCCATTCACGGCTCGCCGGGCCTCAACTGAAAATAAGAGACCCCTATAATGATGGCGCCTCAAGGAATGAAGTGTTAAGAAAACTGCAGTGTTCACACCTAGAAAAAAAAAGTTCCAGTTCTCCGGTCCGGATGACATTATCGCTAAGTTATTCTTGGTCACTAGGCGAATTGGCGTAACAGTAATTTCCCTCCCAAATACAGTGTCTGACAAAAAAAGTGAAGCTCCCAAAAGAGGAAGGAAGAAACGAAAAAAAACTTCGTGGGTTGAGATGGTATGTGATGTTATTTCAGTTATTACAAACTCGAATGAAATTTTCAAAGAACTTGGCTGTACGAGCCCAGTTATCTGTATGACGTTGCAACCTCTCCAGCCTGGATGCATTCACTGATTGGGTTGGGAAGGTATCACACAGCCTTTGTATCCTGTCCTGAGACAGACTGGCTCACAACTGTTGTGACGGTCCTCGATACCCTGGATTCTGGCACTGCGGCCGAGGATGACGTCAGATCTGGTACCAGACAGCAGGGGATCTACAGGAGTACATCAACATCGTCCAGACAGTTGATATGTGTGGACGAGATTTGTCCTGCTGGAAAATACCACCACGATACTGTCGCACGAAAGGTAAGACGCGAGGACGCAGGATACCCGTGACGTACTGTTGCCGTCAGAGTTCCCTCAATCATTGCCCGACGGCTCCCAACACCGAGGCGCCACGACTGACACCGCTGTGCCTCTCCTAAACATTGCAAGAACGGGAGCTCTCCGCAGCTCGCCACAACACTCGCCAACGGCAGTCATCTAGGGTAGCGCGGTTCGAATCCTGCCTCGGGCATGGATGTGTGTGGTGTCCTTAGGTTAGTTAGGTTTAAGTAGTTCTAAGTTCTAGGGGACTGATGACCTCAGAAGTTAAGTCCCATAGTGCTCAGCTATTTGAACCATTTTTTTTTGTGAATTCCTAACCGACTAAACTGCTGAGGTCTTCGGTCCCTAGACTTACACACCACTTAAACTAACTTATGCTAAGAACAATACACACACCCATGTTCGAGGGAGGACTCGAACCTCCGGCGGGAGGGGCCGCTCAGTCTGTGACATGGCGCCTCAAACCGCGCGGCCACACCGCGTGGCAAATATACTGTGAAGCTGTAGTCAGAATGCCCAACTCCTTAAACAGATGACTGCAAGAAGGTCGTGTGTGAACACCATATATTATTCCTTCAGTCCGTTTTTGAGCACTGAAGACTTTCTTCCTTAAAGACGAGTTACCCGAGAAGATATATGAATTGGCAGGATGGCAGACAGTGATTTAAATCACGCGCCACACGGATACGAGTCAAATGGCCAACAAAGATCATGCCATACGGTGACGTTTTCATTCGAGTTTGTTGGTACAGACAAACATGGAGAAGTAAGAATTAGATATGCTAGAAGAATATGAAAGAATAACCATGAGTTTCTGCTGTTTTCACATCCCAAAATTTTGTAACTGAGGACGTAGAGGATGTGAAGGGGTTACAAGGTAAGAGTTGATTTTCTTTCGGGGAGACGAATTGAGCTCCCGCCTCTGTGAGAGAAAGTGGACGCCACTTTTTTTATCAACCTTTGCTGCATGCAAACAGGTATCACACGGACAGACGTCGTCAGGCAAATTCTGATCGGCTCTGACATGACACTGACCCAGAGAGAAACGTGCTCCTTGGCATAACGCGAAGAGTATGGCGTACAGTAAGCGACATTACATCCATATTTGCACAAAAAAACTGGCTTTCGGATCGGCGCAGGTAAGAGACATCTTGAATCAGAGGAAAATATTGGCGAAGTTGGGCACAGCATCGAGGAATAAGCCAAGCCTGTCTGTCTCGAAGAAGCATGCCGGCCGTAGACATCGTAGGCGTTAACGATGACGGTGGTCGGAAAACGCATGGATGACGAGACACTGGTATCTGCGTCTCCGAGGACAGAAATAGCACTCATGATGACGACGACTAGATAAACGGTTGTCTTGGTAAGGAAGCAATGCTCTTTCCGAAGAAGCGAGTATCTCAGGGTCTGTCCACAAATGTTTTCAATTTTCGGGGTGTAATGTTCAGCCAATTTTTTGTAAGATGTGAGCTTCAAAACCGTGGTACAAATTCCAAAATAGAGAGACAAAGGAAACGGACAGATTTTTTTAAATACTTTAGTGCTGTACATAAAAATGTCTTACGGAATCATATTTAGGTTGTTGCAATATTTCGTAATTCCGTGGATTCTTTATACTGTTCCCTGTCTTACATTCTTGACATAAAATGAAATGTCGTGTGGCTAGGGCCTCCCGTCGGGTAGACCGTTCGCCTGGTGCAGGTCTTTCGAGTTGACGCCACTTCGGCGACCTGCGTGTCGATGGGGATGAAATGATGATGATCAGGACAACACAACACCCAGTCCCTGAGCGGAGAAAATCTCCGACCCAGCCGGGAATCGAACCCGGGACCTTAGGATTGACAGTCTGTTACGCTGACCACTCAGCTACCAGGGCCGGACATTCTTGACATGAGAGACATAGTTGCTGCTTTTGGATTCGGTAAGATGTTTACGACCTAGAGAAGGCACATCTGACTATCGATGAGTGAGAAACTGGATATGTGAGAAACCTCTATAAACGACAAAAAAATCCAGCCATTTGCATAATCGTCTTCATCATCGGCGCAAATTAAGGCACTCTGCAGAAGATCCTGATCATTTACTCAGATTCCACTGTCCTATCGCCTTTAGTATATGTCATGATATCGCCAAGCGTTCTGCCCCAAGTGTAAGAAATGCTTGCTGCAGACTGGCCCATACATGACGTAACATTGATAATTTTAGTGAATCAGAACGTGAATGCTAAAAATAAAGATAAAAAAAAGCAGTAAAATTAAGATGCAGATGTACTCAGAGATGCGAAAGATTCGAAAGACCCTGGTGTCGACGTCCATTAAGTGTCGATTGGGGAACCCATATTTGTGATCTTCAACGTACACATTTGGACCGCAGCAGCCGGCACGGTTAGTTTTAGGCCTCCATTGCAGGTGGAGGCTGCGCGGAGTGTTTACCACAGTCGCGCGGACACGCTCTCCTGGCTGCCGATGACATCTTTACGGCTGCCCTCGTTAGGGCCTTTCAGTGCACGCCTACTGGGGGGTCGTGTGCCTTTTGTGCTGCAGAAAGGAATGTTTCCAAGAGCCGGGCCTCCAAGATTTCCGGAGCCCGACATAAACACTGGCTGCTCCATAGGACACTGACACAACAGTTCCTTTCCAAACGAATTTTGTCTCTCTATAGGCCAGTGCCTGTACGTAACAATAAATCTGCCACAACTGACGCAAATGTTTTGCATAATGGAAATCATTTAAGCTCACCGTCTTGACCAAACCAGTAGTCTATTTTTCTTCGATCCAAACTTGATTGTACGGTGTGTGTCACCAGTGGGTTCTTTTATTTAAGAAGTATGCTATGTGAATGCAAATCCATTAACTGCATGCACATCTAGGCTCTTCAACTACTTTATGGCGTGTGTCGGAGGATTCTTCCGGTACCACTATCTTGTCCCTCCTACATCATTTACGCTGCGAACGAGCTGTAATTTCTCCCATTTTCTTGTCGAGGTCTTTACTCGCGACTCTTCATGGATCTGTCGGGCTTTGGGTCTAATAGCAAACTGCGAACCTGGAAACCATAAAGTTGGGGCCGCTTCGAGCAATACGTCGTGTAATTTCGCGACTACTTCTTGTCGACCCCCATTCAGTCGTCCGGGAATTTTGCATTGGCCTCCCAATACATATTTTCTTTAATGGCGTTGGTTGTTAACAATAGCTGGCCGGAGTGGCCGAGCGGTTCTAGGCGCTACAGTCTGGAACCCCGCGACCGCTACGGTCGCAGGTTCGAATCCTGCCTCGGGCATGGCTGTGTGTGATGTCCTTAGGTTACTTAGGTTTAAGTAGTTCTAAGTTCTAGGGGACTGATGACCTCAGGAGTTAAGTCCCATAGTGCTCAGAGCCATTTGAACCATTTTGTTAACAATAAAGCTTATTCCTAAGAGTTAGCAGCTTTCACTCAGTTAATGCTAGGCAGAAATCCAATATGCATTTGGAATGCACCTCCTCGACGCTTGTCCACAAAGGCTAGCAGTATTCTGCTGCATCCATTTTCAGTAGGCTGCCACAAGAATTCAAAAATCTTAGCAGTAATCCACGCACTTTCACGTCTACACTGAAGAATTTCCTCGTGGCTCACTCCTTTTGTTCTGTCGAGGAACCCCCTGAAAAATGAAGAAAAGAGTTCTTGCGTTACGTTGTTGATTATGTTTATTTAAACTTATTGCTAGCCTTATGCATAGGATTCATATACGTTTCATTTTATCTATTACTACTCTTCTGTTATAATTTCATGTTCTGACTCGTTCCATGCTCCTCTGGTCCTACAGAACATGCCTTATAAAATAAAGAATCCCGGTCAGACACCGGAATTTTTCTGCCTGCCTTGACGCTAGCGCCTGCATCATCTCATTGAAAACAAGGAACCGTCTCCACATCATGTCAGTGATAACAACGACTCGTCTCCTTCTCCCGGTTGGATTACCGGCCTTGGTTAAGGAGGCGCAAGTCGCTGAAGTAGCGTCCTGTTTCAAGAACTTGCAAACGGGCGGCTGAGTATCCCCCTGGGCACAATGTTGGGGAATACTGCGGAGATAAGAGATGACTATCTTTTTAGACAAATTCAGGTGTGTTGTATAAAACGTAGCACAAGCTCAAAGGTGAATATTGGCCTAACTGAAAGGACTTTTAGAATACGGTATAAAGAGCACACGGAGTGAACTAAAACCGAAAAATAAACTGTGGCACCCAGCTCAGTAGATTACGCCACGACAGAGGAGCCATACAGAATATTATTAAAGTTCTGCACAGTATAGGAGAAAAATAACTCGATGTGCTTGGGAAGATGGAAACATTTGCTGCTAAAAGGAGGAAACCTGAATCACTACTCAGTGAACAGGTCAAGTTCAAAATTAGTGGTTTTTATTCCGTTTTTCAGAGTCTAGTGTAGTGAAAAACAATAAGTAGGTCAAAAGACTCACAATAAGTAGGTCAAAAGACTCAGTAGAAAACACGAGCCACAAACAAGATGTCTCATACGCAGCTACAGTCTGGAACCGCACGACCGCTACGGTCGCAGGTTCGAATCCTGCCTCGGGCATGGATGTGTGTGATGTCCTTAGGTTAGTTAGGTTTAAGTAGTTCTAAGTTCTAGGGGACTTATGACCACAGCAGTTGAGTCCCATAGTGGTCTGAGCCATTCTCATACGCAGCTTGCAAGGTGGAACGCCGGAGGATGAATGCCCGTGAAATCTCCGGCCAGCTGTGGTCCTAGCAGTCGAATAAACTAACAAGCAACAGACGCCCCTCGCATGCTGATTGCAATACAAGAAGAGGGCATCAGGACTTCACTGCAAATTAGCAGGTTAAATGAGCCGAAGAAGCAGACGTAGCGTATAGCAGTCTTCTAACGTGTCTGCCTGCTACATCCTAACTGGGCATACGAAGCACTGACATCGTGAAATATGCGGATGTTGCGTACGTAACACACACAAGCAATGTAGTTTAAAGACAGAAACTAAACTTCAATACACCAGACTGTGGACAACCTATCGCCGGCCGGTGTGGCCGTGCGGTTCTAGGCGCTTCAGTCGCAGGTTCGAATCCTGCCTCGGGCATGGATGTGTGTGATGTTCTTAGGTTAGTTAGGTTTAAGTAGTTCTAAGTTCTAGGGGACTGATGACCACAGATGTTAAGTCCTATAGTGCTCAGAGCCATTTGAACCATTTTTTTGACAACCTATCAGATTCCAGGAAGCCCGAGTACTGGCGAAAGAAGCGTGGGCGCGAGAACGCAAAATACGGGAGGCGATCGAAATTATTAAGTAGCCTGACAACATCAACAGAGAGGATGGCTACAAACTCCCGGCGTCCTGGCTGCCGGCCATCCCAGTCCAACGGGCCGCGAGCGGTCGCGGGGCAGAAGCTACACGGGACACGGACGTATCTGTACAAACAGCTGTAGAGCAAATGTCAGTCCACTTCCGCGCACACCAGGAGGAAAACTTGCCGACCAGAAGCCGAACGCTGATTGGCGGACAGCTACCAATCGTTGGCGTCATGGACATCCACGAATAGCCTCTTTCTTTCCATCTTCCCTTACGCCATGACTAGCCAATCATATTAGAGGGCCAATTAAAAGTTTTACAACAGTGACGTCAGACATCGATAATCTGTAATAAACAGAAGCGCCTATCCCCAAGCAAAACCAGTCGTGCCCTGAGGAGGGCCGTAGCAATTCGGCCGAAACGCCAGTTTTAGTTTTTTATTGTTGGCATAATACGCAGAAGAATTTTAATCACACTGTATAACGTTTGTATTCGTCTGTTACCTCAGCGTTTCCAGCACTCGGTATTACTGTTTGTAACTCTTCTGGCCGAGCGGTTCTAGGCGCTTCAGTCTGGAACCGCAGGACTGCTACGATCGCAGGTTCGAATCCTGCCTCGGGCATTGATGTGTGTGATGTCCTTAGGTTAGTTAGGTTTAAGTAGTTCTAAGTTCTAGGGCAATGATGACCTCAAATGTTCAGTCCCATAGTGCTCAGAGCCATTTGAACCATTTGTAACTCTTCCGAAACAGTGTCATTATAAAATAAATTACTACTACAGTGCATTTACATCTAAGTGACTACTCTGCAATTCACACTTAACTGCCTGGCAGAGCGTTCTTCGAACCACCTTCAGATTATTTCTCTCCGTTCCACTCTCTAGCAGCGCGTGGGAAAAATGAACGCTTAAATCTTTCTATATAAGCGCCGATTTCTCTATTCTATTATGTTCATCATTTCTCCGTATATAGGGTGGCGACAATAAAATGTTCTCAAATTCATAGGAGAAAGTCGGTGACCGAAATTTTGTGAAAAGATCTCGCCGCAACGAAAAACGCCTTTGTTTTAATGGTTGCCATCCCAGCTTGCTTGCCATATCAGTGACACTCTGTCCCCTCTTTCGCGATAATACAAAACGAGCTGTCCTTCTTTGAATTTCTTCGATGTCCTCTATCAATCCTGTCTGGTAAGGAATCCATACAGCACAGCAGTACTCTAGCAGAGAACGAATTGGCGTAGCATTGGCAGTCTCTTTAGTAGACCTGTTGAATCTTCCAACTGCTCCGTCAATAAAACGTAGTATGCCAAGATTAGGTCATCTAATACATCTGGCAGGTAGCTGTGACGTGAAAAAATGCATGTACACAGTGCTGTATATTACTTCAGAAAAGGTCTAACAGGAACTGTTTAACGGAGTACACAGTTTTAAGACTGGATGGCTTCATTTACGCGTTAAAAATTTATAATCCGTTATGGTAAGGGAAGTGAACTGTTTTGGAATCGTGCTGTGGAAGCCAGTGGTTCTTTCGATCGGAGGTTTTCTCCTGCGTTTCGTCTGTACATCCCGTGCGCCGTGCTCGGGAATTCAGGTCAAGGATCGCCGTACGCAAACTCTTGCCTGTTCTCGCTGTTTGTGGAGAAACCAACAGCGACGAAGAAACGGGCATAGCTGCACGAATGGTGTTTCAGCACTGTTCCTACAGCAAGAAACTGATTAGCAGCTTCCTTCGGTGAGAATTTATAGAATACAGTTGTCAAAATAAACTTTATTCTCATTCACGTTAGTTCTGCACT
Source organism: Schistocerca americana (assembly GCF_021461395.2). NCBI lineage: Eukaryota > Metazoa > Arthropoda > Insecta > Orthoptera > Acrididae > Schistocerca > Schistocerca americana. The sequence goes on along the minus strand of NC_060122.1, from coordinate 819,870,797 downwards.
AATACCGGGAGTTTTCAACATATAGACAGGACTTTACATCTGTTACTCCACATGGCTATGGACACGACCTCTGCAAAAGATAAAAGTATTGCTGTCCCACTGCTAAAACGTTGTCTGTTAAAACTTCCAACTCGGACATAATGACTTGCGATTTTCGTGAGTGCTTTAACTCGTTCGAGACCCACTTCAGGGATAATACATAAAATATACAAATAAGTCCTCAACATTATCCCTACTGTGTTTCGAGGAGTCAGCTTTTTATCTTCAGGTCGAAATGGGCTCAGAATGGTTCAGTCTCGGGTAAATCAAATGGCCACGCTTCGATTCATTGAAAACCACAATTCTTCCACAAAAGAAATTGCCCAGTAATACCTGCATGGACTGTACTGGTATTCATTGTTTTGTATGAGGACTAACCGCAGCCGCAAGCAGACATCTTGAATAATAACTGCTTGGCTGCTCTTGTAAATACTTTATTTAACGACCGGTTTCACAACCTAGAAGCCACATCATCAGGTTAAATATGTTAAATCAGAACATTAAACTTGCAACATGGACGTGACCGAATATTCCTTGTCTATGAATAAATGAAGCAATTAGCGGAACTTCAGGTAAGCTTGAGGAACTATGGACTCACACTTTTTGCTTACCTGACGATTCCCTAATTGCCCATTTATTCATAGACAAGGAATGGCCGATCACGTCCATGTTGCACGTTTAATGTCATAAGTTAACGTATCCAACCTGATGATGTGGCTTCTATGCTACGAAACCGGTCGTTACATGAATTATTTGCAAGACCTTAATGGAGTTATTATTTAGTATAGGAGTGCTTCTCAAGTGTGTAGGACCCATAAAAACAGCAGTAACAGGGGATTTATATGCGCAACAGCAACACGATTTGTCACAAGTTTGTGTGTTGTTCATGGAGAGTCGTGCAAAGAAGCTGAAAATATGAACTGCCGAACATCAGACACAAATGCCAACGACTGCTCGTAATCATACAATTAAGAAATAGCTAAATGTACCAGTCTGAACGCCAAATTAAAATAATCATATTTTGTCCTATAGAATTTTTCCCCTTTTCCATTCGGAAACGAACGAGAAGAAACGCTGTTATGTAGTACAGAGAAAGATATCCTTTGTCAAAAGAATGGTTCAAATGGCTCTGAGCACTATGTGACGTAACTTCTGAGGTCATCAGTCCCCTAGAACTTAGAACTGCTTAAACCTAACTAACCTAAGGACATCACACACATCCATGCCCGAGGCAGGATTCGAACCTCCGACCGTAGCGGTCGCGCGGTTCCAGACTGTAGCGCCTAGAACCGCTCGGCCACCCCGGCCGGCTGTCATTTGTCGTCGACGTTGTTGTTCCATCATATTTACTGAAGTGCAGAGTCTATATTGTTGTGAGACGTTGCACCTGTATTCTGTAAGCTAAAAATGCGTAACAAATCAGTTACTATCTGGAGAAGGTGGGCTATGATAGAAAAAATAACGGCAGAAAAAGCCGACATACGTCTTTTTCGTACACTGCCTCCGATTCCTTCTCCCATTCTTACAACGAAGCATTGCTCCATCTCAACTGTTACGTCTTCAGCTTGAAGCTGAACTAAACACCAACTGTATATAACATTCGTAGTTAGTGAAAAGCCTCTATTTCCTGCGGAGGTATGTCGCTTTGTGTTTTGAGACTCCGCATTAATCGAGTAGCTCTTTTTTTTTTAAGTATTTCATGCCAACTTTGGAACTAGACTGTGCTGTGGAGTCAGTGTTCATCTGGGGAGTTAATTGCATAAGCGATGGTGGACGACGCTGTTCAGGAGATGTTGTTGTTGTTGTTGTGGTCTTCAGTCCTGAGACTGGTTTGATGCAGCTCTCCATGCTACTCTATCCTGTGCAAGCTTCTACATCTCCCAGTACCTACTGCAGCCTACATCCTTCTGAATCTGCTTATTGTATTCATCTCTTGGTCTCCCTCTTCGATTTTTACGCTGCACGCTGCCCTCCAATACTAAATTGGTGATCCCTTGATGCCTCAGAACATGTCCTACCAACCGATCCCTTCTGCTAGTCAAGTTGTGCCACAAGCTCCTCCTCAATTCTATGCAATACCTACTCATCAGTTACGTGATTTACCCATCTAATCTTCAGCATTCTTCTGTAGCACCACATTTCGAAAGCTTCTATTCCCTTCTTGTCTAAACTATTTATCGTCCACGTTTCACTTCCGTGCTTGGCTACACTCCATACAAATACTTTCAGGAACGACTTCTTGACATTTAAATCTATACTCGATGTTAACAAATTTTTCTTCTTCAGAAACGCTTTCCTTGCCATTGCCAGTCTACATTTTACATCCTTTCTACTTCGACCATCATCAGTTACTTTGCTCCCCAAATAGCAAAATTCCTTTACTACTTTAAGTGTCTCATTTCATAATCTAATACCCTCAGCATCACTCGACTTAATTCGACTGCATTCCATTATCCTCGTTTTGCTTTTGTTGATGTTCAGGAGATAGAATTAATTAATCCAAGAAATCTTTCCTATTTTGGATCATCAGTTATGTGACTGGTTTGGTGCTCTCCGCCATAACTTCCTCTCCTGCGCCAACTTCTTCGTATCAAAGAACCGTTTACACCCAGAATCCTCGATTATTTATTGGATATAATGTAATCTCTGCCCTTCCTTACAGACCTTGTCCTCTACTGTAGGAAGAAAGATTAGAGTCCAACGTCATGTTGACAACTAGGCCATTAAAAATGGAACAAACGGAAAACGGCTATCATCGATCGCATGTACAACGCTCAAACGTGTGGACCCCGTACCAAGTAGGACTTAAGAGGGGACAGAGCTACTGAACGTATTCAGTGACTGTAATACTGAAGAACCACAACTGGCAGACGCTTGAAAAGAGACGTAAACAACCACGTGAAAGCCTGCTTACAAAGACTCAAGAACCAACCTCAAATACGAATCAAGGAATGTACAACAACGGCCTACCAATCGATCCAGTAGAGATCGCGACGAGAAGACTAGACTAATTAAAATGGGCGCGCAGGCTTTCTTACCTCGTTCCAAACGTGAATGGGACGTGAGGAATCTCTAGTAAATGGTACAATAGGAGGTATCCTCCTCCATGGACTTCGCAGTGATATGCAAAATATATGTGGATATACAACATAAGTTCGATGGAATATTAAACGTAGGCTGGCGTCTGAGGATGAAGCTGTCGGTTCGAAACCGATAACGGGCTAGCTGTTTTTGTAATTATCGTTATTTGCTGTATCTGATAGCTATTTATATTTTCGTGTAAGAATTAACCTATATTTATACACAGTCGCGGTCTCATGTCAACGTTCGCAAAGAAATGCGATACTGGTAGCGCAAGCCGTTAAGGTGTGAAGTGGGGATCTGAAACACGCGGTACTGCGTTGCGAGCACTTGAAGGTGTCGAGGACCGCGAGCGGTTATGCCTGCCCTTGGGGAACGGGGCAGGGGCATACCTGCGCCAGTGGCAGCAGAGCTGAGAGAGAGCTCAACAAAGGCTTTGTTGGCTGCGTGCGGCCGCCGCGCGCCCCGGCCTTGACATTCAGCAGGTACACGGCCAATTCTCAGCGGCCGCAGGTAGGCCTGGCCACAGGTCCCCGTGGCGCCTGACATTCCATAAACACAGGCAGGGCGTAGCATGTAGCTCCAACACTGATGACAATACTGCGGTTACAATGCAGGGTGTGTCAAAAAGAATCATACTATTTGGCACGTCTATATTTCTGAAACTGAAAAACATATACCATGAATTTTGTTTTTTGATGAGCAGTAAACTCAAAAAGTTTTTTTTTTTCCATACCTTTTCGTAAGTGACCAATATGCCCCCCTTGAGATGCACGGCATATGTCAATGTGGTATTCAAATTGTTCCCACACTGCAGCGAGCGTGTCTTTGAGCTACAGCCTCCACAGCTGCTGTTATGCGATGTCTCAGTTGTTTCATACTTGTTAGCTGTTGTCGGTAACGGACGCACATCAACAGTGTCTTTTATAAACCCTCACAAGAAATAATCGCGTACAGTCACATCCGTTGACCTTGGAGACCAGTAATGCAAGGCTGAATCGTTTGCTCCAGTGCGACCGATCCATCGTTCAGTAATCATTTGATTTAAAAATCTCCCACACTTACAGATGCTATTGCGGCGGTGCCCCATCCTGTTGGTAAATGAAGTCGTTCGAATCACCCTCCAGCTCTCGGAAAACAAATTTCTCAAGCATGCCGAAATATGTGCTTCCTGTAGCAGTGTTCTCTGCAAAGAAAAATGGACCATACACCTTTTCCCGTGAAACTGTACAAAACACATTAAATTATGGAGAGTCCCTCTCAAGTTGTACAACTTCCTGTGGTTGTTCAAAAAATGGTTCAAATGGCTCTGAGCACTATGGGACTTAACTCCTAAGATCATCAGTCCCCTGGAACTTAGAACTACTTAAACCTAACTAACCTAAGTACATCATGCACATTCATGCCCGAGGCAGGATTCAAACCTGTGACCGTAGCGGTCGCGCGGTTCCAGACTGTAGCGCCTAGAACCGCTCGGCCACCACGGACGGCCATGTGGTTGTTCCGTACCCCACATTCTCACATTATGACGTGCACCTTTCAATTTAAATGGAATGATCTCGTCACTAAAAACTAACTGTGGAAGAAAACTATCATTCTCCATCGTCCCAAGAACGAAATTACATAACTCCACATGTTGTTGTTAGTTACCTTCACGAAGAGGTTGGAGCAGCTGAATTTTGTATGGTTTCATGCGTAAACGTCGACGCAACACTCTCCAGACGGACACTGGGGGCATGTTGAGCTGCCAAGCTGCACGGCGAACGGATTTCTGCGAACTCCATGCGAAACTATGGCGGGCATGGGTTCGACGCCTGTGTCAGACACTCGGGGACGCCCCGGCGATTTGCCTTTATACAAGCAACCTGTTCCTCGGAATTGTTCATACCACCGTCCAATGCTTTGTGCTGTAGTAGGATCCACACCATACCTATTACGAAAGTCACGCTGAACAGTTTTTACTGACCCGCACTGCGCAAAACGTAGAACATTAAACGCTTTCTGTTGTCCCGACCGTTCTCGCTTCCCACGCCCGGGTTCCCGGGTTCGATTCCCGGCGGGGTCAGGGATTTTCTCTGCCTCGTGATGACTGGGTGTTCTGTGATGTCCTTAGGTTAGTTAGGTTTAAGTAGTTCAAGTTCTAGGGGACTGATGACCATAGATGTTAAGTCCCATAGTGCTCAGAGCCATTTGAACCATTTTGTTGTCCCGACACCACTTTTACTAGAACTGAAGTGGGCGCACGCTTCTGGTATCTAGCAAGAATCATGTAAAACTCGAGAGTTTGCTCTGTCCAACAGTACGTTGCTCACGTACATACCTCAAATAACATAACAGTTATGATTTTTTAAAATCAGATGATTCTTTTTTATACTCGCTGTATTTTGTTTTGAAAACCAAGATTTGCTTTCATCCATTGGAAATAGTAGAAGCCAATGTGTTTATTTATAAAAGAATTTTTTCTGCTACCAGTCACGATTTTTTTATTTATATTTTGCACAACGCGGTTTGAAAAATGATTCCGATTTTCAAGTGTATTTTTCTTGTGTAATGTCATTTATTCGCGATGTTTTCGATGGGTGAGGTTAGGGTTACTGTGTTCTGAAACCCCAAAATGAGGACACCCTCAACGTTTTAGGACGGTTCTAGTCAGGCTCTATATAGTGGTAAATAAAAAAAAATGACTGGTCTACCCCTTACCCGTAGTATAGCCCTAACCGGTAGTAGATGGGGATGTTTTTTGATTTTGAATAAAAATGAAATGAGCGTATGGCATTGTTGGCCGGGAGGCCCCATGCGGGCAAGTTCGGCCGCCGTATTGCAAGTCCTCCTTAGTTGACGCCACTTCGGCGACTTGCGAGTCAATGATGATGAAAGACACACAACACCCAGTCATCACGAGGTAGAGAAAATCCCTGACCACGCCGGGAATCGAAGCCGGGACCCCGTGCGCAGGAAGTGAGAACGTTACCGCAAGACCACGAGCTGCGGAATGAGTATGATTGACGTAAAACATTGACTGTGACGTTCCTGTCGAGACCCGGATTTATCCCTTTAAGACTGGCTCAATTTTACGTTGTGACATTGCTGTATTACATATGAAACAAACAAGATGCATCCGTATGAATACACTAGTTCGCTAAAAATAGTTGTATCGGACGAAAAAAATTGTAAATTGAAAACTGGGCGAAAGGCGAATATAACAGCCAAGGAATGTAGACATCACTCCCACAGTCTAACATAACAGTTGCGACATTCCGTCTGCTTTTGCTCCTAACTGCGATAGCATCGCGCGAAGCGTCCAGGAAGTTATACTGTAGAGTTCAGCGAGACATTATGAAAGCGAAAGCGAAGCGTAATTGCTCATGTTCGTCTGTAGAGAATGGTTTTTACAAACGGGAGCGTGTGTACCCCAATAAATTGCAGCAACAACAAATAAAATAAAACTGTTATTCGCTTGAAATGAAGATGGAACTGTTTAAGGCAGCTGATGAAGAACGGAGGTCGAGGGCGAGAATCAGTAGTTTTGCGTTTCTAGTCATACACTATGATAGTTAACTGAAATATTATTAAGGCAATACTTGAGCACGTTTTGCTCGAGCGAGAGAGAATATATAAATAAAATGGTTCAAATGGCTCTGAGCATTATGAGACCTAACATCTGAGGTCATCAGTCCCCTAGAACTTAGAACTACTTAAACCTAACTAACCTAAGGACATCACACACTTCCATGCCCGAAGCGTTCCAGACTGAATCGCCTAGAACCGCTCGGCCACACCGGCCGGCCGAATATATAAAAAGGGCTACACACAATAATGTTTGGTTGCAATGAACTAGGTTTCTGAACGCTTCCTTATCAGAAGCTTTATTTCTGGAAAGAGCTGACGAAGTTGCAAAACAAACAGGGATGCAATTTTCTGTAAAAACACACGGGTTGGAACGTTTCAATAAGAGGAGGGGCACTGTGTTCAAAAATGTTTGCCGTGAAGGTAACGAACTTTTACCGCCTATGACTACAGGTAGGTTATAACCTACGTCACCTTCAATACTTGAAAAATATGTCGCGGAAAACGTCCTCAACGGAGACGAAACTGGTATTTTTTGCCGATGCTTACACAATAAAACTGTTGTTCTAGGACTTTCGTGCGCAGTGATGTAAAATCTCCAAGAAAAGAATTACGGTATGTGTAGTATGCACTTCATATGGGTTCTCATTTTGGATAAACAATAACAGTTTTTTTCCCAAAAGCGATAGTATACTGCATACAGACTTTCAAATTACAGCATGTGCGAACATTAGATTTATCAACTTGAACTCGAATTTCTACATTGTAATAAAATTGGACAGCGTCAGAAATACAGTATCTTCCCCGCTTGTGAATCGTTTAACAAGAACTTCTTATAAAGAAAAACACTTTTCGATCACCTCAGTTTCGTGTTAAAGGTTTTTCTCTATATTGACTACTACCAAACCGTGCACAATTTAAAAACTGTAATGAAACTGAACACTTTCTAGACAACAGTATACGACTGTATCTATGATTTTGTCCCTGAAACACTTTGGACTTTTTTTTTAATTTTTTTTTTTTTTTACAGGCAGAGGGGTTCCACTGCAACTTTTTGTTTTTCACAATATTTTATGAATATTTAGACAATGCATAACGGACTGCGATATTTTTGACACCAAACTTGACTATTGTTATAATGTAACTCGTCGGCTGAGGATGAGCTGATGAAATTCTGTTTTTGTTTATTTACTTATTTATTTTGAGAACAAAGAAGAAAAGAAATGGGATTCATCAAGTTGACCCATATAGCCATTGCTTCCTACATCCTTATTTTCCAGGTGTATCATTTGTGCTCTCTCTCTCTCTCTCTCTCTCTCTCTCTCTCTCTCTCTCTCTCTCTCTCTCTCTCACACACACATACACACAAATTAGCATTTTTATCATTAATTTCTTTCATTTTGAAGCATAAACGTAATAACTGCACGCAAGTGCTACTACGAGTAAAATGTTTCTGTACTTAAAATTGTGCCGTAGCATTCCAGTACCATATATTTAATAAATACTTGCAAATCAAAGATTTATTTATGACATATTTTTCCTTTATTTACAGGTAAGTGGTCGACCATCTGAAGATGAATATCGTATCTGAAGCGGAAACTCGACTTGGAAAGCTGAGACGCGAGGGCTAGCGCGGTGAGTGCATGCGGATGATTATCGATGCCTCGTATGTAGGCGCACATTGTTATCATCTGCAAGGGCAGCAGACTTCGCCGCGTAGTGACAAAAATGTTAAAGAGATATTAGTAACTAATAAGTAGTTGTTACTATTACACGATTGTTCAGTAGTATCCGGTTTGTCTTCCAAGAGCATGACGTATCTGAAGAACATAATGAAGGTTTTCGATACAGTAATCCTAAAAGTGGAGTACATAATGCTTTGGGTGCCCATTAAGGATCCGCTCTTTCCCATAATAGTGGACAGGGTCCAAAAGTAGCACTTTGTACCAAGGGTGCATATACGATAGCTTTTAGAGCGGATGGCTGGGGGCGGGAGTACACCTGGGAGTATAGAGTATTGTTAATAGTTTGGAAGAGGTGTAGCGACTTGTAACCAGCCATAAAAAAGTTTCAGTTCTGATCCTGTGAAATACCTGTGTAGTACCGGCTTTAAAATCATTTTCTTGAAAGAAAAATACCTGATTGCACTGTACCTTTTTTTTTTGCCCGCGGTTTGGGTCTCCTTGATTTGGATACCGCTTAATGACGAGATGATCTAGTGGCTGCTGTGGAAAAGAGCGACCTACAGTGAGAAGCCCAAACATGGAAGAACCGATCAGAACAGCGCGGATTAAGCCTCAATATAGAGGAGACTGAATACTTGTCGACAGAAGCAAATACTAGTTATACGGACGCTGTCAAGGTCTGTCAAAGTGAAATGTCTTCAAGTCCCTTAGCTAAAAAAAAATAATCATAAACTCGCTTAGCAATGCATGATTTAAATGGTGGACAGTGACTGGCGTGATTTGTGTTAAGAAGATCCCAGACCGGCTCAAGTCGAAGGTGTATATCGCCCAGTTGCCTTGTACGGTGCATTCTGGCTCGTAGCGAAGGAAGCACAGCAACGATGCCCTGTGGAGGCAAAGAGCAAAAAGACCGGATACCACTGCACTGCGGGACGAACGCTGAATAAGAAGAAAAAGATCGAATTTTTAAAAATTATTTATACATTTGTTGTAAATAAGAGGTCTAACACAACAAAAATTTAACCCATAGAGGGTTTTGGTCACTGGCGAAGACTTCTGGGCGGGCTGAGAACGTTTCAGGTTTCTAAACGAGAGTGCAGAGTTCCGCAGACGGCCAGCGGCTGTTGCCGATCTAGATTGACAGATTACATGTTCATTTTAATTCAACCAGGGAGACAAAACAGCAATGGTGGAGGTGTTTCTTGAAGTTCCCACGGAGAGCTATCATGAATTTAATCTGCCTTCTGTTCGTGCCTAGGATTACACAACTTCCGTATTGCTTCGGCATGATTAAGCTGCCATGTTTTTGATTGCAGGTTTTAGTCCAAAGTTCTACGTGCTGCCACTTGATCCAGTTACGTAGTTTAGGTTTTACTATCGTGTTAGTGGTCAGGATGGGTTACGGCTCAACAAAAAGGAGTCATTGCCCTACTCTGGCCACCCCATCAGCTTATTCGTTGCCACTAATTCCTGAGTGACCAGGGACCGACGGCAGGTTTATCCTGTTGTTTTCCTCTAGTCCGGAACGATCTTTGATCTAGTTGCAGGGGCTGATAGAAATTTCAGAGCTGCTTGGCTGTCTGAATGAATGTAGATGGTACGCCGTTAGTAACATCTCCTCCGCCCGTTCTCTGATACCGAACAGAGGTTAATGTAATTATATTATAAATAATGGCAAAATAACGAGCAGAAATATAAAGGTTTAATGTGCCTTGGGCAACGAACTCATTAAAGGCCCACCAAAAGGTCCGATTGGGGAAGGATGGGAAGGAGATAGTCCGTGCCATTTTCAAAGGAACTGTTCCCGCATTTTCCATAAACGTTTAGAGAAACGACGGAAAACTTAAATTTGCATGCCTAGACGAGGATCTGAAGTGAGCCCGGTGTCTTACCGCTGCACTAATTCGTTCGGCAGTAAGCAAAGTGTGTGAAAATCACCTGCCTGAGATGTTCAGAGCAGTGGCTAAACACATTGGTAGTGAACAAATTTAATTTCAGTAATATCACACTCAAAAAAGAACTAAATCAATGAAAACTATGTTCCTTCATAGAGGGAAGGTAACAGAAATTGCTCTGACTCCACTAGTATTAATTTATTACTTGATGATTTTCTCCGTATTAGATAAATGTCAAGTAACAACTAAGTAGCGTCCACGACGTTTTGCTTAATGTGGTTCAGTAGAAGGCACAGGAAGTAAACAAAATAATTACGATTGCACTTGTAAACAGTCATATAAATTTTCGTTTGGGGACGATTCTGGAAACGATTGAGTGTTGCAGGGGCAGGGAGAAGGAGCGGAAGTTACTGAAACGTTGAAGAAGACACTGCAATGAAGGGAAGGGAAGAAGATGTGTTATTTGCATGCAGTAGTTCACAATAAGTGCAGTGAAAACGGTACGCGGGAATGGGATCCATACAGTGGACGGTATTTGGAGAGCGTGCAATCTAAATATAGGCCGGCTATAGTGGTGTATGCGATAAAGAGTTGTTCTCAGACTCCAGAAGCGGCAGAGGTTATCTCTACGGGACCCGCGGTTACCAAGTCTGCAACGTGGATCTCATTTCCGAACATCGAAAGCTTTTTGCTTTCCCGGGAGCCACGAAATACTCTCTCCGTAATTGGAAGTTTTATCATCCGCCTACAAGCCATACTGCTTGTCTGGAACACAAACTTAGCTAAGTGGCGTATTGAAAAAACCACTAATGTGTAACACAGCTTGCATTGTTTGTACACGAAACCGTGCAAAAGTAGACGCAGGTGAACAGACAGCGTTAGTCTACCTAGATTTCGACACTGTTTCACATTATCGAATAATAAGCAACAAGCGATCACACGTAGTATTTTCGCAAATACGTGATTGACTCGATGAGTATCTGAGTAGTAGAACCCACTACGTTGCACTAGACGGCGCATTTTCCACAGAAACAAAAGTAACAGTGTGTGTTCACCAAGGATGGTTAACAGGATCTCTAATGACGGATATTAGGTTCGTATGTTATACACACAGCTGTTTTTCATATAAAATCCAAATATGTTTCAGCACTTTTTTGCCATCGTCAGTGGGGATCTTTTATTCAGTTTTGTAAAATGTAATTGAGATTTATTATTAATTATACTAAAGACTTAGGTCTAAAGTAGTTTTTCTGTAATGTTGTCATTAGCTTAATTTTTAGATTATTGGTTTATGTAGTACCTTCTGTACATTACTGGATATTGGTAGCTTGTCAACAGTTATATTGTAAATTTGGTAGATGAGTTAACAAATCGCGCGACAGCTACGGTCGCAGGTTCGAATCCTGCCTCGGGCATGGATGTGTGTGATGTCCCTAGGTTAGTTAGGTTTAAGTAGTTCTAAGTTCTAGGGGACTGATGACCTCAGATGTTAAGTCCCATAGTGCTCAGAGCCATTTGAACCATTTGAGTTTACAAATCACTTTATCTGTGAACATACTTTTCTTGCGTCAAAGTATTTCGCGAATATATTTTGCGATTACTTACAGTTAGCTTTCAGAATCCTTTCTCATCTGTATTCTCACGTGTTGCTGATATGCACACACCAAAATACTGCACTTATTTTGCTGACCTTCACTCTTAATTAACACATTTGAACTTTGTTTACTTTCTCTCTCTCTCTTTTAGTGTGTGTGTGTGTGTGTGTGTGTGCGCGCGCGCGCGTGCATTTGTGTGTGTGTGTGTGTGTGTGTGTGTGTGTGTGTGTAGCTGTTTATGTCGTCTTTTCTGTACAGTTCCTTCAACCTGTTGGTGTGCCATTGCTTAGTGCAGTGGAATCGTTTATTATCTGTTTTCCTTGTGACAATGCCTTCTACATGTGGAAGTTTTCCTCTACTGTAAGTTTATGCAGACTGTGGCTGGATTTTAGTATTTTTAAATATTTTTCTCTTTTAGTTGGGTGATGGTTCTGGCCTACTAAGTGGTCAGCAAGTTTGCTATGGGAGATGTTACTTTTTAGAGCTGTGAGGTGTTCTGATGATCTTGTTTTGAAGTTCCTGCCTGTTTGCTCCATGTATAGTGAGTGACATGACGTTGAATATTGTTGTGAAGCTTCAACCAATTTGTTGGATGTGGAAGCTTGGACATGAGCCGCAAACGAGTTTGTACACACCTGACTTTTGATATTGTTGCATAGTGATATTGCAACTGTGAAAATAATCCATACAACGCAATTAAACCAACTAATTTCCGGACAACTACCCACAAAATGTAAAACCACACTTTTAAGCGTACCCTTACTATGGAAGATCTCTTACTATATTCCGAACCTCTTTAAAACATAGACGTAAGTTTCTTCACCAACAACAAAGTTTAAAATAAAATCATCCAGATTACCAAAACTACTGTGTAATAATATAAGAACTCAGATGCCCTCAAATTAATTTGGAACTCATGTCCAAGCTTTTACAATGGACAAACTGGTAAAAACTTCATATCAAGAATCAAACCGCAAACGGGTGCACTCCGTCTTAACAACCTGAACAAATCCAGCTTTGCCACCCATCTTGCTCAACACAGTCATTCTGCAAACAGCATAGAAAAGAGCCTTGGTGTACTTCTTCTTGCTAACAAGAGCACAAAACTTGATCTTCTTGAAGAAATTGAAATCTTTATCAACAAAAACATAGCACCAGACCACCATCTCAATGACCAGACTGGACTGAGAAACAAATTTCTCCTTCAGAACTTAGACTTAGTAGCTGAGAGCACCTGACCAGCCAACTAGCCTCATCCCTCCCCTATTTTCCCCTCCTCTGTCCCTCCCCTTACATCTTAGCGCTAATAACCTACCACAGAATAAATCTTGTCCTATGTAGCTTAATATCTCTAAGAGTTCTACTGTTAAAAGAACTCCATACTTACACTATGTTATCAAAAGTATCTGGGCAACTGGCTGAAAATGGCGTACAAGTTCGTAGCGGCCTCCGTCGGTAATGTTGGAATTCAAAATGGTGTTGGCCCACCCTCAGCCTCGATGACAGCTTCCACTACCGCATGCATACGTTCAATCAGGTGCTGGAAGGTTTCTTGCGGAATGGCAGACTATTCTTCACGGAGTGCTGCACTGAGGAGAGGTATCGATGTCGGTCGGTGAGGCCTGGCACGAAGTCGGCGTTCCAAAACATCCCAAAGGCGTTCTGTAGGATTCAGGTCAGGACTCTGTGCAAGCCAGTCCATTACAGGGATGTTATTGTCGTCTAACTGCTCCGCCACAGGCCATGCATTATGAACAGGTGCTCCATCGTGTTGAGATATGCAATCTCTATCCCACTACACACGCCGGCAGATGACGTTCACCGGGCATTCACCATACCCACACCCTGCCATCGGATCGCCACATGGTGTACCGTGATTCGTCACTCCACACAACGTTTTTTCACTGTCCAATCGTTTTCAAAAGTTTTCTCACCTCCCGCCTAACTGTCATAGTACTTGCAGTGGATCCTGATACATTTGGGAATTCCTTTGTGATGGTCTGGATAGATGTCTGCCTATTACACATTACGACGCTCTTCAACTGTCGGCGGTCTCTGTCAGTCAACAGACGAGGTCGGCCTGTACGCTTTTGTGCTGTACGTCTCCCTTCACGTTTCCATTTCACTATCACATCGGAAACAGTGGACATAGGGATGTTTAGGAGTGTGGAAATGTCGCGTAAAGACGTATGACGCAAGTGACACTCAGCCACCTGACCATGTTCGAAGACCGTGAGTTCCGCGGAGCGCCCCATTCTGCTCTCTCACGATGTCTAATGACTACTGAGGTCGCTGATATGGATTACCTGGCAGTAGGTGGCAGCATAATGCACCTAATATGAAAAAAGGAAGTTTTTGGGGGTGTCCAGATACTTTTGATCACATAGTATGTGTATATACTAGCTAAACCCAGCAACGCTTCGTTGCGGATCAGCGTGATATGAAATGAATGGAAAAATAAATAAATGTATTCTATCGAACATAGATTCACCCAGAAAACGGATCATCCAATTCAATACCCTGCCTTGTTTTGCTATAGGTATGTGGAATGAAAAGAAAGGAAGAAAATATATGTTAACACAGAAAATCATTTTTATTGTACAGCCAGTGGATTGACTGCATTTCAGTTGACAAATTTAACTCACATGTCGTTTTTGGAAAGAAGATAATCAAATCACTACCGAGATAATGAAATCACTCTCAACGACGGATAATGCAAACAAATGTGGATGAAAACAACAACTTTTCTCTTCTTCTTCGATTCGTATAACTCGTAATGTGGCCCGCGAAAGCACGACGATGAACTGGGAAGAAATGAAATCGATTTTCGAAATCAGGTAATCAAAGCACATCCCAACCAAAAGAAATGAACTGAATTGAATGCAACAATGTCAATCAAAGTAACTCATATTTCGATTTTTTAAAACGATAATCAAGTCATAGCTATAAAAACAAGCGCGTATTCGAACGCGACGTTGTGTCAAAATTTCTAGTCAACCGACCGACTACTTTTCGAGTTTTGCGAGCAGAAACATATATAGGCTAAATTTCTGTATAAGCAGATTATTATGTTAGCTGCTATAAAGTGAATCTGTATTTACCACGAACTAATAATTTAAGATCGTGATAACACAATAGGAATAAAGCAGTAGCACATTTTAAGATTTTGTTTAGAAAATTAAAAGCCATCCCTTGTGGATGCCTGTGGTGACGGCCGTTTTTGTCCCCGGTCCTCCTGCAGGTAAGGTAACGCCGTGGTCAGACTTCATCGCGGTGTAATCCCTCTGTCTTCCACCCTTCGCTCTATTACTGAACAGAGTATGGGTAAATCACAGTATAACCGAGCAGAAAGTTGCATACCGCCTTACACCACGAACAGATGTGCGTTATTTATTGTGACACTTCCTGTCAGTCTGAACCGTCGTGTCGGACTGGGACTCATGGGCCTCCCAGCCAATGCCACACGTTCATTTCGTTTCACTGTCGGTTGCGGCAGTTCGCTGGCAGAGCCGTTGTCGCCTGAGCTATCCGGACACGGCCCGGGCGGCACTCTCCCACGACGTCATCTTTGTCGGTACCTCTCACCTACTTTCCAAATTTCACAAAAGCTCTCCTCCATACTTCTTAAATTAACTTTGCGACTGACCTTTCAGCGAGTCGAGTGGTACGGGCCGGGCGACCCGCGCTCTCGAGCGAGCCTCGTTGCAGAACTACTGACCCGCACGCCGGCGCCGTGCTCCGCCACTGCAGTGCGTCCATAACAAGTGTGGTACACGCTGTCAGGTAAACAACGGGAAAGTACCGCGTGTTAAACGTAGGTATTAAGTTCCATAATTCCTGACCATTTTACAGATTCCTTGGTTTTCATGGCTACTTTATTCTCCGAGAGTTAGCCGTGAAATTTCAAAATGGTCAGCACTCCGTCTGCAGGCCACAAGTTGCCCATCGGGAGTATCCGACCGCCGTGTCATCCTCAACTGATGATGCGGATACCAGGGGCGTGTGGTCAGCACACCGCTCTCCCGGTCGTTATGATGGTTTTCTTTGACCGGAGCCGCTACTATTTGGTCGAGTAGCTTTTCATTTGGCATCACGAGGCTGAGTGCACCTCGAAAAATGGCAACAGCGCTTGGCGGGCCGGATGGTCACCCATCCAAGTTCTGGTCATGCCCGACAGTGCTTAACATCAGTGATCTGACGGGAACCGGTGTATCCACTGCGGCAAAGCCGTTGCCCAAAATAGTCAGAGAGTGGACTAAATTATGGAAACACCAAAAGCGCAACACATTACAATGCCTAAGACGGTGTAGGAAAACTGCTGGCGTTCAAAACAGCCTCCAGTTGTCCCGGAATGGATAAATACGGACCCTGTATGGTTTGCAAGGGAATCATACAGAATAGTGGCAAGTTCAGGTAATTATGGCGGGGACTGACAGCGATCACGCACCCTTCTGTCTAAAGCAGACCCCAGAGGTTCATTAATATCAAGATCTGGTGGCTAGGGGTATGAGACAGTTCACCTCCGTATTCACAAAACCAGTCCTGGGCAGTGCGGTCGGTGTGAACAGGGGCTTTGTCGTCTGGGAACACAGCATCATCATTGGGGAACAAATATTGTGCCATGGATTGGGTCTGATCACCCAAAATGATCACACTATCCTTGGAAGTAATGCGGCTTTGTAGACTGCGCTAGGGTGGCGTGAAGTACTACGATATGGCTGCCCAAATCGTCACCGAACCCCCACCATTTTTCCCTCTTGGGACAAACTTGGCCAGAAGCTGGAAACAGTGTGAAACAAGACTCATCCGACGAAATGATGTTCTACCATAGCTTTATGGGTTCGGCACCACTTCCCCTGTTACGAGCATTTGTGTCACAGGTGAGTGGTTGTGGAATCTCAGCTCGCCCTGCAGTTCACAACTTGTGGAATCCTCCCTTCGTGTTGCTTTGATGCTGACAGTGTTCGCAAGTACGATATTAAGTTCTGCAGTGACTTTTGCAGCTGTCGTTCTCGTTACAGCCCTCGTCAATGAGGGTCTGTCACGATCACTCAACACCACTTACTTTATTTTTATTTGATACGTCTAGTTCCGTAGGACCAAATTGAGGAGCAAATCTCCAAGGTCATGGGACGTGTCAGTACATGAAATTACAACGTAAAAGTAATAGATAAAATAAAATGTATATGAACCCAAAAAAGACAAGCCATAAGTTTATGTAAACGCAGTTAACAATACAACACAGGAATCGGGTTAATTTTTCAAGGAACTCTTCGACAGAATGAGAGTGACCCGTAAGGAAACTATTCCGTTTCAATTTGAAAGCGCGTGCATTACTGCTAAGATTTGTGAATTCTTGTGGCAGCTTATAAAAAAATGGATGCAGCAGGATACTGCACACCTTCGTGGAAAAGAGTCGAGGAAGCGCGATCCAAATGCAGATTGGATTTCTGCCAAATATTAACTCATTGAAAGGTGCGAATTCTTGGGAATAAGATGATATTGTTAACAAAAAACAACACTAAAGAATATATATAGAGAGAGGCCAATGTCAGAATACCCAGACTAATGAACAGGGGTCGGTAAGAGGTACGCGAACTTACACCATTACTGTCCGAACCGCCCGTCTCTGAGCCAAAAATATCCTTTGAGAATGGGAAGAGTTACCCCAGAATATAACACCATACGTCATAAGCGAATGAAAAAAAGGAAAGTGACTACTTTTCGTGTGGAACTACCACTTACTTCAGACACCGTTCGAATTATAAAAATGAACAAGATTCTGAACATGGGCTTTTCACAACAGTTTACTATCTATCTGAACACCTAGAAATTTGAACTGTTCAGTTTCACTAATTATATGCCCATTCTGTGAAATTAAAACGACGTGTTTTGTTGAATTGTGTGTCAGAAACTGCAAAAGCTGAGTCTTACTATGATTCAGCTTTAGTTTATTTTCTACAAGACACGAACTGCACTATTTGACCGCACCCCCCCCCTCCCCCCAATTTGACCCTGCCCCATTCAGACACCACATCATAAAATGGTTCAAATGCCTCTGAGCACTATGGGACTTAACATCTGCGGTCATCTGTCCCCTAGAACTTAGAACTACTTAAACCTAACTAACCTAAGGACATCACACACATCCGTGCCCGAGGTAGGATTCGAACCTGCGACCGTAGCGGTCGCGCGGTTCCAGACTGTAGCACCTAGAACCGCTCGGCCACACCGGCCGGCACCACATCATAACCGTTCTCAACACTGTGGATAATGATCTTTTGGTGTGTGTTGTTAAAGTAAGAGGTGAACCAACTGTGAGCTACTCCCCTTATTCTATAGTGGTCCAACTTCTGGAGCAATATTTTGTGATCAACACAGTAAAACTTTGGGTAAAGTTCGAAATCTTTTGTTTAATCCATCCAGTACCTCACAGAGAAAAGGGAATATTGCACTTTCAGTTGTTAACCACTTCTAAAACCGAGCTGTACATTTGATAGCAAATCAAGTGAAATAAAATGATCAGTTATTCTTATATTCACAGCCTTCTCAATAACTTTAGCAAACACTGATCGCCTAGAGATAGGTCTAAAATTGTCTACATTATCCCTTTCTCCCTTTTTATAAAGCGGGTTTACTACTTAGTAGAAGATGTTTTTCAGCTTTTCGTGTATGTGATATAAATCTTCGATATGGTGCCTCTTGACACATCAGACACAGTCACGGCAGCACACACCATACGAACAGTAACAATTTGTCCACGTTCAAGACATTATGCACTCACGACTACACAGAACCCTGTCCCGACCACGCCTGACGCTTGTAACTTATAGAGCATGTTGCACAGGTGCTGTTCGCGGTCAAATACACCTGGCAGTCTGCAGACTTGTCTATCATCTGCATTCATTTCAAGCGTACATTTCTCGCGGTACTTCCATGTTTTTATCCAACCCTGCATGTAAAAATATAAATGCTTCTACGAAAATGTTTTAGGGGAGTGATAATCTCCCCCCCCCCCCCCCCCGCCTCTTTGGATCCCTGCCTGCGTAATGGAACAAATTTGAGTTTTTCTGTTTGCGTTGTGAAGTAGCAATGCACGGGAGACATCGCACAGCTGTTTCATTGCTCGAACAGAAAGGACGTTCCCGGAGAAAGGTGAAAGACCGACGGGTGTGTACTAACGCGTCGTAAGACGCAACGACCTCCTCGGTAAAACAACACGACGTTTTTACCGTCCCTGCGTTTGCTCCGCCGGCACTTGTGTCAACAGCGGCGAGTGGCCAGGTCGTGAGCACCGGCCGAGTTCGCGTTCCAGCTGGCGCACGAGAGTCCACGTGTGCGCCCGCGTTTGCGTTGGGCTAGGCAGCAGGCGTAGAATCACTTGGGTAGTTTCATTCATAGTGTGGGGCTTCGGCCGGCTGAGATGTATGCGTTGAGACGTTTGAGATGTATGCACTGAGACGTTTGATTGCTTTCGCCATTACAGAGCAATCGAACGATAGCGCTTTCTTTATTTCTCGCTTGCAATCTCATGTTCAGACGTCCTTTCTTCGAAGCCTCGGAGGCCTTTCGCGACCGCGACCGTGGCCTGAATCCTCGTACCCTTCGAGACGTGCAGACGCCATTCAAATTTCGCGACATAGTATTCCGCAAACTTAATCGCGACCTTTACTGGCTTGTTTTGATTAAGTCTCTGCACTGCTACGATGCAAATAACGGTGCTTGCGTCTCATTCTCCCGCGAGGCAAGTTTAAACCTCTCCTTCCAATGATGTCAATAGCGAAAGCCCTGTAGCAATACTACTACTTTCAGAAAGATCTAAATGTGCACACATATTCCACAAGCAACCGTATGGAGCGCGGTGGAGGGTAACTTGCACCGCTACTAGTAATTTCCCTACGTGTCCCACTCGCAAATAGAGTGAGGGAAAAACGACTGACTCTGCCTGCGTACGAACCCTAATTTCTCGTATCTTATCTTCGTAGCCCTCACGCGAAATGTATGTTGGCGGCCGTAGAATCATTCTGCAGTCAGCCTCAATGCCGATTTTCTAAATGTTCCCAATAGTGTTTCGTGGAAAAGAACATCGCCTTCCCCCCACGCATTCCCAGTTCAGTACCTGAAGCATTTTCGCAGTACTCGCCTGTTGATCGAACCTACCAGTAACAAAACTAGCAGCCCGCTTCTTAGTTACTTTGATGTCTTCGTTCAATGCGACTGGTACGGAGCCCAAACACTCAAGCAATAGTCCTACTAAAGAAAGGGTCACACTAGTATCTTATATGCGGTCTCCTTTAGAGATGAACCACACTTACGTAAAATTATCCCAATCGACGACTCCTGCCCGTACACCATAGCATCGTCAGCAAACAGCCACAATTTGCTGCTGTCAGTGTTCGCTAGATCATTAATTTGTATAGAAAACAGCGATCCTGTCACACTTCTCCGGGGCACTGTTAACGATATCCTTTTCTCTGATGAACACTCGCCGTCGAGGAAAACGGACGGATTCCTGTTAAGACGTCTTCGATGATGATGATGATGATGATGATGATGATGATGATATTTGGTTTGTGGGGCGCTCAACTGCGTGGTTATCAGCGCCCGTACAAATTCCCTATCATTTCACTGTACAGTCTCACCACTTTCCCCAGTGGTGGTGAAATGGTGAGGACAACACAAACAACCAGTCCCCGGGCGAAGAAAATCGCCGACCCGACTGGGAATGGAATCCGTGTCCCCGTGATCCAGAGGCAGCAACGCAAGCCACTAGACCACGAGCTGCGAACAAGGACAAGTCTGCGAGCTACTCACATATCAGCGAGCCTATTCCGTATGCTTGTACCTTTGTTAACAGTCTGCAGTGGAGCACCGTTTCAAATGCTTTTCGAAAATCTAGGAATATGGAATTTGCCTGTTGACCTACATCCATAGACCGCGGGATAATTATGACAAGCTGAGTTTCGCACGAGCGATGCTTTCTAAAAACGTGCTGATTCGTGGACAGAATCTTTTCCGTCTCAAGGAAATTTATTATATTCGATCTGAGAATATGTTCAACAATTCTGCAGCAAACCGACGTTATGGATGGTCTGTAATTTTGCGAGTCCGTTTTTTTTTTCCTTCTTTTACACGGAAGTCACCTCTATTTTCTTCCAGTCGCTTGGAACTTTGTGCTGGGCGAGCGATTCGTGCTAAATGCAACTTAATTAAGGGGCCAATTCAGAGATAACGATCACAAGGATCACTGGAGTCGAATATACACAGCGCTAAGAACTGGGACAACGCCTCCAGTCGGCCACTAGTAACTCTCGCCGGTAACACAACAACATAAAGAACAATAATAATATTAGAAGTCAGTAGGGAAATGGTGACAAAGAAATAGCACAGTCAAAGTTGTATAAAGGCAAATGAAATTTATTGGCATCAGTTAACCCTAACCAATTCCGTCTCTTTGGACTAGACGTGAAATCCACACCTGCTTGAGGGAATGCACTTTGGGATTCTCACGTACCTCCATTCTGCACGAAGTAACTTGGTTGATCACGAAGCATTACCTGATCCCGACTTCAGAAACACGCGACGAAAACACTACCTCTGTCCCAAAGGACACACCACTTCTGCACTACGAGAGGACTGCCAGTTTGATTTCGATTTCGTAAGCTGCCTAAACGCTTCACGGAAGTATTAACGCTGAGGCCTTCCAACAAGTCAGAAACAGGAGCAGAACGCATCCATTTTCCTGCTGCTGCAGCTGATGGCGTTTTTGCAAGCTGCTGCTTCCTGGCTGGACTAACTTTGCGCCGATGATGCGTGAGCAGCGGCCGCCATGGACAAATCTCTAGCCCTAAAAATTAGCATAGACGGCTCCGACCACCATTCATTTAGGAGAATTATGGAAAGACTGGCCGCACATCTTCAAGCCGAACAAAAAACCACAGTCTATATTCTTTCAGCAGAAGTACAACAACACAGACTAAGTACTGGCAGTAATTTAATTTACACTGAACGTGAAATAAGTGATCTGAGAGGCAGAGAATGAGGAAGGCGATGAGAGCAAGTAGTGTAGACAGGGATAAAGAAAGTAGCGTGATTGATTGAGAAATAAAAGAGAAAGAAGCCTAACTGGGGGAAGAGGGGAGCATTTGTTTTACTGTTTCAGAAGGGAAAAACTGGCCGCATACGTCCATTTTTGGAGAAACGTAATGAGGCTAACAAATGGCATTGCTTCAGCTTCTTTTCCAAAGCAAGAGACAATTACTGAATTGTGTGCACAGTGCAGGATAGCTTCTTCTAGAGGCGGCCAACAGCTACGGATGTGTTTGCGAATGTTTTTATTTTATGGTTCAAAATGGCTCTGAGCACTATGGGACTTAACTGCTGAGGTCATCAGTCCCCTAGAACTTAGAACTACTTAAACCTAACTAACCTAAGGACATCACACACATCCATGCCGGAGGCAGGATTCGAACCTGCGACCGAAGCGGCCTCGCGGTTCCAGACTGTAGCGCCTAGAACCGCTCGGCCACCCCGGCCGACTTTATTTTATGGATGCGCGTAGTTAGGATAGTAGGTAAAGTGAGACCTTGTATTGCGATTATAATGAGATGAGACATACTTGAGCTCTGATGCGATGTACTGCGGTGCCTGTGCACTGAGGAGCCGATGAAGTGGACACAGCGCGCGGTTGTCAGCCTGTGGTTGCTGTGGACTCAGGCAAATTAGAGACACTTAAAACTTCGCAAAACTGCATCATCTGGCTTTCGACTGTCGAGACATTTTTGGTCTCCAATTCCCTGTCAGGAAAGAGCGAGGGGTGAGGTGATTGCTTCCAAATGAGCTTGCCTTGTTTCAGGCCACTCTGGTAAAATTCTGAACACTAATACAAATATATACTACGTGCTTCATATTAAATTTTGTTTCACCCTTTACTAAGGCCGATATAGCACTATCAAATTTCTTTGTCAAAAAACTTTGTCAAAGATATTTGATGGTGTAATAGGAACTTTGTCAAATGTCATCCAATATTTGATCAAATCTAGGGCCTCGCTGTAGATTTGATCAAAGAAATCGCTTGTCTTCTGTTCACTGCAGTGTGACATTTTACCACATGGGGCGCTAGCATCGCTGCAGCGTTCTGTCGTCTGTAGTGTTTTTATAAACATTGCCGGTAAATACAATTGGTGTGTGCCGACAACTACAAAATTAATAGAGATGTATGAAGCTGATGAGGCACTTTACAAAGTTAGGCATCCTGGATACAAAAACAGAGTAAGAAGATTGGAGACCTGACCCGACCTAACCTAACCTAACCTAACCTAACCCAACCCTCTCCTGTAGCAAGGAATCGGAGTGTTACAGTGAGCCTGTCTTCTGCAGATGTAGCAGTTCTTAAGTGAGTATTGTGCTTTGTGATATGAGGATACACTTCACTGAGCACATACTGAAATGTATGCTCATCCATTCTGAAGTAATTGATGTACGACTTGACGTCCTCCACTGTAAGCTCACATAACAAGTTTTGTTGAATGCTTTTATCGTGTCGTCGTAAAACCCACGGCTTCACCCAGATTAGATTAGTATTTCGTTCCATAGATCCGTGCTGAGGAGATCCTCGTGGATGTGGAACATGTAATTTTTTTTTAAGCTGAAATAACAATACTAATATTATGAATAAATACAATACATCATTTGTTTGTATGAAAAATTTCGCCAATGGAGTAGGAGTTGGCCACTAGTAAGTCTTTCAGCCTCCTTTTAAACTGATCTTTATTTGTAACTAAATTTTTTATGTATGCTGGCAAACTATTGTTTCTTATGCAGATCATTTTTGTTAGTAGTATTGTATGTATGAACTGAGTTGTTTGTTGGAAAAGGAGATATATTATTTAGGACAAATTTCATTAAGGAGTAAATATACTGAGAGGCAGTAGTTATTATGCCCAGTTCTTTGAAGAGGTTTCTGCAGTACGTCTGTGTTTTTACACCACAAATAATATGTATTACACGCTTTTGGACTCTGAAAACTTTTGTTTGAGATGAAGAGTTACCCCAAAATATTATACTATATGGCATTATGGAATGAAAGTAGGCAAAGTATGGAAGCTTTTTCATTTTTATGTTGCCTATGTCTGCTAACACTCGAATTGAAAATACAAATTTGTTACGGCGTTTCTGCAGTTCTGTGGTGTGCTCCTCCCAACTGAATTTATTATCAAGTTGTAATCCCTGGAATTTAAGACTGTCAACCTCGTATGTAAGGTTACTTTTTCCCCCACTTCTTTTTCGCATGTGCACACAATGCAATTGCGGTACGTGCAACTGCTGCGGTTAATAACAAGTTGTTGTCAGCCATCGTGAACATTGACGAAAAATTTGATGACAGTGTAACACCCCTTCTAGCGCTACGCCAAAGACCTTTGTCAAATATATTTGACGGAATATTTGATCACATCTTTGATCAAATCTTTGACAAGGAAATTTGATAGTGTAATACCGGCCTAACTAAACCGAGCAAATAATATAGCAAGACTAGAGTTAGAAAATGCTGACTGTTTGAATTGATGACGGTGGAGGGTATTTCTGAGCATTTCTTTTTCTCCAGCGTACTAGTGGAGCATATTCAACATTCTTTTCCGTGTTCAGTGGTCTGTTGTCTCGGCAGACTATCAGTGACTTTAGGGTGAGTGAACGAAGAACGATACGTGTCACGAACGTAGCTCCACATGCCAGAGAGTCCTCTAACTCGAGGCAGAAAAACTATCGTCACGTGACGGAGACCCACGCTGCAATCTTGATCTGCACAGTGGGGTCGTTGAGGGGCTGTCAGCCAATTGGTACGTCCGCTGACCTCCCACACGAGAGCCGCTGCTGCGACGACTGGCGTCCGTCCTGCGAGCCCAGAGACCAGCTTAGCGACGCCACTGTAGCCTCCGCACCGTTGCTCTCCTGCCATAAATTTTCGGCAATTTTTATAGCTGTCACATCTCTTTTAAAATGTGTGATGCTCTCATATAAATCGGCCAAGAGGAAAAGGACACACAAGTGATATGTATGGTTTATACCTTGGCAAACCCTATTTGTGAAACACAGTACTTGTAAGAGAATATTGTAGATAAACTGTGTAGCAGTCATGGAGAGACAGATTCGAGGTCTGACTTCTGAAGCGTTCTAGAGTAGTACCTGTTCACGACTAATTCACAGAACTTCTACGTTATTTCGAGAGTGGAACGGTAGAGAAATAGCTTTGGAACGGTAGAGAAATAGCTTGAAGCTAGTTCGATGAACCCTCTGCTAGGTACTTCATCGTGAATTGCAGAGTAATCACGTAGATGCAAATATTTCGTTCAGGGATCGCATCAGTGTTTGTCTCTGGCGGTAGTAGTTGAGGTGAAAACTGTAAATGAAATCGATACAGCTTTATGGAAGTGCTTTAGACACATTCATATCGAAAACTGTAAGTTTTTGTGGACTGCGAGCTAGTGTAGACTACAATTGCATTCATTTTATGCCTGGCCAGAGAAACTAGCGTAGGTAACCAAAAAACACTTAGACATCGTGTTATCAGCCGGTAATGGTTCATACAATTGTACATGAGTTACGGAAAGAATAAATGGCTGTTACTTTTTCTTAAATTACAACGACTGAATAAAATTCTGTATGCAGTGAGTCACTCCACAAATTTCTCAGTCACTGACATACTAAACTGGCGCAGAGGACGGTTCTGTTGTGGGGGGATCACTGTTTGTTACTAACCTCTCCTCCCAAACGCAACTTGCTATCACTCCCATTTCAACGTGCCACAGATGTGTACGATTTTAATGATAACAAAATATATAAAAAGCTTTAATACAGTACTAATAACTTTTTACTTGTCATAAATATACAAAATATTTATATGTAATAGTAATAATTTATTTACATCACTGAATACTACACTGCTTTAGCCTGAAGTCCAAGAAATTCCAATTGAGAGAAGTTTAGGCATTGGAAAGCGTAATGTCCGAAAATGTGAGAAGTACATGTGTCGCGCCATAATTTTAACAACTAAAAGAGCGACAAACTCTCAAAAATTTGCTAATGTCAAAATTTATACATTACAAACCGAAGCATGCCCTCACTAAACTCTGCTGTTACGAACACTAGTCTGCAAATTATGGACAGATGAGCATATAAATGTGGGGAGTGCTATCTTTTTGCAGTGGCTTCCACCTATGTCAGCTTTTTTTTGTTAATTAGTGGATGGTCGTCACCTTTGTGCTTACCCTCATAATAGCTAGCTACTTGCATGCTTAACCATCACCCATGATCAAACGTTTTGCACAGCCCCGCACATACCCCTCCCGCGTCCTTCGGCTCAAGCAGGCTTGTAGTCATTAATTTATAACAACTTTCCATTTTTTACTTTTCCCTACATAATTTGATCTCAGCGAATTTTTATGTTTCATTACTACATCTTTCTCTGCTGCGGGAGGAATTTCTTTATATTTAACAACATGGAGATCTTGCGCAGCGTTCTATTTTGTTTTATGGTGCTACGTCTTTGATTTCAAACAGAGGAAAATTCAGGATGGAATAATGACAATATTATGAAAAGGATAGTTTGCTACTCGCCATATAGTGAAGATGTTGAGTCGCACACAGGCATAACAAGAGACTGTTGAACAAGTAAGCATTCGGCCAATAGTGCTTCTTCTTAAACAGACAAAACACACACACACACACACACAATCACACACACAACTCACACACATATGCCCATTGTGTCTGGTCGCTGTCAGAGACAGCGGTCATGCGTGTGAGAGCTGTGTTTACGTGAATGTGTCTGTGTGTTATCTATTTCAGAAGAAGGCCTTTTGGCCTAAAGCTTACTTTTTTAGCAGTCTTTTTGTTGTGCCTGTCTGCGACTCGTCATCTCCACACTATATGGCGAGTAGCTATCTGCCCTTTTCATAATGCGTCTTTGATCTGGTAGTCCACACAGGAAAGGCTGACTTTCACAAGCGCGAATAAAGTCTTCGAACAATTCGCGGTTGATATATTTGGGACTGCTGGAAACGCTCGCCACGAAAACTGCCTCAGAACTGTGCTACTTCATCCTAAGGCACGCTTGCACAAAAGGCTTGATCATGCGTGCTTCTCAATCATGGCGTTGGGTGTGTAGCCCCCTTTGCTCAACTTCGTTAGATTTCTCGGTTCTATCCGTGGACTCACGAACCGTGTCGGATTTGATACGGTCAGCGCATGAATGTGTGCTTTTATCTGACTAGATGTCATCGGCGTAGGCAGTCCGTCAGGCAAGCGGTATCCAGTGTCAAACGTAGCTTCTAAAGTTCTAGAACTCCTTGCCCCTCTCGAGACTCTTGCTTAACATGGTACTTTACTCGCCGGAAGTATTTTTTTACAGGGGTGGTCTTGACCCCATGACACATCCCCTTGGATGCGCGTCGTATGCTAAACGCGCAAAATGAGTTTAACTAAAAAACATTTAATTTTCAGAATAAGAAAATCTTATACCGAGGCCTGTTGGGTGATTTATTTATGTTTTTCGAAGCAGTTCAAACTAAAACATAATAAATTGTCAATCAGATTGCTTTTCACGAGTTTGAATGAGATTCAGAACTGAAAAAAATACTGTTTAAAAGTTCCGCTGGGAAGCCGAAGCGACTACGCTTGTAGTAAGTGGTTTTAACAGTCGCCTGATCGCAGTTATTACGAAGTTATCTTGCTACTGGACGCAGGAATAGGAATATATTGTTTTACTAGCCATTTCATTTGAGACAAAGTACTTACAGTTTAACTTTCGGTCCGAACTGGGATACGTTTCCGCTTTTGGCTTTGAAGTAAACTCCTGTTGTCAGAAATTTATGACAACAGGTTAGTAGCAGAATGTACTAGATTCGAGTCAGGAAATCCAGCAGGGAATGCGGAACGACTTAAGAACCCAGGTAGAGTGTTTACGGAGAATATTCCTGGATGCTCGAGTACACAAAGCAGTCGAGCCCGGCTGTCCACGATAAGGAAGCAAAAGCGCTCAGTGTGAAAAGGTGCTGCTTTTTGCGGACATGAGTCATCAGCCAAGGACGAGCGTTGGTGCGTCCACACAAGAGGCGCCCCGTCCGCGGCAGGTAACAGGTATGTGGGAGAGGCCCTCGTCTGCTTCGCTGTGGGCGGCGATCCGTCAGCGTCAACCCCACAACGGGGGCTGTCAGCCGACGCCGTCAGCGGACGAGGAGGATCTGTTTCAGCCGTTGTTTGTACAGTCGCCTCGCTTCTGCCAGGCACACTGGACTGGCAGAACTATGGTCAGACAAGTGCTCATTTTTCTTTATTCAGGTACAACGTGTGTGAAGGGTTGCGTGGTGTCTAAGCTCAAGTACTGTGGTATGAATGGGACAGTGGTCAAATGGTTTAAATCATACCTAAATGGAAGAGTGCAGAAAGTTGAAATAAGCAGTCAACATAATATGCAAAAAACTGGTGATTTCTCAAATTAGGGAACAATCAAGAATGGGGTGCCTCAAGGTTCGGTCTTGGGTCCTCTGCTGTTCTTTATACACTCCTGGAAATTGAAATAAGAACACCGTGAATTCATTGTCCCAGGAAGGGGAAACTTTATTGACACATTCCTGGGGTCAGATACATCACATGATCACACTGACAGAACCACAGGCACATAGACACAGGCAACAGAGCATGCACAATGTCGGCACTAGTACAGTGTATATCCACCTTTCGCAGCAATGCAGGCTGCTATTCTCCCATGGAGACGATCGTAGAGATGCTGGATGTAGTCCTGTGGAACGGCTTGCCATGCCATTTCCACCTGGCGCCTCAGTTGGACCAGCGTTCGTGCTGGACGTGCAGACCGCGTGAGACGACGCTTCATCCAGTCCCAAACATGCTCAATGGGGGACAGATCCGGAGATCTTGCTGGCCAGGGTAGTTGACTTACACCTTCTAGAGCACGTTGGGTGGCACGGGATACATGCAGACGTGCATTGTCCTGTTGGAACAGCAAGTTCCCTTGCCGGTCTAGGAATGGTAGAACGGTGGGTTCGATGACGGTTTGGATGTACCGTGCACTATTCAGTGTCCCCTCGACGATCACCAGTGGTGTACGGCCAGTGTAGGAGATCGCTCCCCACACCATGATGCCGGGTGTTGGCCCTGTGTGCCTCGGTCGTATGCAGTCCTGATTGTGGCGCTCACCTGCACGGCGCCAAACACGCATACGACCATCATTGGCACCAAGGCAGAAGCGACTCTCATCGCTGAAGACGACACGTCTCCATTCGTCCCTCCATTCACGCCTGTCGCGACACCACTGGAGGCGGGCTGCACGATGTTGGGGCGTGAGCGGAAGACGGCCTAATGGTGTGCGAGACCGTAGCCCAGCTTCATGGAGACGGTTGCGAATGGTCCTCGCCGATACCCCAGGAGCAACAGTGTCCCTAATTTGCTGGGAAGTGGCGGTGCGGTCCCCTACGGCACTGCGTAGGATCCTACGGTCTTGGCGTGCATCCGTGCGTCGCTGCGGTCCGGTCCCAGGTCGACGGGCACGTGCACCTTCCGCCGACCACTGGCGACAACATCGATGTACTGTGGAGACCTCACGCCCCACGTGTTGAGCAATTCGGTGGTACGTCCACCCGGCCTCCCGCATGCCCACTATACGCCCTCGCTCAAAGTCCGTCAACTGCACATACGGTGCACGTCGACGCTGTCGCGGCATGCTACCAGTGTTAAAGACTGCGATGGAGCTCCGTATGCCACGGCAAACTGGCTGACACTGACGGCGGCGGTGCACAAATGCTGCGCAGCTAGCGCCATTCGACGGCCAACACCGCGGTTCCTGGTGTGTCCGCTGTGCCGTGCGTGTGATCATTGCTTGTACAGCCCTCTCGCAGTGTCCGGAGCAAGTATGGTGGGTCTGACACACCGGTGTCAATGTGTTCTTTTTTCCATTTCCAGGAGTGTATATATTAATGACTTGCCATCCTATATTCACGAAGATGCAAAGCTGGTACTTTTTGCGGATGATACAAGTATAGGTATCACACCCAACAGACAAGAATTAACTGGTGAAATTGTAAACGATATTTTTCAGAAAATCATTAAGTGGTTCTCTGCAATTGGGCTCTCAATAAACTTTGACAAAACACAGTATATACAGTTCCACACAGTAAATGGAATGACACCATTAATAAATATAGACTTCGATCAGAAATCGGTAGCTAAGGTAGAATGTTCAAAATTTGCAGGTGTATGCATTGATGAGGGGTTGAACTGGAAAAAACACAGAGGATCTGCTGAAACGTTTGAGTTCAGCTACTTATGCTATTAGGGTCATTGCAAATTTTGGCGATATACATCTGAGTAAATTAGCTTGCCACTCCTATTTTCATTCTCTGTTTTCGTATGGCATCATATTCTGCGGTAACTCATCACTGAGTAAAAGAGTGTTCATTCCACAAAAGCCTGTAATCAGAAAATTTGCTGGAGCTCATCCTAGATCATCCTGCAGACAATTATTTTAAGAGCTAGGGATCTTCACTGTAGCCTCACTATATATATATAATATATATATATTCACTTATGAAATTTTTTATTAACAATCGGAACGAATTCAAAAGTAATAGCAGGGTACATGGCTACAACACTAGGAGAAAGTATGATCTTTACTACTCAAGGTTAATCTAACTTTGGCTCAGAAGGGGGTAAATTATGCTGCCACAAAAGTCTTTGGTCACTTACCTAATAGCATCAAAAGTCTTACAGATAGTCATATAGGATTTAAAAGGAAATTAAAAGAATTTCTTAATGGCAACTCCTTCTACTCATTAGATGAATTTTTGGATATAGTAAGTGGGTAATTTCTCCAACCCCGACCAAAAGAATAAATAAATAAGTAAATAAATAAAAATTAAAAATATTAAGTGTCATGTAATATTTTGTGTAATGTAATATCTTGTATAGACACCTTTTCTTAACCTGACACGTTCCACATCATTACGAAGTTTCGTATTCATGATCTATGGAACAAGTACTAATCTAAACTAATCTAATCAGCCGTAACGCACCGAACCAGCTCGGTTTAATATACAAGATTTTCTTATAACTATCCCAATGTATAGCTACTGGGCCTCTACGAATCTTATTTTAAAAAGCTAGAAATATAAGGGGGTTACCTTTCGTGCACGATGGCGCCCTGAAACGTAATGTATCTGAATTTTTTATTCTACATCTTTATTCTCCGTCTTTACGTATTTATTTCTCAATATAATAATCCTGCCGACGAACCCGTTCATTCCAAGCAAAAACCAGTTTGTTGGTGCTGTCACTGTAGAATGTCTGACTTTGTTGACGGAGCCACAACGTGACCTCTGCTTGCATCGCTCTATCACTATCAAAGCGAAATCCTCGAAGGTGTTATTTAAGTTCTGGAAACAGATGAAAATCGGATGGGGCCAAGTCGGGACTGCAGGCTGGACGATCGATGGGAGTGAATCCAAAGAGTCGGATTGTTACAGATATCACAGCGCTCCTGCGTGCTCTGGCATTGTCATGCTGTCATCTTTCATTCTTCTGTGGATTTCAATTGGAGGCAAGTTTTCTGCGGCTAGTAACTCGATTACAGTACGCTGTGTCTCACGCACTGACGCAGCTACGTTACACATCGCCATGTTGTACGTTACAATTCGTAGCCCTCTAGCGACAGAGGGTCATATATTGCATCAGCAAAGCGGGAAAATCGACCGAGTAATAGGCATGACACGTGATATCTCAAACGATATTGAGAGCAGAATAAAAATATTCGGTGGCGTTACTTTTCAGCACGCCCTCGTATTTTATCGATCCGAAAATTGTACTCATTCTCACATGCCTTATGGTATTGTCCATGAAGTTATTTTCAGCGTTCAGCGTAGACTTCTGACGATCACATGTTACACACTGAGCTCTTATTTCTCGTTAACCGTGTGGCAGGTTTGGTTCAAATGGCTCTGAGCACTATGAGACTTAACATTTGAGGTCATCAGTCCCCTAGAACTTAGAACTACTTACATCTATCTAACCTAAGGACATCACACACATCCATGCCCGAGGCAGGATTCGAACCTGCGACCGTAGCGGTCGCGCGGTTCTAGACTGAAGCGCCTAGAACCGCTCGGCCGCACCGGCCGGCGTGGCAGGTTTAGTGTTGCTGTTCAGCTGAAATCGTATTTTGAGATATGCCTTGTTTTTCTTTTTTAATAAACTGGTATATATTTTATCTGTATGTGATTATCAAGGATTAAATCAAGATTCTGAGATTGGCCCTCAGTAAACACCAGTCACAGAATCTTGACTTAATCCTTAAAGGTCAAATACACTTTCATTATTCATCCTTGCTGAGGTAACAGCAGCCAGTTAATATTTTCCTCGCCGTAAGAGAATACGCTTCTTGTAATTGGTATAACTGTTCTCCATTCATATTCCATTGACTCCTTTCTCTTGTCTACTCCCTCGCCTTTGTATCTGTTCATCAAATTGACCAGTTGTTCGTCTAGATACCATATCACTCTGCGCTAGTGCTCACTTGTGTACTTTTCCGGCCTGATATTCCCATACAGTGAATGTTTGGAAATAATGTAATATAGGGAGTATTTTTCGATAGCTTACTTGTGTATTTCATTACGCTTCTGTTTTTCGTATGGATATATTGAGTCAAAAATGGTCACAAATCTGTGGAAAAACAATCGTTGTACAGCTACGAAGTCTCGCCAGTATTGTGGGGATTATTGTTTAGTTTCAAGTTGACTGAGGATGGCCTAGAAAGCCGAAAGCTGATTCATAACGAACTATATTAAATAAATGTTATTCCGGAACATCATTACTGTACATCAAAATGGAGGCAGACAGATGGACAATAACCGAAAAAAGCCGCCTATACTGTTGCAGTAAGTAAAAAACTAAATTTACATCTATATCGACACATAAGCTATAGTCATGGCGATACATTAAAGTGTGTTCCATCTTTTTGTCACAGAACCAGCACCCAGCATTATGCTAGCAATAATGATGTAACCTCCTGAAACCATCTGAAGATGAACCTGAAAAGGTTCGAAAGTCGGTTCATGAAATAAAACATAATTATTCAAAAAAGTGACTGGTTGCAGTTTTGTATAACTTATTTACGTTCATTACTGTGTGTTTCAGTTTTTAGTATTCTATAAAGTACATCAATTTTATCTGTAGTTTACGGCCCTAAGGGGCATACTGAGACACAATTTCTTTGTAGGAGCAGGGATGGTTATACTTATTGATTTTTTCGTGCTCTTTTGAAGCATATACTTCTTGTACCATGCTAAGGACGAGTGTCTACTACACATATCGAGCATCTCATCGATTTTACTGTGTGTACACGTAAAAAATACACGTTCACATACAGTAGACGAATGTCTGGGACATGTTGTCCCGCAATTAAATTAAATGGCTCAAATGGCTCTGAGCACTGTGGGACTCAACATCTGAGGTCATCAGTCCCCTAGAACTTAGAACTACTTAAACCTGACTAACCTAAGGACATCACACACATCCATGCCCGAGGCAGGATTCGAACCTGCGACCGTAGCGGTCGCGCGGTTCCAGACTGAAGCGCCTAGAACCGCTCGGCCACAACGGCCGGCAATTAAATTAAAAATAGATGCAGTGTGCCGGATCATTACTACAAGTGCCCTCTCCCCTAAAGCGTGAAAAGTAGGGAAACAAGTGTGGAATGGGTGCGACTTGTGCTTTCCTAGTCGTTTTAATGCCAAGTGTTAAGAAGGAAAGACAAACATGAAGAATAACCTGTCGCCCAGCAACGACTGACAGACTCGCACACGAGGCAGGGCAACGTTCACGTGACCTACAAAATGTAATGTATACATACAGAACAAACACTACAGGACAGACCTTTAAAACAAATATCGCACTATACCTATTTGGGACCGCTCTACCGAATGAACATAAGAAATTCGACTTTAGGAAACATTTTAACTGTAACAAGTAACAAATGAACATTTTCCGTAGTTTAGGTGTCACGCGAAACACGCGATGAGCAATTGTTGTTCGGGGTTCCTCCATCTTCTTACTGCAGAAACTAAATTGCAAATAAGCGGCTAACGACTCAAGCCTTCGAAGAGGGTCTCAACGGCGTAACGTTTCTGGAACTTAACCAAATAGTAAGAAGATAACAGCGCAGAAAACCAGTGTCGCTCTATCAGCAGGATAGGTCGCACAAACTTCTGTCCCAATGTGCCAAATGTAAGCGAGCACGTGACTCAGGTGCAAGATTGCGCGCTTACCTGTGCGCTTAACTGCAGTCTGTGCTCTGCTGTTGCAGTGATCAGAGAACTTGGTCGTGAAGCTATTTAAACTTTCCAAATGTATGCGGCAGTCAAAAAACTTGACATAGTTCTCGTTTATGACGAATGTGTCCACACAGTTGGAGCTGCGATTCACGAAAAGGTCTTCTGATAGTGTGAAGTACTCACGAACTGTCATTTCAAAGCCTATAAGAAAATGCTCAAGAAACTGGAACTGTGCAGAATGAAATAAGCCACCGAAAACGAACAGTAACTGATGAGAGGAATCAAACAAACATTCTGGCAGCAGTTAACAAATGTTCAAATGTGTGTGAAGTCTTATGGTACTTAACTGCTAAGGTCATCAGCCCCTAAGCTTACACACTGCTTAAACTAAATTATCCTAAGGACAAAAACACACACACATGCCCGAGGGAGGACTCAAACCTCCGCCGGGACCAGCCGACCAGTCCGTAACTGCAGAGCTTTAGACCGCTCGGCTAATTCCGCGCTTTCTGTATGGATATCCCGCGCGCCCAGCAGTTAACACAAAATCACATTTCACTGAGGTGTGTTCTGCAAGTGCTACATTTCAGTGCATTTCATCCTTTCTGCATTTTGCTCCATCAACAGCTTTAAGGCAGTTACTCGCAGAGTCGGTTATGGGTCTACGAGTGGTAGAAAAATTTGTGGTAAGTTCCTATGGGACCAAACTGCTGAGGTCATCGGTCCCAAGGCTTACACACTACTTAATGTAAATTAAACTAGCTTACGCTAAACACAACACACACCTATGCCCGAGGGAGGAGAACCGCGCGAACCGTGCAAGGCGCCCTAGACCGCACGGCTACCCCGCGTGGCTGTACGAATGGTGTCTAT
Organism: Schistocerca americana; assembly: GCF_021461395.2. Classification (NCBI taxonomy): domain Eukaryota; kingdom Metazoa; phylum Arthropoda; class Insecta; order Orthoptera; family Acrididae; genus Schistocerca; species Schistocerca americana. The sequence goes on along the minus strand of NC_060122.1, from coordinate 819,835,728 downwards.
GAGGACTGCAAAGTGCTGCGACGTTTGGATGAAAAATTTTTATATGGATGAAGTATCGTTAACGATTCATGAGCAAATCAATTTCCGCTATGTAGACTACTAATCAGTTCAAGGTCCATGCTAAGAGAACTATGTAAACAACGTCGGTTGCAGGCTTTTCAAGAATCGCATCGTTGGTCCTCGTTTTATTGCTGAAGCTCTGGATAGCCACAGGCGCTTACGGTCCCTAACCGATATGCTGCTGCAGTTAATTGTAAGACATCCGCCTGTACATAAAGGCGACTCACGTGGTACCAAGATGGCCGATGTCTCGTCCATTCCGCAACCGTAGTTACAGACCTTTGTTATACAGGATTTGGAGGTCGTTGGATCGATTAATCGTTCCTAAAACAAATAACAGTTTTTCACGGTTGCTGTGCTTTTATGTGTGGGGTAAACTAAGACAAGAGGTCTACAAGGAGATACCGACGACTCCCGAAGACACGAGATGGCGTATGAGATAAGCCTGTTCTCCGAACAGTCCAGTTGGAATTCAACGTACAGTACTGACCGCCCGGATCGCCTGTGGAGCAGGTACCAATGCTGGTCAATATTCTGAGCACGTGATTTGACAGTCATTATAATAAACACACGACACGTACGTTATTCGCGTCTTTGTTTACATTTGGTACAGCAGGGCAGATTTTTGCTCTTATCCTATAAGAGAGAGTTTTCGTAAGTTTCTGCCGAATTTTTGGAACTTTATGGACACACTAGGAACCGATTTTTTAGCAAAATCAAAAATTGCTACGAGAGAGATGTGTGGTTCAAACGTAGTCGTTCAGCGAATGTAGAATCTACATGGAACGGGGCTGATGCTCGATTACAGCTGTTAGTAAAAAAGTTAATCCACTGATTGAGAAATTTAAAAGACGTGTGAAACTACGTGCGTAAGTTTAACTATGAAATGTAGACTACAATAGCTGTTAGTAAAAAAGTTAATCCACTGATGGAGAAATATAAAAGAAGTATGAAACCACGTGCGCAAGTTTAACTGTGAAATGTAGACTACAAGTTGTGGTTAGCTCCATCTCGTGGCACCGTTACGCATCTGCAGAAGTAAAACATGAGAGGAAACCTCAGTGCACTATGTGTTCACCGAACGATATTGTAACAGTTGGAAAACGATTCCGCAATAGACTAAAAGAGAGAGTAGTAATTGGCGGATGAGACAGAACTTCTTGCGAAGCCCTTCCAGAATGTATCTCTGAAAATTATGTGCAACGAATAGTCCTCAAACGCGATTCGTAAATATATTTTGTTGGCGCCAGAAAGACTTGGCGTTTTTGAGAATGATCACGTAGAGACCAGAATCAGTGATCATGAGTCCCTTGTAAACATAACGATAATGAAGTTATAAAGTGGTACAAAACGAAGAATGGAGGCGAACGTGTTCAGTGAATTGAAATGTTGAATTAGAAGTTGGACGAAAGAGAGACGAGAAGGCAGAGTGTAGAGATAGCCAGAGGGCGGGTGGCTGGTGCGCCGTGTCTGTTGGCCAACACTCCAGGTGTGCGGCACGTCTCACCTTCTGGGAAGCACTGGCGCCCGCCCAAAGCCGCCAGCGGCCAGCAGCCAGTGGCCGCCGCCTGGGCGACAGCTCACAGACCAGACACAGACGCGAACGTGGCAGCCAGCAGGCGCAGGTCCAAGGTCGTAGGGCTGAGCGGGAGAAGGGGTTAGTTCCGTAGGGATCATCACCTCCTCCTTCCCCCCCCCCCCCCCCCACCAAAAAAAAAGAAATACTACACCCGTTGTGCGTTATCATTTCGTGCCGCTCATGTTTTGGATACTTTTGTTATTCTACTCGTAGTTGCCTGGGCCATTGTCCGGCTTCAGAGGGGAGGTTTCCACATCTACATCCATACTCCGCAAGCCACCTGACGGTGTGTGGCGGAGGGTACCTTGAGTACCTCTGTCGGTTCTCCCTTCTATTCCAGTCTCGTATTGTTCGTGGAAAGAAGGATTGTCGGTATGCCTCTGTGTGGGCTCTAATCTCTCTGATTTTATCCTCATGGTCTCTTCGCGAGATATACGTAGGAGGGAGCAATATACTGCTTGACTCCTCGGTGAAGGTATGTTCCCGAAACTTCAACAAAAGCCCGTAACGAGCTACTGAGCGTCTCTCCTGCAGAGTCTTCCACTGGAGTTTATCTATCATCTCCGTAACACTTTCGCGATTACTAAATGATCCTGTAACGAAGCGCGCTGCTCTCCGTTGGATCTTCTCTATCTCTTCTACCAACCCTATCTGCTACGGATCCCACACTGCTGAGCAGTATTCAAGCAGTGGGCGAACAAGCGTACTGTAATCTACTTCCTTTGTTTTCGGATTGCATTTCCTTAGGATTCTTCCAATGAATCTCAGTCTGGTATCTGCTTTACTGACGATGAACTTTATATGATCATTCCATTTGAAATTACTCCTAATGCGTACTCCCAGATAATTTATGGAATTAACTGCTTCCATTTGCTGACCTGCTATATTGTAGCTAAATGATAAGGGATCTTTCTTTCTATCTATTCACAGCACATTACACTTGTCTACATTGAGATTCAATTGCCATTCCCTGCACCATGCGCCAATACGTTGCAGATCCTCCTGCACTTCAGTACAATTTTCCATTGTTACAACCTCTCGATATACCACAGCATCATCCGCAAAAAGCTTCAGTGAACTTCCTATGTTATCCACAAGGCCATCTATGTATATTGTGAATAGCAACGGTTCTACGACACTCCCCTGCGGCACACCTGAAATCACTCTTACTTCGAAAGACTTCTCTCCATTGAGAATGACATACTGCGTTCTGTTATTTAGGAACTCTTCAATCCAATTACACAATTGGTCTGATAGTCCATATGCTCTTACTTTGTTCATTAAACGACTGTGGGGAACTGTATCGAACGCCTTGCGGAAGTCAAGAAACACGTCATCTAACTCTGAACCCGTGTCTATGGCCCTCTGAGTCTCGTGGACGAATAGCGCGAGCTGGGTTTCACACGATCGTCTTTTTCGAAACCCATGCTGATTCCTACAGAGTAGATTTCTAGCCTCCAGAAAAGTCATTATACACGAACATAATACGTGTTCCAAAATTCTACGACTGATCGACGTTAGAGATATAGGTCTATAGTTCTGCACATCTGTTCGACGTCCCTTCTTGAAAATTGGGATGACCTGTGCCCTTTTCCAATCCTTTGGGACGCTACGCTCTTCTAGAGACCTACGGTACACCGCTGCAAGAAGGGGGGCAAGTCCCTTCGCGTACTCTGTGTAAAATCGAACTGGTATCCCATCAGGTCCAGCGATTTTAATTGTTTCTCTATCCCTCTGTCGTCTATTTCGATATCTACCATTTTGTCATCTGTGCGACAATCTAGAGAAGGAACTACAGTGCAGTCTTCCTCTGTGAAACAGCTTTGGAAAAAGACATTTAGTATTTCGGCCTTTAGCCTGTCACCCTCTGATTCAGTACCATTTTGATCACAGAGTGTCTGGACATTTTGTTTTGATGCATCTACCGCTTTGACATAAGATCTAAATTTCTTAGGATTTTCTGCCAAGTCAGTACATAGAACTTTACTTTCGAATTCATTGAACGCCTCTCGCATAGTCCTCCTCACACTACATTTCGCTTGGCGTAATTTTTGTTTCTCTGCAAGGCTCTGGCTATGTTTATGTTTACTGTGAAGTTCCCTTTGCTTCCGCAGCAGTTTTCTAACTCGGTTGTTGTACCACGGTGGCTCTTTTCCATCTCTTACGATCTTGCTTGGCATCATCTAACGCATGTTGTACGATGGTTTTGAACTTTGTCCACTGATCCTCAACACTATCTGTACTTGAGACAAAACTTTTGTGTTGAGCCGTCAGGTACTCTGTATTCTGCTTTTTGTCACTTTTGCTAAACAGAAAAATGTTCCTACCTTTTTTAATATTTCTATTTACGGCTGAAATCATCGATGTAGTAACCGCTTTATGATCGCTGATTACCTGTTCTGCGTTAACTGTTTCAAATAGTTCGGGTCTGTTTGTCACCAAAAGGTCTAATATGTTATCGCCACGAGTCGGTTCTCTGCTTAACTGCTCAAGGTAGTTTCCAGATAAAGCACTTAAAAAAATTCACTGGATTCTTTGTCCCTGCCACTCGTTATGTACGTTTGAGTCTCCCAGTCTATATCCGGCAAATTAAAATCTCCACCCAGAACTATAACATGGTGGGGAAATCTACTGTTTTTCAGCCTGGAGGTAATGGGCTAGTTTTTCCCTAATCCTCTTAAATGGTTTGCGGCCAGAACCTACCTAGTTGGCTTGCAGAGAGAGTAATTTCCCTGTGGCGGCTGGTGTTCCCAACTCCCGTTGCAAAAAAAATGGTTCAAATGGCTCTGAGCACTATGGGACTCAACTTCTGAGGTCATTAGTCCCCTAGAACTTAGAACTAGTTAAACCTAACCAACCTAAGGACATCACAAACATCCATGCCCGAGGCAGGATTCGAACCTGCGACCGTAGCGGTCTTGCGGTTCCAGACTGCAGCGCCTTAAACCGCACGGCCACTTCGGCCGGCTAACTCCCGTTGCAGAAAAAAAAAATCCTGCTAGAAGGCAGCACCTTACAGAAGCGCTGTAAATGGCAGCATGAAAGGGCCAATGAGAATGCCTACACTCTGCTACTGACTCTGATTGGCTGAAGGGGCCTACAGTTAAATAACTGCGAGGAGCTATCTCAGAGCTCGCAAAATGGATGAGTCGGCCGGAAGCCCTCGTGGGATTGAGGTGACAAATCGTGGGCCCTCTGGGGCGGAGCTTGTCAAGTCCGGAGTTGTCGATCCACCGTAATCAAATAGGTTGCTTTCTCGGTACGGTAAGCCTACAGAGCGAAAGTGCGCTTCTGTGCACGGACGTCGCGTCTTGCTGTGGCACGTTCCGCTCTGCTCGGCGCTAGTGTTCCGGGGCGGTGAGCGCGGGTGTGAGAGCAGCCTCGTCAGGCACAAGCGACCGACTTGGCCAGGGTTAATTCGTGACAATTAACTTCGTTTGTTGCCGTGTAAATCTAAGTGTGGTGTTTTTGTGAGACACTGACACTGAACCGTATTGCTGCTTCGTCGTGTGAAGGTTATCGACGGGAGTTGTTAGGGGACACCTGTGGAAGGTGTATGAGCTGTCAGCTGTGAAAGTAATTACAGTCCAGTCATCGAATCTCGGAACCTTTATCATAGTAGTTGGACTGGATTGCTACGCAGCTTTTAATTATTGGCTTTCGAATGGTGAGACGTTTAGCCCTGTCTCACGGGTCAAGGCGAGACTGGCGACCCTTTCTTTTGCTGGGTTTACGAGTGTAGCGGTGTAAGAAATTAATATGGGCCGTCAGCAAAGGTTTCCGATTAAACGTACGGAGCAGTACTTCGCGTAATTTGTTTCGCGCTTCTTACATCGCCCAGAGTGAGAATAAGGTAGAATGAATTGGAAAGTCAAGGGATTTTATAGAAATTGGAGCTACTTTTAGCACTGCATACTTTTCTATGAGGACCAGCCGATGTGGATGGGCTTGTGGCGTGAACGCTAATAATCCAGTAACATTCATGGCTCTGAACACTGTGGGACTTAACTGTTGAGATCATCAGTCCCCTAGACTTAGAACTACTTAAACCTAACTAATAAGGACATCACACACATCCATGCCCGAGGCAGGACTCGAACCTGCGACCGTAGCAGCAGCGCGGTTCCGGACTGAAGCGCCTAGAACCGCTCGGCCTCAATGGCCGGCTAGTAACATTCATCTCCGAAAACTTTTAGCACAGTCGAATTATCATGATACCTCAGTGTCTTTTCGTTGCAGTCTGTGGTATTACATTCGAACAATCTGTATATTTTTATATTGCGTGTTTTCGTTAGCTCCTACTGTCCACCACGTCAAGTGCAATTTGGTGCGCAGCACAATTGATGGGTACTCCATTTGACGTTTTGGGCGTAATGTCATGACCAAAGATTGTGTGTATGTTGACAGGATCTTTGTTTTGGTCTTGTTTGGTCTTCAGAAGCAATTAAAGTGACCGATGAAACAGACAAAATGGCTCTGAGCACTATGGGACTTAACATCTATGGTCATCAGTCCCCTAGAACTTAGAACTACTTAAACCTAACTAACCTAAGGACATCACACAACACCCAGTCATCACGAGGCAGAGAAAATCCCTGACCCCGCCGGGAATCGCACCCGGTAACCCGTGCGCGGCAAGCGAGAACGCTACCGCACGATCACAAGCTGCGGACTGAAACAGACACACTACCGCCTCTTGTGGACACTAGTCAGTTTCTTGCGGACGTTAGTCAGTTCTTTCCTGACGATGGCCCAATAAGCCGAAAACCGATTCGAAACGCCGGCCGGGGTGGCCGAGCGGTTCTAGGCGCTACAGTCTGGAACCGCGCGACCGCTACGGTCGCAGGTTCGAATCCTGCCTCGGGCATAGACGTATGTGATGTCCTTAGTTAGGTTTAAGTAGTTCTAAGTTCTAGGGGACTGATGACCACAGCAGTTAAGTCCCATAGTGCTCAGAGCCATTTGAACCATTTTTGAACCGATTCGAAATAGATAAATGTTGTTGTTTTTCAGTCTCATATTTGAAACATATTTTGACGCGTTAAGACCTACCATTCTACAGCTAACGATTGTGTCGCAGACGTTGACCCGAGTAATGCTGTTACTGGCACCCCCACGCCTTACTGATGTGCGCTATGTCGTGGTCTCTTATGTGAGGTCCGCAGCTCGTGGTCGTGCGGTAGCGTTCTCGCTTGCCGCGCACGGGTTACCGGGTTCGATTCCCGGCGGGGTCAGGGATTTTCTCTGCCTAATCATGAGTGGGTGTTGTGTGATGTCCTTAGGTTTGTTAGGCTTAAGTAGTTCTAAGTTCTAGGGGACTGATGACCATAGATGTTAAGTCCCATAGTGCTCAAAGCCATTTTTTTCTTCTGTGAGGTTCGTAAGACGGCTCTGCTGCTTTGGAAACAGTCTGCTGCTGTTGACTCAGCCACACAACACCCAACCCATGTAGATTCACAGAAACATGGCACACGCAACAATTCTAAAGAAAAACAGAAAAATTAGAATATAGATGTAATCGGGGGTGAAAGGGCATTGTCAGAAATGTTTGAATAAACAGTCTGCAGTGCCTTACGGTTTGCTGTGTACAGCGCAGCCACACATCGCAACTGACGCTCCAGGCGCATCAGTAACGCGTAACCATTTTCTGTTTCACCTTATGGCATATCAGTTTAGCTTCCTATAAATATTTTAATCTCTAGCAGAGCAGTTTTTATGTTAAACTGGCTGCAAGCGGCCACGCTCTGCTGCAGCTCAGTCTAATTAAATGGAAAAGAAAGAGAAGAGAAACCACACCTTTCCAATGTGTGTGGAAATTGGGTATACGTCTTGACCTCCTTGCCTCCCCTGTCTCTGCCCATGTACCTCTTTCCCTTTCTTTGTCCACATCCTCCTCCTTCCACTTCTCTCTCTCCATCAACTCCTGCTCCTTTTTCTCTGTCCCCCTCTCTCTCCATCTCCTCCTTCTCGTTTTCTAAGTCCATTCTCTCCCACCATTCTGTTTGTGTCCTCTTGCCCCCTCTCTGACCTTTATTATTATTGCAAATTCAGATCCTGTAGTATTATAACCATAAAACAATAAGCCATAAATAAAACTTTGAATCGAAACGTTGTTAACAAACAGGAAAGTTGGGTTTATGGCTTATTGTTTTATGACATTACACACACACACAAAACACATACACATATGTCTAAACGTTTATTACTGTAACGTGTAAAAATTTGAAGTAAATCGGAAAGGTACATTTTGAGGTTTTTGAAAACAATGTTTCCATATATATATATACATTAGGTATCTCATGTATTAGAAATCAACGTTGTGACAAAATTTCAAAGAAATCAGTCAAGAGCATTCGGAGATATATGATTTTGAACAAACGAATATCACATTTTTATTTATGTAGATAATGACTTTCGGTGAAAGCTTCCGTGGTTCAAATGGCTCTGACCACTATGGGACTTAACTTGTGTGGTCATCAGTCCCCTAGAAGTTAGAACTACTTAAACCTAACGAACCTAAGGACATCATATACATCCATGCCCGAGGCAGGATTCGAACCTGCGACCGTAGCAGTCCCGCGGTTCCGGACTGCGCGCCTAGAACCACTAGACCACCGCGGCCGGCGAAAGCTTCCGTGGAGTAGAGCTTAGTATTGGCAGGCTGCTGAGGAGAATTTGCCACGTTATTGTTCTGGAAATACCGTGCAACAGGTGCGGAACTTACACTCCGTGAGGCCGACTATGAAGCTGCAACTAGAAGTTTAGCTACGACGCTTGCGAGGTGATATCGGATCGAAAAACTATGCCATACAACAGTGCGTGCATGAAATGCCACGGGGTGACACACGTGACATCCACTGACGTGTAGTATCGTATTTTTTCCTCGCCTCTCTTCTGCCGTACGGTTGGTCCGCTTTCTCCTACCGTGGCACGCGGCGCACAGGGAAGCTGCGCCCACCGTCACTTTGGTGGCGGCACTGGCGGTGGGCAAACGTGTCAGAGCGCGGGTCAGCTCCTGTGCCAGCGTGGGCACCCACTGCCGTCTGCGTGTGTCACGTCCCGGAGAGCGTCGCAGCCAGGTCCGTAGTTCGCCAGAAGGCTGCTGCGACGTAATCGGGACTGTGTAACGTGCATCAATCCCGGCCGCACCTGCCCGCTCGTCATGTCTCCTACTGTGGGCACCGAAGCCGGTCCCCACTACCCAGGAGTGTTTCTGCGGTGTTCTGCAGACTGCGGCCGTGCAAATTTGGGCCGAGGAAATGTGTAGTAATCCCGGTGGCCAACCTGCGCAACTTGCCCGCGGACGGAAGAGACGAGGATTCTTAGGTGATGTAGTGATGAAAAGGACTGAAGATACTCGAACTCTTACGCCAAATTTTGTACGCCTGGGAGTGATAAATTATATTACTTTCTGACGGACGCGATCACAAAATTTTACTTGTGATCATATCTTCAGAAACCATAAAAACCAAATTACAAGCATGGAGCCGGCTGGCGTGGCCGAGCGGTTCTAGGCGCTCCAGTCTCTAACCGCGCGACCGCTACGGTCGCAGGTTCGAATCCTGCCTCGGGCATGGATGTGTGTGATGTCCTTAGGTGTAATTAGTTCTAAGTTCTAGGCGACTGAAGACCTCAGAAGTTAAGTCCCATAGTGCTCAGAGCCACTTTTTTTTTAACTTCATATTCTCAAACGGCGACCGAATTTTTATGGATGACAATGCCACAGTTGTTCGCCATTAGTTTGAAAAATGTTCTAGACAGTTCGACAGAACGATTTGGCCACTCAGAGCGCCCTAAATGAATCCTCTCGAACTTTTATGGTATGTAATCGAAAGGTCAGTTCGTGCATAAAATCCTGCTCAGGCAACACTGTCGCAGTTATGGACGGCTATAGAAGCGTCATGGCTCAGTATATCTGCAGGGGAGTTCCAACAATTTGTTGTGTCCATTCCGCGTCGAGATGCTGCATTACTATTGGTAAAAGAAGATCCGACACAATATTAGGAGGTATCGCATGACTTTAGCTACCTCAGTCTATTACACGCGTAAGATGGTTTGACATACTAATTAAAAGGCTAGGAGTACGCCTGTATGTAGCTGACATAAGCTGAACGTATCATCTGCTCGCACTCCAAGCACTACATGTGAACATCCGCTGTATGTGACTTCAATACACGAAAACAGTATTCTTTACAGTTATGCTTCTGCATATCATTGTCACTGTTGCGAAGTAGAAGATACACTACTGGCCATTAAAATTCCTACACCACGAAGATGACGTGCTACAGACGCGAAATTTAACCGACAGGAAGAAGATGCTGTGATATGCAAATGATTAGCTTTTCAGAGCAGTCACACGAGGTTGGCGCCGGTGGCAATACCAACAACGTGCTGACATGAGGAAAGTTTCCATACGATTTCTCATACACAAACAGCAGTTGACCGGCGTTGCCTGGTGAAACCTTGTTGTGATGCCTCGTGTAAGGAGGAGAAATGCGTACCATCACTTCTCCGTCTTTGATAAAGGTCGGATTGTAGCCTATCGCGATTGCGCTTTATCGCATCGCGACATTGCTGCTCGCGTTGGTCGAGATCCAATGACTGTTAGCAGAATATGGAATCACTGGGGTCAGGAGGGCAATACGGAACACCGTGCAGGATCCCAACGGCCTCGTATCACTAGCAGTCGAGATGACAGGCATCTTATCCGCATGGCTGTAACGGATCGTGCAGCCACGTCTCGATCCCTGAGTCAACAGATGGGGACGTTTGCAAGATAACAACCATCTGCACGAACAGTTCGATGACGTTTGCAGCAGCATGGACTACCGGCTCGGAGACCATGGCTGCGGTTACCCTTGACGCTGCATCACAGACAGGAACTCCTGCGATGGTGTACTCAACGACGAACCCGGGTGTAACAATGGCAAAACGTCGATTTTTCGGACGAATCCAGTTTCTGTTTACAGCATCATGACGGTCGCATCCGCGTTTGGCGACATCGCGGTGAACCCACATTGGAAGCGTGTATTCGTCATCGCCATACTGGTGTATCACCCGGCGTGATGGTATGGGGTGCCATTGGTTACACGTCTCGGTCACCTCTTGTTCGCATTGACGGCACTTTGAACAGTGGACGTTACATTTCAGATGTGTTACGACCCGTGGCTCTACCCTTCATTCGATCCCTGCGAAACCCTACATTTCAGCAGGATAATGCACGACCGCATGTTGCAGGTCCTGTGCGGGCCTTTCTGGATACAGAAAATGTTCGACTGCTGTCGTGGCCAGCACATTCTCCAGATCTCTCACCAATTGAAAACGTCTGGTCAATGGTGGCCGAGCAACTGGCTCGTCACAATACGCCAGTCACTACTCTTGATGAACTGTGGTATCATGTTGAAGCTGCATGGGGAGCTGTACCTGTACACGCCATCCAAGCTCTGTTTGACTCAATGCCCAGGCGTATCAAGGCTGTTATTACGGCCAGAGGTGGTTGTTCTGGGTACTGATTTCTCAGGATCTATGCACCCAAATTGCGTGAAAATGTAATGACATGTCAGTTCTAGTATAATATATTTGTCCAATTAATACCCGTTTATCATCTGCACTTCTTCTTGGTGTAGCAATTTTAATGGCCAGTAGTGTATATGAGCATTATAGAATGGTATATTAAATAAGATATGTCCTAAAAGGGCAGAGTAAGCATCATAAAATAACGAAAAGCAGGATTTAGACGTTAATGCAAGCAGAACGGGTGCAATATGTGTATGTAAGAGAGCACATCTAGAACGTTACGTGGGCTGTTGTTAGTTGTCTTCTTCCTGGAAGCGGATGTTTACGTCGTCGGTCATTTACACGGCTCGGACTGCGGCCACACGGAGCGTGTACTGTGGACGAGGATTCCCAGAGTAGAGGCACGCCGTGACTTAGTGAGCTGCTATTTCCAGGAACACTTGGCGCAAGTTTCACTGGACGCAGTTCTCGTTCACAGTGGAGATCATGGGTCGCTCTTGCTGTTCCTACTTCGTTGGCTTAAGAGTGTAAATAGTATGCTGAAAATCGCTGGCAGGGAGCTGCCCTCTGCTGTTAGTGGATGCAGGAAATGGCCACTGAAATGCCAGCCTCCTCCTTCTGAGGCTGGTGGTTCTAAACGGATGGTCACTGAAAATCATGGGGGAATGGTTTCGAAGTCGACCGACGGCTCTCATTGACTGTACACAACAACTGATGTTCGTTGTGGGGTACACGTGAGGTTCCGATGTACATTTGTGAAGTCGATAATCAGTGTATCTTAGTGACGTACGAAGTTATTTTTCAAAACAAAGAATCTGGAAGTGGGTTTCTGTGCGCATGCGTGGAATTCCGTGTGAGGCTTCTCTGGGTTGCTAGTCGAGTGTCGGCGTTTGGCGCCGGTGCACATCCTCAGGAGCAGAGGGCTCAGTTGGGCGGCGCAGGCAGCTAACTAACTGGACGCTGGTGTCCACTGAACGAGACGGACACAGCGGGAATTGTGTGCAAAATTAAAGACGGATCTTTTTGCTGACTTTTTCGTATTCACTATAAATTGGTATCCTTTTTTATCGTAATGGAAGTTATTGGCCCAAGTTGTTAGTAGTCAGAGTATGAACTGTTAGCGGTAGCCGGCCGATGTGCCCGAGCGGTTCTAGGCGCTTCAGTCCGGAACCGCGCGACAGCTACGGTCGCAGGTTCGAATCCTTTGGAATCCTGCCTCGGGCATGGATGTGTGTGATGTCCTTAGGTTAGTTAGGTTTAAGTAGTTCTAAGTTCTAGGGGACTGATGACCTCAGATGTTAAGTCCCATAGTGCTCAGAGCCATTTTGTTAGCGGTAAATATTTTCCAGTCCAGTCGTCGGGCTAGGAATTCTACCAGAAAGTAGTTAGATAGGTACAGGGCTTTAACTATTGATTTAGGAGTAGTGTCAATTATAATTCTGTCTCGAGGCCCAAAGCGGCCCTTATTTAGTGTGCCATACAAAGGATTATTCCGATTCCGCCAGTAAACGTTTCCGAGTAAATGTATGAAGTACTTTGCCTCGCACGCCACGCGTCGCCAAGAATGTGTGGGTACTGAGAGCGGCTGCGACTGTTGCTTTGCTCAAATGGTTCAAATGGCTCTGAGCACTATGAGACCTAACATCTGAGGTCATCAGTCCCCTGGAACTTATAGAACTAGTTAAACCTAACTAACCTAAGGGCATCACACACATCCATGCCCGACGCAGGATTCGAACCTGCGACCGTAGCAGCAGCCCGGTTCCAGACTGAAGCGCCTGCCGGCCAGTGTGGCCGTGCGGTTCTAGACGCTTCAGTCTGGAACTGAACTGAAGCGCCTAGAACCGCTCGGTCACAGCGGCCGGCTACTGCTTTGCACTGCGCTACAGAAGCTACGGCAACGAACGAAGGCAACGTTTGAGAGTAAAATAATCTGAGCTGGAGAGGATACCATTAACGCAGAAGAAGTATGTGAATTTCGCAAACCAAAATATCTAGAGAGCGAACCAAGGGCGCTATTTTTTTTAACAAGGCTAAGTTTCCAAACTGTACATATACAAACATGAAGTTTGAGCTGAACACCAGTTTAAAAATGGTTCAAATGGCTCTGAGCACTATGGGACTTAACAGCTATGGTCATCAGTCCCCTAGAACTTAGAACTACTTAAACCTAACTAGCCTAAGGACATCACACACATCCATGCCCGAGGCAGGATTCGAAAGGATCATCACGAGGCAGACCAGTTTAAAGCATGCAGCGTCTGGCGTTGTAAAGGCAGGATTTCCACAAGATTATATTTGTCTCGAAGTAGTGTTGGAGTTACACATCTTAATATACGTATGTAGCTATTCTGGAGGAACGTATGTAGATAAAAATACAACATATCGTTTGATAACGCTGTTGTCATTGAGTCGCTGGAGTCAGTTTCAGCTTCAAAATTTCACGAAGAATTTGGAATGCCGTGCGATGTCCACGTTCCTTTCGTCGGTAGGAAACTGGAATTCTGATGCAGATAATGACGTCCGACGTCGCTAATGGTGACTAGAGTAGTGTCACTCGAGTCAGTGGTAACCGTTTAGAGAAGCCTGCTGGAAGAAGCGGACGTATGTGGCGAAAACTTCGCGATTGCTATACCGTGCGCGAATGCCATGATTTCTCAGCGTTTTATACGGTGAAGAGACGGCGCTGTTGATCCTGATTCGTCCGTCGCATAGGGATGTTAAGCGTTGTGATCGCCGCCGTGCTGTTCGTCAGGGCTAGGCCTTCACCCTTTCCTGTGGTACATCTCCTTGTCATCGCAGTAACAGACACGACGCCAAACACTGCACTCGTTCAACAATGGCATCTACATGGAAGTATTACAATTGGCACTTGACACTCACAAATCGCGAAAGACATGAGCCAGAGAGTCGCAATTAAAGAATAACCTTCCCGATTATGTGAATTAATCTCTCCTGGACCTCCCAATCTTTTAATGACGTAAGTCTGTAGTTCCATGGTCAATGATACGTAAATTATTTCATTTCCTCTTCGAAACGTTTGCGATTGTACGAGTACATTGATATGAGAGAGAAGGAGGTTGTTTCACAATACGAAGCAAAAAGCGGGATTGTGAAAGAGCTTCAAGTTTTTCGTATAGGCTTCTTTGATTAACTTTGATCGCTACCTAGGTTGTACGGTTTTAGAAGCACTGATACGGCTTTTCTAGAGGCACGTAAGTGCCACCCAGACAGTATCGTATGCGCCGTCCTCCAGAGTGTTTTGTCCTCTGACCAGCCGTCCTAGTGTGACACCCCACTACGCGCGACATTTCGTGGACGCAGTGGGCCGCCACTCCATTACGCTAATGAAGGCCGCCGGTTGTTGCTGACAATTCGCACGCGGGAGCGACATCCTGCTTCTGAAGCCACGCTTCGGTGCTCCAGCGCTTCACTCCGCGTGACGGCTCTTCATTCGGACGTTTCTCCTCAAATGTGAAGACAAATTCGTACTGACGTGGACTGACAAACATTGTCTAAATGTCTTAGTTAAAACAAGCTGGTTCCTAGTTACTTTGCGTATGTGACTCAAATCTACTGCTAGGACTTCGTTGTTGTTCGCAAATTTGCATTCTTCTAAAACATAATTTTCCTAAGGTGAGCCACAACCGTTGTGTAATACTGTTTTTGCGGAGACTGTACGGATGTCGTCTTCTTTGCAATACCTTTACAGCGGTTCGTGGCGTGAGAGGCATCCGGTATACACTGCCTGACCACAAGTACTGTATGCTGGGACCTAGTCGTGGACTTTAATGTGGGTTGTGCCCACCCTTTGCCTGTATGGCAGCATTAACTTTGCTGGGGACACTTCCAATGAAGTGTCTTAATGGGGTGGACGAATGGCATCCCACACACCCTCAGCAGCAGAAACCAGAGACGGTGGTGATGTTGGACGGTGGGGCCAGGAGGGAAGCCCCAATGGATATACACTACTGGCCATTAAAATTGCTGCACCAAGAAGAAATACAGATGATCAACAGGTATTCATTGGACAAATATATTATACTAGAACTGACATGTGATTACATTTTCACGCAATTTGGGTGCATAGATCCAGAGAAATCAGTACTCAGAGCAACCACCTCTGACCGTAATAACGGCCTTGATACGCCTGGACATTGAGTCAAACAGAGCTTTAATGACGTCTACAGGTACAGCTGCCCGTGCAGCTTCAACACGATACCACAGTTCATCAAGAGTAGTGACTGGCGTATTGTGACGAGCAAGTTGCTCGGCCACCATTGACCAGACGTTTTCAATTGGTGATAGATCTGGAGAATTTCCTGGCCAGGGCAGCAGTCGTTTTCTGTATCCAGAAAGGCCCGTACAGGACCTGCAACATGCGGTCGTGCATTATCCTGCTAAAATGTTAGGTTTCGCAGGAATCGAATGAAGGGTAGGGCCACGGGCTGTAACACATCTGAAATGTAACGTCCACTCTTCAAAGTGCCGTCAATGCGAACAAGAGGTGACCGAGACGTGTAACCAATGGCACCCCATACCATCACGCCGGGTGATACGCCAGTATGGCAATAACGAATACACGCTTCCAATGCTCGTTCACCGCGATGTCGCCAAACACGGATGGGATCATCATGATGCTGTAAACAGAACCTTGATTCATCCGAAAAAATGACGTTTTGCCATTCGTGCACCCAGGTTCGTCGTTGAGTACACCATCGCAGGAGTTCCTGTCTGTGATGCAGCGTCAGGGGTAATCGCAGCCACGGTCTCCGAGCTGATAGTCCATGATGCTGCAATCGTCGTCGAACTGTTCGTGCAGATGGTTGTTGTCTTGCAAACGTCCCCACCTGTTGACTCAGGGATCGAGACGTGGCTGCACGATCCGTTACAAAAAAAATGGCTCTGAGCACTATGGGACTCAACTGCTGTGGTCATCAGTCCCCTAGAACTTAGAACTACTTAAACCTAACTAACCTAAGGACATCACACACATCCATGCCCGAGGCAGGATTCGAACCTGCGATCGTAGCAGTCGCACGGTTCCGGACTGCGTGCCTAGAACCGCGAGACCACTGCGGCCGGTACGATCCGTTACAACCATGCGGATAAGATGCCTGTCATCTCGACTGCTAGTGATACGAGGCCGTTGGGATCCAGCACGGCGTTCCGTATTACCCTCCCGAAGCCAGTGATTCCATATTCTGCTAACAGTCATTGGATCTCGACCTACGCGAGCAGTAATGTCGCGATACGATAATCCACAATCGCGATACGCTACAATCCAACCTTTATCAAAGTTGGAAACGTGATGGTACGTATTTCTCCTTCTTACACGAGGCATCACAACAACGTTTCAGCCGGCCGGAGTGGCCGTGCCGTTCTAGGCGCTACAGTCTGGAACCGAGCGACCGCTACGGTCGCAGGTTCGAATCCTGCCTCGGGCATGGATGTGTGTGATGTCCTTAGGTTAGTTAGGTTTAATTAGCTCTAAGTTCTAGGCGACTGATGACCTGAGAAGTTAAGTCGCATAGTGCTCACAGCCATTTGAAGCCAACAACGTTTCACCAGGCAACGCCGGTCAACTGTTGTTTGTGTATGAGAAATCGGTTGGAAACTTTCCTCATGTCAGTACGTTGTAGGTGTTGGCACCGGCGCCAACCTTGTGTGAATGCTCTGACAAGCTAATCATTTGCGTATCACAGCATCTTCTTCCTGTCGGTTAAATTTCGCGTCTGTAGCACGTCATCTTCGTGGTGTAGCAATTTTAATGGCCAGTAGTGTAGATTGGGACTCTGGGCATACCAGTCCTCTTAACTGTCCGCGAACTATTGCCTCACAGACGCTGCGTTGCGACAGGTTACGTTGTCATGCTGACACAATCATTGTTTCCGAACTGTAGACAGTCCTTTAAAATCTGTTATATCCATCCGCATAGGAACTATACTTGCTGTACTCCCACTCCAGTACCAGCCTCCTCGTCATTTACAGATTGCAATAGCCAGTTGCAGTATGCAGCAGTGTTTTTATTGAGCAGTCGAGGCACCGCCGTTACTCTGTAAGATTTCAGTCTGAGTTTGAGCACAGCTCTCTAAGCAGGTGTTACCAGTCTGAAGTACTACATACCGTAACAGTTTTCACGGACTTCTTCTCAAAGCAGCTCCTAACTCGTCTGTTTCGCCTAAAACCGATAAATCACCTGGCAAAGTCCGAGCAACGCGCCGCAGCGTATGTGGCGATGTTGGAGCCTGCCTCCCCGGTGGTGTTTATCCGCATCGCCAGACTCAGCAGTCACTCTATTTTAATTTCGCTCCTAATTACGGGATCTGACAGTGGCAGTTGCCAAAAACAGCAATGAAATAACGGAATAAGCAACAGTAAACTTACTAGACGCTATTACACTGAAGAGCCAAAGAAACTGGTACACCTGCTAATAACGTGTAAGGCCGCCGCGAGCACGCAGAAGTGCCGCAACACGACGTGGCATGGACTCGACTAATGTCTGGAGGGAACTGACATCATGAATCCTGTACGGCTGTGCATAAATCTGTAAGAGTATGAGGAGGTGGCGATATCTTCTAAACAGAAAGTTGCAAGACATCCCAGATAATCTCATGTCTGGATACTTTGAGGTCCAGCGTAAGTGTTTAAACTCAGAAGAGTGTTCCTGCAGTCACTCTGTAGCAGTTCTGGACGTGTGGCGTGTCGCATTGTCCTACTGGAATTGCCCAAGACCGTCAGAATGCATGTTGTTGTTGTTGTGGTCTTCAGTCCTGAGACTGGTTTGATGCAGCTCTCCATGCTACTCTATCCTGTGCAAGCTTTTTCATCTCCCAGTACCTACTGCAACCTACATCCTTCTGAATCTGCTTAGTGTATTGATCTCTTGGTCTCCCTCTACGATTTTTACCCTCCACGCTGCCCTCCAATACTAAATTGGTGATCCCTTGATGCCTCAGAACATGTCCTACCAACCGATCCCTTCTTCTGGTCAAGTTGTGCCACAAACTTCTCTTCTCCCCAATCCTATTCAATACTTCCTCATTAGTTATGTGATCTACCCATCTAATCTTCAGCATTCTTCTGTAGCACCACATTTCGAAAGCTTCTATTCTCTTCTTGTCCAAACTATTTATCGTCCACGTTTCACTTCCATACATGGCTACACTCCATACGAATACTTTCAGAAATGACTTCCTGACACTTAAATCAATACTGGATGTTAACAAATTTCTCTTCTTCAGAAACGCTTTCCTTGCCATTGCCACTCTACATTTTATATCCTCTCTACTTCGACCATCATCAGTTATTTTGTTCCCCAAATAGCAAAACTCCTTTACTACTTTAAGTGCCTCATTTCCTAATCTAATTCCCTCAGCATCACCCGACTTAATTAGACTACATTCCATTATACTTGTTTTGCTTTTGTTGATGTTCGTCTTATATCCATAGGGGACATGAATAGATGGAGGTGATCAGACAGGATGCTTACGAACGTGGCACCTGTCTCTGCCGAATCTAGACGTATCAGGGGGTCCAATATCCAACTGCACACGCCCCACTCCATTACAGAGCCTCCACCAGCTTGAACAGCCCCTGCTGACATGCATGGATTCATGAGATTGTCTCCATACCCGAACGCGTCCATCTGCTCGATACAATTTGAAACCAGACTCGTCTGACCAGGCAACATGTCTCCAGTCATCAACAGTCCAATGTCGGTGTTGACGGGCCCAGGCGAAGGTTCAAATGGCTCTAATCACTATGGGACTTAGCATCTGAGGTCATCAGTCCCGTAGACTTAGAACTACTTAAACGTAACTAACCTACGGACATCACAGACATCCATGCCCGAGGTAGGATTCGAACCTGCGACCGTAGTGGTCGCGCGGTTCGAGACTGAAGCGTCAAGAACCGCTCGGCCACAGCGGCCGGCCCCAGGCGAAGCGCAAAGCTTTGTGTCGTGCAATTGTCAAGGGTACACGAGTAGGCCTTAGCCTCCGAAAACCCGTATCGGTGACGTTTCGTTGAATGGTTCGCACGCTGACACTTCTTGATGTCTCAGAATTGAAATCTGCAATATTTTGCGGAAGGGTTGCACTTCTGTCCCGGTGAATGATCCTCTTCAGTCGTCGTTAGTCCCGTTCTGCAGGATCTTTTTCCGGGCGCAGCGATGCCGGAGATTTGATGTTTCACCGGATTCCTGATATTCGTGGTACACTCGTGAAATGGTCGTACGGGGAAATATCCACTTCATGGCTAACTTGGAGTTCCTGTGTCCCATCACTCGTGCGCTTACTAACACTATGTTCAAACTCACTTAAATCTTGATAACCTGCCCTTGCAGCAGCAATAACCGATCTAACAACTGCGCCAGACACTTGTCTCATGTAGGCGTTGCCGACCGCAGCGCCGTATTCTGCCTGTTTACATATCTCTGTCTTTGAGTACGCATGCCATTAACACTTTCTTTGGCGCTTCAGTGTATTTGCAAAAGAAGCAGCGTCATGTTTGCTTGTATTTTGTTCACGCTAGTGTTTTTAATTTTCCGCCAGGAGGGTCTGGTGTGTCCATGATTGTCCTAGTAGGGAAACAAACTGTTGTCACTGTGGGAGTTTGTGCTGTGTTGTTGGTAAATAAACGAGACAGCATAGTTTCGCGTACGCCACGTCGATGTAACGGATCAAAATCGTACGGTATTCTGTAGTTCAACTGCATCCATCGCATAATGTATAGGAGTTCAGACCAGAAGCTTTTCTTCCTTTGAGTATATTTGATTGCTGTACATTTTTCCTTCTTGCAGAAGGGTATATACACTACTGGCCATTAAAATTGCTACTCCCCAAAGGTGACGTGTTACAGACGCGAAATTTAACCCACAGCAAGAAGATACTGTGATATGCAAATGATTAGCTTTTCAGAGCATTCACTTGGCGCCAGTGGCGACACCTACAACGTGCTCACATGAGGAACGTTTCCAACCGATTTCTCATACACAAACACCAGTTGACCGGCGTTGTCTGGTGAAACGTTGTTGTGATGCCTTGTGTAAGGAGGAGAAATGCGTACCATCACGTTTCCGACTTTGATAAAGGTCGGATTGTAGCCTATCGCGATTGCGGTTTATCGTATCGCGACATTGCTGCTCGTGTTGGTCGAGAACCAATGACTGTTAGCAGAATATGGAATCGGTGGGTTCAGGAGGGTAATACGGAAGGGAACCAACGGCCTCGTATCACTAGCAGTCGAGATGACAGGCATCTTATCCGCATGGCTGTAACGCATCGTGCAGCCACGTCTCGATCCCTGAGTCAACAGATGGGGACCTTTGCAAGACTACAACTATATGCACGAACAGTTCGACGACGTTTGCAGCAGCACGGACTATCAGCTCGGAGACCATGGCTGCGGTTACCCTTAACGCTGCAGCACAGACAGGAGCGCCTGCGATGGTGTACTCAACAACGAACCTGAGTGCACGATTGGCAAAATGTCATTTTTTCGGATGACTCCAGGTTCTGTTTACACCATCATGATGGTCACAACCGTGTTTGGCGACATCGCGGTGAACGCACATTGGAAGCGTGTATTCGTCATCGCCATACTGGCGTGATGGTATGGGGTGCCATTGGTTATACGTCTCGGTCACCTCTTGTTCGCATTGACGGCACTTTGATCAGTGGACGTTACATTTCAGATGTGTTACGACCCGTGGCTCTACCCTTCATTCGATCCCTGCGAAACCCTACATTTCAGCAGGATAATGCACGACCGCATGTTGCAGGTCCTGTGCGGGCCTTTCTGGATACAGAAAATGTTCGACTGCTGTCGTGGCCAGCACATTCTCCAGATCTCTCACCAATTGAAAACGTCTGGTCAATGGTGGCCGAGCAACTGGCTCGTCACAATACGCCAGTCACTACTCTTGATGAACTGTGGTATCATGTTGAAGCTGCATGGGGAGCTGTACCTGTACACGCCATCCAAGCTCTGTTTGACTCAATGCCCAGGCGTATCAAGGCTGTTATTACGGCCAGAGGTGGTTGTTCTGGGTACTGATTTCTCAGGATCTATGCACCCAAATGGCGTGAAAATGTAATCACATGTCAGTTCTAGTATAATATTTTTGTCCAATGAATAACAATTTATCATCTGCATTTCTTCTTGGTGTAGCAATTTTAATGGCCAGTAGTGTGTATTTAACTCCGCCCCAGTCTGCTGTAAAGGAAGGTGAGCACCTCGATGCGGATACAAAAGTGAAGACGTTTTTTTCCCCATGCTGCAGCGCGCCTCGGCATGGACGTCTCCTGTTACTCTCATTAGCAGCTGCCATTAGGCGGCAATTATCTGCCATATGCGGTGCCTGCCTCTGACGCGACCAGCTGCGCGACTGCTTTCACTGCAGGCTCTCTGGCCATGTGCGACGGTTCCTGGCCTAATTTTTAATTCTCGCGCTTGTGTCTGTGATGCCGTAGTCGCTCGAGGGTGACCTAGCGTGTGCCTTTCGCAGCCGTGGCCGTTGGTATAATATTAGGCAAGTGCAAGCTCTGTTCGAACTTCGATTGCTATTGTGCTTTAGGGATTCGTGGCACCGATTTCATTTTTCCTCGAGCATGTTGTACTTCAGAAAGCCCCTGATGCGTAAGACCAGCAGATATTTGCGCAGCTTTGCATCTGCAGTGTTGACATTAAGGTAGCGCTTGAGCAGCCTTCTGGCGTTATGGTCTCGCCATTAAAAATAATGCCTATATCATTGTGAGAACAAACAGTTCGTGACGTTACGGGGGTGGAATCTGACCTTTATAGCGATTTAGATTTTTATGTTGTCGGTACGTTTCTTATGAGAGCTTTCGTTAGTGAGTAATCGCACAGGACAAAAAATTAATTCCCCTCCTCTTCCACCCCTACGCCAGTGCCGTTTAATAACTACCCCAGCCATGACGATGCCCTCAGTTTGGCGAATAATACAGTCCACAAGTTTCCACAGGTGTGCCGTGGCCCGCTGAAGCTATTCACTGATGATTAGAGCTCGTGTTTTTGTTATTCTATTCGTCGTCAGGCTGGTCTGATGCTACTCTTCACGCGAAGCTGCTTCGTGCGAGGCTCTTCATCTCTGCATGACTACATCTCTGCAGCCTGCGTCCATTTGTAACTGCTCACCGTATTCAAGCCTCGATTTCCCTCTACAAGTTTTACCACAGACGCGTTGGAGCCTCACTAACAACGCTGTCAATCGACCCCTTGTTGCAGTCAAGTTCTGCCACAAATTTGTTTTCCCCTGTTTAGATTCGGTACTGCCTCATTTGTTATTCAATCTAACAATCTAATGTTCAGCATTCTCGCGTATCAGTACATTTCAAAAGCTTCTGTTCTGTTAATGTCTGAACTGTTTATGGTCCACGTTTCACTTCTCTACAATGCTACCTTCCAGACAAATACCTCCAGAAAAGACTTCCTAACAGTTAAATTTACATTAGATATTAGCAAGTTCCTGTTTTTCAGAAATACATTTCATGCTATTGGCATTCTGCATTTTGTGTCCTCTCTGCTTCACTCATCATGAGTTACTTTGCTGCCAAGTAGTCTAAAAATGGTTCAAATGGCTCTGAGCACTATGGGACTTAACATCTGTGGTCATCAGTCCCCTAGAACTTAGAACTACTTAAACCTAACTAACCTAAGGACATCACACACATCCATGCCCGAGGCAGGATTCGAACCTGCGACCGTAGCAGTCCCGTGGTTCCGAACTGCAGCGCTAGAACCGCACGACCACCGCGACCGGCCCAAGTAGTTTATTTCTTTTAGTGTCTTATTTACGAATCTAATTCACTCAGCATCACCTGTTTTAATTCTACTACATTCCATTTTTTGTTAAAGTTCATCTTATAACCTCTTTTCAAGAAACTACCCATTCCGTTCAACTGCTCTTGCAATTCCTTTGCTGTCCCTGACAGAATTATAGTGTCAGCGCCAAAGCTCAGAGTTTTTATTCTTTTCCAAATTTCTCTCTGTGTTCCTTTACTTGGTGTTCAATGTACAGACTGGATAATATCGGGGATAGGCCACAACATCGACTCACTCCCTTCTCGATTACTGCATCCCTTACGTGTCTTTCGAATCTTGTAACTGCGGTCTGGTTTCTGTACAAGTTGCAGTGCAAATATCCTTTCCCTCTCTGTATTTTGTCGTTGTACGGCAAGTTGAAAAAGAAAGAGAAAGAGGGAGAGAGAGAGAGGGAGATTTATAGGTGCATATGATAAACCCCATCCATCAAAAATATTTCTCTCTTTCATAGCTCCTCTGTGCTACCACAGATGACGTGTCACTGATGTCATTTGTACTAAGACTGCAGTACACGCGAGGTGCCTATTTGGTTCCACCGCCCTGAGTGGAATGCAGAAGTTGTAATAAGTCTTCACCAATAGGATCTCAGCTATATGTCCAAATAACCATACTCGCTAATAAAGTCTTAACCTGACACCGACCGCGGCAGACAGTATATCTGTCCCCCGAGGTTTCCCAAACAGCTCTGATCTTACAGCCGAACCAATTTCCCCGCCATTCAAGTTAAGGGGGGTAGGACGTCAAACGAGCGGACTTGGAGCAGGAGAGGCACCACGGACATTTTAATTTCCTCTGTCTATACTTTTACAAATAAATTCGCAAAACTTTCTCAGCATGACCAGGGAGGATTCAGGATTCAGACTCATGGCAGTGGAAGTTCAAAAACATAACGAAATAATTGTTTTTTACATGTGAAATTTCATCATTTTGTCACTTACTATTGGCTGCATTTGTTGTTACAGGTACATAAGTAAGAGAGATTCTTCGATGAATTTTGCTCAGCATACAAACCATACTTATAGGTGTACGAAACTCTAGAATTTATTTAATTTATTAAAAAGTGAATGAGCTGTTACATTTTAAACTTCATGTTTAGAAAAAACTGAAATTTAAATTTTATTGTTAATTACCTCAATTTTTACCACAATTTTTAATAGTTTTGGAAGATTCTAGAGTTTCATATATCTGTAAGTACGGTTTTTATGTTGTGCAAAATTCATCAAAGAATCTCTCTTACTTATTATGCAGCAATAGTACGAGAAAAAAAATGATGAAATTTCCTACGTATTTTGTTATGTTTTTGAACTTCCACTGCTATGAGTGTAACTCCTGAATCCGTCCTGGTCATGTTTACAAAGTTTTATGTATTTACTGTATATGTCAGAGTGTACACAGTAGAAATTAAAATGGCCTGTGGTGCCTCTCCTGCTCCAAGTCAACTCCTTTGACGTCCTACCTTCCTTAAGCGCGATCGGAAGACATCCGAAGTGCTTCGTCAGCCTTTTCGTTTAGCAGTTGTTTATGATTCTGCTGGTCATTAATACTTTTGAAATCTGAAATGCCATGTTTAGTTTGCCTAATATTAATAACATAACATTGTCATTTTTGCGCGCAACTACCGAATGCAGCAGCCAATCGCCGAGAAGGATCTCAATTTAGGCGGTCTTTCTCACGATACCCGTGCCCAACGAGCCATCTGTCATAGGTACCTTTCATCACATTACATCATCTAGACACTTCTGCCTTCTCAACTGCTCTAAGATAGCTTGTTTTACCTGAATATGATGGCTGCAAAGGCAGAAATATTACAGTTGCTATCTTCAGGGTTTCGGATCCTGTTTCGAGCAATATTGTCAAACCCTTTCTTCAAATCAACAGTTGCTATTACTGTGTGTTTGCCTTTCTTCAACCTGTGTTTTAAGATGGACGGTATTGCCTTGCGCCTTCGTGCAGTTGTGCAATAATGCCGTGTACAAATAGATACCGAATGAAGGCGACAGCAAACCGAACGAAAGAACAGAATACAAAAATCGTCAAAACGACCGCCAAACTTACGAGGGTTTCTAACAATACCACCACTTGCAAAGTAGATTAGAAATCAGATTAATAATGTTGCTCACGCAGCATATGTTCGCTTTATCGGGCAACAACAAAACTATTGCCTGTGGATGGTATCTTCAGAATCGAAATAATGGGGTCGCTGTAAAGAAGTCATTAATTTGGAACTTATCTTGAATGGATTCCCACGTAGATTTCGTCGAAGTCGTTATGGCTCATCTTGTTGATTCTAGGGTGATTCCACTTTGGCTGCTAGAAGGTCCGGATCTGTATTTTAGCAATATTTGAAGACCTAACAAATGCGTTTTACAGGAAATTCTTAATGATCAAACAATCCCAGATCAGAACAATGGCATGGTAGAAATAGTTTTTGACTTGGTGTTCACGATCCACATTTTTAATAAACTTCTTGTAAATTCGCATATACTTCTTCTTAATTGTCACATCATCAAGAAAACAATTTTGTATCAATCTTTACATATTTAATTTCCACTTTAACCATACACAAGACTTGACTGTTCTTTCGCAAAGCGAAATAACAACATAAATTCTGCAAAGTGAAACAAAGACTGCTCTGTGCGCATTCACGCGAAAACGATTACAAGTAAGTCAAAGATTATGACAGTCTCACAGAAATGAATACACACAAGAATCATATCATTGCAATATATCGATACATCGGCGTACCTATACATTAATAAAACCAAATGTGAATATTGTCACAAAAATATGTCTGTTACTTCGCAGAAAAGTAGTTCGTTATTACTGGTATCGAGAACTGGGGTTGGAGTGCCGTAATGGTCGCGTAAATAAAGAACCATTACAGGTTTAGCGAGAGAACCAGAGAAGCGTACCATGAAAAGTTGCGCCAAGAACCGGCGGGTCATGATCTCCGCACTGCTGCAGCAGGCGTCGCGTATTTCTCGGCTGGCGTGGGCGTAGCGGGCAGAATTGCGCGCTTGGCGCTACGGCGCTGCGTCTCATTGGCCGACAAGACGGCGCCCGGCGCGCGGCGCGCGGCGTGCGTGCCAAGTGCGTGCAGCGCCCCCGCACTGCGCCACGGCGCGGCCCCAGCGTTATGCGAGTGTGTGCGTCTGCATTGGGCAGCGGCCAGCCGGTATTTGTGGTGCATCTGACTGTTGTGAGCCCATTTCTCATCTCTGCGGAGCGGACAGCCGCAGCTTCTCGCGTTTTGTTACATGGCAGCAGCTGCAGTCGGAATTCCCCCGCCTCCACACACACACAAACACGTGTACTTCACCGGCAGTTGTTCGCTAATAGTTAACGCACGTGTTCTGTAGCCTGTCGTAATTTCTAAATGCCACGCTATAAACTTCTCTCTATTTCTGACCCTTCTGAATGCTAAATTCGGATCCACGACTGGATAAGGAAATGGTTAGCTCGCTGTTGTAACGCACGCCTAGCCGTTCAAATGGTTCAAATGGCTCTGAGCACTATGGGACTTAACTACTGTCGTCATCAGTCCCCTAGAACTTAGAACTACTTAAACCTAACTAACCTAAGGACAGGACACACATCCATGCCCGAGGCAGGATTCGAACCTGCGGCCGTAGCGGTCACGCGGTTCCAGACTGTAGCGCCTATAACCGCACGGCCACTCCGGCCGGCGCCTAGCCGTTGACTCCATACTGAACATTTTGTATTCTTCGTGCGACGATCGTGGGTGTTTATGCTAATAAAAGGTGGAAGACAGAACCCAGTGCAGAGACATACCCTCCTTTTCTCGAATGACACTGAGGAGGCCGTATAAATCAACGTCCTCATTTGAAGGACAAGTCACTGTGAAGCATCACTTGTTTTTTTTTTTTTTTTTTTTTTTTTTTCAAATAACTTACGGGTTTGTTGCTGGGTGACGTCGTCGACCACCGCCGATATTTCGACAGGAGCACACCCTGCCATTCTCAAGGTACAAATGCATCCTATGGAATACAACAACACGGAGATTCTGGCTTGCACGTCCAGCTATTGAGATAGTGTTATTAAGGAAACTGTTGAAATCAAAATATCAAGGAACCTTATAAACAGAGATGGTGGTTCAAAAAATGGCTCTGAGCACTATGGGACTTCTGAGATCATCAATCCCCTAGAACTTAGAACTACTTTAACCTATCTAACCTAAGGACGTCACACACATCCATGCCCGAGGCAGGACTCGAACCTGCGACCGTAGCGGTTGCACGGTTCCGGACTGAAGCGCGTAGAACCGGTCGGCCACTCCGGCCGGTAGAGATGGTGCATTTTGTTTAAATGCTGCTTGGAATCCGGCTCTGCCTGTCATAAAAAAACAGAGGGACAGAATTAGTGCTACCTCACCTGTTGATTAATAGTCACTATCGATATTTCTGATGTTCGTTTTGTTTGGTTGTGTCTTGACTCTGCGGTTACTTGTTCTGTGTGTGGTGTCTTCCTTGTTTCTCCTCTGTGAACCGAGGTATTAAATTCCCTTGTACATTGCTTCCTCCTTCCATTTGTGCCTTGAGAATGGCAGGGTGTGCTCCTGTCGAAATATCGGCGGTGGTCGACGACGTCACCCGACAGCAAACCCGTAAGTTATGTGAACATTCAATTCGACGGGAAAAGTTAAGGTCTCACTTGTTTCGTCCTCGGAGATGTGGGGTCATGCGAAGACTAGGTCGCAGCCTGAGACAATATGCGACGCTTGAGCCGTTGATTACGAACGTAATTTTTGTAGACGGAGCCGCGTCACTTCTGGGACGTGTGTTAAACAAAACCCCACGTCTTACCACCTACACCCTGCAACTCTACCGTCAGACTCCTGTATGTTTAGAGCTCCAAGAACCTCCCGCAAATATTTAAACCTGGACATCTTTCAGCCACTTTGGCTGCTTTTCACTCAAATGCGGGCACTTTTATTGATCATGGAGCCCTTCTACAGATAATAGCATTTCTATGGAAAGTAAAAGGTTCTTCCACAAATTATCACTTTATTTCCAACTTAAATGTTACCGAAAAAAGAACTGACGTCATAGGAAGGTGTGTATTGAGCAAGCCTAGCAGACGCGTAGCACAGCAGTCATTGTTCATTGCGAATTCCCCTTCACTTCTCGTCTTAGTGAGATTACTGAAACCCAACCTATCATGTCCCACCTTGGTAGCAAACACCTCTATTCCAAGGATCTGGTGGAAACTGCGGGAGGCCGTCTCTTGCTCCATCATCAACAGAGGCCACGATCCTCGGGTGGTGTCTATCGTATCAGACTCGAATAAACGTAAAAAGACTTCCCCAATTTAAGTCTCAAACGGATAATTCCCCCCGTGAATCCTCGTCTCAACCCAACAGGTTGAAAGCAGACGTTGCACGTTGACAGTGACATAATACACAGTGTTAATGTTCTAAATACAGGGTGTTTCAAAAATAATACACTACTGGCCATTAAAATTGCTACACCACGAAGATGATGTGCTACAGACGCGAAATTTAACCGACAGGAAGAAGATGCTGTGGTTTGCAAATGATTAGCTTTTCAGAGCATTCACACAAGGTTGGCGCCGGTGGCGACACCTACAACTTACGACATGAGGAAAGTTTCCAACCGATTTCTCATACACAAACAGCAATTGACAGGCGTTGCCTGGTGAAACGTTTTGTGATGCCTCGTGTAAGGAGGAGAAATGCGTACCATCACGTTTCCGACTTTGATAAAGGTCGGATTGTAGTCTATCGCGATTGCTGTTTATCGTATCGCGGCCTTGATACGCCTGGGCGTTGAGTCAGAGCTTGGATGGCGTGTACAGGTACAGCTGCCCATGCAGCTTCAACACGGTACCACAGTTCATCAAGAGTAGTGACTGGCGTATTGTGACGAGCCAGTTGCTCGGCCGCCATTGGCCAGACGTTTTCAATTGGTGAGAGATCTGGAGAATGTGCTGCCCAGGGCAGCAGTCGAACATTTTCCGTATCCAGAAAGGCCCGTACAGGACCTGCAACATGCGGTCGTGCATTAACCTGCTCAAATGTAGGGTTTCGCAGGGATCGAATGAAGGGTAGAGGCACACATCTGAAATGTAACGTCCACTGTTCAAAGTGCCGTCAATGCGAACAACAGATGACCCAGACGTGTAACCAATAGCACCCGATACCTTCACGCCGGGTGATACTCCAGTATGGCGATGACGAATACACGCTTCCAATGTGCGTTCACCGCGATGTCGCCAAACACGGATGCGACCATCATGATGCTGTAAACAGAACCTGGATTCATCCAAAAAACTGACGTTTTGACATTCGTGCACCCAGGTTCGTCGTTGAGTATACCATCGCAGGCGCTCCTGTCTGTGATGCACCGTCATGGGTAACCGCAGCCATGGTCTGCGAGCTGATAGTCCATGCTGCTGCAAACGTCGTTGCACTGTTCGTGCAGATGGTTGTTGTCTTGCAAACGTCCCCATCTGTTGACTCGGAGATCGAGACGTGGCTGTACGATCCGTTACAGCCATGTGGATAAGATGCCTGTCATCTCGACTGCTAGAGATACGAGAACGTTGGGATCCAGCACGGCGTTCCGTATTACCCTCTTCAACCCACCATATTCTGCCAACAGTCATTGTACCTCGACCAACGCGAGCAGCAACGTAGCGATACGATAAACCGCAATCGCGACAGGCTACAATACGACCTTTATCAAAGTCGGAAACGTGATGGTACGCATTACACGAGGCATGACAACAACGTTTCACCAGGCAACGCCGGTCAACTGCTGTTTGTGTATGAGAAATCGGTTGGAAACTTTCCTCATTTCAGCACGTTGTAGGTGTCGCCACCTGCGCCAACCTTGTGTGAATGCTCTGAAAAGCTAATCATTTGCGTATCACAGCATCTTCTTCCTGTCGGTTAAATTTCGCGTCCTTAGCACGTCATCTTCGTGGTGTAGCAATTTTAATGGCGCATCGTACTGCATCTGTAGCAGTTGGCACCACAATGACAGGACGACCTGCTAAAAATTGTTACTTTAAGAACAGCCCCGAGCTAGACACCCTGTGTTGTACATTCCACAGGTCACAAACCACCTCCATGTGCGCCGGCCGAAGTGGCCGAGCGGTTCTAGGCGCTTCAGTTCGGAACCGCGCGACCGCTACGGTCGCAGGTTCGAATCCTGCCTCGGGCATGGATGTGTGTGATGTCGTTAGGTTAGTCAGGTTTAAGTAGTTCTAAGTTCTAGAGGACTGATGACCTCAGATGTTAAGTCCCATAGTCCTCAGAGCCAGCCAAACGAGTGCACCTTGAAGGACAGGATGGAAGTGTGTTGTGTTTTCTGATGAAAGCAGGTTCTACCTCGGAGCCAGTGATGGCCATGTTTTGGTTAGGAGGAGGCCAGTTGATTGGTTCAAATGGCTCTGAGCACTATGGGACTTAACATCTGAGGTCAACAGTCCCGTAGATCTAAGAACTTCTTAAACCTAACTAACCTAAGGTCATCACACACATCCATGCCCGAGGCAGGATTCGAACCTGCGACCGTAGCGGTCGCGTGGTTCCAGACTGAAGCGCCTAGAACCGCTCGACCACAACGGCCGGCGAGGCCAGTTGAGGATCTGCACCCAACCTGTCCGCGTGCCATACACACCGGACCTACACTTGGAGTTAAGGATTGGGGAGCGATTTTGTGTGAGAGCAGGTGCGTTCGCGTCGTTATCCCACGCACCTTGACTGCAAATTTGTACGTCAGTCTGGTGATCCGACCTGTTGCGCTGCCATTCATGAAGAGCATTCGAGGGGGTGTATTCCAACAGGATAACGCTCGCCCACATACCGCTGTGTAGTCCAACATGGTCTGCTGAGTGTCCACATGTCGTCTTGGCCTGCTCGATCACCAGATCTATCATCCGACGACACCCACAACCAGCATTAGCCGTCCCAGTATTGACCGACCGAGTGTAACAACCATGGAACTTCATTCTCAGACTGACGTCCGGCACCTGTACAATACAATGTATGCGCGTTTGTATGCTTGCATTCAACATTCTGCCGGTTACACCGATTATTAATGTACCATGACTCTACCTTAATTATTTTTAGTGTTGAGATTTTTTTCCGATTATTAATGTACTATTACTCTACGTTAATTATTTTTGGTGTTGCGATTTTTTTTTCGTTAGAGCACTTGTTGTTGATAGTAAGC
This sequence comes from Schistocerca americana, assembly GCF_021461395.2. NCBI lineage: Eukaryota > Metazoa > Arthropoda > Insecta > Orthoptera > Acrididae > Schistocerca > Schistocerca americana. Next base: position 819,804,507 of record NC_060122.1, on the reverse strand, counting down.
CGTGGATCAGCTCCAAGACGGCTCATTTGTTTCCACATTACAGCATCTCGTTCAAGCTTGCGAAGCCAAAGTATAACCTGCTAGCGCGTTCATAAGCTAAACTCTCTCCCAAGTATACTTTTTACGTCTTCTTTGTGTTTTTTTTTTTTTTTTTTTTTGCCTGAGCGGATGTAGTCTCGCTGCCAAAGCAAGCACTAAGATCCACAACGTTTTATTACGAAATGAACGAGCGCAGAACTTAGCGGCAAGACTTATAATCAGGAGCGGCTGTTTTTGCATCTATTCTCGCCGGATTTCACAAAGTTTTTTGAGTTGTGTCGCTTTAGAGTCTCTTATTACTGCAGATACCAACGTCGGACTGAATATCTTCTCTTGTATTTTTTCTCTTTCTGTTCTTTATTTTCGTTTTGGAAATATGCTGTTATTATCTCAGTGTATTTTAGCCTTCCTTCTTTCTCCCACTTTAGGGCTTGTTCCGTACATTCAACTTTTGTTCTTCTCCTTTTATACAGGTCATTTTAATATGACCAGTGATCTAAGTTATAAATGTTCCATATCAATCAAAAGTTGTCACACATTAATTTGGATAGTAATGTGTATCGGAGTAATTTACAATTTGGAAGGAAAACGTAATTTTTCATTCGTGGTCACAAAACTCAAGGTTATGACGTTACTTGATGATAGCTGTGAAATTCTAGCCAAATTCGTTGTTTCGTCTGGAAAAAAATAAGGGAGAACACGTTTAGTTATGCAAAATGCATCAGAACTCTACAGAATTTACTGAAACACTAAAATATGTGTTTAAAATGGTAGTTTAAAGCTAAAATGTGGAAGTACAAAGCCGATAAATAGCTAGCTGAGACATCAATACAATCTGTAAACAGTATTTTTAATACATTGTATGACACACATTTTGACGGTGGATTAGGATCGTCCATCGATAATGTCCAGGTAAAGTTTCTGCTGTCTATGCTTTCGGTATTAGATCGGAAAGTCAACAGTTATAGTGAACAGAAATTACAATACGTTCAAATAATTATACGAATGCAGCTGGATGACGTCTTTGACAATCGCCAATGAGATCATCCCATCATTTTCGAGGTACGAATGCAATAAGAGTGCACTCTGCAAGCAAATTTAAACCCTCGGAAGTCGGAGCTACGCCTACCAGCAGCTATAATACGGCACTTGCAGGAAGACAACACGAAATGCCGGGAACAACACAACTAATGGTGACCCACGTCAGGAGTTATCGGAGGCGAATATCAATTACCAACGGTTGGGCAAGTATTGTGAACTCTTTTCCTCTGTTGTTTGACCGAGCAGATACCAGGATTACTAGCAGAATTTAAGGAAAAACCTTCGTCTCTATTTATGAGGTCAGTTGCTAATTAAATGTCAACTGCTCCCTTAATAACACTACCCCAATAGGTGGAAGTGCACGCACGAAGTTGTATCCCGTAGGATGACTGGTACCATGACACTGTTTTCCACTAGTAGATATATTTGCTCGGCTGTTGTGAGCATGTGTGACGCTTATGCTCTGGACGCCGGATCTGCACGGGCCTGATCGTCTGACCAACGTAAGGCATGCCACAACTGCATGGAATACCACAGATTCCAGCCTTACACGAGTCAAGATCGTCCTCTGTAGACCCCAGACGCTGGTCGAGAAACGCACTTCACCCCGTGTTCTCGCAGGATATGACCAATTCTGTTGGAAATGCTACCTGTGTAAGTCCTATTTCCACAAATGTTAACTTGCACTTACATACTATTCGATTACAAGTTCTATGATCAGACAGAGAGAGGTTGCGGTGGGGAGCCTTTGTCACCTATTAATGTCGATTTATTTGTGGAAGAGTTCCAGGAACGTGCCCAGGAGTCGATGGCAAGCGGCGCCACTTAGGTCTACGGTCTCTTCATCTTTCATTGTTTAAGTAAACGTTCCATATTTCTATATTTTGTTTAGTACTGTTTATTGCTATTAGTAATATTGTTTACACAATAAAATCAGTAACAACTTTGACGTCAGTAACCTAAGTTGGCTGTAAGGGCTTTTTAGAGAATGACACTATTTTTAAATTGTCGGTACACCGCAGCACATCCATTTGGATGGTAGCTAATTTGGCTACGTTGAAACGTACGTGCTCAGGTGAAGGAAATACATACAAAAATTAAAAACGTGAAAATATAAACTTTTTGATGTGTCAGTATGAAATTATCATTAATCGGGTTTCCATCATACCCCCAACGTATGTTCCACGACAGTAACGCCACGATAAATATGAGAGGGACGTAATATAAGACACAACACACTTCTATGCAAACGTAAGCACTATGACTCGAACATTGTTGGGCCATTGAAATCCAATAAATTAGTTGTGCTGAAGATCGAAGATGTTTCGCTATCAGAAGCGAGCGAAGTGATTGTATAATCGACTTATGATCTGTGGTAGCTGCGTTCCGATTCCCGCTCGATAGTACTGGTCTTTGTTTTCAGTTATTTCCGTAAATCATGTCAGACCAGTGTGGCGACGATTCCTCGACGTAAGCAGAACATCAAACCTTAGTTGACCATTCTTTCCTAGAATAGATCACCACCTGCAATTTCCCTTACCTCTGTGCTAAATGGCCGGCCGGAGTGGCCGAGCGGTTCTAGGCGCTACAGTCTGGAACCGCGCGACCGCTGCGGTCGCAGGTTCGAATCCTGCCTCGGGCATGGATGTGTGTGATGTCCTTAGGTTAGTTAGGTTTAAGTAGTTCTAAGTTCTAGGGGACTGATGACCTCAGAAGTTAAGTCCCATAGTGCTCAGAGCCATTTGAATTAGTGCTAATTAAGTGCACTGTCTCGCCACTGCAGTGGGATGGTAACCTAAACCACAGAGAACATGTTACCGGTTTCATAGCTTGATCTATGCTTTTATGAGGTCTGCCTGTTTCGCTTAAATAACAGGCCAGGATATTCGCATATAGGAGCAGTACCACCACCTTTTTGCACCATTTAAGACCCATGTATCGACATTATGCGCGTAATGCTTCCAAACTTGGCAGTGAAGGAAAATCCGACACGTCTGTTTCCAAAATTTATCATAAAAAACCAGTTTCCCGCGAGGCCACCATTTTTAGTGGTTCTCCACAAAAAGCTCAGTTGTCGTATGGCTGATTTATAGCGGCTTGCTTTAATAATGTTGGCAGAGTATTCATTCTCGGTCCTTCCATAAGCTTGCTTGCTTTATAAGTAACTAGCTGTTACCCGCTGCTTCGTTCGCATGTCAGTACTTTTGTTATGATGAGAGATGGTGATTAAGCAACTTTGTCTGTGTATATTGTGCTGCAGAGACGTATGTATAGAGAATTTATCCAATGCCGATATCTAGGGGCGTAATGAATGTGTTTCTATTATTTTTCTGCTGTTATTTTGCTGTATTTCGAATCTGAAAGTGTGCATTTCATTTTCTAATTTAAAAAATGCCTCGATTCATTACATTCGTGCAGAAGTAGAGCTTTTAGGGCTTTCTCTGACTCATCTAGTACTTGATGTGACATTTTGCCACTAGAGCAACAGATATCAACCGTTTTTCCCTTCCATTTTAATGCGATATAGTGCCCACATTTTTGATCCATCCATTTGGAATCCCTGGAAGAAAGGCGGCGTTCTTTTCGGGAAACACTATTAAGAAAATTTAGAGAACCGGCATTTGAAGCTGACTACCGAACGATTCGGCTCCCTCCAACATACATCGCGCGTAAGGACCATGAAGATAAGACACGAGAATTTAGCGCTCATACGGAGGTCGTACAGACAGTCGTTTTTCCCTCGCTCTGTTTGCGAGTGCAACAGGAGGGGAAATGACAAGTAGTGGCACAGGGTATCTACGTAGATGTAGATCCTTCTATAGTAACTAATTTGTGATTAACATAGTTAATAGATCATAATCAAATGCAGCCTCCCACGTTTCACTTGTAAAGGTGCGACTCTCTGTCTGTCGTACAGCCTCTAAATGACGCCATAGTCGTGCGTCTCCAAGCGCCTCGGAAGCTGCAAGAGACGCGTGACGCTCGGCGCCTATAATGAGACGGTCTTGCGACTGTTCCAACATCTCTGTAGCTCTTAAGGTCACCTGACGTACTGCATCCAAGTTACGGCGTGCACGAGATTGCTGCGCGGTTTGTTGTATTCGAGTAACTTTCGTAGCCTGAGCGTTCTCACAACTGTGTGCTAAATCAGACTTCCCTGAACTTTCTTTCTCTGAATTTTTCGTTAGTTTCCTTTAACTGCTTGCTCAGTGTACTCATTGAATAACAGCGGGAAATAGTCAATTACAGACTACTCAACTGACAGACTAGTCAGCTACAAAATAGTCAGCTACAAATATTTATGTTCTGATAAAAGAGTCTCTAATACGTTACTAATGAGCTCAAAAGATTGAACAAAGTAAAAAGTCAGTGAATTGGATGGTAGAAGTGCCTCGATACGAGATGGTTACTACTGGACCGCGAGACAACGCTCTGTCAGTCAAGAAAAACCACACACGTAAGTAATCAGAGGACACGCATAAAATGAAGAAATAAACCACGTAATTGGGGCCGAGCTCAAGTGATGTTGTCCAGTGACGGCAAATAGCAATTGAACGTGACAGACGGGATGCGATGGTAATTACGCGTTGCCATCGTAATTCAGGACGATCTGATTATTGCAACTAGCGACGAACAAGATCATCCATTAATTGTTTCTCCGACTACCCGGCGACCTTCTGGTGCCTGTAGCTTTCAGGTAAACTGTCTCGACATGGCGCCTGACTGGTGGGAACACGTGGGGTGAAGACTGGCGGTATCAGCCACGGAGACGCGTCTTGACGCCAGAATGTGGGTCCCAGTGTGAGACGGAGCTCCTCATGTGTGCAGCCGACTGCTCAGAGCATCGCCCACCTAACCGTGCTCACCTGCGCAGTCTTGGGCAGGCCGACTAGTTACGTTGCGCCGCCACACACAGACTCCTAACGGCCGGAACTGCTTGTCTGGCCCCTCTGTGGTGTTCTAATGCATGATGGAACGCTCAAATACAGCACAGAGTGCTCGCTTACAAAGGAAAAAGCCACCTTGGTGAAAATTACTAGCTTCTGAATTAACTGCAGGACCAGCAAAAATTATGTGCACTACCTATACAGGGTGTTACAAAAAGGTACGGCCAAACTTTCAGGAAACATTCCTCACACACAAATAAAGAAAAGGTGTTATGTGGACATGTATCCGGAAACGCTTAATTTCCGTGTTAGAGCTCATTTTAGTTTCGTCCACCTTCGCTCAATGGAGCACGTTATCATGATTTCATACGGGATACTCTACCTGTGCTGCTAGAACATGTGCCTTTACAAGTACGACACAACATGTGGTTCATGCACGATGGAGTTCCTGCACATTTCAGTCGAAGTGTTCGTACGTTTCTCAACGACAGATTCGGTGACCGATGGATTGGTAGAGGCGGACCAATTCCATGGCCTCCACGCTCTCCTGACCTCAACCCTCTTGACTTTCATTTATGGGGGCATTTGAAAGCTCTTGTCTACACAACTTTGAACATTTCCTGTAACAGAGTGTTTGAAGTCACGCTGGTACGTTCTGTTGCTGTGTGTTTCCATTCCATGATTAATGTGATTAGAAGAGAAGTAATAAAATGAGCTCTAACATGAAAGCCGGCCGCGGTGGTCTCGCGGTTCTAGGCGCGCGGTCCGGAACCGCGCGACTGCTACGGTCGCAGGTTCGAATCCTGTCCCGGGCGTGGATGTGTGTGATGTCCTTAGGTTAGTTAGGTTTAAGTAGTTCTAAGTTCTAGGGGACCGATGACCACAGCTGTTAAGTCCCATAGTGCTCAGAGCCATTTGAACCATTTACTAACATGAAAGGAAAGCGTTTCCGGACACATGTCAACATAACATATTTTCTTTCTTTGTGTGTGAGGAACGTTTCCTGAATGTTTGGCCGTACCTTTTTGTAACACCCTGTATAGTGGGTAGTGGCTGTTTGGTATCTGTCGCGTCCGCCCTTACTACGCACAAAATTACGAATCACATTGTACTCAACACTAATTACTTCACATAGCGAGACCATTGCTAGCTAGAAAGGCTTCTTAATTTCTGATTAACCTAATTATGACGTCGGCTAATAGTTTGTGGCATCGCACTCTGAGCGAGCCCTCGTGTTTCTTCCCCTTCTTTTCGTAGCCGTTGCATACAGTTTGACTGAATTCAGGGGAGCGGTCGTGTGCGATGAAATTGGGGTTAAGCAAATGCCCTTTGCGTGTTGAGTCCTTTGTCAACACAGTCATTTTATTGGATTCCCCTGCGCGCTTGT